>NC_086113.1:64922296-65522296 GCF_963921235.1 Mobula hypostoma | reverse complement strand
CCCCGTGGGTTTCCGTAAGGAGTTTGTACGTTCTGTGACCCCATGGGTTTCCATAAGGAGTTTGTACGTTCACCCTGTGACCACGTGGGTTTCCATACGGAGTTTGTGGGTTCTCCATGTGACTGCGTGGGTTTCCGTAAGGAGTTTGTATCTTCTCCCTGTGACCGTGTGGGTTTCCGTGCGGAGTTTGCACGTTCTCCCTGTGGCCATGTGGTTTTCCGTACAGAGTTCCTACGATCTCCCTGTGACTGCGTGGGTCTCCGTAAGGAGTTTGTACGTTCTCCCTGTGACCACGTGGGTTTCCATACGGAGTTTCTACGATCTCCCTGTGACCACATGGTTTTTCGTATGGGGTGTGTATGTTCTCCCTGTGACACCGCGGGTGTCCATATGGAGTCTGCATGTTCTCCTTGTTAACATGTGTGTTTCCACTCGGAGCTTGTACGTTCTCCCTGTGACCACGTGGATGTCCGTACAGAGCTTCTAAATTCTCTCTGTGACCCCGTGGATTTCCGTATGGAGTTTGTACGTTTTACCTGGAACCACGTGGGTTTCGGTAAGGAGCTTGTACGCTCTCCCTGTGACCGCGTGGGTTTCCGTGCGGAGTTTGTACGTTCTCCCTGTGACCGCGTGGGTTTCCATACGGAGTTTCTACGATCTCCCTGTGACCACATGGTTTTTCGTATGGGGTGTGTATGTTCTCCCTGTGACACCGCGGGGTTCCGTATGGAGGTCTGCATGTTCTCCTTGTTAACATGTGTGTTTCCACTCGGAGCTTGTACGTTCTCCCTGTGACCACGTGGATGTCCTTACGGAGTTTACGTTTTCTCTGTGGCCATGTGGGTTTCCTTAAGGAGTATGTACGTTTTCCCTGTGACCGCGCGTGTTTCCGTATGGGGTGTGTACATTCTCCCTGTGACATCGTGGGTTTCTGTACGGAGTTTGTAAGCTCTCCCTGTGACCACGTGGGTTTCCATACCGAGTTTCTACGATCTCCCTGTGACCTCGTGGGTTCCATACGAAGTTTGTACGTTCTCCCCGTGACCACGTGTGTTTCCTTAGGGAATTTGTATGTTTTCCCTGTGACCATGTGGGTTTCTGTACGGAGTTTGTACATTTTCCCATGACCGCGTGGGCTTCAGTAAGGAGTTTGTACGTTCTCCCTGTGACACCGTGGATTTCTGTACGGAGTTTGTAAGCTCTCCCTATGACCACGTGGTTTTCTGTAAGGAGTATGTACGTTCTCCCTGTGACACCGCGGGGTTCCGTACGGAGTCTGCATGTTCTCCTTGTTAATATGTGTGTTTCCACTCGGAGCTTGTACGTTCTCCCTGTGACCACGTGGATGTGTGTACGGAGTTTCTACATTCTCTCTGTGAACCCGTGGATTTCCGTATGGAGTTTGTACGTTCTGCCTGGAACCACGCGGATTTCGGTAAGGAGTTTATACGATCTCCCTGTGACCATGTTGGTTTCCATACGGAGTTTGTACGTTCTCCCTGTGACCACGTGGGTTTCCTTATGGAGTTTGTACATTCTCCCTATTCCCGTGTGGGTTTGCGTAAGGAGTTTCTACGTTCTCCCTGTGACCATGTGGGTTTCCGTATGGAGTTTGTACGTTCTCCCTGTGACCGAGTGGGTTTCTATACAGAGTTTGTACATTCTCCATGTGACCGAATGGATTTCCGTACGGAGTTTGTACTTTCTCCCTGTTCCTGCGTGGGTTTCCGTAAGGAGTTTGTACCTTCTCCCTGTGACCGTGTGGGTTTCCGTGCGGAGTTTGCACGTTCTCCCTGTGGCCATGTGGTTTTCAGTACGGAGTTCGTACGATCTCCCTGTGACCACATGGGTCTCCGTAAGGAGTTTGTACGTTCTCCCTGTGACAACGTGGGTTTCCGTACGGAGTTTGTAAGCTCTCCCTGTGACCACGTGGTTTTTCGTAAGGAGTATGTACGTTCTCGCTGTGACCACGTTGGTTTCCGTAAGGAGTATGTACGTTCTCCCTGTGACCACGTGGGTTTCTGTATGGAGTTTGTACATTCTCCCTGTGACCGAGTGGGTTTCCATACAGAGTTTGTACATTCTCCATGTGACCGAATGGATTTCCGTACAGAGTTTGTACAATTCTCCCTTTTCCCGCGTGGGTTTGCAGAAGGAGTTTCTACGTTCTCCCTGTGATTGCGTGGGTCTCCGTAAGGAGTTTGTACGTTCTCCCTGTGACCACATGGGTTTCCATACGGAGTTTCTACGATCTCCCTGTGACCACATGGTTTTTCGTATGGGGTGTGTATGTTCTCCCTGTGACACCGCGGGGTTCCGTATGGAGTCTGCATGTTCTCCTTGTTAACATGTGTGTTTCCACTCGGAGCTTGTACGTTCTCCCTGTGACCACGTGGATGTCCGTACAGAGCTTCTAAATTCTCTCTGTGACCCCGTGGATTTCCGTATGGAGTTTGTATGTTTTACCTGGAACCACGTGGGTTTCGGTAAGGAGCTTGTACGCTCTCCCTGTGACCGCGTGGGTTTCCGTGCGGAGTTTGTACGTTCTCCCTGTGACCGCGTGGGTTTCCATTCGGAGTTTCTACGATCTCCCTGTGACCACATGGTTTTTCGTATGGGGTGTGTATGTTCTCCCTGTGACACCGCGGGGTTCCGTATGGAGGTCTGCATGTTCTCCTTGTTAACATGTGTGTTTCCACTCGGAGCTTGTACGTTCTCCCTGTGACCACGTGGATGTCCTTACGGAGTTTACGTTTTCTCTGTGGCCATGTGGGTTTCCTTAAGGAGTATGTACGTTGTCCCTGTGACCGCGCGTGTTTCCGTATGGGGTGTGTACATTCTCCCTGTGACATCGTGGGTTTCTGTACGGAGTTTGTAAGCTCTCCCTGTGACCACGTGGGTTTCCATACCGAGTTTCTACGATCTCCCTGTGACCTCGTGGGTTCCATACGGAGTTTGTACGTTCTCCCCGTGACCACGTGTGTTTCCTTAGGGAAGTTGTATGTTTTCCCTGTGACCATGTGGGTTTCTGTACGGAGTTTGTACATTTTCCCATGACCGCGTGGGCTTCAGTAAGGAGTTTGTACGTTCTCCCTGTGACACCGTGGATTTCTGTACGGAGTTTGTAAGCTCTCCCTATGACCACGTGGTTTTCCGTAAGGAGTATGTACGTTCTCCCTGTGACACCGCGGGGTTCCGTACGGAGTCTGCATGTTCTCCTTGTTAATATGTGTGTTTCCACTCGGAGCTTGTACGTTCTCCCTGTGACCACGTGGATGTGTGTACGGAGTTTCTACATTCTCTCTGTGAACCTGTGGATTTCCGTATGGAGTTTGTACGTTTTACCTGGAACCACGTGGGTTTCGGTAAGGAGCTTGTACGCTCTCCCTGTGACCGCGTGGGTTTCCGTGCGGAGTTTGTACGTTCTCCCTGTGACCGCGTGGGTTTCTGTACGGAGTTTGTACATTCTCCCTGTGACCGAGTGGGTTTCCATACGGAGTTTCTACGATCTCCCTGTGACTGCGTGGGTCTCTGTAAGGAGTTTGTACGTTCTCCCTGTGACCACGTGGGTTTCCATACGGAGTTTCTACGATCTCCCTGTGACCACATGGTTTTTCGTATGGGGTGTGTATGTTCTCCCTGTGACACCGCGGGGTTCCGTATGGAGTCTGCATGTTCTCCTTGTTAACATGTGTGTTTCCACTCGGAGCTTGTACGTTCTCCCTGTGACCACGTGGATGTCCGTACAGAGCTTCTAAATTCTCTCTGTGACCCCGTGGATTTCCGTATGGAGTTTGTATGTTTTACCTGGAACCACGTGGGTTTCGGTAAGGAGCTTGTACGCTCTCCCTGTGACCGCGTGGGTTTCCGTGCGGAGTTTGTACGTTCTCCCTGTGACCGCGTGGGTTTCCATACGGAGTTTCTACGATCTCCCTGTGACCACATGGTTTTTCGTATGGGGTGTGTATGTTCTCCCTGTGACACCGCGGGGTTCCGTATGGAGGTCGGAGTTTACGTTTTCTCTGTGGCCATGTGGGTTTCCTTAAGGAGTATGTACGTTTTCCCTGTGACCGCGCGTGTTTCCGTATGGGGTGTGTACATTCTCCCTGTGACATCGTGGGTTTCTGTACGGAGTTTGTAAGCTCTCCCTGTGACCACGTGGGTTTCCATACCGAGTTTCTACGATCTCCCTGTGACCTCGTGGGTTCCATAAGGAGTTTGTACGTTCTCCCCGTGACCACGTGTGTTTCCTTAGGGAATTTGTATGTTCTCCCTGTGACACCGTGGATTTCTGTACGGAGTTTGTAAGCTCTCCCTATGACCACGTGGTTTTCCGTAAGGAGTATGTACGTTCTCCCTGTGACACCGCGGGGTTCCGTACGGAGTCTGCATGTTCTCCTTGTTAATATGTGTGTTTCCACTCGGAGCTTGTACGTTCTCCCTGTGACCACGTGGATGTGTGTACGGAGTTTCTACATTCTCTCTGTGAACCTGTGGATTTCCGTATGGAGTTTGTACGTTTTACCTGGAACCACGTGGGTTTCGGTAAGGAGCTTGTACGCTCTCCCTGTGACCGCGTGGGTTTCCGTGCGGAGTTTGTACGTTCTCCCTGTGACCGCGTGGGTTTCTGTACGGAGTTTGTACATTCTCCCTGTGACCGAGTGGGTTTCCATACGGAGTTTCTACGATCTCCCTGTGACTGCGTGGGTCTCTGTAAGGAGTTTGTACGTTCTCCCTGTGACCACGTGGGTTTCCATACGGAGTTTCTACGATCTCCCTGTGACCACATGGTTTTTCGTATGGGGTGTGTATGTTCTCCCTGTGACACCGCGGGGTTCCGTATGGAGTCTGCATGTTCTCCTTGTTAACATGTGTGTTTCCACTCGGAGCTTTACGTTCTCCCTGTGACCACGTGGATGTCCGTACAGAGCTTCTAAATTCTCTCTGTGACCCCGTGGATTTCCGTATGGAGTTTGTATGTTTTACCTGGAACCACGTGGGTTTCGGTAAGGAGCTTGTACGCTCTCCCTGTGACCGCGTGGGTTTCCGTGCGGAGTTTGTACGTTCTCCCTGTGACCGCGTGGGTTTCCATACGGAGTTTCTACGATCTCCCTGTGACCACATGGTTTTTCGTATGGGGTGTGTATGTTCTCCCTGTGACACCGCGGGGTTCCGTATGGAGGTCTGCATGTTCTCCTTGTTAACATGTGTGTTTCCACTCGGAGCTTGTACGTTCTCCCTGTGACCACGTGGATGTCCTTACGGAGTTTACGTTTTCTCTGTGGCCATGTGGGTTTCCTTAAGGAGTATGTACGTTTTCCCTGTGACCGCGCGTGTTTCCGTATGGGGTGTGTACATTCTCCCTGTGACATCGTGGGTTTCTGTACGGAGTTTGTAAGCTCTCCCTGTGACCACGTGGGTTTCCATACCGAGTTTCTACGATCTCCCTGTGACCTCGTGGGTTCCATAAGGAGTTTGTACGTTCTCCCCGTGACCACGTGTGTTTCCTTAGGGAATTTGTATGTTCTCCCTGTGACACCGTGGATTTCTGTACGGAGTTTGTAAGCTCTCCCTATGACCACGTGGTTTTCCGTAAGGAGTATGTACGTTCTCCCTGTGACACCGCGGGGTTCCGTACGGAGTCTGCATGTTCTCCTTGTTAATATGTGTGTTTCCACTCGGAGCTTGTACGTTCTCCCTGTGACCACGTGGATGTGTGTACGGAGTTTCTACATTCTCTCTGTGAACCCGTGGATTTCCGTATGGAGTTTGTACGTTTTACCTGGAACCACGTGGGTTTCGGTAAGGAGCTTGTACGCTCTCCCTGTGACCGCGTGGGTTTCCGTGCGGAGTTTGTACGTTCTCCCTGTGACCGCGTGGGTTTCTGTACGGAGTTTGTACATTCTCCCTGTGACCGAGTGGGTTTCCATACGGAGTTTCTACGATCTCCCTGTGACTGCGTGGGTCTCTGTAAGGAGTTTGTACGTTCTCCCTGTGACCACGTGGGTTTCCATACGGAGTTTCTACGATCTCCCTGTGACCACATGGTTTTTCGTATGGGGTGTGTATGTTCTCCCTGTGACACCGCGGGGTTCCGTATGGAGTCTGCATGTTCTCCTTGTTAACATGTGTGTTTCCACTCGGAGCTTGTACGTTCTCCCTGTGACCACGTGGATGTCCGTACAGAGCTTCTAAATTCTCTCTGTGACCCCGTGGATTTCCGTATGGAGTTTGTATGTTTTACCTGGAACCACGTGGGTTTCGGTAAGGAGCTTGTACGCTCTCCCTGTGACCGCGTGGGTTTCCGTGCGGAGTTTGTACGTTCTCCCTGTGACCGCGTGGGTTTCCATACGGAGTTTCTACGATCTCCCTGTGACCACATGGTTTTTCGTATGGGGTGTGTATGTTCTCCCTGTGACACCGCGGGGTTCCGTATGGAGGTCTGCATGTTCTCCTTGTTAACATGTGTGTTTCCACTCGGAGCTTGTACGTTCTCCCTGTGACCACGTGGATGTCCTTACGGAGTTTACGTTTTCTCTGTGGCCATGTGGGTTTCCTTAAGGAGTATGTACGTTTTCCCTGTGACCGCGCGTGTTTCCGTATGGGGTGTGTACATTCTCCCTGTGACATCGTGGGTTTCTGTACGGAGTTTGTAAGCTCTCCCTGTGACCACGTGGGTTTCCATACCGAGTTTCTACGATCTCCCTGTGACCTCGTGGGTTCCATAAGGAGTTTGTACGTTCTCCCCGTGACCACGTGTGTTTCCTTAGGGAATTTGTATGTTCTCCCTGTGACACCGTGGATTTCTGTACGGAGTTTGTAAGCTCTCCCTATGACCACGTGGTTTTCCGTAAGGAGTATGTACGTTCTCCCTGTGACACCGCGGGGTTCCGTACGGAGTCTGCATGTTCTCCTTGTTAATATGTGTGTTTCCACTCGGAGCTTGTACGTTCTCCCTGTGACCACGTGGATGTGTGTACGGAGTTTCTACATTCTCTCTGTGAACCCGTGGATTTCCGTATGGAGTTTGTACGTTTTACCTGGAACCACGTGGGTTTCGGTAAGGAGCTTGTACGCTCTCACTGTGACCGCGTGGGTTTCCGTGCGGAGTTTGTACGTTCTCCCTGTGACCGCGTGGGTTTCTGTACGGAGTTTGTACATTCTCCCTGTGACCGAGTGGGTTTCCATACGGAGTTTGTACATTCTCCATGTGACCGATTGGATTTCCGTACGGAGTTTGTACATTCTCCCTTTTCCCGCGTGGGTTTGCGGAAGGAGTTCCTACGATCTCCGTGTGACCACGTGGGTTTCCATACGGAGTTTCTACGATCTCCCTGTGACCACATGGTTTTTCGTATGGGGTGTGTATGTTCTCCCTGTGACACCGCGGGGTTCCGTATGGAGGTCTGCATGTTCTCCTTGTTACCATGTGTGTTTCCACTCGGAGCTTGTACGTTCTCCCTGTGACCACGTGGATGTCCTTACGGAGTTTACGTTTTCTCTGTGGCCATGTGGGTTTCCTAAAGGAGTATGTACGTTTTCCCTGTGACCGCGCGTGTTTCCGTATGGGGTGTGTACATTCTCCCTGTGACATCGTGGGTTTCTGTACGGAGTTTGTAAGCTGTCCCTGTGACCTCGTGGGTTTCCATACCGAGTTTCTACGATCTCCCTGTGACCTCGTGGGTTCCATACGGAGTTTGTACGTTCTCCCCGTGACCACCTGTGTTTCCTTAGGGAATTTGTATGTTTTCCCTGTGACCATGTGGGTTTCTGTACGGAGTTTGTACATTTTCCCATGACCGCGTGGGCTTCAGTAAGGAGTTTGTACGTTCTCCCTGTGACACCGTGGATTTCTGTACCGAGTTTGTAAGCTCTCCCTATGACCACGTGGTTTTCCGTAAGGAGTATGTACGTTCTCCCTGTGACACCGCGGGGTTCCGTACGGAGTCTGCATGTTCTCCTTGTTAATATGTGTGTTTCCACTCGGAGCTTGTACGTTCTCCCTGTGACCACGTGGATGTGTGTACGGAGTTTCTACATTCTCTCTGTGAACCCGTGGATTTCCGTATGGAGTTTGTACGTTCTGCCTGGAACCACGCGGATTTCGGTAAGGAGTTTATACGATCTCCCTGTGACCATGTTGGTTTCCATACGGAGTTTGTACGTTCTCCCTGTGACCACGTGGGTTTCCGTACGGAGTTTGTACATTCTCCCTATTCCCGTGTGGGTTTGCGTAAGGAGTTTCTACGTTCTCCCTGTGACCATGTGGGTTTCCGTATGGAGTTTGTACGTTCTCCCTGTGACCGAGTGGGTTTCTATACAGAGTTTGTACATTCTCCATGTGACCGAATGGATTTCCGTACGGAGTTTGTACATTCTCCCTGTTCCTGCGTGGGTTTCCGTAAGGAGTTTGCACGTTCTCCCTGTGGCCATGTGGTTTTCCGTACGGAGTTCCTACGATCTCCCTGTGACCACATGGGTCTCCGTATGGAGTTTGTACGTTCTCCCTGTGACAACGTGGGTTTCCGTACGGAGTTTGTAAGCTCTCCCTGTGACCACGTGGTTTTTCGTAAGGAGTATGTACGTTCTCGCTGTGACCACGTTGGTTTCCGTAAGGAGTATGTACGTTCTCCCTGTGACCACGTGTGTTTCTGTTTGGAGTTTGTACATTCTCCCTGTGACCGAGTGGGTTTCCATACGGAGTTTGTACATTCTCCATGTGACCGAATGGATTTCCGTACGGAGTTTGTACATTCTCCCTTTTCCCGCGTGGGTTTGCAGAAGGAGTTTCTACGTTCTCCCTGTGACTGCGTGGGTCTCCGTAAGGAGTTTGTACGTTCTCCCTGTGACCACGTGGGTTTCCATACGGAGTTTCTACGATCTCCCTGTGACCACATGGTTTTTCGTATGGGGTGTGTATGTTCTCCCTGTGACACCGCGGGGTTCCGTATGGAGTCTGCATGTTCTCCTTGTTAACATGTGTATTTCCACTCGGAGCTTGTACATTCTCCCTGTGACCACGTGGATGTCTGTACAGAGCTTCTAAATTCTCTCTGTGACCCCGTGGATTTCCGTATGGAGTTTGTAAGTTCTACCTGGAACCACGTGGGTTTCAGTAAGGAGCTTGTACGTTCTCCCTGTGACCGAGTGGGTTTCCACATGGAGTTTGTACATTCTCCCTGGACCATGTGGGTTTCCGTACGGAGATTGTATGTTCCCCCAGTGAGCACGTGGGTTACTGTAAGGAGGTTGTACGTTCTCCCTGTGACTCCGTGGGTTTCCGTAAGGAGTTTGTATGTTCTCCCTGTGACCCCGTGGGTTTCCATACGGAGTTTGTACGTTCACCGTGTGACCACATGGTTTTTCGTATGGGGTGTGTATGTTCTCCCTGTGACACCGCGGGTTCCGTATGGAGTCTGCATGTTCTCCTTGTTAACATGTGTATTTCCACTCGGAGCTTGTACATTCTCCCTGTGACCACGTGGATGTCTGTACAGAGCTTCTAAATTCTCTCTGTGACCCCGTGGATTTCCGTATGGAGTTTGTAAGTTCTACCTGGAACCACGTGGGTTTCAGTAAGGAGCTTGTACGTTCTCCCTGTGACCGAGTGGGTTTCCACATGGAGTTTGTACATTCTCCCTGGACCATGTGGGTTTCCGTACGGAGATTGTATGTTCCCCCAGTGACCACGTGGGTTACTGTAAGGAGGTTGTACGTTCTCCCTGTGACTCCGTGGGTTTCCGTACGGAGTCTGCATGTTCTCCCTGTGACCCCGTGGGTTTCCATACGGAGTTTGTACGTTCACCCTGTGACCACATGGGTTTCCATACGAAGTTTGTGGGTTCTCCATGTGACTGTGTGGGTTTTAGTACGGAGATTGTATGTTCTCTACGTCACCATGTGGGTTTTCCAAAGGAGTTTGTACATTCTCCCTGTGACCGTGTGGGTTTCCGTACGGAGTTTGTACGTTCTGCCGTGGAACCACGCGGATTTCGGTAAGGAGTTTATACGATCTCCCTGTGACCATGTTGGTTTCCATACGGAGTTTGTACGTTCTCCCTGTGACCACGTGGGTTTCCGTACGGAGTTTGTACATTCTCCCTATTCCCGTGTGGGTTTGCGTAAGGAGTTTGTACGTTCTCCCTGTGACCATGTGGGTTTCCGTATGGAGTTTGTACGTTCTCCCTGTGACCGAGTGGGTTTCTATACAGAGTTTGTACATTCTCCATGTGACCGAATGGATTTCCGTACGGAGTTTGTACATTCTCCCTGTTCCTGCGTGGGTTTCCGTAAGGAGTTTGCACGTTCTCCCTGTGGCCATGTGGTTTTCCGTACGGAGTTCCTACGATCTCCCTGTGACCACATGGGTCTCCGTATGGAGTTTGTACGTTCTCCCTGTGACAACGTGGGTTTCCGTACGGAGTTTGTAAGCTCTCCCTGTGACCACGTGGTTTTTCGTAAGGAGTATGTACGTTCTCGCTGTGACCACGTTGGTTTCCGTAAGGAGTATGTACGTTCTCCCTGTGACCACGTGTGTTTCTGTTTGGAGTTTGTACATTCTCCCTGTGACCGAGTGGGTTTCCATACGGAGTTTGTACATTCTCCATGTGACCGAATGGATTTCCGTACGGAGTTTGTACATTCTCCCTTTGCCCGCGTGGGTTTGCAGAAGGAGTTTCTACGTTCTCCCTGTGACTGCGTGGGTCTCCGTAAGGAGTTTGTACGTTCTCCCTGTGACCACGTGGGTTTCCATACGGAGTTTCTACGATCTCCCTGTGACCACATGGTTTTTCGTATGGGGTGTGTATGTTCTCCCTGTGACACCGCGGGGTTCCGTATGGAGTCTGCATGTTCTCCTTGTTAACATGTGTATTTCCACTCGGAGCTTGTACATTCTCCCTGTGACCACGTGGATGTCTGTACAGAGCTTCTAAATTCTCCCTGTGACCCCGTGGATTTCCGTATGGAGTTTGTAAGCTCTCCCTGTGACCACGTGGGTTTCCATACGGAGTTTCTACGATCTCCTTGTGACCGAGTGGGTTTCCACATGGAGTTTGTACATTCTCCCTGGACCATGTGGGTTTCCGTACGGAGATTGTATGTTCCCCCAGTGACCACGTGGGTTACTGTAAGGAGGTTGTACGTTCTCCCTGTGACTCCGTGGGTTTCCGTAAGGAGTTTGTATGTTCTCCCTGTGACCCCGTGGGTTTCCATACGGAGTTTGTACGTTCACCGTGTGACCACATGGTTTTTCGTATGGGGTGTGTATGTTCTCCCTGTGACACCGCGGGTTCCGTATGGAGTCTGCATGTTCTCCTTGTTAACATGTGTATTTCCACTCGGAGCTTGTACATTCTCCCTGTGACCACGTGGATGTCTGTACAGAGCTTCTAAATTCTCTCTGTGACCCCGTGGATTTCCGTATGGAGTTTGTAAGTTCTACCTGGAACCACGTGGGTTTCAGTAAGGAGCTTGTACGTTCTCCCTGTGACCGAGTGGGTTTCCACATGGAGTTTGTACATTCTCCCTGGACCATGTGGGTTTCCGTACGGAGATTGTATGTTCCCCCAGTGACCACGTGGGTTACTGTAAGGAGGTTGTACGTTCTCCCTGTGACTCCGTGGGTTTCCGTAAGGAGTTTGTATGTTCTCCCTGTGACCCCGTGGGTTTCCATACGGAGTTTGTACGTTCACCCTGTGACCACATGGGTTTCCATACGGAGTTTGTGGGTTCTCCATGTGACTGTGTGGGTTTTAGTACGGAGATTGTATGTTCTCTACGTCACCATGTGGGTTTTCCAAAGGAGTTTGTACATTCTCCCTGTGACCGTGTGGGTTTCCGTACGGAGTTTGTACATTTTCCCGTGACCGCGTGAGCTTCCGTAAGGAGTTAGTATGTTCACCATGTGACTGCATGAGCTTCCGTAAGGAGTTTGTACATTCTCCCTGTGAATACGTGGGTTCCCGTACTGAGTTTGTATGTTGTCATCATGACCGCGTGGGTTTCTGTAAGCAGTTTGTACATTCTCCCTGTGACCATGTGGGTTTCCGTAAGCAGTTTGTACATTCTCCCTGTGACCACGTGGGTTTCCGTACGGAGTTTGTACGTTCTCCCTGTGACCGCGTGGGTTTCCATATGGAGTTTGTAAGTTCTCTCCGTGACTGCGTGGGTTTCCGTATGGAGTTTGTATGTTCTCCCTGTAACCGCTCGGGTTTCGGTAAGGAATTTGTAGTTCTCGCTATGACCGCGTTGGTTTCTGTACAGAGTTTGTACGTTCTTTCTGCGACCACATGGGTTTTCATAATGAGTTTGTATGTTCTCCCCATGACCCCATGGGTTTCCGTATGGAACTTGTACATTCTACCTGGAACCACGCAGGTTTCTGTAAGGAGTTTGTACGTTCTGACTGTAAGCGTGTGGGTTTCGTATGGAGTTTGTATGTTCACCATGTGACCGCGTGAGCTTCCGTATGGAGTTTGTATGTTCTCTCTGTGACTGCTTGGGTTTCGGTAAGGAGATTGTACGTTCTCGCTGTGCCCGCGTGGGTTTCCGTACGGAGTTTGTACATTCTCCCTGTGCCCGCATGGATTTCCGTAAGGAGTTTCTACGTTCTACCTGTGACCACATGGTTTTCCGTACGGAGTTTCTACGATCTCCCCATGAGCACGTGGGTCTCCGTAAGGAGATTTTACGTTCTCCGTGTGACTGTGTGCGTTTCCGTACACAGTTTGTAAGTTCTCCTTGTTACCATGTGAGTTTGGAGTAAGGAGTTTGTATGTTCTCCCTGTGACCACCTGAGTTCCCGTACGTAGTTTGTACGTTCTCCCTGTGACCATGTGGGTTTCCGTACGGAGTTTGTACGTTATCCCTGTGACAACGTGGGTTTCAGTACGGAGTTTGTAAGCTCTCCCTGTGACCACGTGGGTTTCCATACGGAGTTTCTACGATCTCCTTGTGACCGAGTGGGTTTCCACATGGAGTTTGTACATTCTCCATGTGACTGTGTAGGTTTCCGTAAGGAGAGTGTATGTTCCCCCCGTGACCACGTGGGTTACTGTAAGGAGTTTGTACGTTCTCACTGTGAACGCGTGGATTTCCGTACGCAGTTTGTACGTTCTCCCTGTGACCACGTGGTTTTCCGTTAGGGCTTTGTATGTTCTCCCTGTGACCGTGTGGGTTTCCGTACGGAGTTTGTACATTCTCCCTGTGACGACGTGGGTTTTCGTACGGAGTTTGTACGTTCTCCCTGTGACTGCATGGGCTTGCGTACGGAGTTTGTGCGTTCTTCCCGTGACCATGTGGGTTTCCATACGGAGTATGTACGTTTTCTCTGTGACTGCGCGTGTTTCCGTATGGGGTGTGTATGTTCTCCCTGTGACACCGTGGGTTTCCGTACGGAGTCTGCATGTTCTACCTGTTACCATGTGTGTTTCCACTCAGAGCTTGTACGTTCTCCCTGTGACCACGTGGATGTCTGTACGGAGTTTCTACGTTCTCTCTGTGACCCCGTGGATTTCCGTAAGGAGTTTGTATGTTCTCTCCGTGACCTCGTGGGTTTCCGTACGGAGTTTGTACATTCTTTCTGTGACCCCGTGGGCTTCTGTAAGGAGTTTGTACGTTCTCCCTGTGACCACATGGGTTTCCGTACGGAGTTTGTACATTCTCCATGTGACCGTGTGGGTTTCTGTACGGAGTTTGTACGTTATCCCTGTGACCATGTGGGTTTCAGTACGGAGTTTGTAAGCTCTCCCTGTGACCATGTGGGTTTCCATACGGTGTTTCTATGATCTCCCTGTGACAACGTGGTTTTCCGTAAGGAGTATGTACGTTCTCGCTGTGACCACGTTGGTTTCCGTAAGGAGTATGCATATTCTCCCTGTGACACCGCGGGTTTCTGTACGGAGTCTGTACATTCTCCCCGTGACCGCGTGGGTTTCTGTAAGGAGTTTGTGCGTTCTCCCCATGACCACGTGGGTTTCCGTACGTAGTTTACATGTTCTCCCCGTGACCACGTGGGTTTCCATTCAAAGTTTAAACATCCGTCATGTGACCACGTGGGTTTCTCTAAGGAGTTTGTATGTTTTCCCTGTGTCCACGTGGTTTCTGCACGGAGTTTGTACATTTTCCCTATAACCATGTGTGTTTACATAAGGAGCTTGTACATTCTCCCTGTGACCACGTGGGTTTCCATATGGAGTTTGTACGTTCTCCACGTGACCACCTGGGTTTCCGTACGGAGTTTTACGTTCTCCCCCTTACCACGTGGATTTGCGTACAGAGTTTGTAAGTTCTCCCAGTGACTGCGTGTGTTTCCGGTAGGAATTTGTATTTTCACCATGTGACTGCGGGGGTTTCCGAAAGTAGTTTGTACATTCGCCCTGTGACCACGTGGGTGTCCGTACGGTGCTTGTACGTTCTCCCTGTGACCGCCTGGGTTTCCGTACCGAGTTTGTACGTTCTCCCTGTGACCACATGGGTGTCCGTACGGTGCTTGTACGTTCTCCCCGTGACCGCATGGATTTCCATAAGGAGTTTGTACGTTCTCCCTGTGACTGCGTGGGTTTGCGTACGGAGTTTGTACATTCTCCCCGTGACCACGTGTGTTTCCTTAGGGAATTTGTATGTTTTCCCTGTGACCATGTGGGTTTCTGTACGGAGTTTGTACATTTTCCCGTGACCGCGTGGGCTTCTGTAAGGAGTTAGTATGTTCACCATGTGACTGCATGAGCTTCCGTAAGGAATTTGTACGTTCTCCCTGTGAATATGTGGGTTCCCGTACTGATTTTTTATGTTGTCATCATGACTGTGTGGGTTTCCGTAAGCAGTTTGTACATTCTCCCTGTGACCACTTGGGTTTCCGTACGGAGTTTGTACGTACTCCCTGTGACCGCATGGGTTTCCATACGGAGTTTGTAAGTTCTCCCTGTGACCGCATGGGTTTCCATACGGAGTTTGTACCTTCTCCCTGAGACCGCATGGGTTTCCATACGGAGTTTGTAAGTTCTCCCTATGACCGCGTGGGTTTCCGTACGGAGTTTATAGGTTCACCCAGGTACCATGTGTGTTTCCGTACGCAGTTTGTACCTCCTCGCCTTTACCACGTGGGTTTCCGTACGGAGTTTGTAAGTTCTCCCAGTGACCACCTATGTTTCCGGTAGGAGATTGAATGTTCACCATGTGACTGCGGGGGCTTCCGAAAGTAGTTTGTACATTCGCCCTGTGAATATGTGGGTTCCCGTATGGAGTGTGTACGTTCTCCTTGTGCCCGCGTGGGTGTCTGTACGGTGCTTGTACGTTCTCCCAGTGACTGCGTAGGGTTCCGTACGGAGTTCGTACGTTCTTCCAGTGACTGCGTGGGCTTCCGTAAGTTTGTACGTTCTCCATGTGAATCACGTGTGTTTCCGTAAGGGGTTTGTATGTTCTCCCTGTGACCACATGGGTTTCCGCATGGAATTTGAACGTTCTCCCTATGACCACGTGGGTTTCCATGAGGAGATGGTACGTTCTCCCTGTGACCGCGTAGGTTTTCGTAAGGAGTTTGTACTTTCTCCCTGTGACTGCATGGGTTTGCGTACGGAGTTTGTGCGTTCTTCCCGTGACCACGTGGGTTTCCATACGGAGTTTGTAGGTTCTCCCTGTGACTATGTGGGTTTCCGTACGGAGTTTGTACATTCTCCCAGTGACCACATGGGCTTCAGTAAGGAGTTTGTATGGTCACTATGTGAATACGTGGGTTCCCGTACTGAGTTTGTATGTTGTCATCATGACCGCGTGGGTTTCCGTAAGCAGTTTGTACGTTCTCCCAGTGACCGCGTGGGTTTCCGTATGGAGTTTGTAAGCTCTCCATGTGACCATGTTGGTTTCCATACAGAGTTTCTACAATCTCCTTGTGACCACGTGGTTTTCTGTAAGGAGTCTGTATGTTCTCCCTGTGACCCCGCGGGTTTCCGTACGGAGTCTGCATGTTCTCCTTGTTAACATGTGTGTTTCCACTCGGAGCTTGTACGTTCTCCCTGTGACCACGTGGATGTCCGTACGGAGTTTCTACATTCTCTCTGTGACCCCGTGGATTTCCGTATGGAGTTTGTACGTTCTACCTGGAACCACGCGGGTTTCGGTAAGGAGTTTGTACGTTCTCTCTGTGACCCCCGTGGATTTCCATGTGGAGTTTGTACGTTCCCCCTGTGACCGCGTGGGTTTCCGTACAGAGTTTGTACGTTCTCCCTGTGACTGAGTGGGTTTCCACATGGAGTTTGTACATTCTCTATGTGACCGTGTGGGTTTCCGTAAGGAGTTTGTACGATCTCTCTGTGACTCCGTGGGTTTTCGTACGGAGTTTGTACGTTCTCCCTGTGACTGTGTGGGTTTCCGTAAGGAGTTTTATGTTCTCCCTGTGACTCTGTGGGTTTCCGTATGGAGTTTGTACATTCTACCTGGAACCACGCGGGTTTTTGTAAGGAGTTTGTGCGTTCTCCCTGTGAGCGCTTGGGTTTCCGTATGGAGTTTGTACATTCTCCATGTGACCGTGTGGGTTTCCGTAAGGAGATTGTATGTTCCCCCAGTGACCATGTGGATTTCTGTAAGGAGTTTGTACGTTCTCACTGTGACCATGTGGGTTTTCGTAAGGGGTTTGTATGTTCTCCCTGTGACCCCATGGATTTCCGTAAGGAGATTGTATGTTCCCCCAGTGACCCCATGAGTTTTTGTAAGGAGTTTGTATGTTCTCCCTGTTACTGCGTGGGTTTGCGTACAGAGTTTGTACGTTCTCCCTGTGACCTCGTGGGTTCCGTACGGAGTTTGTACATTCTCCCCGTGACCACGTGTGTTTCTTTATGGAATTTGTATGTTTTCCCTGTGACCATGTGGGTTTCTGTACGGAGTTTGTACATTTTCCCGTGACGGCGTGGGTTTCCGTAAGGAGTTCGTATGTTCTCCCCGTGACCTCGTGGGTTCCGTACAGCATTTGTACGTTCTCCGTGTGACCACATGGATTTCCATACGGAGTTTGCACGTCCTCCATGTGACCACGTGGGTTTCCATAAGGAGTTTGTATTTTTTCCCTGTGACCACGTGGGTTTCCCCACGGAGTTTGTACGGTTTCTCTATGACCACGTGTGTTTACATAAGGAGCTTGTACGTTCTCCCTGTGATTACATGGATTTCCATACAGAGTTTGTACGTTCTCCCTGTGACCACGTGGGTTTCCATACGGAGTTTGTACGGTTTCTCTATGACCACGTGTGTTTACATAAGGAGCTTGTACGTTCTCCCCGTGACAGCGTGGGTGTCCGTACGGTGTTTGTACGTCCTCCCTGTGACCCCGTAGGTTTCCATACGGAGTTTGTATGTTCTCCCTGTGACCCCGTGGGTTTCCATACGGAGTTTGTAGGTTCTCCCTGTGACTGTGTGGGTTTTAGTAAGGAGATTGTATGTTCTTTACGTGACCACGTGGATTTCCCAAAGGAGTTTGTACATTCTCCCTGTGTCCAAGTGGTTTTCCGGACAGAGTTTGTAAGTTCTCCCTGTGATCACGTGAGTTTCCGTACGGAGTTTGTATGTTCTCCCTGTGACGACGTGGGTTTCCGTAAGAAGTGTGAACGCTCTCCCTGTGACCGCGTGGGTTTCCATACACAGTTTGCCCGTTCTCCCTGTGACCGAGTGGGTTTCCATACGGAGTTTAAACATTCTCCATGTGACCGTGTGGATTTCCTTTAGGAGATTGTATGTTCCCCCAGTGACCCCATGGGTTTCTGTAAGGAGTTTGTATGTTCTCCCTGTAACCGCTCGGGTTTCGGTAAGGAATTTGTAGTTCTCGCTGTGATCGCGTTGGTTTCTGTACAGAGTTTGTACGTTCTTTCTGTGACCACATGGGTTTCCATAAGGAGTTTGTATGTTCTCCCCATGACCCCATGGGTTTCCGTATGGAGCTTGTACGCTCTACATGGAACTATGTGGGTTTCGGTAAGGAGTTTGTACGTTCTGACTGTGAGCGCGTGGTTTTCCGTAAGGAGTTTGTATGTTCTTACTGTGAATACGTGGGTTCCCGTACTGAGTTTGTATGTTCTCATCATGACCGCATGGGTTTCCGTAATCAGTTTGTACATTCTCCCTGTGACGATGTGGGTTGCCGTATGGAGTTTGTATGTTCTCCCTGTGACCACGTGGGTTTCCGTACAGAGTTTGTACGTTCTCCATGTGACCATGTGTGTTTCTGTAAGGAGTTTGGATGTTCTCCCTGTGACCACATGGTTTTCAGTACGGAGTTTGTATGTTCTACCTGTGACTGCGTGGGTTTCCGCACGGAATTTGAACGTTCTCCCTATGACTACATGTGTTTCTGTAAGGAGCTTTTACGTTCTCCCTGTGACCACGTGGGTTTCCTTACAGAGTTTGTACGTGTTCCCTCTGACCACATTCGTTTCCGTAAGGAGTTTGGACGTTCTCCATGTGACCACGTGGGTTTCCCCATGGAATTTGAACGTTCTCCCTATGACTACGTGTGTTTCTGTAAGGAGCTTGTACGTTCTCGCTGTGACCACGTGGGTCTCCGTAAGGAGTTTGTGTGTTGTCCACTTGACTACGTGGGTTTCCGTAAGGAGATTGTATGTTCCCCCTGAGATCATGTGGGTTTCCATATGGAGTGTGTACGTTCTCCCTGTGATGGGGTGGGTTTCCGTAAGGTGTTTGCACTTCCTCCATGTGACCACGTGAGTTTCCGTAAACAGTTTGTATTTTTTCCCTGTGACCATATGGGTTTCCCCACGGAGTTTGTACGGTTTCTCTACGACCACGTGTGTTTACATAAGGAGCTTGTACATTCTCCCTGTGACCATGTGTGTTTCCGTAAGGAGTTTGGATGTTCTCCCTGTGACCACATGGTTTTCAGTACGGAGTTTGTATGTTCTACCTGTGACCACGTGGGTTTCCGTACAGAGTTTGTTCGTTCTCCCTGTGACCGCGTAAGTTTCCGTAAGGAGTTTGTACATTCTCCATGTGAACCACGTGTTTTTCCGTAAGGAGTTTGTACGTTCTCCCCGTGACCACGTGGGTTTCTGTACGGAGTTTGTACGTTCTCCCTGTGACCACATGGGTTTCTGTACAGTGTTTTTACGTTTTCCCAGTGAGTGCGTGGGTTTCCGTAAGGAGATTGTATGTTCACCATGTGACCGCGTGAGCTCCGTAAGGAGTTTGTACGTTCTCCCTGTGAATACGTGGGTTCCCGTACTGAGTTTGTATGTTGTCATTATGACCGTGTGGGTTTCCGTAAGCAGTTTGTACATTCTCCCTGTGACCCTGTGGGTTTCCGTATGGAGTTTGTATGTTCTCCCAGTGACCACATGTGTTTCCGGTAGGAATTTGTATGTTCACCATGTGATTGCGGGGGCTTCCGACAGTAGCTTGTACATTAGCCCGGTGAACACGTGGGTTTCCGTATGGAGTTTGTACGTTCTCCCTGTGTCCGCGTGGGTGTCCGTACGGTGCTTGTACGTTCTCCCCGTGACCGCATAGGGTTCCGTACGGAGTTTGTACGTTCTTCCAGTGACTGCGTGGGCTTCCGTAAGGAGTTTGTACGTTCTCCCAGTGACCACGTGGGTTTCTGTATGGAGTTTCTATGTTCTCCCAGTGACCGCAGGAGTTTTCATATGGAGTTTGTACATTCTCCCTGTGACGTACTGGGTTTCCGTACGGAGTTTGTCCATTCTCCCTGTGACCAAGTGGGATTCAGTACGGAGTCTGTACGTTCTCCCTGTGTCAGCGTGGGTTTCCGTAAGGAGTTTATACGTTCTCCCTGTGACCATGTGGGTGTCCGTAAAGAGCCTGTAGGTTCTCCTTGTGACCATGTGGGTGTCCGTACGGAGTTTGTACGTAATCCCCGTTACCACGTGATTTTCCATAAGGAGTTTGTACGTTCTCCCAGTGACCGTGTGGGTTTCCGTATGGAGTTTCTACGTTCTCCCAGTGACCGCAGGGGTTTCCATATGGAGTTTGTACATTCTCCCTGTGACGTACTGGGATTCCGTACGGAGTCTGTACGTTCTCCCTGTGTCAGCGTGGGTTTCCGTAAGGAGTTTATACGTTCTCCCTGTGACCACGTGGGTTTCCGTATGGAGTTTGTATGTTCTCCCTGTGACGACGTGAGTTTCCGTATGGAGTTTGTATGTGCACCCCGTGAGCACGTGGGTTTCCGTAAGGAGATTGTACGTTCTCCGTGTGACTGTGTGGGTTTCCGTACACAGTTTGTAAGTTCTTCCCGTGACCGCATGGGTTTCGGTACGGAGTTTGTACATTCTCCCAGTGTCTACCGTGGGTTTCCGTAAGGAGTTTGCATGTTCTCTCTGTGCCCGCGTGGGTGTCCGTACGGTGCTTGTACATTCTCTCCGTGACCGTGTAGGGTTCCGTACGGAGTTTGTACATTCTTCCAGTGACTGCGTGGGCTTCCGTAAGGAGTTTGTACGTTCTCCATGTGTATCACGTGTGTTTCCGTAAGGAGTTTGGATGTTCTCCCTTTGACCACGTGGGTTTTCGTACGGAGTTTGTATGTTCTCCCTGAGACCGCGTGGCTTTCCGTACCGAGTTTGTACATTCTCCCTGTGACCGCGTGGGTTTCCATACGGAGTTTGTATGTTCTCCCCGTGACTGCGTGGGTTTTGTATGGAGTTCGTATGTTCTCCCCGTAACCGTGAGCGGTTCCGTACCGAGTTTGTACGTTCTCCCTGTGACCGCGTAGGTTTCCATAAGGAGTTTGTATGTTCTCCATGTGAACCACGTGTGTTTCCGTAAGGAGTTTGGATGTTCTCCCTGTGACCACGTGGGTTTTCGTACAGAGTTTGTACGTTCTCCCCGTGACCTCGTGGGTTCCGTACGGCGTTTGTACATTCTCCCCGTGACCACGTGGGTTTTCATACGGAGTTTGTACGTTCTCCCCATGACCACATGGGTTTGCGTATGGAGTTTGTACGTTCTCTCTGTGACCTCGTGGGTTCCGCACAGCGTTTGTACATTCTCCGTGTGACCACGTGGGTTTCCGAAAGGAGTTACTATTTTTTCCCTGTGACCACGTGGGTTTCCCCACGGAGTTTGTACGGTTTCTCTATGACCACGTGTGTTTACATAAGGAGCTTGTACGTTCTCCCTGTGACAGCCTGGGTGTCCGTACGGTGTTTGTACGTACTCCCTGTGACCGCGTAGGTTTCCGTAAGGAGTTTGTACATTCTCCATGTGAACCACGTGTGTTTCCGTAAGGAGTTTGGATGTTCTCCCTGTGACCACGTGGGTTTCCGTACGGAGTTTGTACGTTTTCCTAGTGAGCGCGTGGGTTTCCATTAGGAGTTTGCATGTTCACCATGTGACCGCGTGAGCTTCCGTGAGGAGATTGTACGTTCTCCCTGTGACAATGTGGGTTTCTGTAAGGAGTTTGTATGTTCTCCCTGTAACCGCTCGGGTTTCGGTAAGGAATTTGTAGTTCTCGCTGTGATCGCGTTGGTTTCTGTACAGAGTTTGTACGTTCTTTCTGTGACCACATGGGTTTTCATAATGAGTTTGTATGTTCTCCCCATGACCCCATGGGTTTCCGTATGGAGCTTGTACGTTCTACCTGGAACCACGCGGGTTTCTGTAAGGAGTTTGTACGTTCTGACTGTGAGCGCGTGGTTTTCCGTAAGGAGTTTGTATGTTCACCATGTGACCGTGTGAGCTTCCGTAAGGAGTTTGTATGTTCTCTCTGTGACTGCTTGGGTTTCTGTAAGGAGATTGTACGTTCTCGCTGTGACCACGTGGGTTTCCGTAAGGAGTTTGTATGTTCTCTCTGTTGCCACGTGGTTTTCCATACGGAATTTCTACGATCTCCCCGTGAGTACGTGGGTTTCCGTAAGGAGATTGTACGTTCTCCGTGTGACTGTGTGCGTTTCCGTACACAGTTTGTAAGTTCTCCCTGTGACCACGTGAGTTTCCGTAAGGAGTTTGTATGTTCTCCCTGTGACTACTTTAGTTCTCGTACGTAGTTTGTACGTTCTCCCTGTGACCATGTGGGTTTCCGTACGGAGTTTGTACATTATCCCTGTGACAATGTGGGTTTCAGTACGGAGTTTGTAAGCTCTCCCTGTGACCATGTGGGTTTCCATACGGAGTTTCTACGACCTCCCTGTGACCGTGTGGGTTTCCGTATGGAGTATGTACGTTCTCCCTGTGACCACGCGGGTTTCCATATGGGATGTGTATGTTCTTCCTGTGACACCGCGGGTTTCTGTACGGAGTATGTACGTTCTCCCTGTGACCCCGCGGGTTTCCGTACGGAGTCTGCATGGTCTCCTTGTTAACATGTGTGTTTCCACTCGGAGCTTGTACGTTCTCCCTGTGACCATGTGGATGTCCATATGGAGTTTGTATGTTCTACCTGGAACCACGTGGGTTTCGGTAAGGAGTTTGTACGTTCTCCCTGTGACTGAGTGGGTATCCACATGGAGTTTGTACGTTCTCCCTGTGACTGTGTAGGTTTCCGTAAGGAGATTGTATGTTCCCCCCGTGACCACGTGGGTACTGTAAGAAGTTTGTACGTTCTAACTGTGACTGCGTGGGATTCCATATGGAGTTTGTACATTCTCCCTATGACTGCGTGTGTTTCCGTACAGAGTTTGTACGTACTCCCTGTGACTGCGTGGGTTTCCGTACGGAATTTGTATGTTCTCCCCTGACCACGTGGGTTTGCATAAGGAGTTTGTATATTCTCCCAGTGACCGTGTGGGTTTCTGTACAGAGTTTGTACGTTCTCCCTATGACCTCGTGGGTTTCCGTACGGAGTTTGTACGTTATCCCTGTGACAACATGGGTTTCAGTATGGAGTTTGTAAGCTCTCCCTGTGACCACGTGGGTTTCCATACGGAGTTTCTACGTTCTCCCTGTGACCGCGCGGGTTTCCGTATCGGGTGTGTATGTTCTCCCTGTGACACTGCGGGTTTCTGTACGGAGTCTGTACGTTCTCCCTGTGACCCCGCGGGTTTCTTTACGGAGTCTGCATGTTCTCCTTGTTAATATGTGTGCTTCCACTCGGAGCTTGTACGTTCTCCCTGTGACCACGTAGATGTCCGTACGGAGTTTCTACATTCTCTCTGTGACCCTGTGGATTTCCGTATGGAGTTTGTACGTTCTACCTGGAACCACACGGGTTTCGGTAAGGAGTTTGTACGTTCTCCCTGTGACTGTGTGGGTTTCCGTAAGGAGTTTGTCCGTTCTCCCTGTGACCATGTGGGTTTCCGTACAGAGTTTGTACATTCTCTATGTGACCGTGTGGGTTTCCGTAAGGAGATTGTATGTTCCCCCAGTGACCATGTGGGTTTCCGTATGGAGTGTGTACGTTCTCCCTGTGCCCGCGTGGGTGTCTGTACGGTGCTTGTACGTTCTCCCCGTGACCGCGTAGGGTTCCGTACGGAGTTTGTACGTTCTTCCAGTGACTGCGTGGGCTTCCGTAAGGAGTTTGTACGTTCTCCATGTGAATCACGTGTGCTTCCGTAAGGGGTTTGTATGTTCTCCCTGTGACCACATGGGTTTCCGCACGGAATTTGAAGGTTCTCCCTATGACCACGTGGGTTTCCATAATGAGATGGTACGTTCTCCCTGTGACCGTGTAGGTTTTCCTAAGGAGTTTGTACGTTCTCCCTGTGACTGCATGGGTTTTCGTACGGAATTTGAACATTCTCCCTGTGACCACGTGAGTTTCCGTAAGGAGCTTGTACGTTCTCCCTGTGATCGCGAAGGTTTCCATAAGGAGTTTGTACGTGAATACTATGTGAATACGTGGGTTCCCGTACTGAGTTTGTATATTGTCATCGTGACCGCATGGGTTTCCGTAAGCAGTTTGTGCGTTCTCCCTGTGACCGCGTGGGTTTCCGTATGGAGTTTGTACATACTCTCTGTGACCACGTGGGTTTCCATACGGAGCTTGTATGTTCTCCCTGTGACCACGTGGTTTTCCATACTGAACTTGTATGTTCTCCCCGTGACCACGTGGGTTTCCGTACGGAGTTTGTACGTTTTCCCTGTGACTAGGTGGGTTTCCGTACGGAGTTTCTACGTTCTATCTGTGACTGCATGGGTTTCCGGTAGGAGATTGTATAATCTCCCTGTGACAATGTGGGTTTCCATACGGAGTTTGTACGTTCTCCCTCTGACCACATTCGTTTCCGTAAGGAGTTTGGACATTCTCCATGTGACCATGTGGGTTTCCCCATGGAATTTGAACGTTCTCCCTATGACTACGTGTGTTTCTGTAAGGAGCTTGTACGTTCTCCCTGTGACCACGTGTGTCTCTGTATGGAGTTTGTACTTTCCCCTTGTGACCCCGTGTGTTTCCGTACAGGGTTTATACGTTCTCCCCGTGACCACGTGGGTTTCCGTAAGGAGTTTGTGTGTTCTCCCCTTGACTACGTGGGTTTCCGTAAGGAGATTGTATGTTCACACTGTGACCATGTGGGTTTCCATATGGAGTGTGTACGTTCTCCCTGTGATGGGGTGGGTTTCCGTAAGGTGATTATACGTTCTCCGTGTGACCACGTGGGTTTCCGTACGGAGTTTGTACGCTCTCCCTGTGACCCCGTGGGTTTCCGTATGGAGTTTGTACGTTCTCCCTGTGACTGCGTTGGTGTCCGTTCGCTGCTTGTACGTTCTCCCTGTGACCACATAGGTTTCCATAAGGAGTTTGTACGTTCTCTCTGTGACTGCGTGGGTTTGCGTACGGAGTTTGTACGTTCTCCCTGTGACCTCATGGGTTCCGTACGGCATTTGTACGTTCTCCCCGTGACCACGTGGGTTTTCGTACGGAGTTTGAACGTTCTCCCTATGACCACGTGTGTTTCCGTAAGGAGCTTGTATGTTCTCCCTGTGACCGCGTAGGTTTTCATAAGGAGTTTGTACATTCTCCCTGTGACCACGTGGGTTTCCGTATGGAGTTTGTACGTACTCCCTGTGACCGTGTGGGTTTCCGTTCGGAGTTTGTATGTTCTCCCCGTGACCGCGTGGGTTTCCATAAGGAGTTTGTACGTTCTCCCAGTGACCGCGTGGGTTTCCATACGGAGTTTCTACAATCTCCCTGTGACCACATGGTTTTCTGTAAGGAATCTGTATGTTCTCCCTGTGACCCCGCGGGTTACCGTATGGAGGTCTGCATGTTCTCCTTGTTAATATGTGTGTTTCCACTCGGAGCTTGTACGTTCTCCCCGTGACCACGTGGATGTCCGTACGGAGTTTCTACATTCTCTCTGTGACCCCGTGGATTTCCGTATGGAGTTTGTACGTTCTA
This sequence comes from Mobula hypostoma, assembly GCF_963921235.1. Classification (NCBI taxonomy): domain Eukaryota; kingdom Metazoa; phylum Chordata; class Chondrichthyes; order Myliobatiformes; family Myliobatidae; genus Mobula; species Mobula hypostoma. The sequence continues at coordinate 65,497,005 of NC_086113.1, read as the reverse complement.
CCTGGAACCACGTGGGTTTCGGTAAGGAGTTTGTACGTTCTCTCTGTGACCCCCGTGGATTTCCGTATGGAGTTTGCACGTTCTCTCTGTGCCCACGTGGGTTTCCATACGGAGTTTGTACGTTCTCTCTGTGACCCCGTGGGTTTTCGTACGGTGTTTGTTCATTCTCCCTGTGCCTGTGTGGGTTTCCGTAAGGAGTTTGTCCGTTCTCCCGGTGACCGTGTGGGTTTCCGTACGGAGTTTGTACGTTCTCTCTGTGACTCCGTGGGTTTTCATACGGAGTTTGTATGATCTCCCTGTGACTGTGGGTTTCCGTAAGGAGTTTTATGTTCTCCCTGTGACTCTGTGGGTTTCCGTATGGAGTTTGTACGTTCTAACTGGAACCAAGCGGCTTTTTGTAAGGAGTTTGTGCGTTCTCCCTGTGAGCGCTTGGATTTCCGTATGGAGTTTGTACATTCTCCATGTGTCCGTGTGGGTTTCCATAAGGAGATTGTATGTTCCCCCAGTGACCACGTGGGTTTCTGTAAGGAGTTTGTACGTTCTCACTGTGACCATGTGGGTTTTCGTAAGGGGTTTGTATGTTCTCCCTGTGACCCCGTGGGTTTCCGTAAGGAGACTGTATGTTCCCCCAGTGACCCCATGAGTTTTTGTAAGGAGTTTGTATGTTCTCTCTGTGACTGCGTAGGTTTCCATAAGGAGTTTGTACGTTCTCCCTGTTACTGCGTGGGTTCCGTACGGAGTTTGTACATTCTCCCCATGACCACGTGTGTTTCTTTATGGAATTTGTATGTTTTCCCTGTGACCACGTGGGTTTCTGTACGGAGTTTGTACATTTTCCCGTGACTGCGTGGGTTTCCGTAAGGAGTTTGTAGGTTCTCCCTGTGACCGCGCAGGTTTCCATAAGGAGTTTGTACGTTCTCCCTGTTACTGCGTGTGTTTCAGTATGGAGTTTATACGTTCTCCTTGTGACCCCATGGTTTATGTACGGAGTTTGTACATTCTCCCCGTGACCACGTGTGTTTCCTTAGGGAATTTGTATGTTTCTGTACGGAGTTTGTACGTTTTCTCGTGACTGCGTTGGCTTCTGTAAGGAGTTAGTATGTTCACCATGTGACTGCGTCAGCTTCCGTAAGGAGTTTGTACATTCTCCCTGTGAATACGTGGGTTTCCGTACTAAGTTTGTAGGTACTCCCTGAGACCGCGTGGCTTTCCGTACCGAGTTTGTACATTCTCCCTGTGACCGTGTGGGTTTCCATACGGAGTTTGTATGTTCTCCCCGTGACTGCGTGGGTTTCGTATGCAGTTTGTATGTTCTCCCCGTAACCGTGAGGGGTTCCGTACGGAGTTTGTACGTTCTCCCTGTGACCGCGTAGGTTTCCATAAGGAGTTTGTACGTTCTCCATGTGAACCACATGTGTTTCCGTAAGGAGTTTGGATCTTCTCCCTGTGTTCCGTACGGCGTTTGTACATTCTCCCCGTGACCACGTGGGTTTTCGTACGGAGTTTGTGCGTTCTCCCCGTGACAGCGTGGGTGTCCGTATGGTGTTTGTACGTTCTCCCTGTGACCCCGTAGGTTTCCATACGGAGTTTGTACGTTCTCCCTGTGACCCCGTGGGTTTCCATACGGAGTTTGTAGGTTCTCCCTGAGACTGTGTGGGTTTTAGTAAGGAGATTGTATGTTCTTTACGTGACCATGTGGGTTTCCCAAAGGAGTTTGTACATTTTCCCTGTGTCCAAGTGGTTTTCTGGATGGAGTTTGTAAGTTCTCCCTGTGATCACGTGAGTTTCCGTACGGAGTTTGTATGTTCTCCCTGTGACGACGTGGGTTTCCGTAAGAAGTGTGAAGGCTCTCCCTGTGACCGTGTGGGTTTCCATACGCAGTTTGCCCGTTCTCCCTGTGACCGAGTGGGTTTCCATACGGAGTTTATACATTCTCCATGTGACCGTGCGGGTTTCCGTAAGGAGATTGTATGTTCCCCCAGTGACCCCATGGGTTTCTGTAAGGAGTTTGTATGTTCTCCCTGTAACCGCTCGGGTTTCGGTAAGGAGTTTGTACATTCTGACTGTGAGCGCGTGGGTTTCGTATGGAGTTTGTATGTTCACCATGTGACCGCGGGAGCTTCCGTAAGGAGTTTGTACGTTCTCCCTGTGAATACGTGGTTTCCCGTACTGAGTTTGTATGTTCTCATCATGACCGCATGGGTTTCCGTAATCAGTTTGTACATTCTCCCTGTGATGATGTGGGTTGCTGTATGGAGTTTGTATGTTCTCCCTGTGACCACGTGGGTTTATATATGGAGCTTGTATGTTCTCCCTGTGACCAAGTGGGTTTCCGTAAGCAGTTTGTACATTCTCCATGTGACCATATTGTTTCCGTAAGGAGTTTGGATGTTCTCCCTGTGACCACATGGTTTTCAGTACGGAGTTTGTATGTTCAACCTGTGACTGCGTGGGTTTCCGCACGGAATTTGAACGTTCTCCCTACGACTACGTGTGTTTCTGTAAGGAGCTTTTACGTTCTCCCTGTGACCACGTGGGTTTCCTTCCAGAGTTTGTACGTGTTCCCTCTGACCACATTCGTTTCCGTAAGAGGTTTGGACGTTCTCCATGTGACCACATGGGTTTCCCCATGGAATTTGAACGTTCTCCCTATGACTACGTGTGTTTCTGTAAGGAGCTTGTACGTTCTCGCTGTGACCACGTGGGTCTCCGTAAGGAGTTTGTGTGTTGTCCACTTGACTACGTGGGTTTCCGTAAGGAGATTGTATGTTCCCCCTGAGATCATGTGGGTTTCCATATGGAGTGTGTACGTTTTCCCTGTGATGGGGTGGGTTTCCGTAAGGTGTTTGCACTTCCTCCATGTGACCACGTGAGTTTCCGTAAGGAGTTTGTACGTTCTCCCTGTGAATACGTGGGTTCCCGTACTGAGTTTGTATGTTGTCATCATGACCATGTGGGTTTCCGTATGGAGTTTGTACGTTCTCCCTGTGACCGCATGGGTTTCCGTATGGAGTTTGTACGTACTTCCCGTGACCACGTGGGTTTCCATACGGCGTTTGTAAGTTCTCCCTGTGACAGCGTGGGATTCCGTACGGTGCTTGTACGTTCTCCCTGTGACCACGTAGGTTTCCGTAAGGAGTTTGTACGTTCTCCCTGTGACTGCGTGGGTTTGCGTACGGAGTTTGTACGTTCTCCCCGTGACCTTGTGGGTTCTGTACGGCATTTGTACGTTCTCCCTGTGACCACGTGGGTTTTCGTATGGAGTTTGTACGCTCTCCCTGTGACCACGTGGGTTTCTGTACAGAGTTTGTACGTTTTCCCAGTGAGCGCGTGGGCTTCCATAAGGAGTTTGCATGTTCACCGTGTGACCGCGTGAGCTTCCGTGCGGAGTTTGTACGTTCTCCCTGTGAATACGTGGGTTCCCGTACTGAGTTTGTATGTTGTCATCATGACCATGTGGGTTTCCGTATGGAGTTTGTACGTTCTCCCTGTGACCGCATGGGTTTCCGTATGGAGTTTGTACGTACTTCCCGTGACCACGTGGGTTTCCATACGGCGTTTGTAAGTTCTCCCTGTGACAGCGTGGGATTCCGTACGGTGCTTGTACGTTCTCCCTGTGACTGCGTGGGTTTGCGTACGGAGTTTGTACGTTCTCCCCGTGAATACGTGGGTTCCCGTACTGAGTTTGTATGTTGTCATCATGACCGTGTGGGTTTCCGTAAACTGTATGTACATTCTCCCTGTGACCGTGTGGGCTTCCGTACGGAGTCTGTACGTTCTCCCTGTGTCAGCGTGGGTTTCCGTAAGGAGTTTATACGTTCTCCCTGTGACCACGTGGGTTTCCGTATGGAGTTTGTATGTTCTCCCTGTGACGACGTGAGTTTCCGTATGGAGTTTGTATGTGCACCCCGTGAGCACGTGGGTTTCCGTAAGGAGATTGTACGTTCTCCGTGTGACTGTGTGGGTTTCCGTACACAGTTTGTAAGTTCTTCCCGTGACCGCATGGGTTTCGGTACGGAGTTTGTACATTCTCCCAGTGTCTACCGTGGGTTTCCGTAAGGAGTTTGCATGTTCTCTCTGTGCCCGCGTGGGTGTCCGTACGGTGCTTGTACATTCTCTCCGTGACCGTGTAGGGTTCCGTACGGAGTTTGTACATTCTTCCAGTGACTGCGTGGGCTTCCGTAAGGAGTTTGTACGTTCTCCATGTGTATCACGTGTGTTTCCGTAAGGAGTTTGGATGTTCTCCCTTTGACCACGTGGGTTTTCGTACGGAGTTTGTATGTTCTCCCTGAGACCGCGTGGCTTTCCGTACCGAGTTTGTACATTCTCCCTGTGACCGCGTGGGTTTCCATACGGAGTTTGTATGTTCTCCCCGTGACTGCGTGGGTTTTGTATGGAGTTCGTATGTTCTCCCCGTAACCGTGAGCGGTTCCGTACCGAGTTTGTACGTTCTCCCTGTGACCGCGTAGGTTTCCATAAGGAGTTTGTATGTTCTCCATGTGAACCACGTGTGTTTCCGTAAGGAGTTTGGATGTTCTCCCTGTGACCACGTGGGTTTTCGTACAGAGTTTGTACGTTCTCCCCGTGACCTCGTGGGTTCCGTACGGCGTTTGTACATTCTCCCCGTGACCACGTGGGTTTTCATACGGAGTTTGTACGTTCTCCCCATGACCACATGGGTTTGCGTATGGAGTTTGTACGTTCTCTCTGTGACTGAGTGGGTATCCACATGGAGTTTGTACGTTCTCCCTGTGACTGTGTAGGTTTCCGTAAGGAGATTGTATGTTCCCCCCGTGACCACGTGGGTACTGTAAGAAGTTTGTACGTTCTAACTGTGACTGCGTGGGATTCCATATGGAGTTTGTACATTCTCCCTATGACTGCGTGTGTTTCCGTACAGAGTTTGTACGTACTCCCTGTGACTGCGTGGGTTTCCGTACGGAATTTGTATGTTCTCCCCTGACCACGTGGGTTTGCATAAGGAGTTTGTATATTCTCCCAGTGACCGTGTGGGTTTCTGTACAGAGTTTGTACGTTCTCCCTATGACCTCGTGGGTTTCCGTACGGAGTTTGTACGTTATCCCTGTGACAACATGGGTTTCAGTATGGAGTTTGTAAGCTCTCCCTGTGACCACGTGGGTTTCCATACGGAGTTTCTACGTTCTCCCTGTGACCGCGCGGGTTTCCGTATCGGGTGTGTATGTTCTCCCTGTGACACTGCGGGTTTCTGTACGGAGTCTGTACGTTCTCCCTGTGACCCCGCGGGTTTCTTTACGGAGTCTGCATGTTCTCCTTGTTAATATGTGTGCTTCCACTCGGAGCTTGTACGTTCTCCCTGTGACCACGTAGATGTCCGTACGGAGTTTCTACATTCTCTCTGTGACCCTGTGGATTTCCGTATGGAGTTTGTACGTTCTACCTGGAACCACATGGGTTTCGGTAAGGAGTTTGTACGTTCTCCCTGTGACTGTGTGGGTTTCCGTAAGGAGTTTGTCCGTTCTCCCTGTGACCATGTGGGTTTCCGTACAGAGTTTGTACATTCTCTATGTGACCGTGTGGGTTTCCGTAAGGAGATTGTATGTTCCCCCAGTGACCATGTGGGTTTCCGTATGGAGTGTGTACGTTCTCCCTGTGCCCGCGTGGGTGTCTGTACGGTGCTTGTACGTTCTCCCCGTGACCGCGTAGGGTTCCGTACGGAGTTTGTACGTTCTTCCAGTGACTGCGTGGGCTTCCGTAAGGAGTTTGTACGTTCTCCATGTGAATCACGTGTGCTTCCGTAAGGGGTTTGTATGTTCTCCCTGTGACCACATGGGTTTCCGCACGGAATTTGAAGGTTCTCCCTATGACCACGTGGGTTTCCATAATGAGATGGTACGTTCTCCCTGTGACCGTGTAGGTTTTCCTAAGGAGTTTGTACGTTCTCCCTGTGACTGCATGGGTTTTCGTACGGAATTTGAACATTCTCCCTGTGACCACGTGAGTTTCCGTAAGGAGCTTGTACGTTCTCCCTGTGATCGCGAAGGTTTCCATAAGGAGTTTGTACGTGAATACTATGTGAATACGTGGGTTCCCGTACTGAGTTTGTATATTGTCATCGTGACCGCATGGGTTTCCGTAAGCAGTTTGTGCGTTCTCCCTGTGACCGCGTGGGTTTCCGTATGGAGTTTGTACATACTCTCTGTGACCACGTGGGTTTCCATACGGAGCTTGTATGTTCTCCCTGTGACCACGTGGTTTTCCATACTGAACTTGTATGTTCTCCCCGTGACCACGTGGGTTTCCGTACGGAGTTTGTACGTTTTCCCTGTGACTAGGTGGGTTTCCGTACGGAGTTTCTACGTTCTATCTGTGACTGCATGGGTTTCCGGTAGGAGATTGTATAATCTCCCTGTGACAATGTGGGTTTCCATACGGAGTTTGTACGTTCTCCCTCTGACCACATTCGTTTCCGTAAGGAGTTTGGACATTCTCCATGTGACCATGTGGGTTTCCCCATGGAATTTGAACGTTCTCCCTATGACTACGTGTGTTTCTGTAAGGAGCTTGTACGTTCTCCCTGTGACCACGTGTGTCTCTGTATGGAGTTTGTACTTTCCCCTTGTGACCCCGTGTGTTTCCGTACAGGGTTTATACGTTCTCCCCGTGACCACGTGGGTTTCCGTAAGGAGTTTGTGTGTTCTCCCCTTGACTACGTGGGTTTCCGTAAGGAGATTGTATGTTCACACTGTGACCATGTGGGTTTCCATATGGAGTGTGTACGTTCTCCCTGTGATGGGGTGGGTTTCCGTAAGGTGATTATACGTTCTCCGTGTGACCACGTGGGTTTCCGTACGGAGTTTGTACGCTCTCCCTGTGACCCCGTGGGTTTCCGTATGGAGTTTGTACGTTCTCCCTGTGACTGCGTTGGTGTCCGTTCGCTGCTTGTACGTTCTCCCTGTGACCACATAGGTTTCCATAAGGAGTTTGTACGTTCTCTCTGTGACTGCGTGGGTTTGCGTACGGAGTTTGTACGTTCTCCCTGTGACCTCATGGGTTCCGTACGGCATTTGTACGTTCTCCCCGTGACCACGTGGGTTTTCGTACGGAGTTTGAACGTTCTCCCTATGACCACGTGTGTTTCCGTAAGGAGCTTGTATGTTCTCCCTGTGACCGCGTAGGTTTTCGTAAGGAGTTTGTACATTCTCCCTGTGACCACGTGGGTTTCCGTATGGAGTTTGTACGTACTCCCTGTGACCGTGTGGGTTTCCGTTCGGAGTTTGTATGTTCTCCCCGTGACCGCGTGGGTTTCCATAAGGAGTTTGTACGTTCTCCCAGTGACCGCGTGGGTTTCCATACGGAGTTTCTACAATCTCCCTGTGACCACATGGTTTTCTGTAAGGAATCTGTATGTTCTCCCTGTGACCCCGCGGGTTTCCGTATGGAGGTCTGCATGTTCTCCTTGTTAATATGTGTGTTTCCACTCGGAGCTTGTACGTTCTCCCCGTGACCACGTGGATGTCCGTACGGAGTTTCTACATTCTCTCTGTGACCCCGTGGATTTCCGTATGGAGTTTGTACGTTCTACCTGGAACCACGTGGGTTTCGGTAAGGAGTTTGTACGTTCTCTCTGTGACCCCCGTGGATTTCCGTATGGAGTTTGCACGTTCTCTCTGTGCCCACGTGGGTTTCCATATGGAGTTTGTACGTTCTCTCTGTGACCCCGTGGGTTTTCGTACGGTGTTTGTTCATTCTCCCTGTGCCTGTGTGGGTTTCCGTAAGGAGTTTGTCCGTTCTCCCGGTGACCGTGTGGGTTTCCGTACGGAGTTTGTACGTTCTCTCTGTGACTCCGTGGGTTTTCATACGGAGTTTGTATGATCTCCCTGTGACTGTGGGTTTCCGTAAGGAGTTTTATGTTCTCCCTGTGACTCTGTGGGTTTCCGTATGGAGTTTGTACGTTCTAACTGGAACCAAGCGGCTTTTTGTAAGGAGTTTGTGCGTTCTCCCTGTGAGCGCTTGGATTTCCGTATGGAGTTTGTACATTCTCCATGTGTCCGTGTGGGTTTCCATAAGGAGATTGTATGTTCCCCCAGTGACCACGTGGGTTTCTGTAAGGAGTTTGTACGTTCTCACTGTGACCATGTGGGTTTTCGTAAGGGGTTTGTATGTTCTCCCTGTGACCCCGTGGGTTTCCGTAAGGAGACTGTATGTTCCCCCAGTGACCCCATGAGTTTTTGTAAGGAGTTTGTATGTTCTCTCTGTGACTGCGTAGGTTTCCATAAGGAGTTTGTACGTTCTCCCTGTTACTGCGTGGGTTCCGTACGGAGTTTGTACATTCTCCCCATGACCACGTGTGTTTCTTTATGGAATTTGTATGTTTTCCCTGTGACCACGTGGGTTTCTGTACGGAGTTTGTACATTTTCCCGTGACCGCGTGGGTTTCCGTAAGGAGTTTGTAGGTTCTCCCTGTGACCGCGCAGGTTTCCATAAGGAGTTTGTACGTTCTCCCTGTTACTGCGTGTGTTTCAGTATGGAGTTTATACGTTCTCCTTGTGACCCCATGGTTTATGTACGGAGTTTGTACATTCTCCCCGTGACCACGTGTGTTTCCTTAGGGAATTTGTATGTTTCTGTACGGAGTTTGTACGTTTTCTCGTGACTGCGTTGGCTTCTGTAAGGAGTTAGTATGTTCACCATGTGACTGCGTCAGCTTCCGTAAGGAGTTTGTACATTCTCCCTGTGAATACGTGGGTTTCCGTACTAAGTTTGTAGGTACTCCCTGAGACCGCGTGGCTTTCCGTACCGAGTTTGTACATTCTCCCTGTGACCGTGTGGGTTTCCATACGGAGTTTGTATGTTCTCCCCGTGACTGCGTGGGTTTCGTATGCAGTTTGTATGTTCTCCCCGTAACCGTGAGGGGTTCCGTACGGAGTTTGTACGTTCTCCCTGTGACCGCGTAGGTTTCCATAAGGAGTTTGTACGTTCTCCATGTGAACCACATGTGTTTCCGTAAGGAGTTTGGATCTTCTCCCTGTGTTCCGTACGGCGTTTGTACATTCTCCCTGTGACCACGTGGGTTTTCGTACGGAGTTTGTGCGTTCTCCCCGTGACAGCGTGGGTGTCCGTATGGTGTTTGTACGTTCTCCCTGTGACCCCGTAGGTTTCCATACGGAGTTTGTACGTTCTCCCTGTGACCCCGTGGGTTTCCATACGGAGTTTGTAGGTTCTCCCTGAGACTGTGTGGGTTTTAGTAAGGAGATTGTATGTTCTTTACGTGACCATGTGGGTTTCCCAAAGGAGTTTGTACATTTTCCCTGTGTCCAAGTGGTTTTCTGGATGGAGTTTGTAAGTTCTCCCTGTGATCACGTGAGTTTCCGTACGGAGTTTGTATGTTCTCCCTGTGACGACGTGGGTTTCCGTAAGAAGTGTGAAGGCTCTCCCTGTGACCGTGTGGGTTTCCATACGCAGTTTGCCCGTTCTCCCTGTGACCGAGTGGGTTTCCATACGGAGTTTATACATTCTCCATGTGACCGTGCGGGTTTCCGTAAGGAGATTGTATGTTCCCCCAGTGACCCCATGGGTTTCTGTAAGGAGTTTGTATGTTCTCCCTGTAACCGCTCGGGTTTCGGTAAGGAGTTTGTACATTCTGACTGTGAGCGCGTGGGTTTCGTATGGAGTTTGTATGTTCACCATGTGACCGCGGGAGCTTCCGTAAGGAGTTTGTACGTTCTCCCTGTGAATACGTGGTTTCCCGTACTGAGTTTGTATGTTCTCATCATGACCGCATGGGTTTCCGTAATCAGTTTGTACATTCTCCCTGTGATGATGTGGGTTGCTGTATGGAGTTTGTATGTTCTCCCTGTGACCACATGGGTTTATATATGGAGCTTGTATGTTCTCCCTGTGACCAAGTGGGTTTCCGTAAGCAGTTTGTACATTCTCCATGTGACCATATTGTTTCCGTAAGGAGTTTGGATGTTCTCCCTGTGACCACATGGTTTTCAGTACGGAGTTTGTATGTTCAACCTGTGACTGCGTGGGTTTCCGCACGGAATTTGAACGTTCTCCCTACGACTACGTGTGTTTCTGTAAGGAGCTTTTACGTTCTCCCTGTGACCACGTGGGTTTCCTTCCAGAGTTTGTACGTGTTCCCTCTGACCACATTCGTTTCCGTAAGAGGTTTGGACGTTCTCCATGTGACCACATGGGTTTCCCCATGGAATTTGAACGTTCTCCCTATGACTACGTGTGTTTCTGTAAGGAGCTTGTACGTTCTCGCTGTGACCACGTGGGTCTCCGTAAGGAGTTTGTGTGTTGTCCACTTGACTACGTGGGTTTCCGTAAGGAGATTGTATGTTCCCCCTGAGATCATGTGGGTTTCCATATGGAGTGTGTACGTTTTCCCTGTGATGGGGTGGGTTTCCGTAAGGTGTTTGCACTTCCTCCATGTGACCACGTGAGTTTCCGTAAGGAGTTTGTACGTTCTCCCTGTGAATACGTGGGTTCCCGTACTGAGTTTGTATGTTGTCATCATGACCATGTGGGTTTCCGTATGGAGTTTGTACGTTCTCCCTGTGACCGCATGGGTTTCCGTATGGAGTTTGTACGTACTTCCCGTGACCACGTGGGTTTCCATACGGCGTTTGTAAGTTCTCCCTGTGACAGCGTGGGATTCCGTACGGTGCTTGTACGTTCTCCCTGTGACCACGTAGGTTTCCGTAAGGAGTTTGTACGTTCTCCCTGTGACTGCGTGGGTTTGCGTACGGAGTTTGTACGTTCTCCCCGTGACCTTGTGGGTTCTGTACGGCATTTGTACGTTCTCCCTGTGACCACGTGGGTTTTCGTATGGAGTTTGTACGCTCTCCCTGTGACCACGTGGGTTTCTGTACAGAGTTTGTACGTTTTCCCAGTGAGCGCGTGGGCTTCCATAAGGAGTTTGCATGTTCACCGTGTGACCGCGTGAGCTTCCGTGCGGAGTTTGTACGTTCTCCCTGTGAATACGTGGGTTCCCGTACTGAGTTTGTATGTTGTCATCATGACCATGTGGGTTTCCGTATGGAGTTTGTACGTTCTCCCTGTGACCGCATGGGTTTCCGTATGGAGTTTGTACGTACTTCCCGTGACCACGTGGGTTTCCATACGGCGTTTGTAAGTTCTCCCTGTGACAGCATGGGATTCCGTACGGTGCTTGTACGTTCTCCCTGTGACTGCGTGGGTTTGCGTACGGAGTTTGTACGTTCTCCCCGTGAATACGTGGGTTCCCGTACTGAGTTTGTATGTTGTCATCATGACCGTGTGGGTTTCCGTAAACTGTATGTACATTCTCCCTGTGACCGTGTGGGCTTCCGTACGGAGTCTGTACGTTCTCCCTGTGTCAGCGTGGGTTTCCGTATGGAGTTTATACGTTCTCCCTGTGACCACGTGGGTTTCCGTATGGAGTTTGTATGTTCTCCCTGTGACGAAGTGAGTTTCCGTATGGAGTTTGTATGTGCACCCCGTGAGCACGTGGGTTTCCGTAAGGAGATTGTACGTTCTCCGTGTGACTGTGTGGGTTTCCGTACACAGTTTGTAAGTTCTTCCCGTGACCGCATGGGTTTCGGTACGGAGTTTGTACATTCTCCCAGTGTCTACCGTGGGTTTCCGTAAGGAGTTTGCATGTTCTCTCTGTGCCCGCGTGGGTGTCCGTACGGTGCTTGTACATTCTCTCCGTGACCGTGTAGGGTTCCGTACGGAGTTTGTACATTCTTCCAGTGACTGCGTGGGCTTCCGTAAGGAGTTTGTACGTTCTCCATGTGTATCACGTGTGTTTCCGTAAGGAGTTTGGATGTTCTCCCTTTGACCACGTGGGTTTTCGTACGGAGTTTGTATGTTCTCCCTGAGACCGCGTGGCTTTCCGTACCGAGTTTGTACATTCTCCCTGTGACCGCGTGGGTTTCCATACGGAGTTTGTATGTTCTCCCCGTGACTGCGTGGGTTTTGTATGGAGTTCGTATGTTCTCCCCGTAACCGTGAGCGGTTCCGTACCGAGTTTGTACGTTCTCCCTGTGACCGCGTAGGTTTCCATAAGGAGTTTGTATGTTCTCCATGTGAACCACGTGTGTTTCCGTAAGGAGTTTGGATGTTCTCCCTGTGACCACGTGGGTTTTCGTACAGAGTTTGTACGTTCTCCCCGTGACCTCGTGGGTTCCGTACGGCGTTTGTACATTCTCCCCGTGACCACGTGGGTTTTCATACGGAGTTTGTACGTTCTCCCCATGACCACATGGGTTTGCGTATGGAGTTTGTACGTTCTCTCTGTGACCTCGTGGGTTCCGCACAGCGTTTGTACATTCTCCGTGTGACCACGTGGGTTTCCGAAAGGAGTTACTATTTTTTCCCTGTGACCACGTGGGTTTCCCCACGGAGTTTGTACGGTTTCTCTATGACCACGTGTGTTTACATAAGGAGCTTGTACGTTCTCCCTGTGACAGCCTGGGTGTCCGTACGGTGTTTGTACGTACTCCCTGTGACCGCGTAGGTTTCCGTAAGGAGTTTGTACATTCTCCATGTGAACCACGTGTGTTTCCGTAAGGAGTTTGGATGTTCTCCCTGTGACCACGTGGGTTTCCGTACGGAGTTTGTACGTTTTCCTAGTGAGCGCGTGGGTTTCCATTAGGAGTTTGCATGTTCACCATGTGACCGCGTGAGCTTCCGTGAGGAGATTGTACGTTCTCCCTGTGACAATGTGGGTTTCTGTAAGGAGTTTGTATGTTCTCCCTGTAACCGCTCGGGTTTCGGTAAGGAATTTGTAGTTCTCGCTGTGATCGCGTTGGTTTCTGTACAGAGTTTGTACGTTCTTTCTGTGACCACATGGGTTTTCATAATGAGTTTGTATGTTCTCCCCATGACCCCATGGGTTTCCGTATGGAGCTTGTACGTTCTACCTGGAACCACGCGGGTTTCTGTAAGGAGTTTGTACGTTCTGACTGTGAGCGCGTGGTTTTCCGTAAGGAGTTTGTATGTTCACCATGTGACCGTGTGAGCTTCCGTAAGGAGTTTGTATGTTCTCTCTGTGACTGCTTGGGTTTCTGTAAGGAGATTGTACGTTCTCGCTGTGACCACGTGGGTTTCCGTAAGGAGTTTGTATGTTCTCTCTGTTGCCACGTGGTTTTCCATACGGAATTTCTACGATCTCCCTGTGAGTACGTGGGTTTCCGTAAGGAGATTGTACGTTCTCCGTGTGACTGTGTGCGTTTCCGTACACAGTTTGTAAGTTCTCCCTGTGACCACGTGAGTTTCCGTAAGGAGTTTGTATGTTCTCCCTGTGACTACTTTAGTTCTCGTACGTAGTTTGTACGTTCTCCCTGTGACCATGTGGGTTTCCGTACGGAGTTTGTACATTATCCCTGTGACAATGTGGGTTTCAGTATGGAGTTTGTAAGCTCTCCCTGTGACCATGTGGGTTTCCATACGGAGTTTCTACGACCTCCCTGTGACCGTGTGGGTTTCCGTATGGAGTATGTACGTTCTCCCTGTGACCACGCGGGTTTCCATATGGGATGTGTATGTTCTTCCTGTGACACCGCGGGTTTCTGTACGGAGTATGTACGTTCTCCCTGTGACCCCGCGGGTTTCCGTACGGAGTCTGCATGGTCTCCTTGTTAACATGTGTGTTTCCACTCGGAGCTTGTACGTTCTCCCTGTGACCATGTGGATGTCCATATGGAGTTTGTACGTTCTACCTGGAACCACGTGGGTTTCGGTAAGGAGTTTGTACGTTCTCCCTGTGACTGAGTGGGTATCCACATGGAGTTTGTACGTTCTCCCTGTGACTGTGTAGGTTTCCGTAAGGAGATTGTATGTTCCCCCCGTGACCACGTGGGTACTGTAAGAAGTTTGTACGTTCTAACTGTGACTGCGTGGGATTCCATATGGAGTTTGTACATTCTCCCTATGACTGCGTGTGTTTCCGTACAGAGTTTGTACGTACTCCCTGTGACTGCGTGGGTTTCCGTACGGAATTTGTATGTTCTCCCCTGACCACGTGGGTTTGCATAAGGAGTTTGTATATTCTCCCAGTGACCGTGTGGGTTTCTGTACAGAGTTTGTACGTTCTCCCTATGACCTCGTGGGTTTCCGTACGGAGTTTGTACGTTATCCCTGTGACAACATGGGTTTCAGTATGGAGTTTGTAAGCTCTCCCTGTGACCACGTGGGTTTCCATACGGAGTTTCTACGTTCTCCCTGTGACCGCGCGGGTTTCCGTATCGGGTGTGTATGTTCTCCCTGTGACACTGCGGGTTTCTGTACGGAGTCTGTACGTTCTCCCTGTGACCCCGCGGGTTTCTTTACGGAGTCTGCATGTTCTCCTTGTTAATATGTGTGCTTCCACTCGGAGCTTGTACGTTCTCCCTGTGACCACGTAGATGTCCGTACGGAGTTTCTACATTCTCTCTGTGACCCTGTGGATTTCCGTATGGAGTTTGTACGTTCTACCTGGAACCACACGGGTTTCGGTAAGGAGTTTGTACGTTCTCCCTGTGACTGTGTGGGTTTCCGTAAGGAGTTTGTCCGTTCTCCCTGTGACCATGTGGGTTTCCGTACAGAGTTTGTACATTCTCTATGTGACCGTGTGGGTTTCCGTAAGGAGATTGTATGTTCCCCCAGTGACCATGTGGGTTTCCGTATGGAGTGTGTACGTTCTCCCTGTGCCCGCGTGGGTGTCTGTACGGTGCTTGTACGTTCTCCCCGTGACCGCGTAGGGTTCCGTACGGAGTTTGTACGTTCTTCCAGTGACTGCGTGGGCTTCCGTAAGGAGTTTGTACGTTCTCCATGTGAATCACGTGTGCTTCCGTAAGGGGTTTGTATGTTCTCCCTGTGACCACATGGGTTTCCGCACGGAATTTGAAGGTTCTCCCTATGACCACGTGGGTTTCCATAATGAGATGGTACGTTCTCCCTGTGACCGTGTAGGTTTTCCTAAGGAGTTTGTACGTTCTCCCTGTGACTGCATGGGTTTTCGTACGGAATTTGAACATTCTCCCTGTGACCACGTGAGTTTCCGTAAGGAGCTTGTACGTTCTCCCTGTGATCGCGAAGGTTTCCATAAGGAGTTTGTACGTGAATACTATGTGAATACGTGGGTTCCCGTACTGAGTTTGTATATTGTCATCGTGACCGCATGGGTTTCCGTAAGCAGTTTGTGCGTTCTCCCTGTGACCGCGTGGGTTTCCGTATGGAGTTTGTACATACTCTCTGTGACCACGTGGGTTTCCATACGGAGCTTGTATGTTCTCCCTGTGACCACGTGGTTTTCCATACTGAACTTGTATGTTCTCCCCGTGACCACGTGGGTTTCCGTACGGAGTTTGTACGTTTTCCCTGTGACTAGGTGGGTTTCCGTACGGAGTTTCTACGTTCTATCTGTGACTGCATGGGTTTCCGGTAGGAGATTGTATAATCTCCCTGTGACAATGTGGGTTTCCATACGGAGTTTGTACGTTCTCCCTCTGACCACATTCGTTTCCGTAAGGAGTTTGGACATTCTCCATGTGACCATGTGGGTTTCCCCATGGAATTTGAACGTTCTCCCTATGACTACGTGTGTTTCTGTAAGGAGCTTGTACGTTCTCCCTGTGACCGTGTAGGTTTTCCTAAGGAGTTTGTACGTTCTCCCTGTGACTGCATGGGTTTTCGTACGGAATTTGAACATTCTCCCTGTGACCACGTGAGTTTCCGTAAGGAGATTGTATGTTCTCCCTGTGATCGCGAAGGTTTCCATAAGGAGTTTGTACGTGAATACTATGTGAATACGTGGGTTCCCGTACTGAGTTTGTATATTGTCATCGTGACCGCATGGGTTTCCGTAAGCAGTTTGTGCGTTCTCCCTGTGACCGCGTGGGTTTCCGTATGGAGTTTGTACATACTCTCTGTGACCACGTGGGTTTCCATACGGAGCTTGTATGTTCTCCCTGTGACCACGTGGTTTTCCATACTGAACTTGTATGTTCTCCCCGTGACCACGTGGGTTTCCGTACGGAGTTTGTACGTTTTCCCTGTGACTAGGTGGGTTTCCGTACGGAGTTTCTACGTTCTATCTGTGACTGCATGGGTTTCCGGTAGGAGATTGTATAATCTCCCTGTGACAATGTGGGTTTCCATACGGAGTTTGTACGTTCTCCCTCTGACCACATTCGTTTCCGTAAGGAGTTTGGACATTCTCCATGTGACCATGTGGGTTTCCCCATGGAATTTGAACGTTCTCCCTATGACTACGTGTGTTTCTGTAAGGAGCTTGTACGTTCTCCCTGTGACCACGTGTGTCTCTGTATGGAGTTTGTACTTTCCCCTTGTGACCCCGTGTGTTTCCGTACAGGGTTTATACGTTCTCCCCGTGACCACGTGGGTTTCCGTAAGGAGTTTGTGTGTTCTCCCCTTGACTACGTGGGTTTCCGTAAGGAGATTGTATGTTCACACTGTGACCATGTGGGTTTCCATATGGAGTGTGTACGTTCTCCCTGTGATGGGGTGGGTTTCCGTAAGGTGATTATACGTTCTCCGTGTGACCACGTGGGTTTCCGTACGGAGTTTGTACGCTCTCCCTGTGACCCCGTGGGTTTCCGTATGGAGTTTGTACGTTCTCCCTGTGACTGCGTTGGTGTCCGTTCGCTGCTTGTACGTTCTCCCTGTGACCACATAGGTTTCCATAAGGAGTTTGTACGTTCTCTCTGTGACTGCGTGGGTTTGCGTACGGAGTTTGTACGTTCTCCCTGTGACCTCATGGGTTCCGTACGGCATTTGTACGTTCTCCCCGTGACCACGTGGGTTTTCGTACGGAGTTTGAACGTTCTCCCTATGACCACGTGTGTTTCCGTAAGGAGCTTGTATGTTCTCCCTGTGACCGCGTAGGTTTTCGTAAGGAGTTTGTACATTCTCCCTGTGACCACGTGGGTTTCCGTATGGAGTTTGTACGTACTCCCTGTGACCGTGTGGGTTTCCGTTCGGAGTTTGTATGTTCTCCCCGTGACCGCGTGGGTTTCCATAAGGAGTTTGTACGTTCTCCCAGTGACCGCGTGGGTTTCCATACGGAGTTTCTACAATCTCCCTGTGACCACATGGTTTTCTGTAAGGAATCTGTATGTTCTCCCTGTGACCCCGCGGGTTTCCGTATGGAGGTCTGCATGTTCTCCTTGTTAATATGTGTGTTTCCACTCGGAGCTTGTACGTTCTCCCCGTGACCACGTGGATGTCCGTACGGAGTTTCTACATTCTCTCTGTGACCCCGTGGATTTCCGTATGGAGTTTGTACGTTCTACCTGGAACCACGTGGGTTTCGGTAAGGAGTTTGTACGTTCTCTCTGTGACCCCCGTGGATTTCCGTATGGAGTTTGCACGTTCTCTCTGTGTCCACGTGGGTTTCCATACGGAGTTTGTACGTTCTCTCTGTGACCCCGTGGGTTTTCGTACGGTGTTTGTTCATTCTCCCTGTGCCTGTGTGGGTTTCCGTAAGGAGTTTGTCCGTTCTCCCAGTGACCGTGTGGGTTTCCGTACGGAGTTTGTACGTTCTCTCTGTGACTCCGTGGGTTTTCATACGGAGTTTGTATGATCTCCCTGTGACTGTGGGTTTCCGTAAGGAGTTTTATGTTCTCCCTGTGACTCTGTGGGTTTCCGTATGGAGTTTGTACGTTCTAACTGGAACCAAGCGGCTTTTTGTAAGGAGTTTGTGCGTTCTCCCTGTGAGCGCTTGGATTTCCGTATGGAGTTTGTACATTCTCCATGTGTCCGTGTGGGTTTCCATAAGGAGATTGTATGTTCCCCCAGTGACCACGTGGGTTTCTGTAAGGAGTTTGTACGTTCTCACTGTGACCATGTGGGTTTTCGTAAGGGGTTTGTATGTTCTCCCTGTGACCCCGTGGGTTTCCGTAAGGAGACTGTATGTTCCCCCAGTGACCCCATGAGTTTTTGTAAGGAGTTTGTATGTTCTCTCTGTGACTGCGTAGGTTTCCATAAGGAGTTTGTACGTTCTCCCTGTTACTGCGTGGGTTCCGTACGGAGTTTGTACATTCTCCCCATGACCACGTGTGTTTCTTTATGGAATTTGTATGTTTTCCCTGTGACCACGTGGGTTTCTGTACGGAGTTTGTACATTTTCCCGTGACCGCGTGGGTTTCCGTAAGGAGTTTGTAGGTTCTCCCTGTGACCGCGCAGGTTTCCATAAGGAGTTTGTACGTTCTCCCTGTTACTGCGTGTGTTTCAGTATGGAGTTTATACGTTCTCCTTGTGACCCCATGGTTTATGTACGGAGTTTGTACATTCTCCCCGTGACCACGTGTGTTTCCTTAGGGAATTTGTATGTTTCTGTACGGAGTTTGTACGTTTTCTCGTGACCGCGTTGGCTTCTGTAAGGAGTTAGTATGTTCACCATGTGACTGCGTCAGCTTCCGTAAGGAGTTTGTACATTCTCCCTGTGAATACGTGGGTTTCCGTACTAAGTTTGTAGGTACTCCCTGAGACCGCGTGGCTTTCCGTACCGAGTTTGTACATTCTCCCTGTGACCGTGTGGGTTTCCATACGGAGTTTGTATGTTCTCCCCGTGACTGCGTGGGTTTCGTATGCAGTTTGTATGTTCTCCCCGTAACCGTGAGGGGTTCCGTACGGAGTTTGTACGTTCTCCCTGTGACCGCGTAGGTTTCCATAAGGAGTTTGTACGTTCTCCATGTGAACCACATGTGTTTCCGTAAGGAGTTTGGATCTTCTCCCTGTGTTCCGTACGGCGTTTGTACATTCTCCCCGTGACCACGTGGGTTTTCGTACGGAGTTTGTGCGTTCTCCCCGTGACAGCGTGGGTGTCCGTATGGTGTTTGTACGTTCTCCCTGTGACCCCGTAGGTTTCCATACGGAGTTTGTACGTTCTCCCTGTGACCCCGTGGGTTTCCATACGGAGTTTGTAGGTTCTCCCTGTGACTGTGTGGGTTTTAATAAGGAGATTGTATGTTCTTTACGTGACCATGTGGGTTTCCCAAAGGAGTTTGTACATTTTCCCTGTGTCCAAGTGGTTTTCTGGATGGAGTTTGTAAGTTCTCCCTGTGATCACGTGAGTTTCCGTACGGAGTTTGTATGTTCTCCCTGTGACGACGTGGGTTTCCGTAAGAAGTGTGAAGGCTCTCCCTGTGACCGTGTGGGTTTCCATACGCAGTTTGCCCGTTCTCCCTGTGACCGAGTGGGTTTCCATACGGAGTTTATACATTCTCCATGTGACCGTGCGGGTTTCCGTAAGGAGATTGTATGTTCCCCCAGTGACCCCATGGGTTTCTGTAAGGAGTTTGTATGTTCTCCCTGTAACCGCTCGGGTTTCGGTAAGGAGTTTGTACATTCTGACTGTGAGCGCGTGGGTTTCGTATGGAGTTTGTATGTTCACCATGTGACCGCGGGAGCTTCCGTAAGGAGTTTGTACGTTCTCCCTGTGAATACGTGGTTTCCCGTACTGAGTTTGTATGTTCTCATCATGACCGCATGGGTTTCCGTAATCAGTTTGTACATTCTCCCTGTGATGATGTGGGTTGCTGTATGGAGTTTGTATGTTCTCCCTGTGACCACGTGGGTTTATATATGGAGCTTGTATGTTCTCCCTGTGACCAAGTGGGTTTCCGTAAGCAGTTTGTACATTCTCCATGTGACCATATTGTTTCCGTAAGGAGTTTGGATGTTCTCCCTGTGACCACATGGTTTTCAGTACGGAGTTTGTATGTTCAACCTGTGACTGCGTGGGTTTCCGCACGGAATTTGAACGTTCTCCCTACGACTACGTGTGTTTCTGTAAGGAGCTTTTACGTTCTCCCTGTGACCACGTGGGTTTCCTTCCAGAGTTTGTACGTGTTCCCTCTGACCACATTCGTTTCCGTAAGAGGTTTGGACGTTCTCCATGTGACCACATGGGTTTCCCCATGGAATTTGAACGTTCTCCCTATGACTACGTGTGTTTCTGTAAGGAGCTTGTACGTTCTCGCTGTGACCACGTGGGTCTCCGTAAGGAGTTTGTGTGTTGTCCACTTGACTACGTGGGTTTCCGTAAGGAGATTGTATGTTCCCCCTGAGATCATGTGGGTTTCCATATGGAGTGTGTACGTTTTCCCTGTGATGGGGTGGGTTTCCGTAAGGTGTTTGCACTTCCTCCATGTGACCACGTGAGTTTCCGTAAGGAGTTTGTACGTTCTCCCTGTGAATACGTGGGTTCCCGTACTGAGTTTGTATGTTGTCATCATGACCATGTGGGTTTCCGTATGGAGTTTGTACGTTCTCCCTGTGACCGCATGGGTTTCCGTATGGAGTTTGTACGTACTTCCCGTGACCACGTGGGTTTCCATACGGCGTTTGTAAGTTCTCCCTGTGACAGCGTGGGATTCCGTACGGTGCTTGTACGTTCTCCCTGTGACCACGTAGGTTTCCGTAAGGAGTTTGTACGTTCTCCCTGTGACTGCGTGGGTTTGCGTACGGAGTTTGTACGTTCTCCCCGTGACCTTGTGGGTTCTGTACGGCATTTGTACGTTCTCCCTGTGACCACGTGGGTTTTCGTATGGAGTTTGTACGCTCTCCCTGTGACCACGTGGGTTTCTGTACAGAGTTTGTACGTTTTCCCAGTGAGCGCGTGGGCTTCCATAAGGAGTTTGCATGTTCACCGTGTGACCGCGTGAGCTTCCGTGCGGAGTTTGTACGTTCTCCCTGTGAATACGTGGGTTCCCGTACTGAGTTTGTATGTTGTCATCATGACCATGTGGGTTTCCGTATGGAGTTTGTACGTTCTCCCTGTGACCGCATGGGTTTCCGTATGGAGTTTGTACGTACTTCCCGTGACCACGTGGGTTTCCATACGGCGTTTGTAAGTTCTCCCTGTGACAGCGTGGGATTCCGTACGGTGCTTGTACGTTCTCCCTGTGACTGCGTGGGTTTGCGTACGGAGTTTGTACGTTCTCCCCGTGAATACGTGGGTTCCCGTACTGAGTTTGTATGTTGTCATCATGACCGTGTGGGTTTCCGTAAACTGTATGTACATTCTCCCTGTGACCGTGTGGGCTTCCGTACGGAGTTTGTAAGTTCTCCCAGTGACCACGTGTGTTTCCGGTAGGAATTTGTATGTTCACCATGTGACTGTGGGGGCTTCCGAAAGTAGTTTGTACATTCGCCCTGTGAATATGTGGGTTTCCGTATGGAGTGTGTACGCTCTCCCTGTGCCCGCGTGGGTGTCCATACGGTGCTTGTACGTTCTCCCCGTGACCACATAGGGTTCCGTACGGAGTTTGTACGTTCTTCCAGTGACTGCGTGAGCTTCCGTAAGGAGTTTGTACGTTCTCCATGTGTATCACGTGTGTTTCCGTAAGGAATTTGGATGTTCTCCCTTTGACCTCGTGGGTTTGCGTACGGAGTTTGTATGTTCTCCTCGTGACCTCGTGGGTTACGTACGGAGTTTCTGCGTTCTTCCCATGACCACGTGGGTTTCCATACGGAGTTTGTAGGTTCTCCCTGGAACTACGTGGGTTTCCGTACGGTGTTTGTACGTTCTTCCTGTGACCACGTGGGTTTCCGTATGGAGTTTGTATTTTTTCCCTGTGACCACGTGAGTTTCCCAACGGTATTTGTACGGTTTCTCAATGACCACGTGTGTTTACATAAGGAGCTTGTACATTCTCCCTGAGACCACATGGGTTTCCATACGGAGTTTGTACGTTCTCCCTGAGACCACATGGGTTTCCAGACGGAGTTTGTACGTTCTCGCCGTGACCACGTGGGTTTCCGTACGGAGTTTGTATGGTCACTATGTGAATACATGGGTTCCTGTACTGAGTTTGTATGTTGTCATCATGATCGTGGGGGTTTCCGTACGGAGTTTGTACGTTCTCCCTGTGACCACGTGGGATTCCGTATGGAGTTTGTAAGTTCTCCCTGTGACAGCGTGGGATTCCGTACGGTGCTTGTACATTCTCCCTGTGACCGTGTAGGTTTCCGTAAGGAGTTTGTACGTTCTCCCTGTGACCACGTGGGTTTTCGTACGGAGTTTGTACGTTCTCTCCATGACCTCGTGGGTTCCGTACGGTGTTTGTACATTCTCCCCGTGACCTCGTGGGTTCCGTACGGCGTTTGTACGTTCTCCCCGTGACCACGTGGGTTTTCGTATGGAGTTTGTACGTTCTCCCTGTGACCACGTGGGTTTCTGTACAGTCTTTTTACGTTTTCCCAGTGAGCGCGTGAGCTTCCATAAGGAGTTTGCATGTTCACCATGTGACCGCGTGAGCTTCTGTAAGGAGTTTGTACGTTCTCCCTGTGAATACGTGGGTTCCCGTACTGAGTTTGTATGTTGTCATCATGACCATGTGGGTTTCCGTATGGAGTTTGTACATTCTCCCTGTGACCGCATGGGTTACGTACGGAGTTTGTGCGTTCTTCCCGTGACCACGTGGGTTTCCATACGGAGTTTGTAGGTTCTCCCTGTGACTACGTGGGTTTCCGTACGGTGTTTGTACATTCTCCCTGTGACCACGTGGGTTTCCGTATGGAGTTTGTACGGTTTCTCAATGACCACGTGTGTTTACATAAGGAGCTTGTACATTCTCCCTGAGACCATATGGGTTTCCATACGGAGTTTGTACGTTCTCCCTGTGACCACGTGGGTTTCCATACGGAGTTTGTACGTTCTCCCTGTGACCACGTGGGTTTCCATACGGATTTTGTACGTTTTCCCTGTGACCACGTGGGTTTCCGTACAGAGTTTGTACGTTCTCCCTGTGACC
Source organism: Mobula hypostoma (assembly GCF_963921235.1). NCBI lineage: Eukaryota > Metazoa > Chordata > Chondrichthyes > Myliobatiformes > Myliobatidae > Mobula > Mobula hypostoma. The sequence continues at coordinate 65,474,269 of NC_086113.1, read as the reverse complement.
ACGTGGGTTTCCGTATGGAGTTTGTAAGTTCTCCCTGTGACAGCGTGGGATTCCGTACGGTGCTTGTACATTCTCTCTGTGACCGTGTAGGTTTCCGTAAGGAGTTTGTACGTTCTCCCTGTGACCACGTGGGTTGTCGTACGGAGTTTGTACGTTCTCTCCATGACCTCGTGGGTTCCGTACGGCGTTTGTACATTCTCCCTGTGACCTCGTGGGTTCCGTATAGCATTTGTACGTTCTCCCTGTGACCACGTGGGTTTCTGTACAGTGTTTTTACGTTTTCCCAGTGAGCACGTGGGTTTCGTATGGAGTTTGCATGTTCACCATGTGACCGCGTGAGCTTCCGTGAGGAGATTGTACGTTCTCCCTGTGAATATGTGGGTTCCCGTACTGAGTTTGTGTGTTGTCATCATGACCGTGAGGGTTTCCGTAAGCAGTTTGTACATTCTCCCTATGACCCTGTGGGTTTCCGTATGGAGTTTGTACGTACTCCCTGTGACCGCATGGTTTTCCGTACGGAGTTTGTACGTTCTTCCCGTGACCTCATGGGTTCCGTACAGCGTTTGAACATTCTCCGTGTGACCACGTGGGTTTCCGTACGGAGTTTGCACGTCCTCCATGTGACCACGTGGATTTCCGTAAGGAGTTACTATTTTTTCCCTGTGACCACGTGGGTTTCCCCACGGAGTTTGTGCGGTTTCTCTATGACCATGTGTGTTTACATAAGGAGCTTGTACGTTTTCCCTGTGACCACATGGGTTTCCGTACGGAGTTTGTACGTTCTCCCCGTGACAGCATGGGTGTCCGTACGGTGTTTGTACGTTCTCCCTGTGACCACGTGGGTTTCCATACGGAGTTTGTATTTTTTCCCTGTGACCCCGTGGGTTTCCCCACGGAGTTTGTGCGGTTTCTCTTGACCACGTGTGTTTACATAAGGAGCTTGTACGTTTTCCCTGTGACCACATGGGTTTCCGTATGGAGTTTGTACGTTCTCCCCATGACAGCATGGGTGTCCGTATGGTGTTTGGACGTTCTCCCTGTGACCGCGTAGGTTTCCGTAAGGGTTTGTACATTCTCCATGTGAACCACGTGTGTTTCCGTAAGGAGTTAGGATGTTCTCCCTGTGACCACGTGGGTTTTCGTATGGAGTTTGTATGTTCTCCCCGTGACCTCGTGGGTGTCCGTACGGTGCTTGTACGTTCTCCCCGTGACCGCATAGGGTTCCGTACAGAGTTTGTACGTTCTTCCAGTGACTGCGTGGGCTTCCATAAGGAGTTTGTACGTTCTCCATGTGACCACGTGGGTGTCCGTAAGGAGATACTATTTTTTCCCTGTGACCACGTGGGTTTCCCCACGGAGTTTGTGCGGTTTCTCTATGACCACGTGTGTTTACATAAGGAGCTTGAATGTTTTCCCTGTGACCACATGGGTTTCCGTACGGAGTTTGTATGGTCTCCCCCTGACAGCGTGGGTGTCCGTACGGTGTTTGTACGTTCTCCCTGTGACCGCGTAGGTTTCCGTAAGGAGTTTGTACATTCTCCATGTGAACCACGTGTGTTTCCGTAAGGAGTTTGGATGTTCTCCCTGTGACCACGTGGGTTTTCGTACGGACTTTGTACGTTCTCCCCGTGACCTCGTGGGTTCCGTACAGCGTTTGTACGTTCTCCCTGTGACCACGTGGGATTCTGTACAGAGTTTGTACGTTTTCCCAGTGAGCGCGTGGGCTTCCGTAAGGAGATTGCATGTTCACCATGTGACCGCGTGAGCTTCCGTAAGGAGTTTGTACGTTCTCCCTGTGAATATGTGGGTTCCCGTACTGAGTTTGTATGTTGTCATCATGACCGTGTGGGTTTCCGTAAGCAGTTTGTACATTCTCCCTATGACCCTGTGGGTTTCTGTATGGAGTTTGTACGTACTCCCTGTGACAGCATGGTTTTCCGTATGGAGTTTGTACGTTCTCCCTGTGACTACGTGGGTTTCCGTATGGAGTTTGTACGTTCTCCCCGTGACCGCATGGGTTTTGGTACGAAGTTTGTACATTCTCCATGTGTATCACTTGTGTTTCCGTAAGGAGTTTGGATGTTCTCCCTTTGACCACGTGGGTTTTCGTACGGAATTTGTACGTTCTCCTCGTGACCTCGTGGGTTCCGTACGGCATTTGTACGTTCTCCCCGTGACCTCGTGGGTTTCCGTACGGAGCTTGTAAGTTCTCCCTGTGACCGTGTAGGTTTCCGTACGGCGTTTGTACATTCTCCCCGTGACCTTGTGGGTTCCGTACGGCGTTTGTACGTTCTCCCTGTGACCACGTGGGTTTCTGTACAGAGTTTGTACGTTTTCCCAGTGAGCGCGTGGGCTTCCGTAAGGAGTTTGCATGTTCACCATGTGACCGCGTGAGCTTCCGTAAGGAGTTTGTACGTTCTCCCTGTGAATACGTGGGTTCCCGTACTGAGTTTGTATGTTGTCATCATGACCATGTGGGTTTCCGTATGGAGTTTGTACGTTCTCCCTGTGACCGCATGGGTTTCCGTATGGAGTTTGTACGTACTTCCCGTGACCACGTGGGTTTCCATACGGCGTTTGTAAGTTCTCCCTGTGACAGCGTGGGATTCCGTACGGTGCTTGTACGTTCTCCCTGTGACCACGTAGGTTTCCGTAAGGAGTTTGTACGTTCTCCCTGTGACTGCGTGGGTTTGCGTACGGAGTTTGTACGTTCTCCCCGTGACCTTGTGGGTTCTGTACGGCATTTGTACGTTCTCCCTGTGACCACGTGGGTTTTCGTATGCAGTTTGTACGTTCTCCCTGTGACCACGTGGGTTTCTGTACAGAGTTTGTACGTTTTCCCAGTGAGCGCGTGGGCTTCCATAAGGAGTTTGAATGTTCACCATGTGACCGCGTGAGCTTCCATGCGGAGTTTGTACGTTCTCCCTGTGAATACGTGGGTTCCCGTACTGAGTTTGTATGTTGTCATCATGACCATGTGGGTTTCCGTATGGAGTTTGTACGTTCTCCCTGTGACCGCATGGGTTTCCGTATGGAGTTTGTACGTACTTCCCGTGACCACGTGGGTTTCCATACGGCGTTTGTAAGTTCTCCCTGTGACAGCGTGGGATTCCGTACGGTGCTTGTACGTTCTCCCTGTGACTGCGTGGGTTTGCGTACGGAGTTTGTACGTTCTCCCCGTGAATACGTGGGTTCCCGTACTGAGTTTGTATGTTGTCATCATGACCGTGTGGGTTTCCGTAAACTGTATGTACATTCTCCCTGTGACCGTGTGGGCTTCCGTACGGAGTTTGTAAGTTCTCCCAGTGACCACGTGTGTTTCCGGTAGGAATTTGTATGTTCACCATGTGACTGTGGGGGCTTCCGAAAGTAGTTTGTACATTCACTCTGTGAATATGTGGGTTTCCGTATGGAGTGTGTACGTTCTCCCTGTGCCCGCGTGGGTGTCCATACGGTGCTTGTACGTTCTCCCCGTGACCACATAGGGTTCCGTACGGAGTTTGTACGTTCTTCCAGTGACTGCGTGAGCTTCCGTAAGGAGTTTGTACGTTCTCCATGTGTATCACGTGTGTTTCCGTAAGGAATTTGGATGTTCTCCCTTTGACCTCGTGGGTTTGCGTACGGAGTTTGTATGTTCTCCTCGTGACCTCGTGGGTTACGTACGGAGTTTCTGCGTTCTTCCCATGACCACGTGGGTTTCCGTACGGAGTTTGTAGGTTCTCCCTGTGACTACGTGGGTTTCCGTATGGTGTTTGTACGTTCTTCCTGTGACCACGTGGGTTTCCCAACGGAGTTTGTACGGTTTCTCAATGACCACGTGTGTTTACATAAGGAGCTTGTACATTCTCCCTGAGACCACATGGGTTTCCATACGGAGTTTGTACGTTCTCCCTGAGACCACATGGGTTTCCAGACGGAGTTTGTACGTTCTCCCCGTGACCACATGGGTTTCCGTACGGAGTTTGTATGGTCACTATGTGAATACATGGGTTCCTGTACTGAGTTTGTATGTTGTCATCATGATCGTGGGGGTTTCCGTGCGGAGTTTGTACGTTCTCCCTGTGACCACGTGGGATTCCGTATGGAGTTTGTAAGTTCTCCCTGTGACAGCGTGGGATTCCGTACGGTGCTTGTACATTCTCCCTGTGACCGTGTAGGTTTCCGTACGGCGTTTGTACGTTCTCCCTGTGACCGCATGGTTTTCCATATGGAGTTTGTACGTTCTCCCTGTGACTACGTGGGTTTCCGTATGGAGTTTGTACGTTCTCCCCGTGACCGCATGGGTTTCGGTATGGAGTTTGTACATTCTCCATGTGTATCACGTGTGTTTCCGTAAGGAGTTTGGATGTTCTCCCTTTGACCACATGAGTTTTCGTACGGAGTTTGTACGTTCTCCTCGTGACCTCGTGGGTTCCGTACGGCATTTGTACGTTCCCCCCGTGACCTCGTGGGTTTCCGTACGGAGCTTGTAAGTTCTCCCTGTGACCGTGTAGGTTTCCGTAAGGAGTTTGTACATTCTCCCCGTGACCACGTGGGTTTTCGTATGGAGTTTGTACGTTCTCCCTGTGACCACGTGGGTTTCTGTACAGAGTTTGTACGTTTTCCCAGTGAGCGCGTGGGCTTCCGTAAGGAGTTTGCATGTTCACCATGTGACCGCGTGACCTTCCGTGAGGAGATTGTACGCTCTCCCTGTGAATACGTGGGTTCCCGTACTGAGTTTGTATGTTGTCATCATGACCGTGTGGGTTTCTGTAAGCAGTATGTACATCTCTCTGTGACCATGTGGGTTTCCGTATGGAGTTTGTACGTAGTCCCTGTGACTGCATGGGTTTGCGTACGGAGTTTGCACATTCTCCCCGTGACCTTGTGGGTTCCGTACGGAGTTTGTACGTTCTCCCCGTGACCGCGTAGGGTTCCGTACTGAATTTGTATGTTCTTCCAGTGACTGCGTGGGCTTCCGTAAGGAGTTTGTACGTTCTCCATGTGAACCACGTGTGTTTCCGTAAGGAGTTTGGATGTTTTCCCTGTGACCACGTGGGTTTTCGTACGGAGTTTGTACGTTCTCTCCATGACCTCGTGGGTTCCGTACGGCGTTTGTACGTTTTCCCAGTGAGCGCGTGGGCTTCCGTAAGGGGTTTGCATGTTCACCATGTGACCGCGTGAGCTTCCGTAAGGAGTTTGTACGTTCTCCCTGTGAATACGTGGGTTCCCATACTGAGTTTGTATGTTGTCATCATGACCATGTGGGTTTCCGTATGGAGTTTGTACGTTCTCCCTGTGACCGCATGGGTTTCCGTATGGAGTTTGTACGTACTTCCCGTGACCACGTGGGTTTCCATACGGCGTTTGTAAGTACTCCCTGTGACAGCGTGGGATTCCATACGGTGCTTGTACGTTCTCCCTGTGACCACGTAGGTTTCCGTAAGGAGTTTGTACGTTCTCCCTGTGACTGCGTGGGTTTGCGTACGGAGTTTGTACGTTCTCCCCGTGACCTTGTGGGTTCTGTACGGCATTTGTACGTTCTCCCTGTGACCACATGGGTTTTCGTATGCAGTTTGTACGTTCTCCCTGTGACCACGTGGGTTTCTGTACAGTGTTTTTACGTTTTCCCAGTGAGCGCGTGAGCTTCCATAAGGAGTTTGCATGTTCACCATGTGACCGCGTGAGCTTCTGTAAGGAGTTTGTACGTTCTCCCTGTGAATACGTGGGTTCCCGTACTGAGTTTGTATGTTGTCATCATGACCATGTGGGTTTCCGTATGGAGTTTGTACATTCTCCCTGTGACCGCATGGGTTACGTACGGAGTTTGTGCGTTCTTCCCGTGACCACGTGGGTTTCCATACGGAGTTTGTAGGTTCTCCCTGTGACTACGTGGGTTTCCGTACGGTGTTTGTACGTTCTCCCTGTGACCACGTGGGTTTCCGTATGGAGTTTGTACGGTTTCTCAATGACCACGTGTGTTTACATAAGGAGCTTGTACATTCTCCCTGAGACCACATGGGTTTCCATACGGAGTTTGTACGTTCTCCCTGTGACCACGTGGGTTTCCATACGGAGTTTGTACATTCTCCCTGTGACTACGTGGGTTTCCATACGGATTTTGTACGTTTTCCCTGTGACCACGTGGGTTTCCGTACAGAGTTTGTACGTTCTCCCCGTGACCACGTGGGTTTCTGTATGGAGTTTGTAAGTTCTCCCTGTGACAGCGTGGGATTCCGTACGGTGCTTGTACATTCTCTCTGTGACCGTGTAGGTTTCCATAAGGAGTTTGTACGTTCTCCCTGTGACCACGTGGGTTGTCGTACGGAGTTTGTACGTTCTCTCCATGACCTCGTGGGTTCCGTACGGCGTTTGTACATTCTCCCCGTGACCTCGTGGGTTCCGTATAGCATTTGTACGTTCTCCCTGTGACCACGTGGGTTTCTGTACAGTGTTTTTACGTTTTCCCAGTGAGCACGTGGGTATCGTATGGAGTTTGCATGTTCACCATGTGACCGCGTGAGCTTCCGTGAGGAGATTGTACGTTCTCCCTGTGAATATGTGGGTTCCCGTACTGAGTTTGTGTGTTGTCATCATGACCGTGAGGGTTTCCGTAAGCAGTTTGTACATTCTCCCTATGACCCTGTGGGTTTCCGTATGGAGTTTGTACGTACTCCCTGTGACCGCATGGTTTTCCGTACGGAGTTTGTACGTTCTTCCCGTGACCTCATGGGTTCCGTACAGCGTTTGTACATTCTCCGTGTGACCACGTGGGTTTCCGTACGGAGTTTGCACGTCCTCCATGTGACGACGTGGATTTCCGTAAGGAGTTACTATTTTTTCCCTGTGACCACGTGGGTTTCCCCACGGAGTTTGTGCGGTTTCTCTATGACCATGTGTGTTTACATAAGGAGCTTGTACGTTTTCCCTGTGACCACATGGGTTTCCGTACGGAGTTTATATGTTCTCCCAGTGACCACGTAGGTTTCCGTAAGGGTTTGTACATTCTCCATGTGAACCACGTGTGTTTCCGTAAGGAGTTAGGATGTTCTCCCTGTGACCACGTGGGTTTTCGTATGGAGTTTGTATGTTCTCCCCGTGACCTCGTGGGTGTCCGTACGATGCTTGTACGTTCTCCCCGTGACCGCATAGGGTTCCGTACGGAGTTTGTATGTTCTTCCAGTGACTGCGTGGGCTTCCATAAGGAGTTTGTACGTTCTCCATGTGACCACGTGGGTGTCCGTAAGGAGATACTATTTTTTCCCTGTGACCACGTGGGTTTCCCCACGGAGTTTGTGCGGTTTCTCTATGACCACGTGTGTTTACATAAGGAGCTTGAATGTTTTCCCTGTGACCACATGGGTTTCTGTACGGAGTTTGTACGGTCTCCCCCTGACAGCGTGGGTGTCCGTACGGTGTTTGTACGTTCTCCCTGTGACCGCGTAGGTTTCCGTAAGGAGTTTGTACATTCTCCATGTGAACCACATGTGTTTCCGTAAGGAGTTTGGATGTTCTCCCTGTGACCACGTGGGTTTTCGTACGGAGTTTGTACGTTCTCCCCGTGACCTCGTGGGTTCCGTACAGCGTTTGTACGTTCTCCCTGTGACCACGTGGGTTTCTGTACAGAGTTTGTACGTTTTCCCAGTGAGCGCGTGGGCTTCCGTAAGGAGATTGTATGTTCACCATGTGACCGCGTGAGCTTCCGTAAGGAGTTTGTACGTTCTCCCTGTGAATACGTGGGTTCCCGTACTGAGTTTGTATGTTGTCATCATGACCATGTGGGTTTCCGTATGGAGTTTGTCCGTTCTCCCTGTGACCGCATGGGTTTCTGTATGGAGTTTGTACGTACTTCCCGTGACCACGTGGGTTTCCATACGGCGTTTGTAAGTTCTCCCTGTGACAGCGTGGGATTCCGTACGGTGCTTGTACGTTCTCCCTGTGACCACGTAGGTTTCCGTAAGGAGTTTGTACGTTCTCCTTGTGACTGCGTGGGTTTGCGTACGGAGTTTGTACGTTCTCCCCGTGACCTTGTGGGTTCTGTACGGCATTTGTACGTTCTCCCTGTGACCACGTGGGTTTTCGTATGCAGTTTGTACGTTCTCCCTGTGACCACGTGGGTTTCTGTACAGAGTTTGTACGTTTTCCCAGTGAGCGCGTGGGCTTCCATAAGGAGTTTGCATGTTCACCATGTGACCGCGTGAGCTTCCGTGCGGAGTTTGTACGTTCTCCCTGTGAATACATGGGTTCCCGTACTGAGTTTGTATGTTGTCATCATGACCATGTGGGTTTCCGTATGGAGTTTGTACGTTCTCCCTGTGACCGCATGGGTTTCCGTATGGAGTTTGTACGTACTTCCCGTGACCACGTGGGTTTCCATACGGCGTTTGTAAGTTCTCCCTGTGACAGCGTGGGATTCCGTACGGTGCTTGTACGTTCTCCCTGTGACCACGTAGGTTTCCGTAAGGAGTTTGTACGTTCTCCCTGTGACTGCGTGGGTTTGCGTACTGAGTTTGTACGTTCTCCCCGTGACCTTGTGGGTTCTGTACGGCATTTGTACGTTCTCCCTGTGACCACATGGGTTTTCGTATGCAGTTTGTACGTTCTCCCTGTGACCACGTGGGTTTCTGTACAGAGTTTGTACGTTTTCCCAGTGAGCGCGTGGGCTTCCATAAGGAGTTTGAATGTTCACCATGTGACCGCGTGAGCTTCCGTGCGGAGTTTGTACGTTCTCCCTGTGAATACGTGGGTTCCCGTACTGAGTTTGTATGTTGTCATCATGACCATGTGGGTTTCCGTATGGAGTTTGTACGTTCTCCCTGTGACCGCATGGGTTTCCGTATGGAGTTTGTACGTACTTCCCGTGACCACGTGGGTTTCCATACGGCGTTTGTAAGTTCTCCCTGTGACAGCGTGGGATTCCGTACGGTGCTTGTACGTTCTCCCTGTGACTGCGTGGGTTTGCGTACGGAGTTTGTACGTTCTCCCCGTGAATACGTGGGTTCCCGTACTGAGTTTGTATGTTGTCATCATGACCGTGTGGGTTTCGGTAAACTGTATGTACATTCTCCCTGTGACCGTGTGGGCTTCCGTACGGAGTTTGTAAGTTCTCCCAGTGACCACGTGTGTTTCCAGTAGGAATTTGTATGTTCACCATGTGACTGTGGGGGCTTCCGAAAGTAGTTTGTACATTCACCCTGTGAATATGTGGGTTTCCGTATGGAGTGTGTACGTTCTCCCTGTGCCCGCGTGGGTGTCCATACGGTGCTTGTACGTTCTCCCCGTGACCACATAGGGTTCCGTACGGAGTTTGTACGTTCTTCCAGTGACTGCGTGAGCTTCCGTAAGGAGTTTGTACGTTCTCCATGTGTATCACGTGTGTTTCCGTAAGGAATTTGGATGTTCTCCCTTTGACCTCGTGGGTTTGCGTATGGAGTTTGTATGTTCTCCTCGTGACCTCGTGGGTTACGTACGGAGTTTCTGCGTTCTTCCCATGACCACGTGGGTTTCCGTACGGAGTTTGTAGGTTCTCCCTGTGACTACGTGGGTTTCCGTATGGTGTTTGTACGTTCTTCCTGTGACCACGTGGGTTTCCCAACGGAGTTTGTACGGTTTCTCAATGACCACGTGTGTTTACATAAGGAGCTTGTACATTCTCCCTGAGACCACATGGGTTTCCATACGGAGTTTGTACGTTCTCCCTGAGACCACATGGGTTTCCAGACGTTGTTTGTACGTTCTCCCCGTGACCACATGGGTTTCCGTACGGAGTTTGTATGGTCACTATGTGAATACATGGGTTCCTGTACTGAGTTTGTATGTTGTCATCATGATCGTGGGGGTTTCCGTGCGGAGTTTGTACGTTCTCCCTGTGACCACGTGGGATTCCGTATGGAGTTTGTAAGTTCTCCCTGTGACAGCGTGGGATTCCGTACGGCGCTTGTACATTCTCCCTGTGACCGTGTAGGTTTCCGTACGGCGTTTGTACGTTCTCCCTGTGACCGCATGGTTTTCCATATGGAGTTTGTACGTTCTCCCTGTGACTACGTGGGTTCCCGTACTGAGTTTGTATGTTGTCATCATGACCATGTGGGTTTCCGTATGGAGTTTGTACGTACTTCCCGTGACCACGTGGGTTTCCATACGGCGTTTGTAAGTTCTCCCTGTGACAGCGTGGGATTCCGTACGGTGCTTGTACGTTCTCCCTGTGACCGCGTGAGCTTCCATGCGGAGTTTGTACGTTCTTCCTGTGAATACGTGGGTTCCCGTACTGTGTTTGTATGTTGTCATCATGACCATGTGGGTTTCCGTATGGAGTTTGTACGTACTTCCCGTGACCACGTGGGTTTCCATACGGCGTTTGTAAGTTCTCCCTGTGACAGCGTGGGATTCCGTACGGTGCTTGTACGTTCTCCCTGTGACTGCGTGGGTTTGCGTACGGAGTTTGTACGTTCTCCCCGTGAATACGTGGGTTCCCGTACTGAGTTTGTATGTTGTCATCATGACCGTGTGGGTTTCCGTAAACTGTATGTACATTCTCCCTGTGACCGTGTGGGCTTCCGTACGGAGTTTGTAAGTTCTCCCAGTGACCACGTGTGTTTCCGGTAGGAATTTGTATGTTCACCATGTGACTGTGGGGGCTTCCGAAAGTAGTTTGTACATTCACCCTGTGAATATGTGGGTTTCCGTATGGAGTGTGTACGTTCTCCCTGTGCCCGCGTGGGTGTCCATACGGTGCTTGTACGTTCTCCCCGTGACCACATAGGGTTCCGTACGGAGTTTGTACGTTCTTCCAGTGACTGCGTGAGCTTCCGTAAGGAGTTTGTACGTTCTCCATGTGTATCACGTGTGTTTCCGTAAGGAATTTTGATGTTCTCCCTTTGACCTCGTGGGTTTGCGTACGGAGTTTGTATGTTCTCCTCGTGACCTCGTGGGTTACGTACGGAGTTTCTGCGTTCTTCCCATGACCACGTGGGTTTCCGTACGGAGTTTGTAGGTTCTCCCTGTGACTACGTGGGTTTCCGTATGGTGTTTGTACGTTCTTCCTGTGACCACGTGGGTTTCCGTATGGAGTTTGTATTTTTTCCCTGTGACCACGTGGGTTTCCCAACGGAGTTTGTACGGTTTCTCAATGACCACGTGTGTTTACATAAGGAACTTGTACATTCTCCCTGAGACCACATGGGTTTCCATACGGAGTTTGTACGTTCTCCCTGAGACCACATGGGTTTCCAGACGGAGTTTGTACGTTCTCCCCGTGACCACATGGGTTTCCGTACGGAGTTTGTATGGTCACTATGTGAATACATGGGTTCCTGTACTGAGTTTGTATGTTGTCATCATGATCGTGGGGGTTTCCGTGCGGAGTTTGTACGTTCTCCCTGTGACCACGTGGGATTCCGTATGGAGTTTGTAAGTTCTCCCTGTGACAGCGTGGGATTCCGTACGGTGCTTGTACATTCTCCCTGTGACCGTGTAGGTTTCCGTACGGCGTTTGTACGTTCTCCCCGTGACCACGTGGGTTTTCGTATGGAGTTTGTACGTTCTCCCTGTGACCACGTGGGTTTCTGTACAGTGTTTTTACGTTTTCCCAGTGAGCGCGTGAGCTTCCATAAGGAGTTTGCATGTTCACCATGTGACCGCGTGAGCTTCTGTAAGGAGTTTGTACGTTCTCCCTGTGAATACGTGGGTTCCCGTACTGAGTTTGTATGTTGTCATCATGACCATGTGGGTTTCCGTATGGAGTTTGTACATTCTCCCTGTGACCGCATGGGTTACGTACGGAGTTTGTGCGTTCTTCCCGTGACCACGTGGGTTTCCATACGGAGTTTGTAGGTTCTCCCTGTGACTACGTGGGTTTCCGTACGGTGTTTGTACGTTCTCCCTGTGACCACGTGGGTTTCCGTATGGAGTTTGTACGGTTTCTCAATGACCACGTGTGTTTACATAAGGAGCTTGTACATTCTCCCTGAGACCACATGGGTTTCCATACGGAGTTTGTACGTTCTCCCTGTGACCACGTGGGTTTCCATACGGAGTTTGTACATTCTCCCTGTGACTACGTGGGTTTCCATACGGATTTTGTACGTTTTCCCTGTGACCACGTGGGTTTCCGTACAGAGTTTGTACGTTCTCCCCGTGACGACGTGGGTTTCTGTATGGAGTTTGTAAGTTCTCCCTGTGACAGCGTGGGATTCCGTACGGTGCTTGTACATTCTCTCTGTGACCGTGTAGGTTTCCGTAAGGAGTTTGTACGTTCTCCCTGTGACCACGTGGGTTGTCGTACGGAGTTTGTACGTTCTCTCCATGACCTCGTGGGTTCCGTACGGCGTTTGTACATTCTCCCCGTGACCTCGTGGGTTCCGTATAGCATTTGTACGTTCTCCCTGTGACCACGTGGGTTTCTGTACAGTGTTTTTACGTTTTCCCAGTGAGCACGTGGGTTTCGTATGGAGTTTGCATGTTCACCATGTGACCGCGTGAGCTTCCGTGAGGAGATTGTACGTTCTCCCTGTGAATATGTGGGTTCCCGTACTGAGTTTGTGTGTTGTCATCATGACCGTGAGGGTTTCCGTAAGCAGTTTGTACATTCTCCCTATGACCCTGTGGGTTTCCGTATGGAGTTTGTACGTACTCCCTGTGACCGCATGGTTTTCCGTACGGAGTTTGTACGTTCTTCCCGTGACCTCATGGGTTCCGTACAGCGTTTGTACATTCTCCGTGTGACCACGTGGGTTTCCGTACGGAGTTTGCACGTCCTCCATGTGACCACGTGGATTTCCGTAAGGAGTTACTATTTTTTCCCTGTGACCACGTGGGTTTCCCCACGGAGTTTGTGCGGTTTCTCTATGACCATGTGTGTTTACATAAGGAGCTTGTACGTTTTCCCTGTGACCACATGGGTTTCCGTACGGAGTTTATATGTTCTCCCAGTGACCACGTAGGTTTCCGTAAGGGTTTGTACATTCTCCATGTGAACCACGTGTGTTTCCGTAAGGAGTTAGGATGTTCTCCCTGTGACCACGTGGGTTTTCGTATGGAGTTTGTATGTTCTCCCCGTGACCTCGTGGGTGTCCGTACGGTGCTTGTACGTTCTCCCCGTGACCGCATAGGGTTCCGTACGGAGTTTGTACGTTCTTCCAGTGACTGCGTGGGCTTCCATAAGGAGTTTGTACGTTCTCCATGTGACCACGTGGGTGTCCGTAAGGAGATACTATTTTTTCCCTGTGACCACGTGGGTTTCCCCACGGAGTTTGTGCGGTTTCTCTATGACCACGTGTGTTTACATAAGGAGCTTGAATGTTTTCCCTGTGACCACATGGGTTTCCGTACGGAGTTTGTACGGTCTTCCCCTGACAGCGTGGGTGTCCGTACGGTGTTTGTACGTTCTCCCTGTGACCGCGTAGGTTTCCGTAAGGAGTTTGTACATTCTCCATGTGAACCACATGTGTTTCCGTAAGGAGTTTGGATGTTCTCCCTGTGACCACGTGGGTTTTCGTACGGAGTTTGTACGTTCTCCCCGTGACCTCGTGGGTTCCGTACAGCGTTTGTACGTTCTCCCTGTGACCACGTGGGTTTCTGTACAGAGTTTGTACGTTTTCCCAGTGAGCGCGTGGGCTTCCGTAAGGAGATTGTATGTTCACCATGTGACCGCGTGAGCTTCCGTAAGGAGTTTGTACGTTCTCCCTGTGAATACGTGGGTTCCCGTACTGAGTTTGTATGTTGTCATCATGACCATGTGGGTTTCCGTATGGAGTTTGTACATTCTCCCTGTGACCGCATGGGTTACGTACGGAGTTTGTGCGTTCTTCCTGTGACCACGTGGGTTTCCATACGGAGTTTGTAGGTTCTCCCTGTGACTACGTGGGTTTCCGTACGGTGTTTGTACGTTCTCCCTGTGACCACGTGGGTTTCCGTATGGAGTTTGTACGGTTTCTCAATGACCACGTGTGTTTACATAAGGAGCTTGTACATTCTCCCTGAGACCATATGGGTTTCCATACGGAGTTTGTACGTTCTCCCTGTGACCACGTGGGTTTCCATACGGAGTTTGTACGTTCTCCCTGTGACCACGTGGGTTTCCATACGGATTTTGTACGTTTTCCCTGTGACCACGTGGGTTTCCGTACAGAGTTTGTACGTTCTCCCCGTGACCACGTGGGTTTCCGTATGGAGTTTGTAAGTTGTCCCTGTGACAGCGTGGGATTCCGTACGGTGCTTGTACATTCTCTCTGTGACCGTGTAGGTTTCCGTAAGGAGTTTGTACGTTCTCCCTGTGACCACGTGGGTTGTCGTACGGAGTTTGTACGTTCTCTCCATGACCTCGTGGGTTCCGTACGGCGTTTGTACATTCTCCCTGTGACCTCGTGGGTTCCGTATAGCATTTGTACGTTCTCCCTGTGACCACGTGGGTTTCTGTACAGTGTTTTTACGTTTTCCCAGTGAGCACGTGGGTTTCGTATGGAGTTTGCATGTTCACCATGTGACCGCGTGAGCTTCCGTGAGGAGATTGTACGTTCTCCCTGTGAATATGTGGGTTCCCGTACTGAGTTTGTGTGTTGTCATCATGACCGTGAGGGTTTCCGTAAGCAGTTTGTACATTCTCCCTATGACCCTGTGGGTTTCCGTATGGAGTTTGTACGTACTCCCTGTGACCGCATGGTTTTCCGTACGGAGTTTGTACGTTCTTCCCGTGACCTCATGGGTTCCGTACAGCGTTTGTACATTCTCCGTGTGACCACGTGGGTTTCCGTACGGAGTTTGCACGTCCTCCATGTGACCACGTGGATTTCCGTAAGGAGTTACTATTTTTTCCCTGTGACCACGTGGGTTTCCCCACGGAGTTTGTGCGGTTTCTCTATGACCATGTGTGTTTACATAAGGAGCTTGTACGTTTTCCCTGTGACCACATGGGTTTCCGTACGGAGTTTGTACGTTCTCCCCGTGACAGCATGGGTGTCCGTACGGTGTTTGTACGTTCTCCCTGTGACCACGTGGGTTTCCATACGGAGTTTGTATTTTTTCCCTGTGACCCCGTGGGTTTCCCCACGGAGTTTGTGCGGTTTCTCTTGACCACGTGTGTTTACATAAGGAGCTTGTACGTTTTCCCTGTGACCACATGGGTTTCCGTATGGAGTTTGTACGGTCTCCCCCTGACAGCGTGGGTGTCCGTACGGTGTTTGTACGTTCTCCCTGTGACCGCGTAGGTTTCCGTAAGGAGTTTGTACATTCTCCATGTGAACCACGTGTGTTTCCGTAAGGAGTTTGGATGTTCTCCCTGTGACCACGTGGGTTTTCGTACGGAGTTTGTACGTTCTCCCCGTGACCTCGTGGGTTCCGTACAGCGTTTGTACGTTCTCCCTGTGACCACGTGGGTTTCTGTACAGAGTTTGTACGTTTTCCCAGTGAGCGCGTGGGCTTCCGTAAGGAGATTGCATGTTCACCATGTGACCGCGTGAGCTTCCGTAAGGAGTTTGTACGTTCTCCCTGTGAATATGTGGGTTCCCGTACTGAGTTTGTATGTTGTCATCATGACCGTGTGGGTTTCCGTAAGCAGTTTGTACATTCTCCCTATGACCCTGTGGGTTTCTGTATGGAGTTTGTACGTACTCCCTGTGACCGCATGGTTTTCCGTATGGAGTTTGTACGTTCTCCCTGTGACTACGTGGGTTTCCGTATGGAGTTTGTACGTTCTCCCCGTGACCGCATGGGTTTCGGTACGAAGTTTGTACATTCTCCATGTGTATCACTTGTGTTTCCGTAAGGAGTTTGGATGTTCTCCCTTTGACCACGTGGGTTTTCGTACGGAATTTGTACGTTCTCCTCGTGACCTCGTGGGTTCCGTACGGCATTTGTACGTTCTCCCCGTGACCTCGTGGGTTTCCGTACGGAGCTTGTAAGTTCTCCCTGTGACCGTGTAGGTTTCCGTACGGCGTTTGTACATTCTCCCCGTGACCTTGTGGGTTCCGTACGGCGTTTGTACGTTCTCCCTGTGACCACGTGGGTTTCTGTACAGAGTTTGTACGTTTTCCCAGTGAGCGCGTGGGCTTCCGTAAGGAGTTTGCATGTTCACCATGTGACCGCGTGAGCTTCCGTAAGGAGTTTGTACGTTCTCCCTGTGAATACGTGGGTTCCCGTACTGAGTTTGTATGTTGTCATCATGACCATGTGGGTTTCCGTATGGAGTTTGTACGTTCTCCCTGTGACCGCATGGGTTTCCGTATGGAGTTTGTACGTACTTCCCGTGACCACGTGGGTTTCCATACGGCGTTTGTAAGTTCTCCCTGTGACAGCGTGGGATTCCGTACGGTGCTTGTACGTTCTCTCTGTGACCACGTAGGTTTCCGTAAGGAGTTTGTACGTTCTCCCTGTGACTGCGTGGGTTTGCGTACGGAGTTTGTACGTTCTCCCCGTGACCTTGTGGGTTCTGTACGGCATTTGTACGTTCTCCCTGTGACCACGTGGGTTTTCGTATGCAGTTTGTACGTTCTCCCTGTGACCACGTGGGTTTCTGTACAGAGTTTGTACGTTTTCCCAGTGAGCGCGTGGGCTTCCATAAGGAGTTTGAATGTTCACCATGTGACCGCGTGAGCTTCCATGCGGAGTTTGTACGTTCTTCCTGTGAATACGTGGGTTCCCGTACTGAGTTTGTATGTTGTCATCATGACCATGTGGGTTTCCGTATGGAGTTTGTACGTACTTCCCGTGACCACGTGGGTTTCCATACGGCGTTTGTAAGTTCTCCCTGTGACAGCGTGGGATTCCGTACGGTGCTTGTACGTTCTCCCTGTGACTGCGTGGGTTTGCGTACGGAGTTTGTACGTTCTCCCCGTGAATACGTGGGTTCCCGTACTGAGTTTGTATGTTGTCATCATGACCGTGTGGGTTTCCGTAAACTGTATGTACATTCTCCCTGTGACCGTGTGGGCTTCCGTACGGAGTTTGTAAGTTCTCCCAGTGACCACGTGTGTTTCCGGTAGGAATTTGTATGTTCACCATGTGACTGTGGGGGCTTCCGAAAGTAGTTTGTACATTCACCCTGTGAATATGTGGGTTTCCGTATGGAGTGTGTACGTTCTCCCTGTGCCCGCGTGGGTGTCCATACGGTGCTTGTACGTTCTCCCCGTGACCACATAGGGTTCCGTACGGAGTTTGTACGTTCTTCCAGTGACTGCGTGAGCTTCCGTAAGGAGTTTGTACGTTCTCCATGTGTATCACGTGTGTTTCCGTAAGGAATTTGGATGTTCTCCCTTTGACCTCGTGGGTTTGCGTACGGAGTTTGTATGTTCTCCTCGTGACCTCGTGGGTTACGTACGGAGTTTCTGCGTTCTTCCCATGACCACGTGGGTTTCCGTACGGAGTTTGTAGGTTCTCCCTGTGACTACGTGGGTTTCCGTATGGTGTTTGTACGTTCTTCCTGTGACCACGTGGGTTTCCCAACGGAGTTTGTACGGTTTCTCAATGACCACGTGTGTTTACATAAGGAGCTTGTACATTCTCCCTGAGACCACATGGGTTTCCATACGGAGTTTGTACGTTCTCCCTGAGACCACATGGGTTTCCAGACGGAGTTTGTACGTTCTCCCCGTGACCACATGGGTTTCCGTACGGAGTTTGTATGGTCACTATGTGAATACATGGGTTCCTGTACTGAGTTTGTATGTTGTCATCATGATCGTGGGGGTTTCCGTGCGGAGTTTGTACGTTCTCCCTGTGACCACGTGGGATTCCGTATGGAGTTTGTAAGTTCTCCCTGTGACAGCGTGGGATTCCGTACGGCGCTTGTACATTCTCCCTGTGACCGTGTAGGTTTCCGTACGGCGTTTGTACGTTCTCCCTGTGACCGCATGGTTTTCCATATGGAGTTTGTACGTTCTCCCTGTGACTACGTGGGTTTCCGTATGGAGTTTGTACGTTCTCCCCGTGACCGCATGGGTTTCGGTACGGAGTTTGTACATTCTCCATGTGTATCACGTGTGTTTCCGTAAGGAGTTTGGATGTTCTCCCTTTGACCACATGGGTTTTCGTACGGAGTTTGTACGTTCTCCTCGTGACCTCGTGGGTTCCGTACGGCATTTGTACGTTCCCCCCGTGACCTCGTGGGTTTCCGTACGGAGCTTGTAAGTTCTCCCTGTGACCGTGTAGGTTTCCGTAAGGAGTTTGTACATTCTCCCCGTGACCACGTGGGTTTTCGTATGGAGTTTGTACGTTCTCCCTGTGACCACGTGGGTTTCTGTACAGAGTTTGTACGTTTTCCCAGTGAGCGCGTGGGCTTCCGTAAGGAGTTTGCATGTTCACCATGTGACCGCGTGACCTTCCGTGAGGAGATTGTACGCTCTCCCTGTGAATACGTGGGTTCCCGTACTGAGTTTGTATGTTGTCATCATGACCATGTGGGTTTCCGTATGGAGTTTGTACGTTCTCCCTGTGACCGCATGGGTTTCCGTATGGAGTTTGTACGTACTTCCCGTGACCACGTGGGTTTCCATACGGCGTTTGTAAGTTCTCCCTGTGACAGCGTGGGATTCCGTACGGTGCTTGTACGTTCTCCCTGTGACTGCGTGGGTTTGCGTACGGAGTTTGTACGTTCTCCCCGTGAATACGTGGGTTCCCGTACTGAGTTTGTATGTTGTCATCATGACCGTGTGGGTTTCCGTAAACTGTATGTACATTCTCCCTGTGACCGTGTGGGCTTCCGTACGGAGTTTGTAAGTTCTCCCAGTGACCACGTGTGTTTCCGGTAGGAATTTGTATGTTCACCATGTGACTGTGGGGGCTTCCGAAAGTAGTTTGTACATTCACCCTGTGAATATGTGGGTTTCCGTATGGAGTGTGTACGTTCTCCCTGTGCCCGCGTGGGTGTCCATACGGTGCTTGTACGTTCTCCCCGTGACCACATAGGGTTCCGTACGGAGTTTGTACGTTCTTCCAGTGACTGCGTGAGCTTCCGTAAGGAGTTTGTACGTTCTCCATGTGTATCACGTGTGTTTCCGTAAGGAATTTGGATGTTCTCCCTTTGACCTCGTGGGTTTGCGTACGGAGTTTGTATGTTCTCCTCGTGACCTCGTGGGTTACGTACGGAGTTTCTGCGTTCTTCCCATGACCACGTGGGTTTCCGTACGGAGTTTGTAGGTTCTCCCTGTGACTACGTGGGTTTCCGTATGGTGTTTGTACGTTCTTCCTGTGACCACGTGGGTTTCCGTATGGAGTTTGTATTTTTTCCCTGTGACCACGTGGGTTTCCCAACGGAGTTTGTACGGTTTCTCAATGACCACGTGTGTTTACATAAGGAACTTGTACATTCTCCCTGAGACCACATGGGTTTCCATACGGAGTTTGTACGTTCTCCCTGAGACCACATGGGTTTCCAGACGGAGTTTGTACGTTCTCCCCGTGACCACATGGGTTTCCGTACGGAGTTTGTATGGTCACTATGTGAATACATGGGTTCCTGTACTGAGTTTGTATGTTGTCATCATGATCGTGGGGGTTTCCGTGCGGAGTTTGTACGTTCTCCCTGTGACCACGTGGGATTCCGTATGGAGTTTGTAAGTTCTCCCTGTGACAGCGTGGGATTCCGTACGGCGCTTGTACATTCTCCCTGTGACCGTGTAGGTTTCCGTACGGCGTTTGTACGTTCTCCCTGTGACCGCATGGTTTTCCATATGGAGTTTGTACGTTCTCCCTGTGACTACGTGGGTTTCCGTATGGAGTTTGTACGTTCTCCCCGTGACCGCATGGGTTTCGGTACGGAGTTTGTACATTCTCCATGTGTATCACGTGTGTTTCCGTAAGGAGTTTGGATGTTCTCCCTTTGACCACATGGGTTTTCGTACGGAGTTTGTACGTTCTCCTCGTGACCTCGTGGGTTCCGTACGGCATTTGTACGTTCCCCCCGTGACCTCGTGGGTTTCCGTACGGAGCTTGTAAGTTCTCCCTGTGACCGTGTAGGTTTCCGTAAGGAGTTTGTACATTCTCCCCGTGACCACGTGGGTTTTCGTATGGAGTTTGTACGTTCTCCCTGTGACCACGTGGGTTTCTGTACAGAGTTTGTACGTTTTCCCAGTGAGCGCGTGGGCTTCCGTAAGGAGTTTGCATGTTCACCATGTGACCGCGTGACCTTCCGTGAGGAGATTGTACGCTCTCCCTGTGAATACGTGGGTTCCCGTACTGAGTTTGTATGTTGTCATCATGACCGTGTGGGTTTCTGTAAGCAGTATGTACATCTCTCTGTGACCATGTGGGTTTCCGTATGGAGTTTGTACGTAGTCCCTGTGACTGCATGGGTTTGCGTACGGAGTTTGTACATTCTCCCCGTGACCTTGTGGGTTCCGTACGGAGTTTGTACGTTCTCCCCGTGACCGCGTAGGGTTCCGTACTGAATTTGTATGTTCTTCCAGTGACTGCGTGGGCTTCCGTAAGGAGTTTGTACGTTCTCCATGTGAACCACGTGTGTTTCCGTAAGGAGTTTGGATGTTTTCCCTGTGACCACGTGGGTTTTCGTACGGAGTTTGTACGTTCTCTCCATGACCTCGTGGGTTCCGTACGGCGTTTGTACGTTTTCCCAGTGAGCGCGTGGGCTTCCGTAAGGAGTTTGCATGTTCACCATGTGACCGCGTGAGCTTCCGTAAGGAGTTTGTACGTTCTCCCTGTGAATACGTGGGTTCCCATACTGAGTTTGTATGTTGTCATCATGACCATGTGGGTTTCCGTATGGAGTTTGTACGTTCTCCCTGTGACCGCATGGGTTTCCGTATGGAGTTTGTACGTACTTCCCGTGACCACGTGGGTTTCCATACGGCGTTTGTAAGTTCTCCCTGTGACAGCGTGGGATTCCGTACGGTGCTTGTACGTTCTCCCTGTGACCACGTAGGTTTCCGTAAGGAGTTTGTACGTTCTCCCTGTGACTGCGTGGGTTTGCGTACGGAGTTTGTACGTTCTCCCCGTGACCTTGTGGGTTCTGTACGGCATTTGTACGTTCTCCCTGTGACCACATGGGTTTTCGTATGCAGTTTGTACGTTCTCCCTGTGACCACGTGGGTTTCTGTACAGTGTTTTTACGTTTTCCCAGTGAGCGCGTGAGCTTCCATAAGGAGTTTGCATGTTCACCATGTGACCGCGTGAGCTTCTGTAAGGAGTTTGTACGTTCTCCCTGTGAATACGTGGGTTCCCGTACTGAGTTTGTATGTTGTCATCATGACCATGTGGGTTTCCGTATGGAGTTTGTACATTCTCCCTGTGACCGCATGGGTTACGTACGGAGTTTGTGCGTTCTTCCCGTGACCACGTGGGTTTCCATACGGAGTTTGTAGGTTCTCCCTGTGACTACGTGGGTTTCCGTACGGTGTTTGTACGTTCTCCCTGTGACCACGTGGGTTTCCGTATGGAGTTTGTACGGTTTCTCAATGACCACGTGTGTTTACATAAGGAGCTTGTACATTCTCCCTGAGACCACATGGGTTTCCATACGGAGTTTGTACGTTCTCCCTGTGACCACGTGGGTTTCCATACGGAGTTTGTACATTCTCCCTGTGACTACGTGGGTTTCCATACGGATTTTGTACGTTTTCCCTGTGACCACGTGGGTTTCCGTACAGAGTTTGTACGTTCTCCCCGTGACCACGTGGGTTTCTGTATGGAGTTTGTAAGTTCTCCCTGTGACAGCGTGGGATTCCGTACGGTGCTTGTACATTCTCTCTGTGACCGTGTAGGTTTCCGTAAGGAGTTTGTACGTTCTCCCTGTGACCACGT
This sequence comes from Mobula hypostoma, assembly GCF_963921235.1. Taxonomy (NCBI): domain Eukaryota; kingdom Metazoa; phylum Chordata; class Chondrichthyes; order Myliobatiformes; family Myliobatidae; genus Mobula; species Mobula hypostoma. Next base: position 65,452,543 of record NC_086113.1, on the reverse strand, counting down.
GGGTTGTCGTACGGAGTTTGTACGTTCTCTCCATGACCTCGTGGGTTCCGTACGGCGTTTGTACATTCTCCCCGTGACCTCGTGGGTTCCGTATAGCATTTGTACGTTCTCCCTGTGACCACGTGGGTTTCTGTACAGTGTTTTTACGTTTTCCCAGTGAGCACGTGGGTTTCGTATGGAGTTTGCATGTTCACCATGTGACCGCGTGAGCTTCCGTGAGGAGATTGTACGTTCTCCCTGTGAATATGTGGGTTCCCGTACTGAGTTTGTGTGTTGTCATCATGACCGTGAGGGTTTCCGTAAGCAGTTTGTACATTCTCCCTATGACCCTGTGGGTTTCCGTATGGAGTTTGTACGTACTCCCTGTGACCGCATGGTTTTCCGTACGGAGTTTGTACGTTCTTCCCGTGACCTCATGGGTTCCGTACAGCGTTTGTACATTCTCCGTGTGACCACGTGGGTTTCCGTACGGAGTTTGCACGTCCTCCATGTGACCACGTGGATTTCCGTAAGGAGTTACTATTTTTTCCCTGTGACCACGTGGGTTTCCCCACGGAGTTTGTGCGGTTTCTCTATGACCATGTGTGTTTACATAAGGAGCTTGTACGTTTTCCCTGTGACCACATGGGTTTCCGTACGGAGTTTATATGTTCTCCCAGTGACCACGTAGGTTTCCGTAAGGGTTTGTACATTCTCCATGTGAACCACGTGTGTTTCCGTAAGGAGTTAGGATGTTCTCCCTGTGACCACGTGGGTTTTCGTATGGAGTTTGTATGTTCTCCCCGTGACCTCGTGGGTGTCCGTACGATGCTTGTACGTTCTCCCCGTGACCGCATAGGGTTCCGTACGGAGTTTGTATGTTCTTCCAGTGACTGCGTGGGCTTCCATAAGGAGTTTGTACGTTCTCCATGTGACCACGTGGGTGTCCGTAAGGAGATACTATTTTTTCCCTGTGACCACGTGGGTTTCCCCACGGAGTTTGTGCGGTTTCTCTATGATAACGTGTGTTTACATAAGGAGCTTGAATGTTTTCCCTGTGACCACATGGGTTTCTGTACGGAGTTTGTACGGTCTCCCCCTGACAGCGTGGGTGTCCGTACGGTGTTTGTACGTTCTCCCTGTGACCGCGTAGGTTTCCGTAAGGAGTTTGTACATTCTCCATGTGAACCACATGTGTTTCCGTAAGGAGTTTGGATGTTCTCCCTGTGACCACGTGGGTTTTCGTACGGAGTTTGTACGTTCTCCCCGTGACCTCGTGGGTTCCGTACAGCGTTTGTACGTTCTCCCTGTGACCACGTGGGTTTCTGTACAGAGTTTGTACGTTTTCCCAGTGAGCGCGTGGGCTTCCGTAAGGAGATTGTATGTTCACCATGTGACCGCGTGAGCTTCCGTAAGGAGTTTGTACGTTCTCCCTGTGAATACGTGGGTTCCCGTACTGAGTTTGTATGTTGTCATCATGACCATGTGGGTTTCCGTAAGCAGTTTGTACATTCTCCCTATGACCCTGTGGGTTTCTGTATGGAGTTTGTACGTACTCCCTGTGACCGCATGGTTTTCCATATGGAGTTTGTACGTTCTCCCTGTGACTACGTGGGTTTCCGTATGGAGTTTGTACGTTCTCCCCGTGACCGCATGGGTTTCGGTACGGAGTTTGTACATTCTCCATGTGTATCACGTGTGTTTCCGTAAGGAGTTTGGATGTTCTCCCTTTGACCACATGGGTTTTCGTACGGAGTTTGTACGTTCTCCTCGTGACCTCGTGGGTTCCGTACGGCATTTGTACGTTCCCCCCGTGACCTCGTGGGTTTCCGTACGGAGCTTGTAAGTTCTCCCTGTGACCGTGTAGGTTTCCGTAAGGAGTTTGTACATTCTCCCCGTGACCACGTGGGTTTTCGTATGGAGTTTGTACGTTCTCCCTGTGACCACGTGGGTTTCTGTACAGAGTTTGTACGTTTTCCCAGTGAGCGCGTGGGCTTCCGTAAGGAGTTTGCATGTTCACCATGTGACCGCGTGACCTTCCGTGAGGAGATTGTACGCTCTCCCTGTGAATACGTGGGTTCCCGTACTGAGTTTGTATGTTGTCATCATGACCGTGTGGGTTTCTGTAAGCAGTATGTACATCTCTCTGTGACCATGTGGGTTTCCGTATGGAGTTTGTACGTAGTCCCTGTGACTGCATGGGTTTGCGTACGGAGTTTGTACATTCTCCCCGTGACCTTGTGGGTTCCGTACGGAGTTTGTACGTTCTCCCCGTGACCGCGTAGGGTTCCGTACTGAATTTGTATGTTCTTCCAGTGACTGCGTGGGCTTCCGTAAGGAGTTTGTACGTTCTCCATGTGAACCACGTGTGTTTCCGTAAGGAGTTTGGATGTTTTCCCTGTGACCACGTGGGTTTTCGTACGGAGTTTGTACGTTCTCTCCATGACCTCGTGGGTTCCGTACGGCGTTTGTACGTTTTCCCAGTGAGCGCGTGGGCTTCCGTAAGGAGTTTGCATGTTCACCATGTGACCGCGTGAGCTTCCGTAAGGAGTTTGTACGTTCTCCCTGTGAATACGTGGGTTCCCATACTGAGTTTGTATGTTGTCATCATGACCATGTGGGTTTCCGTATGGAGTTTGTACGTTCTCCCTGTGACCGCATGGGTTTCCGTATGGAGTTTGTACGTACTTCCCGTGACCACGTGGGTTTCCATACGGCGTTTGTAAGTTCTCCCTGTGACAGCGTGGGATTCCGTACGGTGCTTGTACGTTCTCCCTGTGACCACGTAGGTTTCCGTAAGGAGTTTGTACGTTCTCCCTGTGACTGCGTGGGTTTGCGTACGGAGTTTGTACGTTCTCCCCGTGACCTTGTGGGTTCTGTACGGCATTTGTACGTTCTCCCTGTGACCACATGGGTTTTCGTATGCAGTTTGTACGTTCTCCCTGTGACCACGTGGGTTTCTGTACAGTGTTTTTACGTTTTCCCAGTGAGCGCGTGAGCTTCCATAAGGAGTTTGCATGTTCACCATGTGACCGCGTGAGCTTCTGTAAGGAGTTTGTACGTTCTCCCTGTGAATACGTGGGTTCCCGTACTGAGTTTGTATGTTGTCATCATGACCATGTGGGTTTCCGTATGGAGTTTGTACATTCTCCCTGTGACCGCATGGGTTACGTACGGAGTTTGTGCGTTCTTCCCGTGACCACGTGGGTTTCCATACGGAGTTTGTAGGTTCTCCCTGTGACTACGTGGGTTTCCGTACGGTGTTTGTACGTTCTCCCTGTGACCACGTGGGTTTCCGTATGGAGTTTGTACGGTTTCTCAATGACCACGTGTGTTTACATAGGAGCTTGTACATTCTCCCTGAGACCACATGGGTTTCCATACGGAGTTTGTACGTTCTCCCTGTGACCACGTGGGTTTCCATACGGAGTTTGTACATTCTCCCTGTGACTACGTGGGTTTCCATACGGATTTTGTACGTTTTCCCTGTGACCACGTGGGTTTCCGTACAGAGTTTGTACGTTCTCCCCGTGACCACGTGGGTTTCTGTATGGAGTTTGTAAGTTCTCCCTGTGACAGCGTGGGATTCCGTACGGTGCTTGTACATTCTCTCTGTGACCGTGTAGGTTTCCGTAAGGAGTTTGTACGTTCTCCCTGTGACCACGTGGGTTGTCGTACGGAGTTTGTACGTTCTCTCCATGACCTCGTGGGTTCCGTACGGCGTTTGTACATTCTCCCCGTGACCTCGTGGGTTCCGTATAGCATTTGTACGTTCTCCCTGTGACCACGTGGGTTTCTGTACAGTGTTTTTACGTTTTCCCAGTGAGCACGTGGGTTTCGTATGGAGTTTGCATGTTCACCATGTGACCGCGTGAGCTTCCGTGAGGAGATTGTACGTTCTCCCTGTGAATATGTGGGTTCCCGTACTGAGTTTGTGTGTTGTCATCATGACCGTGAGGGTTTCCGTAAGCAGTTTGTACATTCTCCCTATGACCCTGTGGGTTTCCGTATGGAGTTTGTACGTACTCCCTGTGACCGCATGGTTTTCCGTACGGAGTTTGTACGTTCTTCCCGTGACCTCATGGGTTCCGTACAGCGTTTGTACATTCTCCGTGTGACCACGTGGGTTTCCGTACGGAGTTTGCACGTCCTCCATGTGACCACGTGGATTTCCGTAAGGAGTTACTATTTTTTCCCTGTGACCACGTGGGTTTCCCCACGGAGTTTGTGCGGTTTCTCTATGACCATGTGTGTTTACATAAGGAGCTTGTACGTTTTCCCTGTGACCACATGGGTTTCCGTACGGAGTTTATATGTTCTCCCAGTGACCACGTAGGTTTCCGTAAGGGTTTGTACATTCTCCATGTGAACCACGTGTGTTTCCGTAAGGAGTTAGGATGTTCTCCCTGTGACCACGTGGGTTTTCGTATGGAGTTTGTATGTTCTCCCCGTGACCTCGTGGGTGTCGTACGATGCTTGTACGTTCTCCCCGTGACCGCATAGGGTTCCGTACGGAGTTTGTATGTTCTTCCAGTGACTGCGTGGGCTTCCATAAGGAGTTTGTACGTTCTCCATGTGACCACGTGGGTGTCCGTAAGGAGATACTATTTTTTCCCTGTGACCACGTGGGTTTCCCCACGGAGTTTGTGCGGTTTCTCTATGACCACGTGTGTTTACATAAGGAGCTTGAATGTTTTCCCTGTGACCACATGGGTTTCTGTACGGAGTTTGTACGGTCTCCCCCTGACAGCGTGGGTGTCCGTACGGTGTTTGTACGTTCTCCCTGTGACCGCGTAGGTTTCCGTAAGGAGTTTGTACATTCTCCATGTGAACCACATGTGTTTCCGTAAGGAGTTTGGATGTTCTCCCTGTGACCACGTGGGTTTTCGTACGGAGTTTGTACGTTCTCCCCGTGACCTCGTGGGTTCCGTACAGCGTTTGTACGTTCTCCCTGTGACCACGTGGGTTTCTGTACAGAGTTTGTACGTTTTCCCAGTGAGCGCGTGGGCTTCCGTAAGGAGATTGTATGTTCACCATGTGACCGCGTGAGCTTCCGTAAGGAGTTTGTACGTTCTCCCTGTGAATACGTGGGTTCCCGTACTGAGTTTGTATGTTGTCATCATGACCATGTGGGTTTCCGTAAGCAGTTTGTACATTCTCCCTATGACCCTGTGGGTTTCTGTATGGAGTTTGTACGTACTCCCTGTGACCGCATGGTTTTCCATATGGAGTTTGTACGTTCTCCCTGTGACTACGTGGGTTTCCGTATGGAGTTTGTACGTTCTCCCCGTGACCGCATGGGTTTCGGTACGGAGTTTGTACATTCTCCATGTGTATCACGTGTGTTTCCGTAAGGAGTTTGGATGTTCTCCCTTTGACCACATGGGTTTTCGTACGGAGTTTGTACGTTCTCCTCGTGACCTCGTGGGTTCCGTACGGCATTTGTACGTTCCCCCCGTGACCTCGTGGGTTTCCGTACGGAGCTTGTAAGTTCTCCCTGTGACCGTGTAGGTTTCCGTAAGGAGTTTGTACATTCTCCCCGTGACCACGTGGGTTTTCGTATGGAGTTTGTACGTTCTCCCTGTGACCACGTGGGTTTCTGTACAGAGTTTGTACGTTTTCCCAGTGAGCGCGTGGGCTTCCGTAAGGAGTTTGCATGTTCACCATGTGACCGCGTGACCTTCCGTGAGGAGATTGTACGCTCTCCCTGTGAATACGTGGGTTCCCGTACTGAGTTTGTATGTTGTCATCATGACCGTGTGGGTTTCTGTAAGCAGTATGTACATCTCTCTGTGACCATGTGGGTTTCCGTATGGAGTTTGTACGTAGTCCCTGTGACTGCATGGGTTTGCGTACGGAGTTTGTACATTCTCCCCGTGACCTTGTGGGTTCCGTACGGAGTTTGTACGTTCTCCCCGTGACCGCGTAGGGTTCCGTACTGAATTTGTATGTTCTTCCAGTGACTGCGTGGGCTTCCGTAAGGAGTTTGTACGTTCTCCATGTGAACCACGTGTGTTTCCGTAAGGAGTTTGGATGTTTTCCCTGTGACCACGTGGGTTTTCGTACGGAGTTTGTACGTTCTCTCCATGACCTCGTGGGTTCCGTACGGCGTTTGTACGTTTTCCCAGTGAGCGCGTGGGCTTCCGTAAGGAGTTTGCATGTTCACCATGTGACCGCGTGAGCTTCCGTAAGGAGTTTGTACGTTCTCCCTGTGAATACGTGGGTTCCCATACTGAGTTTGTATGTTGTCATCATGACCATGTGGGTTTCCGTATGGAGTTTGTACGTTCTCCCTGTGACCGCATGGGTTTCCGTATGGAGTTTGTACGTACTTCCCGTGACCACGTGGGTTTCCATACGGCGTTTGTAAGTTCTCCCTGTGACAGCGTGGGATTCCGTACGGTGCTTGTACGTTCTCCCTGTGACCACGTAGGTTTCCGTAAGGAGTTTGTACGTTCTCCCTGTGACTGCGTGGGTTTGCGTACGGAGTTTGTACGTTCTCCCCGTGACCTTGTGGGTTCTGTACGGCATTTGTACGTTCTCCCTGTGACCACATGGGTTTTCGTATGCAGTTTGTACGTTCTCCCTGTGACCACGTGGGTTTCTGTACAGAGTTTGTACGTTTTCCCAGTGAGCGCGTGGGCTTCCATAAGGAGTTTGAATGTTCACCATGTGACCGCGTGAGCTTCCGTGCGGAGTTTGTACATTCTCCCTGTGAATACGTGGGTTCCCGTACTGAGTTTGTATGTTGTCATCATGACCATGTGGGTTTCCGTATGGAGTTTGTACGTTCTCCCTGTGACCGCATGGGTTTCCGTATGGAGTTTGTACGTACTTCCCGTGACCACGTGGGTTTCCATACGGCGTTTGTAAGTTCTCCCTGTGACAGCGTGGGATTCCGTACGGTGCTTGTACGTTCTCCCTGTGACTGCGTGGGTTTGCGTACGGAGTTTGTACGTTCTCCCCGTGACCTCGTGGGTTCCGTACGGCGTTTGTACGTTTTCCCAGTGAGCGCGTGGGCTTCCGTAAGGAGTTTGCATGTTCACCATGTGACCGCGTGAGCTTCCGTAAGGAGTTTGTACGTTCTCCCTGTGAATACGTGGGTTCCCATACTGAGTTTGTATGTTGTCATCATGACCATGTGGGTTTCCGTATGGAGTTTGTACGTTCTCCCTGTGACCGCATGGGTTTCCGTATGGAGTTTATACGTACTTCCCGTGACCACGTGGGTTTCCATACGGCGTTTGTAAGTTCTCCCTGTGACAGCGTGGGATTCCGTACGGTGCTTGTACGTTCTCCCTGTGACCACGTAGGTTTCCGTAAGGAGTTTGTACGTTCTCCCTGTGACTGCGTGGGTTTGCGTACGGAGTTTGTACGTTCTCCCCGTGACCTTGTGGGTTCTGTACGGCATTTGTACGTTCTCCCTGTGACCACGTGGGTTTTCGTATGCAGTTTGTACGTTCTCCCTGTGACCACGTGGGTTTCTGTACAGAGTTTGTACGTTTTCCCAGTGAGCGCGTGGGCTTCCATAAGGAGTTTGCATGTTCACCATGTGACCGCGTGAGGTTCCGTAAGGAGTTTGTACGTTCTCCCTGTGAATACGTGGGTTCCCGTACTGAGTTTGTATGTTGTCATTATGACCGTGTGGGTTTCCGTAAGCTGTATGTACATTCTCCCTGTGACCATGTGGGTTTCCGTATGGAGTTTGTACGTAGTCCCTGTGACCATGTGGGTTTCCGTACGGAGTTTATATGTTCTCCCAGTGACCACATGTGTTTCTGTACGCAGTTTGTACCTTCTCCCCCTTACCACGTGGGTTTCCGTGCGGAGTTTGTACGTTCTCCCTGTGAATACGTGGGTTCCCGTACTGAGTTTGTATGTTGTCATCATGACCATGTGGGTTTCCGTATGGAGTTTATACGTTCTCCCTGTGACCGCATGTGTTTCCGTATGGAGTTTGTACGTACTTCCCGTGACCACGTGGGTTTCCATACGGCGTTTGTAAGTTCTCCCTGTGACAGCGTGGGATTCCGTACGGTGCTTGTACGTTCTCCCTGTGACTGCGTGGGTTTGCGTACGGAGTTTGTACGTTCTCCCCGTGAATACGTGGGTTCCCGTACTGAGTTTGTATGTTGTCATCATGACCGTGTGGGTTTCCGTAAACTGTATGTACATTCTCCCTGTGACCGTGTGGGCTTCCGTACGGAGTTTGTAAGTTCTCCCAGTGACCACGTGTGTTTCCGGTAGGAATTTGTATGTTCACCATGTGACTGTGGGGGCTTCCGAAAGTAGTTTGTACATTCGCCCTGTGAATATGTGGGTTTCCGTATGGAGTGTGTACGTTCTCCCTGTGCCCGCGTGGGTGTCCATACGGTGCTTGTACGTTCTCCCCGTGACCACATAGGGTTCCGTACGGAGTTTGTACGTTCTTCCAGTGACTGCGTGGGCTTCCGTAAGGAGTTTGTACGTTCTCCATGTGTATCACGTGTGTTTCTGTAAGGAATTTGGATGTTCTCCCTTTGACCTCGTGGGTTTGCGTACGGAGATTGTATGTTCTCCTCGTGACCTCGTGGGTTACGTACGGAGTTTCTGCGTTCTTCCCATGACCACGTGGGTTTCCATACGGAGTTTGTAGGTTCTCCCTGTGACTACGTGGGTTTCCGTATGGAGTTTGTATTTTTTCCCTGTGACCACGTGGGTTTCCCAACGGAGTTTGTACGGTTTCTCAATGACCACGTGTGTTTACATAAGGAGCTTGTACATTCTCCCTGAGACCACATGGGTTTCCATACGGAGTTTGTACGTTCTCCCTGAGACCACATGGGTTTCCATACGGAGTTTGTACGTTCTCCCCGTGACCACGTGGGTTTCCGTACGGAGTTTGTATGGTCACTATGTGAAAACATGGGTTCCTGTACTGAGTTTGTATGTTGTCATCATGATCGTGGGGGTTTCCGTACGGATTTTGTACGTTCTCCCTGTGACCACGTGGGTTTCCGTACAGAGTTTGTACGTTCTCCCCGTGACCACGTGGGTTTCCGTACGGTGTTTGTACGTTCTCCCTGTGACCACGTGGGTTTCCGTATGGAGTTTGTACGGTTTCTCAATGACCACGTGTGTTTACATAAGGAGCTTGTACATTCTCCCTGAGACCACATGGGTTTCCATACGGAGTTTGTACGTTCTCCCTGTGACCACGTGGGTTTCCATACGGATTTTGTACGTTCTCCCTGTGACCACGTGGGTTTCCGTACAGAGTTTGTACGTTCTCCCCGTGACCACGTGGGTTTCCGTATGGAGTTTGTAAGTTCTCCCTGTGACAGCGTGGGATTCCGTACGGTGCTTGTACATTCTCTCTGTGACCGTGTAGGTTTCCGTAAGGAGTTTGTACGTTCTCCCTGTGACCACGTGGGTTGTCGTACGGAGTTTGTACGTTCTCTCCATGACCTCGTGGGTTCCGTACGGCGTTTGTACATTCTCCCCGTGACCTTGTGCGTTCCGTACGGCGTTTGTACGTTCTCCCCATGACTACGTGGTTTTCCGTGCGAAGTTTGTACGTTCTCCCTGTGACCACGCGTGTTTCCGTACGGAGTTTGTACGTTCTCCCTGTGCCCGCGTGGATGTCTGTACAGTGCTTGTACGTTCTCCCCGTGACCGCGTAGGGTTCCGTACTGAGTTTGTACATTCTTCCAGTGACCCTGTGGCTTTCCATATCGAGTTCTCCCTGTGACCATGTGTGTTTCCGTAAGGAGCTTGGATGTTTTCCCTGTGACCACATGGTTTTCAGTATGGAATTTGTACGTTCTACCTGTGTGTGCATGGGTTTCCGCACGGAATTTGAACGTTCTCCCTATGACTACGTGTGTTTCCGTAAGGAGCTTTTATGTTCTCCCTGTGACCACGTGGGTCTCCGTCCGGAGCTTGAACGTAATCCCCTTGACCATGTGGGTTTCCGTATGGAGTTTGTACATTATCCCTGTGACAATATGGGTTTCTGTATGGAGTTTGTATGTTCTCCCTGTGACCACGTAGGTGTCCGTACGAACTTTGTACGTTTTTCCTGTGACCAGGTGGGTTTCCGTACGTAGTTTGTACGTTTTCCCAGTGACCGTGTGTGTTTCTGTAAGGAGTTTGTATGTTCTCCATGTGACCACGTGGGTTTCAGTAAGGAGTTTGTATGTTCTCCCTGTGACCACGTGGGTTCCCATAAGGAGTTTGTATGTTCACCATGTAACCGCGTGGGCTTCCGTAAGGAGTTTGTATGTCCTTCCTGTGACCCCGTGTGTTTCCGTATGGAGTTTGTACGTTCTCCCCGTGACCGTGTGGGTTTCCATAAGGAGTTTGTATGTTCTCCCCATGACACCGTCAGTTTCTCGTAGGAGATAGTATAATCACCCTGTAACCATGTGGGTTTCCATACGGAGTTTGTATGTTCTCCCTGTGACCAGGTAGGTTTCCGTACGGAGTTTGTACGTTTTCCCAGTGACCGTGTGTGTTTCTGTAAGGAGTTTGTATGTTCTCCCCGTGATGACCTGGTTGATCATACGTAGATTGTGCGTTCTCCCTATGACCATGTGTGTTTCTGTAAGGAGTTTGTATGTTCTCCCTGTGACCACGTGGGTTTCCGTAAGGAGTTTGTATGTTCTCCCTGTGACGACATAGTTGTCCATACAGAGATTGTGCGTTCTCCCTATGACCGTGTGTGTTTCTGTAAGGAGTTTGTACTTTCTCCCTGTGACCGCGTGGGTCTGCATGCGGAGATTGTACGTCCTCCCTGTGACCGTGTGGGTTTCTGTACGAAGTTTGTTCATTCTCCCTGTCACCACGTGGGTTTCCGAACGGAGTTTGCACTTTCACCCTTTGACCGCCTGGGTTTCCGTACGGAGCTTCTACATTCTCCCTATGTCCCCGTGGCTTTCCGTATGGAGTCTGTATGTTCTCCCTGTGACCATGTAGATTTCCATCAGGTGTGAGTATATTCTCCCCTTGACCCCATGGCTTTCCGTACGGAGTTTGTACATTCTCCCTGTGACCGCGTGGGTTTCTGAATGGAGTTTGTATGTTCTCCCCGTCACCATGTGGGTTTCCGTATGGAGTTTTATGTTCTCCCCATGACCGCTTGGGTTTCCGTAAGGAGTTTGCACTTTCTCCTGTGACCGTGTAGTTTTCTTTATGGAGTTTGTACATTCTCCTTGTCACCACGTGGGTTTCCATACGGATTTTGTACGTTTTCCCTGTGACCACGTGGGTTTCCGTACAGAGTTTGTACGTTCTCCCCGTGACCACGTGGGTTTCTGTATGGAGTTTGTAAGTTCTCCCTGTGACAGCGTGGGATTCCGTACGGTGCTTGTACATTCTCTCTGTGACCGTGTAGGTTTCCGTAAGGAGTTTGTACGTTCTCCCTGTGACCACGTGGGTTTCCGTACGGAGTTTGCACGTTCACCCTGTGACCCCGTGGCTTTCTATACGGAGTTTGCATGTTCTCCCTGTGACTGCGTGGTTTTATGTACAGAGTTTTTATGTTCTCCCAGTTATCATGTGGGTTTCCGTAAGGAGTTTGTACATTCTCCCTGTGACCGCGTGGGTTTCCGTATGGAGTTTATACAATCTCCCTGTGACCGTGCGCATTTCTGTAAGGAGTGTGTATGTTCTCCATGTGACCGCATGGGTTTCTGTACGGAGTTTGTACGTTCTCCCCGTGAACACGTGGGTTTCCGTATGGAGTTTGTACGTTTTCCCTGTGACCCCGTGGGTTTCCGTAAAGGGTTTGTACATTCTCCTGTGACCGCGTGGCTTTCTGTAAGGAGTTTGTACGTTCTCCCTGTGAGCGCATGGGTTTCCGTATGGAGTTTGTACAATCTCCCTGTGACCGTGCGCATTTCCGTAAGGAGTGTGTATGTTCTCCCTGTGACCGCGTGGTTTTATGTACAGAGTTTTTACGTTCTCCCAGTTATCGTGTGGGTTTCCATAAGGAGTTTGTACATTCTCCCTGTGAGCGCGTGGGTTTCCGTATGGAGTTTGTACAATCTCCCTGTGACCGTGCGCAGTTCCGTAAGGAGTGTGTATGTTCTCCCTGTGACCGCGTGGGTTTCTGTATGGAGTTTGTACAATCTCCCTGTGACCGTGCGCATTTCCGTAAGGAGTTTGTGCGTTCTCCATGTGACTGCATGGGTTTGCGTACGGAGTTTGTACATGCTCCTTGTGACCGAGTGGGTTTCCATACGGAGTTTGTACATTCTCCCTGTGACCGCTTGGGTTTCTGTACGGAGTTTGTACGTTCTCCCCGTGAACACGTGGGTTTCCGTATGGAGTTTGTATGTTTTCCCTGTGACCCCGTGGGTTTCCGTAAAGGGTTTGTACATTCTCCTGTGACCGCGTGGCTTTCCGTAAGGAATTTGTACGTTCTCCCTGTGAGCGCGTGGGTTTCCGTATGGAGTTTGTACAATCTCCCTGTGAACGTGCGCATTTCCGTAAGGAGTGTGTATGTTCTCCCTGTGACTGCGTGGTTTTACGTACAGAGTTTTTACGTTCTCCCAGTTATCGTGTGGGTTTCCATAAGGAGTTTGTACATTCTCCCTCTGACCGCGTGGGTTTCCGTATGGAGTTTGTACAATCTCCCTGTGACCGTGCGCATTTCCGTAAGGAGTTTGTGCGTTCTCCATGTGACTGCATGGGTTTGCGTACGGAGTTTGTATGTTCTCCCTGTGACCGCGTGGGTTTCCGTACATAGTTTGTATGTTGTCCCCATGACAGCGTGGGTTTCCGTACGGAGTTGTACATACTCCCTGTGACCACGTGGGTTTCTGTACGGAGTTTGTGCATTCTCCCCGTGACCGCGTGGGATCCCGTAAGGAGTTTGTACGTTCTCCCCGTGACAACGTGGTTTTCGGTACGGAGTTTGTACATTCTCCCAGTGAATGCGTAGGTTTCCGAAAGGAGATTGTATGTTCAACATGTGACTGCTTGGGCTTCCGTAAGGAGTTTGTACGTTCTCTCTGTGACCGCCTGGATTTCCGTATTGAGCTTGTACATCTTCCTGTGACCGCGTGGGTTTCCGTAAGGAGTTTGCACATTCTCCCTGTGACTGTGTGGCTTTCCATACGGAGTTTGTATATTCTCCCTGTGACTGCGTGGGTTTCCGTAAGGAGTTTGTACATTCTCCCTTGTGAATGTGTGGGTTTCCGTATGGAGTTTGTACGTTTTCCCTGTGACCCCGTGGGTTTCCGTAAAGGGTTTGTACGTTCTTCCTGTGACTGCGTAGTTTTCCTTACAGAGTTTTTACGTTCTCCCAGTTATCATGTGGGTTTCAGTAAGGAGTTTGTATGTTCACCATGTGACTGCGTGAGCTTCCGTAAAAAGTTTGTATGTTCACCCTGTGACCACATGGGTTTCCGTACGGATTTTGTACGTTATCCCTGTGACCGTGTGGGTTTCCGTACGGAGTTTGTACGTTATCCCTGTGACCGCATGGGTTTCCGCAAGGAGTTTGTACATTCTCCCTGTGAATACATGGGTTTCCGTACGGAGTTTGTACATTCTCGTCATGACCGCGTTGGTTTCCGTAAGCAGTTTGTACATTCTCCCTGGAACTGCGTGGGATACCGTACGGAGTTTGTACGTTCTCCCTGTGACCGCGTGGGTTTCCGTATGGAGGTTGTACGTATTCCTTGTTGCCGCGTGGGCTTCCGTATGGAGTTTGTACGATCTCCCAGTGACCGCTCGGGTTTCCGTACTGAGTGTGTATGTTCTCCCCGTGACCGCATGGGTTTCCGTACGGAGTTTATACGTTCTGCATGTGAATGTGTATGTTTCCGTATGGAGTCTGTACGTCTCCCAGTGACCACGTGGGTTTCAGTAAGGAGTTTGTATGTTCTCCCCGTGACCATATGGGTTTCCGTAAGGAGTTTGTATGTTCACCATGTGACTGCGTGAGCTTCCGTAAGGAGTTTGTACGTTCTCCCTGTGACCACGTGGGTTTCCGTATGGAGTTTGTACGATCTCCCTGTGACCATGTGGGTTTCCGTAAGGAGTTTGTACGCTCTCCCTGTGACCACGTGGGTTTCCGTACAGAGTCTGTAAGTCTTCCCTGTGACAGCATGGGTTTCCGTAAGGAGTTTGTACGTTCTCCCTTGTGAACATGTCGGTTTCCGTATGGAGTTTGTACGTTTTCCCTGTGACTGCGTGGGATTCCATAAGGAGTTTGTACGTTCTCCCTTGTGAACGTGTGGGTTTCCGTATGGAGTTTGTATGTTTTCCCTGTGACCCCGTGGGTTTCCGTAAAGGGTTTGTACGTTCTTCCTGTGACTGCGTGGTTTTCCGTACAGAGTTTTTACGTTCTCTCAGTTATCGCGTGGGTTTCCGTAAGGAGTTTGTATGTTTGCCATGTGACCGCGTGGGCTTCCGTAAGGAGTTTGTACGTTTTCCCCGTGACCCCGTGGCTTTCCATACGGAGCTTGTATGTTATCGCTGTGACCACGTGGACACTTCCGCAAGGAGTTTGTACGTTCTCCCTGTGAATACGTGGGTTTCCGTACGGAGTTTGTATGTTCTTGTCCTGACCGCGTTGGTTTCCGTAAGCAGTTTGTACGTTCTCCCTGGAACTACGTGGGTTTCCGTATGGAGTGTGTACGTTCTCCCTGTGACCGCGTGGGTTTCCGTATGGAGGTTGTACGTATTCCTTGTTGCCGCGTGGGCTTCTGTATGGAGTTTGTACGATCTCCCTGTGTTAGCGTGGGTTTCTGTAAGGAGTTTGTACGTTCTCCCTGTGACGGCGTGGGTTTCCGTAAGGTGTTTGCACGTTCTCTCTGTGATCGCGTGGGTTTCCGTATGGAGTTTGTATGTTCTCCCCGTGACCGCATGGGGGTCCGTAAGGAGTTTGTGCGTTTTCCCTGTGACCGTGTGGGATTCCGTACGAAGTTTGTATGTTCTCTCCGTGACCATGTGGGTGTCTGTATGTAGTCTGTACGCTCTCCCTGTGACCATGAGTGTTTCCGTATGGAGTTTGTACGTTCTCCATGTGACCTCATGGGTTTCCGTAAGGAGTTTGTACGTTCACCCTGTGACCACGTGCTTTTCCGTAAGGAGTTTGTACGTTCTCCGTGTGACCACATGGTTTTCCGTACGGAGTTTGTACATTTTCCCTGTGACCCTGTGGGTTTCCGTATGGAGTTTGTACGTTTTCCCTGTTACCCCGTGGGTTTCCCTAAGGAGTTTGTACATTTTCCCGGTGACCGCGGGGGTTTCCGTAAGGAGTTTGTACCTTCTCCCTGTGACCACGTGGGATTCCGTACGGAGTTTGCACATTTTCTCCGTGACCTCGTGGGTTTCCGTATGGAGTTTGTAAGTTTTCTCTGTGACGCCGTGGGTTTCTGTACGGAGTTTGTATGTTCTCCCTGTGACCACGTGGGTTTCTGTACTGGCCGCATCACTGCCTGGTATGGGAATTTTACCTCCCTCAATCGCGGGACTCTGCAGAGAGTGGTGCGGACAGCCCAGTATGTCTATAGATGCGTATTTCCCACTATTCAGGACAATTTCAGATCCAGGTGAATAAAAGCGGCCCGTATGATCATTGGGGACCTGTGTCACCCCAACCACAAACTGTTCCAGCTGCTACCACCCGGGAAATAGTACCACAGCATAAAACCCAGGACCAACAAGCTCCGGGACAGCTTCTTCCACCAGGGCATCAGTCCAATTAGTTCATGCTGATAGAATAGTATTTCTATGTTATATTTACCGTCCTTTTGTACCCACTATTTATTATAAATTGCACATTGCCCATTGAGACGGAGACGTAACGTAAAGATTTTTACTCCTCATGTATTTGAAGGATGTATGTATTAAAGTCAATTCAATAAATGCTTTGAAAATAGAGTCAAAAACACAAGGAAATCTGCAGATGCTGGAAATTCAGGGAACACACACACAAAATGCTGGTAAATGCAGCAGACCAGGCAGCATCTATAGGAAGAGGTACAGTCGACGTTTCGGGCCGAGACCCTTCGTCAGGACTAACTGAAAGAAGAGATAGTGAGAGATTTGAAAGTGGGAGGGGAGGGGGCGATCCGAAATGATAGGAGAAGACAGGAGGAGGAGGGATGGAGCCAAGAGCTGGACAGTTGAAAGCTGCGTTCCATCAGCATTTTGAAAATAGAGGCATTGTTTTTAGAGTCTGGTTTAGGAAGAATTTGCTATGTTACATCTATGTTATCTAATTCCTTCAGAAATCCTGTTTTTTACACAACTTTTGCATCTACTGGCTGCTGTACATTTCCTGTGTGGTCCTGGTCCTGTTCACCTCCTCATTACCTGTCTAGAAGCAAGGCAAAGACTTTCTGTAGATTGGGGCTTTGAACAGCATTTGTCTGCTGCCAACACAAGTGAGGAAGTTTCGTGAAGCGGGAAACCTACGATCTGATCTTTGACAAAGCAGGAGTTCATTCTATCTTGAGTGTTTCTCAAGTTGCCTTTAAACCAAGGGGGTTCATGCATAGGATAGAGAATGAAGAACTGCTGTTTCTAAACCATGTGATGCAATCTGTCTTCTATTTATAGAGCAAATCAAGCCAATGGACTATAGTTTCACTGCAGAGGATGAAGATAAGATTCCACCAGCACTTCTGAGTTTCATAGAGAACCGCCTTCAATCTCTAACTGAAACCATAATTCCAAATACCCTCTTTTAAAAACAAAATCAAAAGGCTTTATAAATTGAAATATACTTTTTTACGGTGGATTTAAAAAAAAATAGCCAATTCCCCCTTCCCCCACAATGCTAGACGAGGGTGATTAACTGAAGTGCTTTAAACGTTTCTGGGTTCAAGTCCCACTCCAGAAATCTGAGCATAGAATTCAAGCTGTCACTGCTCTCCGCTCTGCAATCTCTGGAATGTTGGAGGCTGATCGAAATTCATAGAACGATGAGAGACCTAGGCAGGGTAAACAGTCAGACTCTTCTTCCCAGGGTTGAAATGTCTAGTATTACAA
Organism: Mobula hypostoma; assembly: GCF_963921235.1. Taxonomy (NCBI): domain Eukaryota; kingdom Metazoa; phylum Chordata; class Chondrichthyes; order Myliobatiformes; family Myliobatidae; genus Mobula; species Mobula hypostoma. The sequence goes on along the minus strand of NC_086113.1, from coordinate 65,435,575 downwards.
GCTAGGCATTAAGGTGAGAGGGGAAAAGCTTAAAGTAGATATGTGGGACAGGTTTGTTTTGTAGGGGTAGTGGGGGCAGCTGACATAATAGTGCCACTTACACCATTGCTGGACAGTCACATGAACATGAAGGCATGGACCATGTACTGGCAGAGGGGATGCAGTTTCACCCAGGCAGAGACTTTGTGGGCCAAAGGGCCTGTTACTGTACTCTACTGTAATGTCCCGTTAAATCAGGCCTCTCCCTGCCCCCTGAAGTGGACATAAACACAGAATAAGAGTTGGGGAGTTCTAAAAACGCAAATACGAAGAATTCTGCAGATGCTGGAATTTCAAGCAACACACATATAAGTTGCTGGTGAACGCAGCAGGCCAGGCAGCATCTCTAGGAAGAGGTACCGTCGATGTTTTGGGCTGAGACCCTTCTAATAATGTCAATGGGACAGACATAGAGCACAGAACCAGACCCTTCAGTCCCTTGACTATCAACTTTCCCTTTGTGCTAATTTTACATTAATCCCACTTTTCTTTCTCCCTACTTTCTTCAGTTTCTGCCACTCACCCGCACACTAGGTGAAATTTGCAGCCATTAAATAGCCAATTAATATCGCCAGCAACTTGTCCAGATCCAGCCACATTGATGCTGTTGTCAAGGAAGTGCAGCAATGTCTCTGCTTCCTCAGAAGACTACGCAACTTCAGAATGCCCCTGGTGACCCTGACTATCACCATAGAAAGCATCCTAGGCAGTCTCACGACGACTTGGTATGGTAAATCCTCTACCCAAGTCCTCAGGAAATGGCAAAGAGTTGTGAAGGTGGCCCGGCCCATCATGCAACCAGAGATTGCTTGCTCTTCCCGCTGCCTCGGGAAAGCAGACGGCGTAATCAAGGGCCTCTCTCACCACGTTCGTTCTCTCTTCTCCCCTCTTCCACCGGGCTGAAGTCACTAAAATCTGAACACGTACTACCAGGCTCACGGACAACTTCCGTCCCTTCAATGGACCTCTTGATTTTACAATTTACCTCTGGTGGCCCACTGCACTTCCTTTCTCCACCTACGCTGCACAGTGTCTGCAACTGAAATATTACATTCTTCATTCTGTGCTTTTTTGTGTTGCTTCAATGTATTTATGTATGGCCTGATGCGTCTGGATAATATGCAAATGAAAGCTTGTCACTGTATCCTGGTCGGTTGGCACCGTCTCCCTCGAAGGACAATGGATGATGATAGGTGATTATCATCACAAGCCTGGGCAGAAGATAAGGAGATCCTGAGATGCAGAGTCATCAAGATCCCCCTCTCGGCCTCACCACTGTAGTCCAAAGGAAAGCTTATGAAGCAGTATGTTTGGCACCAGCATGACTGCAGGAGCTGCTGGAAGGATGTTCAATGACGCCCAGCTACCTTGGGGGCTCCACTCTGGATCTGCTGTCTGGGTTTACTCCTGTAGGCTTTGTCCCTCCCGAGGCTGCCCACAAGGCAGTGGGACTATCTACCCACATCTGGTGACCTAGTTCATGAGCACCAGGGTGTGTCCACACACCGGCAGGCCTGCGTGCTACGTGTGCGGGGGGCCAGGCCTCCTCCCCGTCCTCTGTTGTTTAGCCTGAGTCCGAAAGAAGTTCAGTTTCCGTGTGTCGCCAGCGAGGAGGCACTACATGAGGCTTGTTGTTGGAGGGGCTATGTGCTGGCAGGGAGGGACTTGTACATTCAACTCTCCTTGTCGTAAGGCCTCTAGCCAGAGGAAGCTGAAAGTGAGAGTGGCAAGCACTACCCGCTGCACTACCACACTAGACGCATCACAACAACCACTTTGACACCACTGTATCCTAGCAGGCATGAACAAAAGTGAGCCAATGTAAGATCCATCAGACAACATGACAGAGAAGTTTATTGGCCATTATCACTTTACAGTCTGTGGGATCTGACTTTGTACTAGGTTGGCTGGCACACACTTCAAGGTTACAATAACGTCTGCCCTGCAAAATTATTTCACAGAGCCATAGAGAAGTACAGCACAGAAACAGACTCTTCGGCCCATCTAGTCCATGCCAAGACCATTTAAACTGCCAACTCCCATTGACTGGGAACATAGCCCTTCACATCCCTACTATCCAAGTACCTGACCAGACTTCTCTTAAACATTGAAATGGAGCTCACATGCACCACTTGCGCTGGCAGCTTGTTCCACACTCTCTCGATCCTCTGAGTGAAGAAATTTCCCCTCACAGTCCCTTAAACTTTTCACCTTTCACCCTTAACCCATGACCTCTGGTAGAAGTCCCAGCAAACCTCAGTGCCAAAAGCTTGCTTGCATTTACCTATCTATACCCCTCATAAGTTTGTATACCTCATTCAAATTTCCCCTCAATCTTCTATGTTCCAGGGAATAAAGTTCACATCTTTACTGGAATGCTGTAGGTATTTCATTTAGCAGCTCTGTAAGATCAGTCTGTTCTGCTGTCAGCCTGTTTGGGTTATTGTTGAAGATCGAGGATGATGTGGAATGTGTGCCATCCAATTTGCGGGCGTTTTTTCTTGGGACCAACCAATAAGGTTGGTCTTGGGATTTGTTTGAGAGATGAAGAGAGAAGACATTGGGGAGAACCAGTCATAGCATACGATCCGGTGGGAGACCCGTTTGTTGGAGATGGATTGTGAGTGACATTCGGAAGGTGGTGAGGGTGTTCACACTGACCGAGGGCCCAGAGCGTGAGTGACATGAAGTTCAAGGTGAGCTCCAACTTGTAAACATTTGACTGTTTAATTAGAATGTGCCCTTTTCTTTTTGCTATTCTTTACTAACCCTTTAGTTAAGATTCATAAATATAATTCCTTTAATCATATGCAGTGTCATTTTGTGGCACTAATTTGTAACAGGGTAGTGAATTATGCAGCATCCACACAAACAAGGGGGTTGGGGGGGGGACTTGCACCTCAATCTCACACGTTTGGCAGGACTGGAGGTTGTCTTCCCCCGACTCACACAGCCGAGGAAACCAGAGTGTATCATTATATATAATAAAATAAGAAACAGCATGAGTAGGCCATTGAGTCCTCAGTATCTGCTTTGCCATCCATGGTCAATCTCTTATCTCGGCATCACTTCCCAGAACCAACCACACCTCCCTTAACATCCAAACAACTATCAACCTCCCTCTTTCTTCAATATGGTTAATCATTGAGTCTCCACAGTCCTCTTGAGTGGAGAAGTCCAAAGGTTAACCGACTCTGGGTGAAGGAATTTCTCTTCACCTCTCTACTGAATGGTTGACCTCTTCCTTTGAGACTGTGACCTCTGATTCCAGAATTAACATAGAGCTATGTACACTATTTTGTTTAACAGCATCGTTCACTGATTCACAGCATTTTGTCCGCAGATGGATAATCTAATTTATTGAACACATGGCATGAGTAAACAGGCTGCTGAGTTAGGGCTCTTCACGAACCACGGTAGCACAGCAGTTCGTGTGATACTATTACAGCTCAGCGCACTCCAGACTTCGGCGTTTGATTCCAGCACCATCTATACGGAACTTGTATGTTCTCCCCGGACTGCATGGGTTTTTTCTGGATGCTCCAGTTTCCTCCCACATGCCCGTCGGCGTAGCAGCTGGCAGATTCATTGGTCATTGTACGTTGTCCTGTCATAAGGCTAGTGTTAACTAAGTGGGCTGTTGGGTGGTGCAGCTCGTTGGAAGTGTCTTCTCTACGCTGCATTTCTAAATAAAAATAAAAGAATAGATCAGGGGTCTGATTTGCAAATGGGGTGCTAAACACAACCAAGTTGTAACATGGTGGCAGTCAAATCAGAGTCAAGTTTATAGTCATTTGCACAATAATGGATGCACACAACCTTCTTGCGTCACAGGCACATAGGGTCAGAGACAACATTCACATGAAAAAATAAATTAACCAAAAATTGAACAAAATTATATGAAAAAGAACATAATTAAGACCAAAACAAGTTGACAGCAGTGTGAAGTAGTTGAAGTTATCAGTGTTGCTATGCCAAGGTAGTGATTAGGTTTGTGCAGACTGGTTGATTGAAGGAAGTAACTGTTCTTGAACCAGGTGGTGTGGGACTTCAGGCTTCTGCTTGAAGGCAGTTGTGAGAAGATGGGGTGGGACAGATGATGGGGATGATTAATGATGGACGTTACCTACCCGTGGCAGTGCTTCATGTCGATACAGCAGAGGGTTTGGAGTGTGTCAATTGTATAAACTTCACCACTGATAACATTTAACAAACTACTTCTACAATACAATTTCCAGCTTTGACTTTTCAGTTTAATGAAAGCTGGAATGTGTTTCAGGCCAGAGGGTGGTGCAGTGTTGCAGTGGACAGAGCTCCAGAGACCCATCTTCCATCCTGACCTTGGGTGCTGTCTACGTGGAGTTTACATGCTCTACTGGTGAGTGCACGGGTTTCCTCCGGGGACTCTAGTTTCCTTCATGCAACTTGATAGTTCATTGATAACTGCAAGTTGTCCCTAATCAATAGGTAAGCAGTAGAATCTGGTGAATCTGATGGAAAAGGGAGAATAAACTGGGGAGGGGTAGGGTTAGTAGAAATCTGGGTGGCTGTTGGTTCAGAGCTGATGGGCCTGTCTCCGTGCTATAGCTCTCTATGACTCTATGGATGAGTTCAATCGAGCAGCCCTTGGAGGAGATGACAAAGCCCATGTCTCCTTTCTCCACATGAGTGAGGAGACAAGCAACAATCACGAATCCACATTCAGGAATTCAGGACGACTGATGGTTCTCCTCATGGCTATATCTGCAGGAAGTGTATCCTGACTGACCGGGTCAAGCAGCTGGAGCTGGAGGTGGATGTACTCAGGATCATCCACGAGGCTGAAGATATTATAGATGAGATTTTTGAAGAGGTGGTCACACCCAGATTACAGGCCTCAGACAGTAAATAGGAAGCCTCCAGGAGAGGCAAGAGGAGTAGGCAGTCAGAGCAGGGTTCCCCTGTGGCCATTCCCCTCAACAAAAACATACCTCTTTGGATACTGCTGGGGGAATGACCCATCAGGGCATGTCAGCAGTAGTCAGACTAGTGGCACCGGGCCTGGATCTGACACTCAGAGGAGACAGAGAGTGCGATCGTGATAGGGGACTTGAAAGGAGATTCTGTGGCAGCAAAAGAGACACCAGGATGTTGTGTTGCCTCCTGGGTTCGAGGGTCCAGGGTGTGTCAGAGTGGCTGCAGGATTTTCTCAAGGGGGAGGGTGACATACTGGCACCAATGACAGAGGCAGAAAAGGGGAAGAGTATATAGAATTAAGAAAGAGACTGAAGAAAAGGACCTTCAAGAGAGTAATCTCTAGATCACTCCCCGTGCCACAGGCCAGTGCAGGTAGGAAGGGGATGATAGCACAGAGGAATGAGTGACTGAAGAGATGGTGCAGGGGGCTGGGTTTTATGTTCTTAGAAACAGAGAAAACCGACAGCACAATACAGGCCCTTTGGCTCATGATGCTGTGCTGAACATGTACTTACTTTAGAAATTACCTAGGGCTACCCATAGCCCTCTATCTTTCTAAGCTCCATGTACTTATCCAGGAGTCTCTTAAAAGACCCTATCGTATCTGCCTCCACCACCATCGCTGGCAGCCCATTCCACACACTCACCACTCTCTGCATAAAAAACTTATCCCTGACATCTCCTCTGTACCTACTCCCCAGCACCTTAAAACTGTGTCCTCTCGTGTTAGCCATTTCAGCCCTGGGAAAAAGCCTCTGACTATCCACACGATCAATGACTCTCATCATCTTATATACCTCTATCAGGTCATCTCTCATCCTCCATCGCTCCAAGGAGAAAAGGCCAAGTTCACTCAATCTATTCTCAAAAGGCATAATCCCCAATCCAGGCAATATCCTTCTAACTCCCCTCTGCATCCTTTCTATGGTTTCCACATCCTTCCTGTAGTGAGGTGACCAGAACTGAGCACATTACTCCAAGTGGGGTCTGACCAGGGTCCTATATAGCTGCAACATTACCTCCTGGCTCTTGAACTCAGTCCCACGTTTGATGAAGGCCAATACACCGTATATCTTCTAAACCACAAAGTCAACCTGCACTGCCGCTTTGAGCGTCCTATGGACTCGGACCCCAAAATCCCTCTAATCCTCCACACTGCCAAGAGTCTTACTATTAATACTATATTCTGTCTCATATTTGACCTACCAGAAAGAACCACCTCACAGTTATCTAGGTTGAACTCCATCTGCCACTTCTCAGCCCAGTTTTGCATCCTATTGATGTCCCACTGTAACCTTTGACTGCCCTCCACACTATCCACAGCCCCCCCAACCTTTGTGTCATCAGCAAATTTACTAACCCATCCCTCCACTTCCTCATCCAGGTTATTTATAAAAATCATGAAGAGAAGGGCTCGTAAGGCATGACCTGCCTTTTACAAAGCCATGCTGACTATTCCTAATCATATAATGGCTCTCCAAATGTTTATAAATCCTGCCTCTCAGGATCTTCTCTAACAACTTACCAACTACTGAAGTAAGACTCACTGCTTTGTAATTTCCTGGGCTATCTCTACTCCCTTTCTTGAATAAGGGAACAACATCTGCAACCCTCCAATCCTCCGGTACCTCTCCCATCCCCATTGATGATGCAAAGATCATTGCCACTGGTCCCGGTGCTTATCCAACTTGATGCTTTCCAAAAGCTTCAGCACATTCTCTTGCTTAATGTCTATACGCTCAAGCTTTTCAGTCTGCTGTAAGTCATCCCTACAATCGCCAAGGTCCTTTTTTGTAGTGAATACTGAAGCAAAGTATTCATTAAGTACCTCTGCTGTTTCCTCCGGTTCCATACACACTTTTCCACTGTTACACTTGATTGGTCCTATCCTCTCACATCTTATCTTCTTGCTCTTCACATACCTGCAGAATGCTTTGCTGTTTTCCTTAATCCTGCTCGCCTTCTCATCGTCCCTTCTGGTTCTCCTAATTTCATTTTTAAGCTCCTTCCTGCTAGCCTTATTATTTTCTTGATCTACCATTACCTAGTTTTTTGAACCTTTCGTAAGCTTTTCTTTTTCTATGGCCTTTGTACATCATGGTTCCTGTATCCTACCATCCTTCCCTTGTCTTATTGGAATGTACCTATGCAGAACGCCACACAAATATCCCTTGAACATTTGCCACATTTCTGCCATACATTTCCCTGAGAACATCTGTTCCCAATTTATGCTTCCAAGCTATCTGCCAGATAGCTTCATATTTCCCCTTACTCCAATTAAACATTTTCCTGACTTATCTCTTCCTATCCCTCTGCAATGCTATTGTAAAGGAGATAGAATTACGATCACTATCTCCAAAACGCTCTCCCACTGAGAGATCTGACACCTGACCAGGTTCATTTCCCAGTACCAGATCAAGTACAGCCTCTCCTCTTGTAGGATTATCTACATATTGTGTCAAGAAACCTTCCTGAACACACCTAACAAACTCCACCCCATCTAAACCCCTTGCTCTAGGGAGATGCCAATCAATATTGGGGAAATTAAAATCTCCCATCACAGCAACTCTGTCATTATTGCACCTTTCCAGAATCTGTTTCCCTGTCTACTCCTCAATATCCCTGTTACTATTGGGTGGTCTATAAAAAACACCCAGTAGAGTTATTGACCCCTTCCTGTTTCTAACTTTCACCTATAGAGACTCTGTAGACAACCCCTCCATGACTTCCTCCTTTTCTGCAGCCGTGACGCTGTCTCTGATCAACAGTGCCACGCCCCCACCTCTTTTGCCTCGCTCCTTGTCCTTTCTGAAACATCTAAAACCCGGCACTCTAAATAGCCATTCCTACCCCTGAGCCAGCCAAGTCTCTGTAATGGCCACAACATCATAGCTCCAAGTACTGATCCACGCTCTAAGCTCATCCGCTTTGTTCACAATCTTGGTTCTTGGATCTATTTCTCGGGAAGGGGTGACCCGTACAAGAGGGTCAGTTGCACCTGAATTGGAGGGGAACCAATATCATGGCTGGGAGATTTGCTCCTTCCTGCTAACCTTATAATCTTCTAGATCTCTATCATTACCTTTCATAAGCTCTTCTTTTCTTCTTGACTAGATTTACAACAGCCTTGTACACCACGGTTCCTGTACCTTACCATCCTTTCCCTGCCTCATTGGAATGTACCTATGCAGAACTCCACACAAATATCCCCTGAACATTTGCCACATTTTTCCATACGATTCCCTGAGAACATCTGTCTCCAATTTATGCTTCCAAGTTCCTTGCCTAATAGCCTCAAATTTCCCCTTACTCCAATTAAATGCTTTCTAAATTGTCTGTTCCTATCTCTCTCCAACGCTATTTATTATTTCTTTTTTCTCTTCTAATTTGGGTATTGCATTTAACTAAGTTAACAAATTTCAAGTTATGTGCCGGTGGTAATAAACCGTATTCCGATTCTGATTCTGCTGTCTGGTTTAGAGAGTGTGTGCTATCATGAGGGGCTGGACAAACTGGGGTTGTTTTCTTTGGAGTGGCGGAGGCTGAGGAGAGATCTGATAGAGGTTAATAAAATTATGAGAGGCACAGATAGAGTAGACAGGGAGTATCTGTTTGCCAGGTTGAAATGCCTAATACCAGAAGGATTGCATTGAAAGTGAGAGGGGCTAGGTTCAAAGGGGATGTGAGGTGTAAGGTTTTTATTCAGAGAGTGGTGTTTGCTTGGAATACACTGCCTGGCATGGTGGTAGAGGCAAATATATTCGAGGCTTTTAAGAGACGTTTAGATAGGCACATGGATGTGAAGAAGGTGGGGGATAAGGACATTGTGTATGTAGGAGGGATTAATTTTTGCGCTTTTTAAAATTTATGTTTTAGCTGGTGCAGCATAACATTGTGGGCCAAAGGGCTGTTCCTCTGTTGTACTGTTTGCTATTCCATGTTCTCTGTTCATATACCAAATTGGACCCAGGAGAACAGTGAAACAGACAGATTGGACTCAAAGTAACTGGAGATGGTAATGCATGCAAATGTACCAGCCTCTCGGGGGCCAACCAAAGGTGCTTTTCTCTTTGTAAAATTTGTTTATTTACAATCCAAAGAATTCCACTCCAAGAACATCAGGTACAGCAGAGCAACTCCATCAGTGAGCTGCTCGTTGATCGGAGCAGTTGGACTGGTGTTGGAGGCGGAGTCAGACGAGACATCGGGGTCTGGCCGGGGTGTCGGAGAAGGAACTGGCTGAGATATCGGGGTCTGTCCAGGGTGTGGAGAAGGAACTGGCTGAGATATCGGGGTCTGTCCGGGGTGTCGGAGATGGAACTGGCTGAGATATCGGGGTCTGTCCGGGTTGTCGGAGGAGGAACTGGCTGAGATATCGGGGTCTGGCCGGGATGTGGAAAAGGAACTGGCTGAGATAGCGGGGTCTGTCCGGGGTGTTGGAGAAGGAACTGGCTGAGATATCGGGGTCTGGCCGGGGTTTTGGAGAAGGAACTGGCTGAGATATCGGGGTCTGTCCGGGGTGTCGGAGATGGAACTGGCTGAGATATCGGGGTCTGTCCGGGTTGTCGGAGGAGGAACTGGCTGAGATATCGGGGTCTGGCCGGGATGTGGAAAAGGAACTGGCTGAGATAGCGGGGTCTGTCCGGGGTGTTGGAGAAGGAACTGGCTGAGATATCGGGGTCTGGCTGGGGTTTTGGAGAAGGAACTGGCTGAGATATCGGGGTCTGTCTGGGGTGTCGGAGATGGAACTGGCTGAGATATCGGGGTCTGGCCGGGGTGTCGGAGATGGAACTGGCTGAGATATCAGGGTCTGTCCGGGGTGTTGGAGAAGGAACTGGCTGAGATATCAGGGTCTGGCCGGAGTGTTGGAGAAGGAATTGGCTGAGGTATCGGGGTCTGGTCGGAGTGTTGGAGAAGGAACTGGCTGAGTTATCGGGGTCTGGCCGGGATGTGGAAAAGGAACTGGCTGAGATATCGGGGTCTGTCCAGGGTGTTGGAGAAGGAACTGGCTGAGATATCGGGGTCTGTCCGGGGTGTTGGAGGTGGAACTGGCTGAGATATCGGGGTCTGGCCGGAGTGTTGGAGAAGGGACTGGCTGAGATATCGGGGTCTGTCCGGGGTGTCGGAGATGGAACTGGCTGAGATATCGGGGTCTGTCCGGGTTGTTGGAGGAGGAACTGGCTGAGATATCGGGGTCTGGCCGGGATGTGGAAAAGGAACTGGCTGAGATAGCGGGGTCTGTCCGGGGTGTTGGAGAAGGAACTGGCTGAGATATCGGGGTCTGGCCGGGGTTTTGGAGAAGGAACTGGCTGAGATATCGGGGTCTGTCCGGGGTGTCGGAGATGGAACTGGCTGAGATATCGGGGTCTGTCCGGGTTGTCGGAGGAGGAACTGGCTGAGATATCGGGGTCTGGCCGGGATGTGGAAAAGGAACTGGCTGAGATAGCGGGGTCTGTCCGGGGTGTTGGAGAAGGAACTGGCTGAGATATCGGGGTCTGGCCGGGGTTTTGGAGAAGGAACTGGCTGAGATATCGGGGTCTGTCTGGGGTGTCGGAGATGGAACTGGCTGAGATATCAGGGTCTGTCCGGGGTGTTGGAGAAGGAACTGGCTGAGATATCAGGGTCTGGCCGGAGTGTTGGAGAAGGAATTGGCTGAGGTATCGGGGTCTGGTCGGAGTGTTGGAGAAGGAACTGGCTGAGTTATCGGGGTCTGGTCGGAGTGTTGGAGAAGGAACTGGCTGAGTTATCGGGGTCTGGCCGGGATGTGGAAAAGGAACTGGCTGAGATATCGGGGTCTGTCCGGGGTGTTGGAGAAGGAACTGGCTGAGATATCGGGGTCTGTCCGGGGTGTTGGAGGTGGAACTGGCTGAAATATCGGGGTCTGGCCGGAGTGTTGGAGAAGGGACTGGCTGAGATATCGGGGTCTCTCCGGGGTGTGGAGAAGGAACTGGCTGAGATATCGGGGTCTGTCCGGGGTGTCGGAGGAGGAACTGGCTGAGATATCGGGGTCTGTCCGGGGTGTCGGAGAAGGAACTAGCTGAGATATTGGGGTCTGGTCGAGGTTTTGGAGAAGGAACTGGCTGAGATATCGGGGTCTGGCCGGAGTGTTGGAGAAGGAACTGGCTGAGATATCGGGGTCTGGCCGGGGTGTCGGAGATGGAACTGGCTGAGATATCGGGGTCTGTCCGGGGTGTCGGAGGAGGAACTGGCTGAGATATCGGGGTCTGGCCGGGATGTGGAAAAGGAACTGGCTGAGATAGCGGGGTCTGTCCGGGGTGTTGGAGAAGGAACTGGCTGAGATATCGGGGTCTGGCCGGGGTTTTGGAGAAGGAACTGGCTGAGATATCGGGGTCTGTCCGGGGTGTCGGAGATGGAACTGACTGAGATATCGGGGTCTGGCCGGGGTGTCGGAGATGGAACTGGCTGAGATATCAGGGTCTGTCCGGGGTGTTGGAGAAGGAACTGGCTGAGATATCGGGGTCTGGCCGGAGTGTTGGAGAAGGAACTGGCTGAGGTATCGGGGTCTGGTCGGAGTGTTGGAGAAGGAACTGGCTGAGATATCGGGGTCTGTCCGGGGTGTGGAGAAGGAACTGGCTGAGATATCGGGGTCTGGCCGGGGTGTCGGAGAAGGAACTGGCTGAGATACCGGGGTCTGGCCGGGGTGTCGGAGAAGGAACTGGCTGAGATATCGGGGTCTGACCGGGGTATCGGAGAAGGAGCCTGGTGGGATGGCGAAGCAGCCCATCGTGATATCGGTAAGGAGACGGTTTGGTTATCGGAAGAGCCTGCCGGGATATCGGAGAAGCCCATCGAGATGTTAGAGGAGTCGATTGTTATGTTGGAGGATCCGCTTTGGGATCAGAGGAACTGCCTTGGCTGCGTCAGAGTTGGTGCAGTATAACTGTGGGAGATGGACTCGAATGTTTCAGTTGTGATTACAGGACTCTGTTGGACAGTGATTATCTAGGTTACTGCAGGCTTGTTACCCTTGTCTGGTGATGGACAGATGACATGGGAGCTATGTAGCTGAGTTGTGGTGAGATCTGTGTCTCAAGCCTCGGGCTTGCCTGCTGCTGCAGACCAGGTGAGGACAGGGAAGCGCTAAAGCACGGTGCCCACGCTTGGCTGGCGTCTCGCGTCTCGCTTCGGTGCTGCCCTCCCGTGTTCGACAGTGGAATGACAGGCTGGACTGTGTGCGTCTGCACACTGCCAGGAGACGGTAACATCCGACTGCCGGACATTAGCACTCAGGGTCTTGGATGATATATGTTTTGTTTTCGAGTGAATATGCTTCTTTGTTTGCTGCTTTGAATTTTGGAGTTTGTTTGTTATTTTGAATGTTTTGCACTTTGGCCCTAGAGGAACACTGTCTTGATCAGATGTATCTGTGTATGGCTTGAATGATAATTAAATTTGATTTGATTTGAAGATGGAGGCTGACAATGCATCATAAAACAGAAAGAATTTCAATCGTTGGGCAGCCAGTCAGAGAGAAGCTTAGTCTACAGAAGACCAAGGCCGTAACTGGGGTGTGGCTAGAGTAAGAGACTCTTCAGAGATAATTCAATTGGTGAGGCCTTCTATCCCTCACCCAGGAAGATGGGACAACCATCAAGCAAAAGAAAGAGAGTTTCCAAAATCTTATCAGGTCAGACGTAACCAGCTCAAGGAAATAGTGTGTGCCACATGACAACAAAGAATGACCTGGCACTTTACAGGTAGATCCTCCTTTTAAAGGTTGTCAGTACAGCACAGCAAGCTGATAGCACTTGTATTTTCATGCAGCTACATTAGCAGAAACAAGATATGCGGACATGGAGAGAGAGTTATTGCAGCTGTATATAGAAGCAAACAATATCACACTGGTCTCCAACACGGAAATTTTGCAACACCACTCACAACACGCTGGAAGAACTCAGCAGATTGGGCAGCATCCATGGAAAAGATCGGTCGACATTTCAGGCCGGAACCTTTCATCAGGACTGAGGAGGGAAGGGGCAGAGGCCCTATAAAGAAGGTGGGGGGAGGGTGGGAAGGAGAAGGCTGGTAGGTTCCAGGTGAAAAACCAGTGAGGGGAAAGATAAAGGGGTGGGGGAGGGGAAGCAGGGAGGGGATAGGCAGGAAAGGTGCAGGATGTGGTTGGAGAGGCGGAGATCACAGAGGGGGAGCAGTGAGAGGGTCTCACTGAACTCCTGTCGAAGAGAGGATTTAAACTTCTTCAGGGTAGGCATACCTCGAAGAGACTTCGCAGCGGAGTAACAAATTGTAAACACAAAATAATCTGCAGATGCTGGGGTCAAAGCAACACTCACAACACACTGGAGGAACTCAGCAGGTCGGGCAGCATCCGTGGAAAAGATCGGTCGACGTTTCAGCAGAATGCAAACCTCTAACTTCTGGAGCAAATAATCATGTAAAATCCAGACACAGCAGTGGCAAGGCTGCAAAAAGGCTTCAAGTTTCTGTGGTATGACCCTTCCCTAAAGTACAAAATGGGAAAATAATATTAACTGATGTAGTTTCCATTTTGCTTCCATGGGAGACAAGCAAGAGGGAAAATCTAGAACTGAAGGTACACCTTCCCCATATGTGAAGCAACATCCACAGGAACATCAGCATGGCCACTGAAAGTGTATGTGACACTGACCACACAAGGAGATCCAACAGGCAAAACATTGCCTCACTGTCAGCTCGACAAATGTATTTACTACTATCATCCCCTCAGAACTGATCGGTAAACTCCAAGAAGTGGGCTTCAATACCTCCTTGCACAATTGGATCCAGGATTTCTTCACTTTTAGACCCCAGTCAGTTTGGATTGGCAAAAATATCTCCTCCACGATTTCCATCAGCACAGGAGCACCACAGGGACGTGTGCTTAGCCCCCTGCTCTACTTGATTTACACCTATAACTGTGTAGCTAAGTACAACTCCTACACTATACACAGATTTGCTGATGACACCACTGTTGTGGGCTGTATCAAAGGTGGTGATGAATCAGCATACAGGAGGGAGACTGAAAATTTGGCTGAGGGGTGTAATAACAACAACCTCTCACTCAATGTCAATAAGACCATGAAACTGATTGTAGACTTCAGGAGAGGCAAACCAGAGGATCATGAGCCTGAAGAAAACATGAGCCAGTAATCAACGGAGGTTCAGAGGCAGAGAGGGTCAGTAACATTAAAATCCAGGGTGTCACTATCTCAGAGGCCCTGTCCTGGACACCTCACATAAATGTAATTGTAAAGAAAGAACAACAGCACCTCTACTTCCTCAGGAGTCTGTGAAGATTCAGCATGTCATTAAAACCTTGGCAAACTTCTACAGATGTGTGGTGGTATCATGGGTAAAACCCTTCCAACCATTGAGCACATCTACATGAAACGTTGCCAAAGAAAAGCAATATTTATCATCAAAGATCCACACCACCCAGGCCATGCTCTTTTCTCGCTGTTGCTATCTGGTAGAAGTTACAACAGCCTCAGGACTCGCATCACCAGTTTCAAGAACAGTTACTACCCCTCAACCATCAGGCTCTTGAACAAAAGGGGTAATACACTCATTCTATTTCTGGTGTTCCACAGCCCATGGTCTCACTTTAAGGACTCTTTATCTTGTTATTTCATGCTTGTTATTTATTGCTATTTATTTATATTTGCATTTGCACAGTTTGTGTTCATTGATCCTGTTTATAGTTACTGTTCTATAGATTTGCCAAGTATGCCCAGAGAACAAGAATCTCAGGGTTGTATGTGGTAACATGTATGTACTCTGATAATAAATTTTTATTGAAATGGATGCATCCTGAGCTCTCAGCTCAATGTAATTTCAATTTCCATGTTCATTTTCACACAAACCCCTCTGTCTTCAACCTCCACTGCCAATGTGAGGTCAAATGCAAACTAAATGAACAAACATCTCACTTGCCACCTGGCTACCCGATGATGCAATAGCACAAGCAATTTCAGGTCACCTTCTTTCCCCGTGTTCCTTTCGCACTCCATTTGGTCCATAAGACCACAAGACATAGGAGCAGAATTATTCCATTCAACCCTTTGCGTCTACTCAACTATACCACCATGTTTGATTTATTAACGCTCTTAACCCATCTCCCGCCTTCTCTCTGTAACCTCTAATCAACAGCTTATCAACTTCCACTTTAAATTCATCCAGTGACTTGGTCTCAACAGTCATCCATGACAATGAGCTCCACTGATCACCATCCGCTGATGAAAGAAATTCCTCGACATCTCTGTTCTAAAGGAACAAAATTGTATTCTAAGGGTGTGTCCTCTGGTCTGGGACTCACCCATTACAGGAAACGTCCTTTCCACCTTCACTCTATCTAGGTCTTTCAATATTTGATAGGTTTCAATGAGAACTCCTTCATTCTTCTGAGCTCCAACGAGGATAGGTAGAGGGCCATCAGTTGCTCTTCATATACTAACCCTTTAATTCCCAGGATCATTCCTGTGAACCTCTTCCGGACCTCTCCAATGATTGTACATCCTTTCATAGATAAGGAGCACATAACTACTCATGATACTTCAAGTGCGGTCTCACCAATACCTGATAAAACTTCAACATTACATCTTTGCTTTTGTATTCTAGTCCTCTGGAAATGAATGTGAACATTGCATTTGCCTTCCTTACCACTGACAACCCGCAAGTTAACCTTTAGGAAATTCATTCTTTTCCCTTCCTCCTTTCTTAAAGAGTGGAGTGAAATTTGCAATTTTCCAGTCCTCTGGAACTATTCCAGAATCTAGTGATTCTTGAAAACACATTACTAATACCTCCACAATCTCTTTAGCTATTTCTTTCAGAACCCTGGGGTGTAGTCCATCTAGTTGATGTCATGCCTTTCAGCTTCCTAAGCACCTCCTCTGCAGTAACAGTGATTACTCTTGCTTCTGCCTCCGACACTCCTGAATTTCTGGCATTCTTCTAGTGTCTAGAGGGAGTTAGATATGGCCCTTGTGGCTAAAGGGATCAGGGGTATGGAGGGAAGGCTGGTACAGGGTTCTGAGTTGGATGATCAGCCATGATCATACTGAATGGTTGTGCAGGCTTGAAGGGCAGAATGGCCTACTCCTGTACCTATTTTCTATGTTTCTATGTTTTCACAATGAAGGCTGATGCAAAATGCTTTTCTTTGTCCCCCATTACTACTCCTCCAGCATCATTTTCCAGTGGTCCAATATCCATTCTCACCTCTCGTTTACCCTTTATATGAAAAGTATTCTGGAATCCTCTTTTATATTTTTTCTCCTTATTGTCTTTTTAGTTGTCTTCTGTTGGTTTTAAAGACTTCCCAATCCTCTAGGTTCCCACTAATTTTTTGCTATATTGTATGCCCTCTTTTTTGCTTTAATGCTGTCTTTGACTTACTTTGTCAGCCATGGTTGCCTCATACTCCCTTCCTACACCTTCCGAATTTCTCCTGGAAACACCAACCAGTGTTACTAAGATGTCATTCCTGCTAGTGTCCCCTTCCAATGGGCTTTGGCCAGTTCCTCCCTCACGGCCTCTGTAATTCCCTTTACTCCACTGTAATACTGATACATCAGACCAGCTTCTCTCTCTCAAGCTACAGGGTGAATTCTATCATATTCTAATTGCGGCCTCTTGAAGGTTCTTTTACCTTAAGCTCCCTAATCAAATCTAGTTTATTACATAACACCCAGTCCAGAATTGCCTTTTCCTAGTAGGCTCAACCACAAGCTGCTCTGAAAAGCCATCCAGGCATTCTACAAATTCCCTCTCTTGGTATCCTGCACCAACCTAACTTTCCCAATCTATCTTCATATTGAAATTCACCATGACTATCATAATACTGCCCATTTTACATGCCTTTTCTATCTCCCATTATAATTTGTAGACAACATTCTGGCTACTATTTGGAGGCATGTATATAACTCTCACCAGGGTCCTTTTTTACCCTTGTAATTTCTTAGCTCTACCCACAAGGAATCTATATCTATATATATGCCTCCTCTTTCTAAGGATTGATTACATTTTATACCAACAGAGAGGTACCACCTCCTCTGTCTACGTGCCTGTCCTTCGGATACAATGTGTATCCTTAGATGTTAAGATCCCACCTATGATCTTCTTTCAGCCATGACTCAATGACGCCCTCAATATTATACCTACCAATTTCTAACTGTTACAAGATCATTTGACTCATTCCGTATACTGTACGCATTCAAATATAACACCTTCAGTGCTGTATTCATAACCCTTTTCAATTTTGTCTCTTTCAATTTTGAGAATTTAGACTCAATACCTCCTTGTGCAATCAGATCCTCGATTTCCTCACTTGCAGACCGTAGTCAGTTCGTATTGGCAACAACATGTCCTCCACAATCTCCATCAGCACAGATGCACCACAAGGTTGTGAGCTCAGCCCCTGCTCTACTCACCTTACACTTGTGACTGTGAGGCTAAGCACAACTCCAATCCCACATTCAAGTTAGTTGACGAATACAGAGGCCGATGATACAGAGGTGGTGATGAATCAGCATATAGGACGAGGATTGAAAATCTGGCTGAGTGGTGCCATAACAACTGTCTCTCAATGTCAGCAAGACCAAGGAGCTGATTATTGACTTCAGGAGGAGGAAAGTGGAGATCCTTGAGCCAGTCCTCATCGGAGGATCAGAGATGGAGAAGGTCAGCAACTTTAAGTTGCTAGGTGTTATTGTTTCAGAGGACCTGTCCAATTATGAAGAAAGTGCATCAGTACCTCTACTTCTTTAGGAGTTGCAAAGATTCAGCATGACATCTGAAACTCTGACAAGCTTCTATAGGTGTGTAGTGGGGAGTATATTGTCTGGCTGCATCACTGCCTGGTATGGAAACACCAATGCCCTTCAATGAAACATCCTACTAAAAGTAGTGGATACAGCCCAGTTCATCAGGGGTAAAGCCCACCCCACCATCGAGCACATCTACATGAAGCATTTTCGTTGGAAAGCAGTATTGATCATCAGGGATCTCTGCCACCCAGGTCATGCTCTCTTCACACTGCTGCCACCAGAAAGAAGGTACAGGAGCGTCATGACTCACACAACCAGGTTCAGGAGCAATTATTGCCCCTCAACCATCAGGCTCGTGAACTAAAGGGGACAACTTCACTCAACTTCACTTGTCCGATAACTGAGATGTTCCCACAACCTATCGACTCACTTTCATCTCCTGTTCTCAATATTTATTGCTTATTCATTTATTATTATTACTTTCTTCCTTTCTTTTTGTATTTGCACAGCCTATTGTCTTTTACACACAAGTTGTTGTGGTCTTTCATTGGTTATGTTATGGTTATTATTCTATGGATTTATTGAACATGCCTGCAAGGAAATGAATCTCAGGGTTGTATATGTTATTGGAACAGCTCTTTCCTTCTCAATACTGGTGCTATGAATTCAAACTCATTTCTCCCACACCAGTCTTTGAGTTATGCATTTAGCTCTGTGATCCTATTAACCCTGTGCCAATTTGCACGTAGCCTGGGTAGCAATCCAGACATTATTACCTGCTTCTGCATTTTAATTTAGCCCCTAGCTGCTCAAATTCTCTCAGCGGGTTTTTGCTTGTTCTTCTGTGTTGTTGGTACCCAAATAAACTACGACAACTGAATAATTTTCCTCTGCAGGTCAGATGTGATGTCCCAAGCCTGGATGCCAGGCAGAGAACACACCCTTCAGTACTCTCGATCCTTGCAACAGAGAGTTGTGTTTATATCCCTGACAGTACTGTCCGCAATTGCAGTTATATTTCTTTTCCCTTCCCCTCTTAATTGGCTCCCTGAACCATGGTGCTGTGGATTGGTTGCTCATCCTTCCTATAGCCCTCACTCTCATCCTCGCTTACATGGAGCAACAATCTCAGACCTGTCGGGCAAACTCAAGAGAAGAGGCCTCTCCAACACCTCCTTTTGGACACCCGCCGCCTGCCTCACTTGCAGTCACCCCCTTCTGTCCCAAAGGGTCTCTGTCTCTTTGTTCACCTTTGCCATTCCTCTCCCCATTATCTAGAATTGTCACCCACCCCAGTTAGTTCCATCTGACCATCACACACATCCCCTTTCATCAGGTTTTCTTCTGCTCTCCTCCTACCCTCCCTAAACTCCTTCCCCTCCTGCTCACCATCCTTTGCTTATACTTATCACCTTTCAACCTCTGTCCTGATTTCCCCCTTGCCCTTCCCACCAATTTTCATCTGTCTAATTTAGTCAGCATTTGTCTGTTTACCTATTACCCACCTATCTCTGTCTCCAAACTCCCCCGTCCTCCTTCTGGCTCCACCTGCCCATCATCTCCCACCTGCACTCTACACTTTCTGCCTAAGGTCTTGACACAAAATGTTGACTGTCTCTTTGGCTCCACAGAGACTGCCCGAGCCATTGACTTCCTCCAACACTTTGTTCTCTGCTCCATATTCCAGCATCTGCAGTCTCCTGTGTCTCTGTGAGACAATACTACTGACTAAGCAACGTTTTTGCAGGCTTCTGTTCTGACCTCTGCTGCTTTCTGTGAGCAGTGCTCCTGTCCACGACTCTGCATGAGTTTCCTCTGGGTGCTCTGGTTGCATCCTACTTGTCAAAAATGTGTCGGTCAGCAGGTGAACTGGCTGCAGTACATTGCCCCTAGCGTGTGGGTGAGTGGTGGCTATAGGGAGAATTGCTGGAGAATGGAATGCTTTGTGAGCTGGCACAGCCTTGATGGACTGAATGGCCTTTTCTATGTTGTATATGAATATGAGATAATCCAAGTAAAAGATGCAATTAAAAAATAAAAAAACTTTTTCAAAATCAAGAGAACTTAAGCCAAAGTATACAGGTAACCTCCGTGTTATGGCAGTGAAATAGCAGAAATTTTTCCCTTATGGAGTTCACAAACTACAACAAAAAAATCTCGGATTCAGAATAAAAATTTGCTCATAAAATTTATGTGACAAATTATACTGTATATAAATAAGCAGATTTTTTTTTCATTTTGCATTTCTTGGTGCATACACAGGTGGCGCAGCTTTGAGAACAGAGGTAGTGATACGGACCATGTTCCAGGAACTAAGCCCCCCCGTTACGTGGGAGATGGCCGATATATTTTGTACTTGTTTTACTGAATGACTTGCTGTATTCTGTGCAGAAACAAACCACTATATCATTCTCCCAGCATATGGCAAGAGACAAGGAGAATTACTGCAGGTTTTAGTCCTCACTCGAGTGTCTTGTGACATAAACTTCATTGTACAAAAGGTGCTTTAGGGTGCTCTGAGATTGTGAAGGATGCTGTAGAAATCCAAGTCTGTTTTTCTTTTGTTATCGCTTACAGTACACATTTGGGGATTGGTTAGTTTAGGCTTGAGATTTTTTTCCCTTAGATCCTGATTCTGTAACTGTAGCAGACCAATGTTAGATCTGTGTCTAAGAAAGCTGTACAGTGAGAAGCAGTTCTTCTTAACTATTGGCTGCCCCAGTCAAAGGCATTTTGTTTTGAAGCTAGCCTTGGTTATTCAAAGACTGGTCTTGAAAACTGACGACATTTGCTGACAGTACGATCCAGCACCGCAAACTTCACTCAGCATTGCCAGCATCTTTATCCTGATTGTTTTACTAAGGGCTTTGCTTCATTGGTCAGAGTTAGAATATACAACACTATAGCTCTCTGCAGCAATCCCCATCGACTCCTAAAGTATCCTGTTTAACAGTGCATTCTCCAACTCACCATATTTTTGGAAGGAAAATCACATTGTCTCTCTGAATTCTGGATTTCCTAAGGGATGGAGTCCAGATTTCAGAATTCCCTTGTTCAATGATGGAGTTGTTGTTAATGTCCAGAAGAGCACAAACAGCTGTAGAAAATAAACTTATTGCTATTTTTTTTGAAAGATTGAATAAATTAGATTTCTCAGTACTACATTATGTGGCTTTTAAAACTACTGGAGCCCTACTGCAACAGACTCAGTTTTCAGTATGCTGTTGCCACTCGCCTTCCCATTCCCACACTGCCCCGTTCCTCCTGAGCATTCCCCACTGCCATGGTGAGACCCAACACAAATCAGAATAACACCTCATATCCTGCCTGCATACACATGGTATGAACACTGAATTTTTCAGTTTAGATCATTCCTACCTCTTGTGTTGCCCAAGCCCCCAACACTCACTCTCTCTCCCCCCCCCTCTCTCTCTGTCTTGCTCTCTTTCTCTCTCATTCTGATCCGCCTTTGGTCCTCCCATTTTCATCCCTCTCCCCTTCTTGATGCAGGGTCTGAACCCAAAAGTTGATTGTCCATTTACCCCCTCAGATACTGTTCCCCCAGCACGTGTAGTTCTTCCCGAAGATTATTTGTTACACCAAGTTCCAGTATCTGAAGTTTCTTCTGTCTCCATGGATGACTACTGCAGATACAGTATGAGTATAATGAGAGTTCTCTAGAAGTCGCTGCAGATGCATCAATGGTGACAGGGAGGCGTACAGGAATGAAGTAGTTCAGCTAGCATGTCCTTGCACTCAGTGTCATATCGGCCAAGGAAGTGTTTGTGGACTTCAGGAAGAACACACACCTGTTCTCAATGTGAGGTCAGCAGTCTGAAGGTGAGCAGCTTCAACTTCCTGGGTGTCAACATCTCTGAGGATCTTTCCTGCAAGTGTGGAGAAGGCATACTGGTGACTCGACATGGTTAGGTGTTTGAAAAGCTCCAGCATGTCACCAATGCCTTACACATTTCTACAGTTGTATGGTGAAGAGCATTCTGACTGTTTGTGTCACAGCCTGGCGTGGCGGCGCCAATCGACAGAATCAGACGAGGTTGCAAAGTGTTGTAGAGTCAACTGGTGCCATCATGGGCACAATGCCCCCGCCCACCCAGCTATTAAGAATATCTTCAAGCAGCAGTGTCTCAAGAAGGCTACATCCATAACTAAGGCTCCTCTCTGCCTGTGAATGCCTTCTTTTTGTTATTACCACTGGAGAAGAAGCACAGGAGCTTGAAACCCCACAGTGAAGGATCCAGAAACAGCTTCTTTCCCTGCCCCAACAGATATCTGAACAGTTCATGAACTCATGAACACTACCTTGCTATTCCTCTTTACTAGCACTATTATTTATTTTATAATTTGTAGTAAGTTAATGTTTTTGTACTATACTGCTGCTACACAACAATAAGTTTCAAGTCCATTAAATCAGTGATAAGAAGTCTGATTCTGAATTTTGATCCTAATTAGCTTGGTGGATGTGGATTCACAGAAAGCCATATAAATGGAGGTTGTGGTTATTATTCTGTGAGTTATTACTTTAATAATGTTTGGACAGTGTAGAAAAAAAATGGTCCTTATCTTGGTTCATCCAAGCAGCTGTGTAACGAAGGGCTTTCTGATCAACGTGCTGTTCCCAGGGTCACACATAGAAATAGACATCACCATCTACGTATGTGAAAGATGCTCTTTGGTTTGCCTGAAACACGGTAGTCTTCCAGCACGGCAAGATGTCATAAGGGTTGTTGACTGTTTCTCTCTTCACAGTCACTGACTGACCTGCACTTCCTCGCACTTTCTGTTTTTGTTTCAGCTCCGATGTTTGGTTGACCTTTCTTTTTGTGATGCTTGTCTATTTCCTCCAATACATTAATTGCACCTTGCTAGAAGGTACCTCCATAAAGAAGGTACATTATTTAGCTACCTTGCCTCCTCTCTTTTCTCTGAAACAAGTCCTGTCATAATCTGTTTCATGTTCATGACAAATGATTGGCCTAGCCCCTACAATGGAGAGACAAGAGACTGTAAATTTGGAAACCAGGGCTAAAAACGAACTCAGCCGGTGTTGGGGGAAATGGACTGTTGGCTTTGCAGGTCAAGATCCATCATCTAGAATCATCAACTGTAAACCAAAAGACTGAGAGAGCATAGTGGGCTGTAGGGAGGTTTCCAAGAAGAAGAGAAGTGTTGGAGACAGGAGAAATTATCTCAACCCAAAATGTTGGCTGTCTATTTCTCTCCACAGATGTTGCCTGACCTGCTGAGTTCCTTCAGCATCTTACTTCATTGAGACAAAAGGAGGGCATGGCTGGTACCAGCAATTTCCATTTATATTGAACGTTACAAAACATCCCATATGCTTCACAGAACCTTGCACCAAGCTATATATGGAGCTGTTAGGAAATATGTTCCAAAGCAGAGTCAGAAACATTGGTCTTAAATAAAATATTTCAGTGAGGATGAGTGGGAAGTTTTAAACAATGAATTTGCTACTATGCTCAGATGATTTGATTCCAGTATGGAGTTCTGTATCTAGACAGCTGATGGCACAGTCAGCGTAAAGTAGAGGGAGCGCCTTTTGGAAGAGATGTTAAAATAAAGTCCCATCTGCTCTCTTAGTCAGGAATTGTGGCCAGACTTTGCCTCTGTCTGGTTATTATTGCACCACTGTGTGTGGAAGCTTGCTGTGCGCAGCTGTGCTCCTTTCAACAAAGGACACAATTATTGGCTTTAATATATCATAGAGACATAGATGTACAGTATGGAAACAGGCCCTTCAGCCCATCAAACAACTGAGCACCCACTTTTTACACCAATCTATCCAACCCATTTATTTTCTTCACATTGCCTACTGTACTTTGTATGCTCTGCGGATGTAAAAGGTGCTACAGTAACAGTATATTCTGCAATCTGTTTACATTTAATGTAATTATGCACAGCGTTATCTGTCTGGGTGGCATGCAAATCAAAAGCATCCCAGAACATTTGACTACAATAAACCAATATCAATACCAATGTCTGTCTTTTCCATTGAGAGCTGAAGTTACTGACAGCCACTTCTCCGAGCTGGCACCAGCTTCAGAATCATATTGGCTAATTTGTCCAGGTTTATCTCTGGAAAGAAGCTGTTTAAAAAACCACATAAAAGACTAGGCGCTGGTGATTGGCCAGATTAGGTGGCCTTCTCCAACCGATGCTCGAGCTGGTTCCATTTGTTGGATAAGCTCTTTGAATTGTCAGTATTTGATCTAATTACCAAAACAATAATTGTGACTGTTTCACAGATAAAACACAATGCAGTCTTTGCACTCGGGATTTCCCTTGGCGATGACTGGCAGCACTTGTCTCCACCCCTCAATACCACCTGCAGGCCAGCAAAGTCATATGGAGTTCCAAACTGAGTCCACGCATATGGAGTTCCAAACTGCGTCCACGCATATGGAGTTCCAAACTGCGTCCACGCATATGGAGTTCCAAACTGCGTCCACGCATATGGAGTTCCAAACTGCGTCCACGCAAAATCAAGAGTAAAAGGAGCCAGACTAGCAAGCAGCCTTTGTCCTCTGATCGAAGGTCATTGACTTGAAATGGGAACTGTTACTTCTTCCACAGCTGCTGCCTGGTTGGCTGAGAAATTCTTTCCCTATACCATAGACACAGTGGGGAACCAGCAAATGGAGAAACACTCGACTGCAGATGCTGGAATCTGGAACAAAACTGAACTCTGGAGGCGCTCAAAAGGTCAGGCAGCTTCTGTGGACGATGAGTCCAATGAAAGATCTCGACCCGAAAACCTTGGCAGCCTATTTTCCGCACAGATGATGCCTGACCCACTGAGCTCCTCCAGAAGATTGTTTGTTGCTCCAGATTACAGCATCTGCCATCTTTTGTGCTTCTGCTTCTCTACCTTTTCTGGGTCTCTCTGCTTCCATCCTAAGAGATGAACTAACCACCACTGTCCACTATAAACTCACAGCAACCTTGACAATACTTCCACCCACCCAGTTTCCTGTCAGGGCAGCACTTCTTTCTCTCAGTTTCTCTGTCTCCACCTCTTCCCTGTCAAGTGAGACTAGGACATCTGAAATATTCTGATTCTGGAAACATGGCTCCCTTTCTCTCAGAGCTGATGGAGCCCCAACTCACACTTCTTCCATTTCCCAAATTTCTGCTCTCACTTCCCCCATTCCCCACATCCTGACAGACCAGGGAGAGAGTTCCCTTCGTCCTCACTTTTCAACCCCCCCATCCAGCACATTGTCCTTTGTCATTTTCACCAGCTATATTGATCTGCCCTTCTCACTATCACCACTTTCTGCTTTCCATTGGGAGCAGTCCCTCCATGGCTTTGTAGTCCACTCATCCATCCCAACCCACGCCTCCCATCCCTTGCCATTTTCCCCTTCAACCCCAGAAGGTGTGACACCTGTTCCTTCACCTCCTCCCTCACCACCACACAGGGACCCAAGCAGCCCTTCCAGGTGAGGCAGAGAATTTTATGCAGCTCCTCCAATCTGTTGATTGCATCTTTGCTCCTGATGCGGTCTCCTCTACGTTATTAAAAGCAACATAGATGGGGTTACCTGCACACTAACACATATCAACTTGAACTCTCAGTACTGCTGCAGGGTCTTGACCTCTAATGCCCACCATGAAGCAGTTATGTGCTGTTAATTCTGTGTTAATTCCTTTTGCAAATTTGCTGGTGATATCATCTTAGGGTTGCAAACAAAGACAGATGGGGTACAGTGAGGGTATGGCATGGTGTCATGATAACAGCCTCTCCCTCAATGTCAGCAAAAATGAGAGCTGGTCATTGACTTTAAGAATTGGGTGGAATACAAGCCCCTGTCTGTACCAATGGTGCTGTGGGGGTTGTTTGAGAGCTTTCAGCTTCTAGGTATTTAACATCACCAATACGACACTATCACCAAGAAAGCATAGCAACCCCTCTACTTTCTCAGGAGGCTAAGGAAACCTGGTATGTCCACGTTGACCTGCATTAATTTTTCTGGACACACCATAGAAAGTATCCTATCCAGAGGCATCACAGCTTGGCATGCCTGAGACTGCAAGGACTTACAAGGAATTGAGCACACAGCATAGTCCACCATGAAAACCAGCTTCTATTCCATGGAATCTGTCTACACTTCTCGCTGCCTCAGAAAAGCGGCCAACATAATCAGAGACCCCTCCCACCCCAATCATTGTCTCTTCTCCCCCTTCCAATGGGCAGAATCAATAAATACTTGAACAACACACTCAAGGAGAGTTTCTATCCTTCTGTTATAAGATATTTGAGTAGATCTCTTGCATGTTAGAGACGAACTCTTGACTTCACAATCTACTTTGCTCCTTATTGTCTACCTGCACTGTACTTTCTCTGTAACTCTGTCATTGCTTTTCCTGTTTCAAGGAACAACTTGCTGATTGGCTGAGTTAAGTGCCGAGCCAGATGGGAAAGGTCAAGTATGGGCCGAATCAAAGCAGTGGGGCCCGGCCCGAGAGCACACATTGAGAGCGAGGAATGACCCAAGGTTTGGCTGACTTAAGCACAGGACCAGATTGAAAAGGTCAGGGTATCGGGGCTGGAGGAGAGGGACAGGCCGGTGTTCAGTTCATTGTTCTGCGAGGTTTATTTGTCTCTGCGCTGAGCAGAGGCCATGACCTGCGACTAACGGGTTCCTGGATTGGCTACAGTGATGACTGAATTTGTGGCTGTGGATTCGCTTCTGTCAACTCCAGTTCTGAATGTTATTTGCTTACTTTTATTGTTCTAATGATTTTTTTTCTCTGAACATTGGGTGCTTAACTATTTTCTTTTTTTTTCAAACACGAGAAAATCAGCAGATGCTGGAAATCCAAAGCAATACACACAAAATGCTGGAGGAACTCAGCAGGTCAGGCAGCGTCTATGGAGACGAGTAAACAGTCGATATTTCGGGCCAAATATTTAATGGGTTCTATAGGGTTTCTTTGTTTTGTGGCTGCCTGTCAGGAGGCGGATTTAAGATTGGATATAGTATACAGGTGACCCCACTTTTCGAACTTTTGCTTTACCAAACCTCACTGTTACGAAAGATCTACATGAGTACCCTGTTTTCGCTTTCAGAAGGTGTTTTCACTGTTACGAAAAAAAAGCAGCATGCGAAAAAAAATCAGCGCGTGATAAAAGGCAGCGCGCGCCCCGAGCAGCCACTCTCCCCAGATTCGGAACTGCATTCTCACCGGCATTGCTTAAACACGTGCCTGTGAGCAGCCATTAGCAAGATGAGTTCTAAGGTATCGGAAAAGCCTGAAAGAGCTCGTAAGGGTGTTACACTTAGTGTAAAACTAGACATAATTAAGTGTTTCGATCGTGGTGAATGAAGTAAGGACAAAGTGAGTTTGGCTTGTGGAAGCTGATGAAGATGATGTTGAAGAGGTTTTGGCATCCCATGACCAAGAACTGATAGATGAAGAGCTGATACAATTGGAAGAGGAAAGGATAACAATCGAAACCGAATGAGTAATGATGAAGTACGACTTTAATTTTGAAAGGGTACGTCGGTTTAGGGGATATTTGCAGGATGGTTTGAGTCCTTACAAACAACTGTATGATAGAAAAATCCACGAGGCTAAGCAGTCAAGCAAGCCTTCCACATCAGCCACAGCAGATGACGAACCTCGACCTTCGACATCGAGGTGGGCAGTCATAGAAGAAGATGAGCTTCCTGCTCTAATGGAAACAGGCGATGAGATGACACCCCAGTGTCCCACCACCCCAACCCCCAGGCCACGGACAGATACTGATTCGCGGAGAATGCAAAGGTAGCTGGGAGACACACAGCACATCTTTAAGAAAAAAGCCGAAATAAACATGCTAATTAATTAGGTGCCGTCCGACACATAATTGTCGGCCCAGATCAGAGGCAATGCAGTCAGCAATCGGCACTGATCTGGGCCGACAATTACATGTTGGGCGGCACCTAATTAATTAGCATGTTTATTTCGGCTTTTTTCTTAAAGATGTGCTGTGTGTCTTCCAGCTACCCCTGCATGCTTCGCAGCAATGTATCAGTCGGTGGCCTGGAGAGTGGGGGCCACTGCACCACCCAACCTGCGACGACTCAGTCTAACACATCATCATCAGTGTGTTTGACGCTGTCTTCCCGATTCCGGTAAGTGATACTACACGGTACATACATTATTTCTACTTTATATCGGCTGTGTATTTTTACGTGTTATTTGGTATGATTTGGCAGCTTCATAGCTTAAAGGTTACTGGAGAGCGCTTGCGCCGTGTTTTTGCCAACAGCGCTTGCGTGAGATTTTTTGCCGACGGCGCTTGCGTGAGATTTTCGCTACGGAGAACAGTTCAGTAATGACTGTGGAAAAGTACTTCTACTTTATATAGCCCGTTAGCAAGGGACATGAGGTTGAGTATAGGGCTACGGTAGGAAACTTTGTCACATGGTGTGAGCAGAATTATCTGCAGCTTAATGTGAAAAAGACTAAGGAGCTGATGGTAGACCTGAGGAGAGCTAAGGTACCGGTGACCCCTGTTTCCATGCAGGGGCTCAGTGTCGACATGGTGGAGGATTACAAATACCTGGGGATACGAATTGACAATAAACTGGACTAGTCTAAGAACACTGAGGCTGTCTACAAGCAGGGTCAGAGCCGTCTCTATTTCCTGAGGAGACTGAGGTCCTTTAACATCTACCAGACGATGCTGAGGTTGTTCTACGAGCCTGTGGTGGCCAGTGCGATCATGTTTGCTGTTGTGTGCTGGGGCAGCAGGCTGAGGGTAGCAGACACCAACAGAATCAACAAACTCATTCGTAAGGCCAGTGATGTTGTGGGGATGGAACTGGAGCTCTCTCACGGTGGTGTCTGAAAAGAGGATGCTGTCCAAGTTGCATGCCATCTTGGACAATGTCTCCCATCCACTACATAATGTACTGGGTGGGCACAGGAGTACATTCAGCCAGAGACTCATTCCACCGAGATGCAACACAGAGCATCATAGGAAGTCATTCCTGCCTGTGGCCATCAAACTTTGCAACTCCTCCCTTGGAGGGTCAGACACCCTGAGCCAATAGGCTGGTCCTGGACTTACTTCATAATTTACTGGCATAATTTACATATTACTATTTAACTATTTATTACTATTTTCTATTACTATTTATTATTTCTATGACTATTACTATTTACTAATAGTAATATTACTATTACTATTTCTATTACTATTTATTATTTATGGTGCAACTGTAACGAAAACCAATTTCCCCCGGGATCAATAAAGTATGAATATGACTATGTGTATTTATCATATCATTCCTGCTTTTACTATATGCTACTGTTATTTTAGGTTTATGTGTTATTTGGCATGATTTGGTAGGTTATTTTTGGGTCTGCGAACACTCACAAAATTTTCCCATAAAAATAAATGGTAATTGCTTCTTCGCTTTACGACATTTCGGCTTATGAACCATTTCATAGGAATGCTCTACCTTCCGATGGCGGGGGAGACCTGTACATACTTTGATTATAAATGTACTTTGAACTTCTGAACTTTACTGCCTTGATCTTATGTTTTGAAATGGATGGCATGCGAACCAAAGTTTTTCACTGTGTTTTGATAGATGTGATAGTAATAAGCCAATTCCTTTTCTAATTCCTTTCCCTCCACAGATGCTGCCTGGCCCTCTGAGTTCTTTCAGCAGATAATCTGCTACATTGATAGGCTATGTAATTGAAAAAAGGGATGTGATTAGGACAGGTAACCAAGCAATGAAGTGTAACCCCAGAGCAGCTAAAGGAAAATCTGAAATAAAACAGGAAATGCTGGAGATGCTCAGCAGGTCAGGCAGTACAGCTGGTGAGAGAAGCTGAGTTAATTCTTCAGGGTGGTGATCTCATGATACACCAGTAAAGATGCTAATTGTTACAACTGGAAGGGAAGATTCTGAGAAAACTTGGCTGTGAGAGTGTCCAGCACCAATCCCTTCTCCCCTCCTGCCTCAGGTAACTAGGACAACAACGTGCTGCTCTGGGGTTACCTCATGAATAAAGCCAGTCATTTGACCTCTGTCGATCGAAAATGCTCATGAGCTCTCCCGTTGCTACAACTTATGCTTAATTATATCAGAATTTCAGTTTAAAGTGATGCAGCCAGTAGGTTAATTATCAGATCAGAATGCTCCTTGTGCAGCAAGTGCTGGCTCCAGACTACACAAACGCCTAATGATCAAACAGTGCCTATGTGTTGGTCTATCCAGGAGGGTTTCTGCCCACTCACAGCCTCTGTAGGCATGCTCATGAACAACTCACCAAAACAGAAAGATCAGTTGTAGCACCTGTCTTCAACATTAATCTCGTCACAACGACAAGGTTTCAATAGGCTGAATGGGCCAGTGGTCACCATTCTGAGAGTGGGATCGTTAACATAGAGTATAGAACACAGAAATTTACAGTACATTACAGATCACCATTCTGACAGTGGTCACCATTCTGAGAGTGGGATCGTTAGCAAAGAATATAGAGCACAGAAATCTACAGCACATTACAGGCCCTTCGGTCCACAATGTTGTGCCGACCATGTAACCTACTCTAGAAATTGCCTGGAATTTCTCTAGCGACCTTATTGTATCTGCTTCCACCACCGCCACCAGCAGTGCATTCCACGCACCCACCCCTCTCTGTGTGAAAAACAAGGTTCCATCTGCTCTCTTGGTCAGGAGTTGCGGCCAGTCTTTGCCTCTGTCTGGTTATTATTGCACCACTGTGTGTGGAAGCTTTCAGCAAAGGACACAATTATTGGCTTTAATATATCATAGAGTCATAGATGTACAGCATGGAAACAGGCCCTTCAGCCCATCGAACAATTGAGCACCCACTTTGTGTGAATGGAGGAGCTGCACAGCTAGGTCACATAAGATGAGGAAGCCTAGGTGATGGTGAGGCTTTGTGCAGTTGTATGTGGCTCCAGGAGACCAGTGCAAACCCCACTGCTCCTCCTCGGGTGGAACCATGGGACCTCTCACAGAGCCTGATGGCAGCACCTCCAACAGTGCTGCACTCCCCAGGTCTCATTCATCATTAGAGACTGCCACCAACTGGGTCATACCCTCCTCTCGGTGTTGGAGGTATGGGACCTTGAGGACCCACATCTCAAGGTTCAACAACGGCTTCAACCCCACTGATCACATCATTGAACTGACTTGAAAAATCCCAACATTACATTGGATTATATTTCCATTTCTCTCTCCCAACTTCCACTAGTGACATTATGTTCATTTTGTCAATTAAGTTATGTGTACTTTATGTTAATTTAAGTTAAAGTGAACTTGTGTTTGTCATCTGGGGCCCCAAACAGTCCTTCCAGATGAGGTGACACTTCACCTGTGAGTCTGTTGGGGTCATATACTGTGTCCGATGCTCCTAGTGTGGTCTCCTGTATATCCATGAGACCTGACATAGATTGGGAGACCGCTTCGCCAAGCACCAGAAAAAACGGGATCTCCCAGTGGCCACCCATTTTAATTTCACTTCCCATTCCCATTCCCATTCCGATATGTCAATCCATGGCCTTCTCCACTTTCATGATGAGGTCACACTCAGACTGGAGGACCAACACCTTATATTCCATCTGGGTAGCCTTCAATCTGATGGCATGAACATCGATTTCTCGAACTTCCGATAATGCCCCCCACCCCCACTTCACCAGTCCCCATCCCCTTCTCCCTCTCTCACCTTACCTCCTTGCCTGCCCACCTCTGGTGCTCCTCCCTACTTTTCTGCCTTCCATGGCCTTCTGTTCTCTCCTGTCGGATTCCCCTTTCTCCAGCCCTGTATCTCTTTCACCAATCAACTTCCCAGCTCTTTACTTCACTCCTCCCCCTTCCAGTTTCATCTATCACCTTGTGTTTCTCCCTTCCATCCCCCCACCTTCTAACTCTACTCATCTTTTTTTCTGCAGTCCTTTCAAACGGTTGTGGCCTGAAACATTGACTGTGCTCTTTCTCATAGATGCTGCCTGACCTGCTGAGTTCCTCTAGCATTTTGTGTGTGTAACTTGGATTTCCAGCATCTGCAGATTTTCTTTTGTTTGTGATGTACTGCGCTGCTGCAGCACAAGGTGACACTTCATGGCATTGACACCCTGGGTATGTATGCCCATGAGAGTGAACTTGGATTTGGAGCTTTGAGTCTAAGGCATGCTGACTGTCCCCACCGAGTTGCCGCTGTGGTGACCTGGGGCTGGAGCTGTGCTGCATCTTGCATGGGTGGTGTTGAGGGAACGCCATCTGGGATTCTGTCTGCAGGCCACAGCCAGTTGTGCTTTCCAAAACTGACCTGGGGACTTTCTAGATTTTGCTCCTCTGTGTCCTCTGATCCCCAGCTCTTCGGCTTTTGAACGACTGTGCTCACATCGGAGTCATCACAGCTCTTGACTTGTTTGTTTGGTTCCCAGAGTTCACAGTTGTGCCTTTATCAAGCAGGTCTCCATCTGATCTTCATCTGAGGGAATGGTTGTGGCTAAATAAAAAGGCTCCAGCTATTCCTGTCCATCAGGTTTGTGCACAGAGGATCACAGAGCGTGCATTTGTAACCATCGCTGCATCCAAGCCCAACCAGAACATTTGTTTGTTAAGAAACTTCTTGTTCAGTCAGGGTGCAGCTGTTGTGTGGTTGGTTGGATCGGAGCCAGCCTTGCAGGCAGCTGCAGCAATCCTTCTGTGCAGCAAGCAGTGTGGGGAGGTGAGCTGTTGACTTTGGACTACAGGGAGGGACTGGTCAGGTCAGTAACTTACAGCAGCAAAAACCCTGGGTCCAGACCATAGAAATGGGCTTAAACTGGGACCAATGTAAAAGTGTGCCTGATAATCGGTGAGAACGTGATGGGTCAAAGGACCTGTTTCATGCTGATTCTCTCAATGACTGAGCTGACCTCTGTAGAGTAGTGCCTCCAGGGTCATGCCATATCTTGTCAGCGACAGCAAAGAACTTGCCCAATATCTACACCTCCGGTGCTAATTCCTCAAATTCCTTCCACAGCCTTGGACTTACTGAACACAAACTGGCTATTCAGCCCATTAGTTGTGAGGCAGCTGTGAGCCGAGAAATCAGTTCAGTCCAATCCCCTCCCACTCAGGCCTACGACCTATTTGTTTTTATGTGCTCATTATGGACCTTTTGGGATTTTCTGCCACTCACTGTGGGGCTAGTTACAGCAGCCAGTTAACCTGCTGTCCATCACGGCTTTGGGATGAGAGAGCAAATCACCTGGAGGAAACCCCCACACACTGGGAGAATGTGCAAACTTCACAAAGACAAGCCAGGAAGTCAGGATCAAACCTGGGCTATTGGAGCCATGAGGCAGCAGCATTTCCTGCTACACCACCACTGCACCAACTTGCAGTCCCTGCATTCCCTGCATTCCCAGCTACACCACCACCACACCAACTTGCAGTCCCTGCATTACCTGCATTTCCTGCTACACCACCACCACACCAACTTGCAGTCTCTGCATTCCCTGCATTACCTGCTACACCATCACTGCACCAACATGCAGTCCCTGCATTCCCTGCATTACCTGCTACACCACCACTGCACCAACATGCAGTCCCTGCATTCCCTGCATTTCCTGCTACACCACCACTGCACCAACTTGCATTCCCTGCATTAGGAGCTGCACCACCACTGCACCAACTTGCAGTCCCTGCATTACCTGCATTCCCAGCTACACCACCACCACACCAACTTGCATTCCCTGCGTTCCCTGCTACACCACCACTGCACCAACTTGGAGTCCCTGCATTCCCTGCATTTCCTGCTACACCACCACTGCACCAACTTGCATTCCCTGCATTAGGAGCTGCACCACCACTGCACCAACTTGCAGTTCCAGCATTACCTGCATTCCCAGCTACACCACCACCACACCAACTTGCATTCCCTGCGTTCCCTGCTACACCACCACTGCACCAACTTGCATTCCCTGCGTTCCCTGCTACACCACCACCACACCAACTTGCATTCCCTGCGTTCCCTGCTACACCACCACTGCACCAACTTGCAGTCCCTGCATTACCTGCTCTCCTACTGCTCTGTAACTTACTGAACTATCACTGTTCCTCCACCCCTACTCATCACCCCCACCCCGATTTTAACTGCCTCACAGATGCACCAGAAACCCACGTTATGAAACGCCCTCCTGAAGCCTCTCTACCCCTCCCTCTCCTTTCTTCTTCAAGGCTTTCCTTTAATTCCTGCTGAAGGGTCTCAGCCTGAAATGTCGACTGTGCTCGTTTCCATAGATGCTGCCTGGCCTGCTGAGTTCCTCCAGCATTTTGTGTGTGTTGTTCGGCTTTCCAGCATCTGCAGATTTTCTCTTGTTTTCCTCTAAATGTGGAGTTTTTAGTCAATAGTCACTCCTATCACATAGCCTAAAATCAGATTTATGACCACTGTCTTATATAACATGAAATTTGATGCTTTGCAGCAGCAGCAGAGTGCAAAAACATCAAATTACCATCAATTACAAAACAGATAAATAGTGCAAAATACAGGAATAAGGAGTTAGTGTGTATGGATTGTCCAGTCATCTGGAAGAAGCTGTTACTGAATCATTGAGTGTGGGTCTTCAGGCTTCTGTATCTCCTATCTGATGGTAATAGTGAGAAAAGGACATGCCCTGAGTTGTTCTGTGGGTCCTTAATAATGGACACTGCCTTTCTGAGACACCACTCCTTGAAGATGTCCTGGGTACTTTGTAGGTTAGTACCCAAGATGGAACTGAGTAAACTTACAACCCTCTGCAGCTTCTTTCAGTCCTGTGCAGTAGACCACATACCGGACAGTGATGCAGCCTGTCAGAATGCTCTCCACTGCACATTTATAGAAGTTTTTGAGTGTTTTGGTTACATACCAAATCTCTTCAAACTCCTAATGAAGTATAGTTTCTGTCTTGCCTTCTTTATAGCTACATCAATATATTGAGACCAGGTTAGGTCCTCAGCGATCCTGATACCCAGGAACATGAAACTGCTCACTCTCTCCACTTCTGATCCCTCTATGAGGATTGGTATGTGTTCCTTTGTCTTGCCCTTCCTGAAGTCCACAATCATCTCTTTCGCCTTACTGACGTTGAGTGCCAGTTTGTTGCTGCGACACCACTCCACTAGTTGGCATATCTCACTCCTGTACACCCTCTCGTCACCACCTGAGATTCTACCAACAATGGTTGCATCATCAGCAAATTTATAGATGGTATTTGAGCTATGCCTAGCCACACAGTCATAGGTATAGAGAGAGTAGAGCAGTGGGCTAAGCACACACCCCTGAGGTGCACCAGTGTTGATTGTCAGCGAGGGGGAGATATTATCACCAATCTGCACAGATTGTGGTCCTTCGGGTAGGATTTCGAGGATCTAAGAAAAGAGTACAGTCAGCATTTTGGACCAAAGCGCTTCAACATTTTGTATGCGTTGTTTGCAGATTTTCTCCAGTTTTTGAGGGATTATGTCCATAAATTTATGAGAGGCATAGAGAGAATAGATAGAATATTTTCCCATAGTAGAGATATCATTAACAAGAGGTATGTTTAAAGTACAGGTTTAAAAGGGGATCTGAGGTGAATTTTTTACACAGAGAATATTTGATATCTGGAGCTTGCTGCCAGAGAAGGTGGTGATATCAGACAGAATCATGGTACTTCAGAGGAACTGAACAGACAAGGTGTGGCGTGGGGAAATGGTGCAGGCCTGTTTTGGTTGTGTACGATTCTGTGACTATATACTCACTGCAGGCAGCAGGAGTGTCAGAGCAGCTTGTGCAGTCAGCACAGGCTCGGCCAATCACAGAAAGCTACTTATTGATATAGTAAGGTGTGGGGAGAGGTACTGCCTGACCAAGTCTGTTCTCAGTTCAGATTACTTGTTTTGATAGCTTTTGTATTTTAACATTTTATTTTACCAGCTTCATATGTATTCCTTCACCTACATGGAGGAGTGAGTTGGAGTCAGGCTTTTCCTTCTTAACTGATGCGGACCTTTTTTACGTTCCTGACATATTTTTTGTGTGTTTCTTGCTGCTGGATTTGTGTGTGTGCATAAAACCACGAGGAGCATAGACAGAGTGAGTGTAATCTGTTGTTTTCACAGGGAAAAGGAATCAAGAACAAGAAGGCTTTGGGTTCAGGTGAGGGGGGGTAAATTTCATAGGAACTTCAGAGGTAATTCTTTTGCATGGAATGAACTGTCAGAGAAAGTGGTTGAGACAGGTCTAATAACAACATTGAAAATACATTTGGACAATAACACGGATAGATTTTTGGAAGATTAGTTTTATTTTTTTCATCTAAATGAAGTGAAATAAATGAAATGAATTGAAATATCTTTATTGCCATTGCATAGTACAATTCATCACGCACCAATACAGCGAAAATGAGTTTGCAACTCTCATACTCAATGCTATAAAACAACAAATAAAATAAACAATAAATAAAATCAAGTAACCAGCAATGTCCAGCCGTACGAAAACGCAACTCAGATGCATGACAGCCATAAAACCAGCATTAAAGTAACAATATAATAATTTATGGATGATGCTTGATCGATTGGTTCACAGCAATTATAGCTCTGGGGAAAAAAACTATTTTTCAGTCTGGAAGTGCGGGCATAGAAAATTTTATAACATCTGCCAGATGGAAGAAGTTCAAACAGATGATTTCATGGGTGTGTACTGTCCTTACAGATGCTTGTAGCTTTCCTTAGGCAGTGAGGGCTGTAGGTGTCCTCCAGGGCTGGGAGCTGTGTCCTGATGATCTTCTGTGCACTAGAGACGACCCGCTGAAGTGCTTTCCTATCAGCTGCTGTACAACTGAGATACCACACAGAGATGCAGTATGTTAAGATGCTCTCTATGGTGCAGTGGTAAAAGGTCACCAGCATCTGTTCAGGTAGACCAGCTTTCTTCAGCGTCCTGAGGAAAAACAAGCATTGCTGTGCTTTCTTAACTATTGTAGTGGTGTTAGTGGACCATGTAAGGCCTTCTGAGATATGTATTCCCAGAAACCTGAAACTGGACACTCTCTCCACTATGTCTCTGTTAATGTAGACTGGAGCATACTCGTCATCCGTGACTTTCCAGAATTGATAATTAGCTCCTTAGTCTTTGCTGTATTAAGAGACAGGTTGTTCTCTGAGCACCAGTTCTCTAAATTCTGTACCTCCGCTCTGTACGCTGATTTGTCTCTTTTGGAGATCAACCCGATCACTGTTGTGTCGTCTGTGAATTTGATGATGGCATTGGTGTCAAATGCAGATACACAGCTGTAAGTGAAGAGGGAGTAGAGTATGGGACTCAATACACAGCCTTGTGGTGTTCAGGATTGTAGTGGAGGACAGGCGAGGGCCCAGTCTCATTGCCTGTGAACGCTCTGACAAGAAATTCAGGACCAAGGGCCCGTCAAAGCATTCAGAGAAAGGTGTTTGCATCAAACCAAATCAGCGAGGATTATGCTGGGCAGCCCACAAGAGTTGCCATTCTTCTGGTGTCAGCAAAGCATGTCCCCAAATTATTAGGAAAGGAAAGATTTTTAGATAGGGGAAATTTAGAGGAACATGTGCCTAACACGGACTTATGGGACTAAGCTCACATAAGCATCCTGTTTGGCATGGACCAGAGGGGACATGTTGTAATACTCTTTGGCTTTATAGCTGTAGTTATGGTGAGAATTCACAAACTTCACAATTTTAAGGATTATAAAGATGAGAAATTCTGCAGATGCTGAAAATCCAAAGCAACACACACAAAATTCTGGAAGAACTCAGCAGGTCAGGCAGCATCTATGGAAATGAATAAACAGTCAAAGTTTCAGCCCAAGACCCTTCTTCGGCATTACAATAAGGATATGAGGAGAATTTCTTGCTTACCATCTCTTTATCATCTATGGATGAAATTTAATGTTGTTGCTGTTTTCAGTTCTTCAAGGCAGAGTGAATCTTCATGAAAGGCCCTTTCGTAAGCTGTTAAGAATGGGAGCCAGACTATTGATAGTGATAGTCTTCCGGTCTGACTTGCCATTTTCCTTTAGTACCTTCATCAATACATTCCACTGCTCTTTCTTTTATTCAGGTGCATTGTATCAAGCTACAATGCACCTGAACAAATTACTTTGGAAGGTGTCAAACAAACACTGGTTACAATTACAACAGCATCACACAAAAGGCTTCATTCCTCTTTGCCACTTAAATAAACCCAGATGTTATAAGTGAGACAAGTTTTCTGTTGAAGGCTGAAGACTTCCTCATCCTTTTCAACAAGGAAGGCAGGCTAGCATCTTTATTAGGAGGTTTGACTTGTCA
Source organism: Mobula hypostoma (assembly GCF_963921235.1). Taxonomy (NCBI): domain Eukaryota; kingdom Metazoa; phylum Chordata; class Chondrichthyes; order Myliobatiformes; family Myliobatidae; genus Mobula; species Mobula hypostoma. Next base: position 65,397,462 of record NC_086113.1, on the reverse strand, counting down.
CCAAACTCAACCAAACCTTTACAGATGCACTGATGAATGTATTCTGACTGGTTGCATTATGGTTTGGTAAGGTAATTCCAATGCACAGCAACATAAGAAGCTGCAAAGAGTAATAGACTCAGATTAAATCAAGGGCATATCTCTCCCTACCATTGGTAGTATCTACAGGATGTGCTGCTAAATAAACTAGCATCCATCCATCGTATCCCTCCTCAACATCTGGGCCATGCCATCATCTTGCAGCTACCATCGGGCAGGAGTGCAGAAGCTTGAAATTTCACAACACCAAGTTCAAAAACAGCTACTTCCCTTCAATCATTTCATTGTTGAACCATCCAACACAACTTTAATTACTTAAGTTTAGCAACACAATGATCATTTTGAATGTTTTGCACTTAAATAGACTTTGTCTTTTGTTCTAATTGTGTTCTTTTAAAAATTGTGCGTAAGTCATGTTTAATTTCTGTTTTTCTTGTGAATGTTGCTTATATGATGCTACCGTATGTGCCTCTGATGCTTCTGTAAGTAAATTTTTCATTGTGACTGTGCACACATTACTTGTGATTATGATGATGACAATTAACCCGATTTTAGCCTTTCTTTCTTTTATTACATTCCTTCTCTCACACCTCATCTCTTTTGCCATTATCCAAACTTATACTAATTTCAAATAGGATCCATTTGTGCTCCCTTTAACAGACTGTATGTGGAACTCAGAATGCTTGCTTCCCTCGCTGGCTTATACTCCTGATCACTCCTGATGAAAACTACATCATCGTAACTGAAAGCCCCAAGGCAGGGCTGCAGGGGTTGGAATGTAAACATTCCTGCTCAGAATCTGAGAGCTCTGTCATTTCATTTTCTGCTCTAAAAAAAAATATATATATATAGATATTGATATTCAAACTCTGTTGAGGCCACGTCTGGAGTTTTGCTTTCAATTCTGGTTGCCTCACTATAGGAAGAATATGGACCTTTTGGAGACTGTGTAGAAAAGGTTTAACATGATTCTGCTTGGATTAGAGAGCATGTGCTATGAGGAGAAATTGTTTTCTCTGGAATGTCTCAGGAGACCTGATGGAAGTTTATAAAATTATTAAATACATAGATAGAGCAGACAGCCAGTATCTTTTTCCCAAGGTTGAAATGTCTAATATTAGACGGTATGCATTTCAGGTGAGAGGGGCAAGTTCAAAGGAGATGTGCAGAGCAAGGATTTTACATAGGGAATGGTGGGTCCCTGGAATGCATGGCATAGGTTGATGGGGAAACAGATATGGTATAGGCATTTAAGAGGCTTTTAGACAGGTTTGTGTGCATGCAAAGAATGGAGAGATATAGACTACGTGAAGGCAGATGGAGTCAGGTGTCATTAGCTAAATTAGTTCGGCATATCACTGTTGTCAGAAGGGTCTGTTCCTGTGCTGGCTGTTTTGTTCTGGTGTATCGATTCACTTTTTATGACAAGAATAGAAAAGGCACTGCTGTAGAGAAACACTGGGCTCCTTTCCACCATGGGTCTGGGCTCCAGCAGGTGGCTGAATTTGAGACCCTCACTGCTACAAGCTGCCAAGGCTGAGAGGGAGAGAAATGTGTGGTGTCCAGACCCAGAGCCAGGATGAGGCTTACCATCACTGTCTTACATGACACAAAATGTGTACAGCGAAAAGCATAAAATTACCATAAATTGCAATTTATGTTGATGTGTATCGTGATGGGATAATTCTTGGGTTTGATGAACTACAGTTTCAGGTTAGCTGAACTCATGGCTCAGATTTAGTTGTTACTTTTTAGTTTTCCTTTAAGTTCCTAGAATGGTTTTGGGAACAGTGAGGGAAGTTAGGAATCATGTTAGAGTTTAGGGACAGAGATGGGGGGTGGGAGGGAACTAGAGGTCACAGCACTCTAGCTCTCTAGAGGCCAGCAATGCAGATGTGGAACATCCATGGTTCGATGTCGGGCTAGCAGACCAGTGAAGATGAGGACTGGTGGCCCTCCAACGCTAATGAGACCTTGGCATGTTCCGGGTTCTATGTGGGCAGAAGTGTCTGGAGTTCAGGGTCCTGTCATTCAAGATTCCGGAGTTTGAGGCCTGGAGTTCAGGGCCCTGTCATTGGAGAGTCTGGAGTTTGAAGCCTGGGGTTCAGGACCCTGTTGTTGGAGATTCTGGAGTTTGAGGCCAGGAGTTCAGGGCCCTATCATTGCAGAGTCTGGAGTTTGAGGCCTGGGGTTCAGGGCCCTATCATTGGAGATTCTAGAATTTGAGGCCAGGAGTTCAGGGCCTTGTCAATGGAGAGTCTGGAATTTGAGGCCTGGGGTTCAGGGCCCTGTTGTTGGAGAGTCTGGAGTTTGAGGCCAGGAGTCCAGGGCCCTATCATTGGAGAGTCTGGAGTTTGAGGCCTGGGGTTTAGGGCCCTGTCGTTGAAGAGTCTGGAGTTTGAGCTCCTCATGCAGTGTCCCCATTTGTCATCATTGGCAAGACTTGGGGTTGATACCGAAGATAGAAGCCCAAAGGTCATTCAGAAGTCTGGAAGTTTGTGGATGCCTTGGTCTGCGAGTTTCTCCAAGTCCTCTGGGGAAATCAAAGCTTATGTCAGCAAATCCTCAAGTCTGCTCGAGGTCAAAGACGGACTGTCCTGGTTTGAAGGAATGTGTATGTGTGTGAGAGGTTTAGGAACAAGGCTTGTTTTGCCGTTGCCGTTTTATTGTTTGATATGTTCTTCTTTGTAGTATTCTATGTTTTTATGCCAAGCATTGTGGGCAAGCTATGTTGGTGTCAGAACATGAGGTGACACTTTCAGACTGCCCCCAGCACGTTCCTAGGTTGTGTTGGTTGTTAACGCAAACAACACATTTCACTGTTTGTCTTGATGTACATGTGGTGAATAAACTAATCTGAAAATAATCCAGGTAAAAGGAAAGGAATGAGGAGATAGTGTTCATGGACCATTCATAAATCTGCTGATGGGTCATACTGGGGTTTTCTTTGTACTGCTTCAGGGCCTTTGCTGCTTACTTGCTCAAGGCCGATTTGTAAACAACTTCATGAACTCGGTATGGTGTGATTCTCAGCATGGTTGACGATGAGTATGCCTGGCAGCATTTAAAAAACTCCTGCATTCCTGTGGCCCATGTTATCTTGCTGTTCTGGTTCTTAGCTGAAGGAGCATGTGTGTGGTGGGAGCTAGAAACACAATGAAGAAATAACAGCTTAATGTAGCTGTGAGAGAGCAGCTTCCCTTTTTTCAAAATAAATTCAGCAGGTGCACCCGTAATGTGTTCATGTAGAACTGGAGTGATAATTGACACCCATTGATAGTAACTGCCTTTTGATTGTCTATATAAATGATAACAGCCACCATAGCCCTCTTTCAGACCCACCCTCAGGATGGAGGACATGTTGAGGCCATTGTGGTACCTACAGACTCTTCAGCAAAAGGAGCAGGTTGTGCCAGATGGGTGGGTGGTCCACTCCTTCCACCACTCATGCTGGTCGTCCATGCAGTCCCAGCATATGGACTTGTGCTTTTCCAAATCATCCCACTTGAATAGACGCAGACTAGGAATGTGCCCAGCTTTACTGTATGAGGGGTGATTACCCAGACTATGCCTTTTTCTCTTGAGTTTACAAGAACATAGGACATAGAACATAGAATAGTACAGCACATTACAGGCCCTTCGGCCCACAATGTTGTGCCGACCCTCAAACCCTGCCTCCCATATAATCCCCCATCTTAAATTCCTCCATATACCTGTCTAGTAGTCTCTTAAACTTCACTAGTATATCTGCTTCCACCACTGACTCAGGCAGTGCATTCCACGCACCAACCACTCTCTGAGTAAAATACCTTCCTCTAATATCCCCCTTGAACTTCCCACCCCTTACCTTAAAGCCATGACTTCTTGTATTGAGCAGTGGTGCCCTGGGGAAGAGACGCTGGCTATCCACTCTATCTATTCCTCTTATTATCTTGTACACCTCTATCATGTCTCCTCTTATCCTCCTTCTCTCCAAAGAGTAAAGCCCTAGCTCCCTTAATCTCTGATCATAATGCATACACTCTAAACCAGGCAGCATCCTGGTAAATCTCCTCTGTACCCTTTCCAATGCTTCCACATCCTTCCTATAGTGAAGCGACCAGAACTGGACACAGTACTCCAAGTGTGGCCTAACCAGAGTTTTATAGAACTGCATCATTACATCACGACTCTTAAACTCTATCCCTTGACTTATGAAAGCTAACACCCCATAAGCTTTCTTAACTACCCTATCTACCTGTGAGGCAACTTTCAGGGATCTGTGGACATGTACCCCCAGATCCCTCTGCTCCTCCACACTACCAAGTATTCTGGTATTTACTTTGTACCCTGCCTTGGAGTTTGTCCTTCCAAAGTGTACCACCTCACACTTCTCCGGGTTGAACTCCATCTGCCACTTCTCAGCCCACTTCTGCATCCTATCAATGTCTCTCTGCAATCTTTGACAATCCTCTACACTATCTACAACACCACTAACCTGTGTGTCGTCTGCAAATTTGCCAACACACCCTTCTACCCCCACATCCAGGTTGTTAATAAAGATCACGAAAAGTAGAGGTCCCAGAACAGATCCTTGTGGAACACCACTAGTCACAATCCTCCAATCTGAATGTACTCCCTCCACCACGACCCTCTGCCTTCTGCAGGCAAGCCAATTCTGAATCCACCTGGCCAAACTTCCCTGAATCCCATGCCTTCTGACTTTCTGAATAAGCCTACTGTGTGGAACCTTGTCAAATGCCTTACTAAAATCCATATAGATCACATCCACTGCACTACCCTCATCTATATGCCTGGTCACCTCCTCAAAGAACTCTATCAGGCTTGTTAGACTCGATCTGCCCTTCGCAAAGCTATGCTGACTGTCCCTGATCAGACCATGATTTTCTAAATGCCCATAGATTCTATCTCCAAGAATCTTTTCCAACAGCTTTCCCACTACAGATGTAAGGCTAACTGGTCTATAATTACCCGGACTATCCCTACTACCTTTTTTGAATAAGGGGACAACATTCGCCTCCCTCCAATCCTCCAGTACCATTCCCGTGGACAACGAGGACATAAGGATCCTAGCCAGAGGCTCAGCAATCTCTTCCCTCGCCTCGTGGAGCAGCCTGGGGAATATTCCGTTAGGCCCCGGGGACTTATCCGTCCTAATGTATTTTAACAACTCCAACACCTCCTCTCCCTTAATATCAACATGCTCCAGAACATCAACCTCACTAATATTGTCCTCACCATCATCAAGTTCCCTCTCATTGGTGAATACTGAAGAGAAGTATTCATTAAGGACCTCGCTCACTTCCACAGCCTCCAGGCACATCTTCCCACCTTTATCTCTAATCGGTCCTACCTTCACTCCTGTCATCCTTTTGTTCTTCACATAATTGAAGAATGCCTTGGGGTTTTCCTTTACCCTACTCGCCAAGGCCTTCTCATGCCCCCTTCTTGCTCTTCTCAGCCCCTTCTTAAGCTCCTTTCTTGCTTCCCTATATTCCTCAATAGACCCATCTGATTCCTGCTTCCTAAACCTCAAGCATGCTGCCTTCTTCCACCTGACTAGATTTTCCACCTCACTTGTCACCCATGGTTCCTTCAGCCTACCATTCTTTATCTTCCTCACCAGGACAAATTTATCCCTAACATCCTGCAAGAGATCTCTAAACATCGACCACATGTCCATAGTACATTTCCCTGCAAAAACATCATCCGAATTCACACCCGCAAGTTCTAGCCTTATAGCTTCATAATTTGTCCTTCCCCAATTAAAAATTTTCCTGTCCTCTCTGATTCTATCCTTTTCCATGATAATTATAAAGGCCAGGAAGCGGTGGTCACTGTCCCCCAGATGCTCACCACTGAGAGATCTGTGACCTGACCCAGTTCATTACCTAGTACTAGATCTAGAATGGCATTCCTCCTAGTTGGCCTGTCCACATATTGTGACAGGAATCCGTCCTGGACACACTTAACAAACTCTGCCCCGTCTAAACCGTTGGAACTAATCAGGTGCCAATCAATATTAGGGAAGTTAAAGTCACCCATGATAACAACCCTGTTATTTTTGCACCTTTCCAAAATCTGCCTCCCAATCTGCTCCTCTATATCTCTGCTGCTACCAGGGGGCCTATAGAATACCCCCAATAGAGTAACTGCTCCCTTCCTGTTCCTGACTTCCACCCATATTGACACAAAAGAGGATCCTGCTACATTACCCACCCTTTCTGTAGCTGTAATAGTATCCCTGACCAGTAATGCCACCCTTCCTCCCCTTTCCCCCCCTCTCTATCCCTTTTAAAGCACTGAAATCCAGGAATAATTGGTGATTTTGGTAGAATAGATGCAAGTATGGAGTGCCTAGAACCAGGAGTTATTGCCTAAAGTTTAGGGTGGGGCAATCAGGACAAAGAGATGAGGAAAAGATTCTTCACTCTGAGTATATTTAGAGGCAGATTAAGAGAAGCTAGATGCTGTCTGACCTGCTGAGTTCCTCCAGTGTTTTGTGTATGTTGCTTTGGATTTCCAGCGTCTACAGACTTTCTTGATTTAGTAGTTGAAGAAGGCAGCTCACAACACTTTCTGAAAGGAAATGAGGAGTGGGCGATCAATGTGGGCTCAGGCAGTAAATTCCACATCCGTGGCATGGATTTTAAAAAAAACTGATATGATGGGCCAGATCAGACACTCCTGCTTTGCTTTCTGACAGTCTTATGTACATGATGAAATTTAATTGTAAAGCTATAAACTCATAGAGTTATACAGCATGGAAACAGGCCATTCTGCCCATCAAGTCCATGCAGATCGAGATGCCCATCTAAGTTAATCACATTTGCAAAATGAGTTATAAAATAAACTATTGGATTTGACAAGTTAAGACTAGGAGATTAGTGTGCAAACTTAAAGCACACGCTATTGGGGGTAAGGTATTGATGCGGATAGAAAATTGGCTGGCAGACAGGAAGCAAAGCGTGGGAATAAACGGGACCTTTTCAGAACGGCAGGCAGTGACTAGTGGGGTACGGCAAGGCTCAGTGCTGGGACCCCAGTTGTTTACAATATATATTAATGACTTAGATGAGGGAATTAAATGCAGCATCTCCAACTTTGCGGATGACATGAAGCTGGGTGGCAGGTGTTAGCTGTGAGGAGGATGCTAAGAGGATGCAGGGTGACTTGGATAGGTTAGGTGAGTGGGCAAATTCATGGCAGATGCAATTTAATGTGAATAAATGTGAGGTTATCCACTTTGGTGGCAAAAACAGGAAAACAGATTATTATCTGAATGGTGGCCGATTAGGAAAAGGGGAGGTGCATTATACACCAATCATTGAAAGTGGGCATGCAGGTACAGCAGGCAGTGAAAAAGGCGAATGGTATGCTGGCATTCATAGCAAGAGGATTCGGGTACAGGAGCAGGGAGGTACTACTGCAGTTGTACGAGGCCTTGGTGAGACCACAGCTGGAGTATTGTGTGCAGTTTTGGTCCCCTAATCTGAGGAAAGACACCCTTACCATAGCGGGAGTACAAAGAAGGTTCACCAGATTGATTCCTGGGGTGGCAGGACTTTCATATGATGAAAGATTGGATCAACTAGGCTTATACTCGTTGGAATTTAGAAGATTGAGGGGGGATCTGATTGAAACGTATAAAATCCTAAAGGGATTGGACAGGCTAGATGCATGAAGATTGTTCCCGATGTTGGGGAAGTCCAGAGCGAGGGGTCACAGTTTGAGGATAAAGGGGAAGCCTTTTAGGACCGAGATTAGGAAAAACTTCTTCACACAGAGAGTGGTGAATCTGTGGAATTCTCTGCCTCAGGAAACAGTTGAGGCCAGTTCATTGGCTATATTTAAGAGGGAGTTAGATATGGCCCTTGTGGCTACGGGGATCAGGGGGTATGGAGGGAAGGCTAGTACAGGGTTCTGAGTTGGATGATCAGCCATGATCATACTGAATGGCGGTGCAGGCTCGAAGGGCCGAATGGCCTACTCCTGCACCTATTTTCTAAGACTAGATGTACTTTTGTGAATCCAGGGCCACCAGCCTGCCTATTGTGGACTAAATTGTTAACTCTTCACTGCCTTTAACCTCGGGGGATCCTCAGTCTGAGAATTCCTCTCTCGTGACCCAGATATCAAGCAAGGGGGGTAGAGTAAGAACCAGCAATCCCAATGTTGTGGCACCAGCTCAGTCCTTATCACTACAACTGAATCCCTCTCACAATAATGTGTATTGACAGCCTGGGGTTTCTTTGGAACCGGTTGTGGAAGTATCCATAGTCTGTACCTACACTGAAATTCATAATTAGCCCAGCCATAACAATTTGTAATTAACAGTGGGTCCAGCACTGCAGAAAAGTTCAGGGCCCTGCTGAGATAATTACTGCTTTCGCCAGCTGTAGATTTGTTCAGTTGCTGTCTAAATTAGAACTGGATGAGAGTTAAATTAAAAACATCAAACAGAAATGTTGATTCAGTAAAATATTGCCTCACATTCTCCTAATGCAATATCTGAGTTTAGGCAAACTAACTGATTGAGGGATTATTGTTAATTGCAGTCTGTTTTCAGAGATTAGTCTGGTTATCTAATGACTAAGAACCTGGATGTTGTCTTTACAAATTCTTAATCTCTGTCTTCATGGTCTGGTAATGAACTTCAAACCTTGCTTCAGAGAGGAGAGTCAAGGCAATGTCTTATTTTACTTCAACCCCTTTTCTGGGTTACCTATGTGGTAAGAGTGGGAAAAGGGAGCCAGAATTAATCTGTGTTGAGCACACTACAGCTTGTCTACTGCCAAACAAAGACCTGGGAGGCTGGGGGACAGCACCGACCGACTCTGGTATGAACCTCTGGCGGAACTCCCCACTCCAACACCTCCCCCTGGTGGCTGCAAACAGCAGACACCACGGCTTGAGGCCCAGTCCTTGTCTCGACCGACACCACACATCTTCTCTGCCGGTCGCCAATAAACCAATGAAATGGTCTTGCAGCATTCTACTCCACCAATGTCCACAGGGTCTCGTGATCACAAGAAAAAGGATTGAGATAATTAGTCGCTGTTTGACTGCACACTTTTTTTCTGGCTGGCGCCTCTCTGTCGCAGGCAGCACCACAGTCCTCACCAAGTCGAGCTCCTTCAGTTCCTTGGCCAATAAGCAACTCATTGACGGGGTAGACCTGCAGCACTTTAAGTTCTTAAAGTCCAGAAGTGCCTTGCGATTGTGAAAAAGACAATAGCACCTTTGGTTGAGTCTGCTGAAGCTGCTGTGTCTGAGTGTGCCACCATCTTACTGGAAGTCGACAGATCCCTAAAGGTGGTAGAACAGGTAGACAAGCTGATGAGGACGTTCTATGGGATCCTGGTTTTCTCTTCAGTCACCACAGCATGCAAGTTCAAGAACTAAAGGAGTATGGATGGGGACAAAAAAGATTTGGAGAAGCTGAACACTGAATGAGATCCTGCCTGGTACTGGACAGGGAGGCATGAAAATGCAGCTGGGATCCACGTGGGACAGCGATAGCAAAATTAAGTACTGGGGAAGGACACATGCCCATAATAGCAAGCCTCAGAAGGAAGATAATACAGGGTCACAATGATATCAACGGGTACCCTGGCAGCCAGCATGTGATGGGCCAAACGCCAGTTTGTCTGATTCTATGACAATGCATCCAGGGAACTAGGTCTGAAATGCAGTCACTGTTTAAAGCAGGAAACATGGTGGTTTGTTTGTGCCAAAAGATGCTGTGGACAGCCCACGACGGAAGAGAAAACATTTTATCCGGATCCAACACAGCCTGGAATGGCAATTGCTCTTCCCAAGACTGCAGTAAGTTGTGGAGAGTTGTGAACTCTGCCCTGTTCATTTCACAAATCAGCCTCCCCTTTACTGACTCTGTGTACAGCTCCCACTGGCTTTGGAAAGCAGTCGGCATAATCAAGGGCCCTTGACCATCCTGTTCGTTCTCTTTTCTCCCTCCATCCAACAGCAGAGGATCCAAAAGCTTGAGAAAAAACACCACCAGGCTCAGAGTCAGCTGAAATCAGACTCCTGAACGGAATTCTCATTTGCTAAAAGGTAAACTCTTGATCTTCCTATCTTTCTGCTTGTGGTTCTTGCACTCCAGAACGAGGGGTCACAGTTTGAGGATAGAGGGGAAGCCTTTTAGGACCGAGATTAGGAAAAACTTCTTCACACAGAGAGTGGTGAATCTGTGGAATTCTCTGCCACAGGAAACAGTTGAGGCCAGTTCATTGGCTATATTTAAGAGGGAGTTAGATATGGCCCTTGTGGCTACGGGGGTCAGGGGGTATGGAGGGAAGGCTGGGGCGGGGTTCTGAGTTGGAGGATCAGCCATGATCATAATAAATGGCGGTGCAGGCTCGAAGGGCCGAATGGCCTACTCCTGCACCTATTTTCAATGTTTCTATGTTTCTATTTGTCAACTTGCCCTGAGCTTTCCCTGGGACATTCATCTTATCTTGATGCACTTATGTAAGGAATGATCTGTCTGGACAGCAGGCAAATCAACATTTTTCATTGCACCTCAGTACCTGTGACAATCATAAGCCAATGCCAATACATTGAAGCAATTATCCTGAAACATTGCAATGGAGAGAAATGTCAGGCATGGTTTAGCCGCTAATCAAAAAAGATGCAGCTCTTTGTGTGTTGGTTAGTTTGCTCAGACCTGTAGAGTGGGGCTTGAACTCATAACTTCCTGCATCAGAGGCTGGAGTGACAGCTCACTGAAGATCTGATGGTGAGGTTTCAGTGGTATGGCTGGACATGGTGTGCAAGGGTTTCATCAAATCAGAGAGATTAACACCCAAAGTGAGCAGACTCTGTTTGTTCCTTGGCCTTACCCCAGCTTCCAGGACCGGGCCTGTACCCGGCAGATCACAGCTCAAGCTCACATCAAGGACTGTTTAATGTGATGAGGCTTTCCACCTGAAGCAGCCTTTCAGGCAATAAGCTCCACCCTTTGAGGGAAAACATTTACCTCACCCAAAATCAGTCCCCCCTGGTTTTTGGACTCTCAAAACAAGGAAGTGAATCTTTCCTTTCTTCTCCATCTAGAACCCTCACGTAAGTCTCCTCTCAGCTTGCACTGTTCCAAAATGAATGTTTAAAATCTTCCTCATTTTGCAATTTTCCAGTGTGGCAGGATGCTGATAAATGTGTGCAATCACATTGGGTCCAGAGTTTCTAATTGGAAAGAAAATCAGCAGCGGAGTGAATATGAAGTAGGGAACGGATTGGCGGCGGGGACTGCGATAGTAGATTCCTAACAGCAGTTGCATATGAACTCTTTCTGTGCCTCAGGCAACCGCTTTGTGTCCCAGACTGAAGTTAGACGTAAAGTCCGACAGTGTGAATACAGTGAAATATTATGATCCTTTTTATGAAGGCATTTTTCCCCCTAGTTTGTGTTTGTAGCTAAAAGAGCGGACACAAGATCTGCACCAACATCACTTGCATCCCTTAAAATTCTTCACGTCCAGACCACAGTGTTCCATCCATCCCCTCTTAAGTTGGAAAATGGAGATGTTTTTTGCAAGTCAAGGCAATGAGAACAGCAATGGTGAGAGGAACAAGTGGGTGATGGGTGCATTTGCCCTCCCATTCAGTCAGATCATGGCTTAATGCTATGTCTCATAGCCATTTCCCTATCCCCAGATCCTTGGAGCCCCATTGAATCCAATCTCAACCTCAATCATACTCATCAATAAGCATTCATGGTCACCTAGATCCAAAAATTGCAACACCCATCTGCATAGGGCATTTCTGCTCCTCTGAAACACTCTCTCCTTATCCTGAGCTAACGCAACCTTGAGGTTTCGTCAGCAGTTTTTGTCTGTTTTTACGAGGTCGAGTTGCTAGTCTCACCTTTCAGCAGAACCAAGAAAAGTCAGAAATGTAAAGGATTTTAACAAAAAATAGGGAGGGGGAAAGAATAAATGGGAAATAATATTATAAGAAGGAAAGCAGGAAAGGTGAACTGATATAAAGGAAGATGGGGTTTTGAAGGATGTGGGGGATGTGTAAGTGGAATTGAAGACATCTTGATAAATTGAAGGCTTTCTACCATGTGCTGGGATGAGGACTACACCCCCACCCCCTTACATACTCCCTTCGTTCAATCACAGAAAAGTCCTTTACCCTTTGTATTAGTTCATCTGAAATCCCACTCCGCCAGCGAGCAGCTGCTTCCCTTCAACTATTCAATTCTTGAAACAACTGACACAACTCTAACCACCAGAGTTTGGCAACGCTATGACTAACTTCACCACTTTAAACTAAAATAGGCTTTGCGTTCTTCCTTGTAAAAAAAAATGTTTAATTTATGCTTAATTCATGGTTTTCTTGTGAATGGTGTTTATCTGTTGGCATGAGGGGGTGATGCTGCTGCAAGGAAGTTTTTCATTGCACCTGTGCATACATGTACTCCTGCGGATGACAACCAACTCCAAATTTGTCTCAAAAATATAATTCCCTGATCTTCCCAACTCAAGCTTGCTCAGATGATTAGATTAGATTAGATTAGATTATGAGGACACGCAGTCCTCTTTTATTGTCATTTAGTAATGCATGCATTAAGAAATGATACAATGTTCCTCCAGCGTGAAATCACAAAAACACAAGACAGACCAAGACTGAAAAACTGACAAAAACCATTTAATTATAACATATAGTTATAATAATGCAAGCAATACCGTAATTTGATAGAAGATCAGACCATGGGCACAGTAAAAAAAGTCTCAAAGTCTCTCGAAAGTCCCAACATCTCACGCAGATGGTAGAAGGAAGAAAACTCGCCCCGCCATGAGCTTCCAGCGCTGCAAACTTGCCGATGCAGCACCCTGGAAGTACCCGACTACAGTCCGACTCTCAGTCCATCCGAAAACTTCGAGCCTCCGACCAGCCCTCCGACACCGAGCACTGAGCACTATTTCTGCTGAGCGCTTCGACCCCAGCTCCGGCCACCAGCAGCAGGCAAAGCCAAGGATTTGGTGCCTTCCCTCCAGAGATTCTTGATCGCACAGGAGCAGTGGCAGCGAAGCGGGCATTTCAGAAGTTTCTCCAGATGTTCCTCCGTGCTTCTCACGTCCGTCTCCATCAATCAGGATTGTGCACGGCTCCTATTTAACAAATACGATATCATTTCACTGGAGAGGCTGCGTGCGCTGCGTTGCGCCGCCATCTTTCCCTCCCAGATACCGGATTTGACATATTTTCTATATCAGGTGCATTGTTTAAATACAAGTAATGGCTGCCATAGTGGGGTGAAGATAAAGGAAGGGTTGAGAATTATATCTGAGGGAGATGAGGTAAGGATAATGATGACTTTCCTTTAAGTTAACAAATGTCATGACATATGCCAGTGACATTAAGCCTGATTCTCATTCCTCCCGCAGAAAATGCTCAACCTGTTGCGTTCCCACAGCAGACGGTCGCTCTGCCACTCCATTGTATCCTTCAGCTGCTAGTCCCTCCTGTAAGAACTGGCTATATCAAAACCACGTACAGAAAGGCTTAACAGTTCCATCACACCTTTCGTACATACATCATCTTATTCCAAACACCAGTAAGATGTTTTAAAAGGAGATTACTTTAGTTATGGTGGACATTGGATGGACTATGCTTGAGAGATATAAAATTTAAGATCATAGGTAGGGTAGACAATCAGAAACATTCCCCCATGATAGGAAGAGACAGAAGTCTGAGGTAAGTGAAAGGAGTGACAAGGGATCTAAGGGGGTAAGTGTTTTTTTACACAGAAAGAGGCAAATATCTGGAACTTGCTGCCAGAGCAGATGATGGACTCAGTTACAGTCACTACATTTAGACGGACACAAATAGGTAAGGTGGAGAGGGATATTTGCAAATGGGATTGGTGTACTGTAGATGGGCCAAAAGGTTGGCAAGGATGTGAGCGGGACAAAGGACTCACTTCTATGCTGTACAACTCTATGACTCCATGAAATGTAGGGGAATTAGCAGCCAATCGATCCATGAAAGCAGTAATATAATTACCATACAGATGCTCAAAATTTGGAAGTGTTTGAGGGTTGAGTCATTCATAAAGCCTTGCCCAGAGGTACAACTTGTGGTCAATACTAACCAAGATTCCCATCAAAGCAAGTCCCTTTTACCTTCATTTGCTACTAAACCAAGGTCCATGGACCTCTCGGTTAATGGTAAGGCTCCATAGCATAAAAAAGATTGGGTCTAAAGAGGTTAAGCCTTTCCTGTCTACATAACTGACTTTTGAATGTTAATGTATCTACCACAATCACCTCCACTGGCAGCTCATTCCGTATATACAGCACACTTGAGGTGAAAACTTTGCCCCTTAGTCCCCAATAGATCACTCCCAGCTCACTGTAAACTCATGTCCTCAACCCTGGGAATTGTGTGCATTCACCCTACATACTGTATAGACTTTCTCCTCCCATGCTCCAATACTCCCTTCCTATTCTTCAAATGGGATCTCTGTAGGAAAGATCTCCTAAGGAAATTAGCTCCATTGATTTCAGCTTGCAAATTGTCATCCAGAGATTTTCATTTTGTTCTACCCAACCCTCCTGCACCTTTGCTGCCTAAAACTTACTTAGTTTCTTGTTTCCGTTTTCATGACTGACCTGAAACATGAGTTGTTTCTCTTTCTGCAGATGCTGCCTAACCTGCGAGTGTTTCCAGTACAGATTCATTGAGTGGTGCAGAGCAGAAACAAGCTCTTCAGCCCAATTGGCCCCTGCTAGCCAAGGTTCCCATCTACACTAGTTCCATTGGCCTGGATTTAGCCAATATCCCTCTAAATCTTCCCTATCTATGTACCTGTCCTGTTTCTTTATTATATGAGTAAAACTGCACTCGGAGTTGGTGTCCTTATTAAGGGGGGATTTAGTTGCAGAATATTGATTTCTCCTTCTGATATAAAACTGCTTCCCTCCCCTCCCCTCTTCTTCTATTCCCGACTCTGGCACCTTATCTCTTCTTACCTGCGTATCACCTTCCCCTGGGTCCCCTCTTCCTTCCCTTTCTCCTGTGGTCCACTTTTCTCTCATAACAGATTCCTTTTCTCTAGCCCTTTATCTTTCCAATCCACTTATCACCTTCTAGCTATCCTCCTTCCACTTTTTATTCTGGTATCTTCCCCTTTTCTTTTCAACCTTGAGGAAGGGTCTTGGCCCGAAATGTTGATTGTGTGTTCATTCCTGATTTGCTGAGTTCCTCCAGCATTTGGTGTGTGTTGTTTTAGTTACATTGGAGTCAGTTTGGAGAACTAAATACTCCATTTTCCTTCAGCTTTATAGATCTGCTATCGGTAAAGTTGCCTTGGCACCTGATGTACAATCAAGTCTACAGCACTGCAGCAGTTGATTTGCTGCTCCAGGGCCACAGGTTCAATCCTGACCACTGTTGCTGTCTATGTGGAGTTTGCACGTTCTCCCTATTACTGTGTGGGTTTCTTCAGGCCCTCCGGAAATCTCACACACTCTAAAGACTTGTGGAAGGTTAACTGGCTACTGCAAGTTATCCCTGGTCATAAGTAAGTGACAAAGGAATAAAAAAGAAGATAATGGCCCTGTGGGACAGACAAAGTCACTAAAGCACTGATAAGTTAGGAGCGAAGAATGGGGCTTTCGTTTAATGTTTCAATGGTTCCATTTAATATCAGAGAATGTGTACAGTATGCATCCTGAAATTCTTACTCTATGCAGACATCCACAAAACAGAAAACCCCAAAAGGATGGATGGCAAAAAACTGTTAGAACTCCAAAGCCTCCCCTTCCCTCCCATACATAAGCAGCAGCAAAGCATCGGCCCTCCCGTTTGTGCTCCTCTGAGTTAGTATGGATGAAATGGGCTGAATGGCCTTCAGTCTTGTAGTATGTTGGTAAGATTTACTCTTGTGTCTGTCCCTCAATCTTTTCTAGATCTACAAAGTAGGATACACTGCAATTTAGTTTTCCTCAATAAGTATATTTTATTTCATAAATAGTAAAATAATATACAGTAAACGTCGTCAGGGCTGTAATCCTTTTTCATTCCTTTTACCAAGTAACTTACAATATCTCACTAACGTTTCCTCCTTCAGCATTCCATCAGTGAGACACTGGGGCATCTGCTGATGTGTTTACTTCTCAATCCCAGTAGTGGCATGACCTGAGACTGTGCTCCTTCCCCACACAGCCTTTGTGATGGTTACACCAAACTTCTCTGTATACTCCTGCAAAGAAGAAAGAGAATTAGGAGCAGCTACACTAAGCCCCAGAAGCCTGCCCAGCCATTCAATATGATCGCGGCTGACCTGCTCCAGGCCTCTTCTGTGCCAGTTCCCCTCTCCTCGATTCACTGACTTGTCCAACATTTATATATAATTAGCTACATCAAATTGCCCCTAGTGCCCAAAATGAGTAGTTGGTGGTCAGACATGGGGAAATCTGCAGGTGCTGGAAATTCAAGCAACACACGCAAAAAATGCTGGTGGAACGCAGCAGGCCAGGCAGCATCTCCAGGAAGAGGTACAGTCGTCGTTTCAGGCCGAGGCCCTTCGTCAGGACTAACTGAAAGCAGATAGTAAGAGATTTGAAAGGGGGAGAGGGAGATCTGAAATGATAAGAGAAGACAGGAAGGGGAGGGATGGAGCCAAGAGCTGGAGAAGGGAGAGGATCATGGGACGGGAAGCCTGGGGAGAAAGAGAAGCGGGGAGGGGAGCCCAGAGGGTGGAGAGCAGGCAAGGAGTTATAGTGAGAGGGACAGAGGGAGAAAACATATTAAAAATATATTAAATAAATAAATAAGGGATGGGGTGTGAAGGGGAGGTGGGCATTAGCGGAAGTTAGAGAAGTCAATGTTCATGCCATCAGGTTGGAGGCTACCCAGACGGAATATAAGGTGTTGTTCCTCCAACCTGAGTGTGGCTTCATCTTGACAGTAGAGGAGGCCGTGGATAGACATGTCAGAATGAGAATGGGACGTGGAATTAAAATGTGTGGCCACTAGGAGATCCTGCTTTCTCTGGCAGACAGAGCATCACTCAGGCTGGGAGACCGTTTCGCTGAACACCCAGGCTCGGACCGGGACCCTTCTGTTAATGCCCCTCCTCCCCTTCACACCCCATCCCTTATTTATTTACTTAATATATTTTTTATATGTTTTCTCCCTCTGTCCCTCTCACTATAGCAAGGGCCTGCTCTCCACCCTCTGGGCTCCCCTCCCTCCTTCTCTTTCTCCCCAGGCTTCCCGTCCCATGAGTCTCTCTTCTCCAGCTCTTAGATCCACCCCGCCCCTCCTGTCTTCTCTTATCATTTCAGGTCTCCCCCTCCCCCTCCCACTTTCAAATCTCTTACTATCTCTTTTTTCAGTTAGTCCTGACGAAGGGTCCCGGCCCGAAACGTCGACTGTACCTCTTCCTATAGATGCTGCCTGGCCTGCTGTGTTCACCAGCATTTTTCGTGTGTGTTAGTTGGTGGACAGTTCAGGTTGAAAGGCCTGTTTCTATGCTGTATAACTCTAAGACTATGACTAAAGTGCATCTTTCATGTAGTTGATAGTATTCCAGCAGCAGTTGACATAGTATGACTCCCAGAGAACACAGATCCGTGTTATGCAGACACTCGGGATGAACCTCACAAAGGATCAATGCATCTTTTCCAGACCTTCTCAACAAAGCACAAAGGGGAGGGGACTGCAGCTTTGCCCGTACTACAGACACCTTGACGCCCAGACATCTATGTCTTAGGTAAAGTAATCCAACTTGCATCCATCACAGCAGACCCAGTAATGCCCCAGTTACCCCATTGTTTCTGTCCATGTGTTACATTTGGTTTAAAAGCAGATGGGTTAAGTTCAACTATTTCCCACTTACAGCCTACTGGCTGTAGTATTCTGTTATAGAACAGAACAGTAGAGCAGAGAAACAGGCCCTTCAGCCCATTGTCTGTGCTAAACATCAAGCCAAATTAAATTAATCCCTTCTGCCTCTATGTCATCCAATTCCTGAATATTCATGCATTTATCTAAGAGCTGCTTAAATGCTGTGTTATGTCACAATTATGCTACATTAGAACAGTTCCTTTTCGAAGGTCACTGTGTATTTCCTCTCTGAGACTGTAAATTCTGAGTATTCCCTGTCTCTCAAATGTGGCAATAACGAATGTTTCCACAACACTCTTTCCAGTTAATCAAAGATACTGTACTAGCGCTGAACTGGTGATGAGACGTTGCTGTCAGCTGACTACCTTGTGTGTGTGAATTTCAGTTAAAATTAACCTTTGCTGTTGTTTTAGATCCCAACTTTGAATTTCTTGTGTCTGTAACTGAGTACCACAGCCCCTTATCTTTCAGCTGCTTTGAGAAGGCAGTTGAATCACACACTGAATTAACCCCATTCTGTGCAAGATAACCAGAGCACAATTGAACAAACAGTGGCACCTGGTAGCATTGCTAAGGAGGTGAAGACCATATAATTCAAAGCTACTCTGCTCCATTCACACATCGCTAAGGTGGTGAAGACCATATCATTCCAATGAGAAAGCCAAGCCTTCTGTGTTCCCACCCTAGAATCAGAAAGTCACTCAGCATGGAAAGAGGCCCCCTCAACTCAACTTGCACATCATAACTGAATTGCCCAGTGAGTGGTCCCATCAGGCCTTTCAATATTCAGTGCTTTATTGAATGATATCCCCTTCATTCTTCTGAACTCCAGCAAGTACAGGACCAGAGCCATTAAATGCTCCTCATATGTTAAACCTTTCATTCCAGGGATCGTTCTCTGGACCGTCTCCAATGTCAGCACAGGGGACCAGAACAGCTTACAATAGTCCAAGTGAGGCCTCACCAGTGCACTATAAAGCCTCAGATTTACATCCTTGTTCTTATATTCTGGTCTTCTCAAAATGAATACTGACATTGCACTTGCCTTCCTTACCACAGACTCAACCTGTTAACCTAAAGGGAGAAGTCTGCATAAGGACTCCCAAGTCCCATTGCACCTCTGATTTCTAAATTTTCTCCCTTTTTAGAAACTAGTCTATGCCTTTATTTCTTCTGCCAAACTGCATGACCTTACGTTTCCCTACACTATATTCCATCTGCCACTTCTTTGTCGATTCTCCCAACCTGTCCAAGTCTTTTTGCAGCCTCTCTGCTTCCTCAGCACTACCTGACCCTCCACCTATCTTTGCATCTTCTGCAGACTTGGCCACAAAGCCATCAATTCCATCATCTAAATCATTGACATATAATGTGAAAATAAGTTCTTACCCTACAACCATCTGACTCCTGAACCAGGGCATAACTTCACTTACCTCAATTCTGAGCTGATTTCACAGCCTATGAACTCACTTCCAAGGACTCTACAACACATGTTCTCAGTATTGTTTATGCATTTACTTATAGATATGGTCTAAAATATAAGAGCAGGGATGTGATGCTGAGGCTTTATAAGGCATTGGTGAGGCTTCACCCTGAGCATTGTGAACAGTTTTGGGCACCTTATCTCAGAAAAGATGTGCTGGCATTAGAGAGAGTTCAGAGGAGGTTCACAAGGATGATTCCAGGAACAAAACGGTTATATCATACGAGGAAGGTTTGACGGTTCTGGGACTGCACTTGCTGGAATTCAGAAGGATAAGGGGGAAGAAGGGGGAACTCATCGAAACCTTTTGAGTGTTGAAAGGTCTAGACAAAGTAGATGTGGAAAGAATGTTTCCCATGGTGGGGGAGTCTAGGACAAGAGGGCACAACCTCAGGATAGAGGGGCGTCCATTCAAAACAGAGGTGTGGAGAAATTTTTTTTGCCGAAGGGTGGTGAATTTGTGGAATTTGTTGCCATGTGCAGTTGTGGAGGCCAGGTTGTTGGGTGTATTTAGGCCAGAGTTTGATAGGTTCTTGATTGTACATGGCATCAAAAGTTACAGGGAGAAGGCCGGGAACAGGGGTTGAGGAGGAGATAGAAAAAAAGCATCAGCCATGATTGAATGGCGGAGCAGACTCAATGGGCCAGATGGCCTAATTCTGCTCCCATGTCTTATGGTCTCTTTTCCTCTCTCTCTCTCTCTCTCTCTCTCGCTCGCTATTATAAATAATTAATTAATTTACGTGTATAGCATGTCTATTTATTTATTATTTTATTTAAACGCTTTGTCTCCTTTTACACATTGATTACACTGAACAATAAAGGTTTGCTTCCTGAATACTTTTGTGTGTATATTTTGGGCTGTTGATCATGAAGGTCACCATGAAATTTCCATCTGATGTGGAGCCAGAGCCCTGAGACTCGCCTCCCCACAATAACACAAGGTCTGGGATGCTGAACAATGGCAGCAAGTGCTCTGGACTGACGAGTCAATATTTGAAATTTTTGGCTCAGACAGAAGGCAGCCTGTCCGTAGAGGAGCTGGAGAGCGCTACATGGATGCGTGTCTGCAGCCACCAGTGAAGCATGGCAGAGTTTCCCTGCAGGTCTGGGCTGCATTTCTGCATATGAGTTGGTGACCTGGTCAGAACTAATGGAATCCTCAATGCTGAGAAGTGCAATCAGATTCTCAACCACCAGCCAATACCATCAGGGAGATACCTGGTTCGTCCCAACTGCATTCTGCAGCAGGACAATAATCCTAAACACACGGCCAAGGTCAGAAACATCTATCTTCAGCAAAAAGGAGAACAAGGAGTCCTGCAGCAGGCGGTGAGGCCTCCGCAAAGCCCTGATCTCAGTATCATCAAGGCAGTCTGGGATTACCTGGAGAGACAGAAACAAGCGACACAGCCTGCAGAACTGTGGCAGGATCTCCAAGCTGCTTGAAACAACCGACTAGCTGATTTTTAAAAATCAAACTGCATGACAGTGTAGCAAAGAGAACTGATGCAGGTTTTAAAGGCAAAGGGTAGTCGCATCAAATGTTGATTTGATTTAGTGTTTTTACTGCTTATTACTCTTTCTAATAATTTTTTTTTGATATTTAGAAACTTCCCATTTCATTATTTTTGAAAGCATCTTCATTTTAAAGAATGTTTTACATGTGCTTAAGACTTTTGTTCTGTGTTGTATTTTTTTAAGAAAACTGCATTTTTTTTCTCTTTAGGAGCCTGTATAATCCTGAATATGTCCAATATTTCAAATCCAGGTCTAAAAGACGTACCAACAACTTGCATCGTTGTCAGTGATGACACATCAACTGAACAGTTTACAGTTGCATCTTTTCACTTCATCAAAATGCAACCTTCGCCTTTTTTCTCCGGAATTTTCTTCATGAGTCCAGATTTGGTTGATTTACCTTTGTTGGGGGTGATTTATATTCAGTGTGCTTTCACATACTTTATACTGTATTTGGCGGGAATACCGTACTTAAATAATCTCGACCCTCAAATGTGCATGAGTTAATTGGTAACGGCTTGCCTATTGGAGACCCTCCAGAACCGGCGAGCACCACAGGGACTGGATTACAGCTGGGGTAACAAGAATCGTATTTCATTGTCCATCCTGTTAAACAACGGATTCCATGGGTTTATCATTGTCACATATACTGAGATACAGAGAAAAGCATGTATTACATTTTTTTCCATACAGGTCAGACCAAAGGGCCCATCGAGGCAGAACCAGGTAAGACAATAACAATGCAGAATAAAGTGTAATACCTCCTGAGAAAGTGCAGTGTTGGTAAAAAAGAAGAACAAGATCATGACGGGGTAGATTGTGAGGTCAACTGTACATCGTATGGTACTAAGCATAAGACCATAAGATATAGGAGCAGAAGTAGGCCATTCAGCCCATCAAGTCTGTGCCACTATTCAGTTGCGGCTGATCCAATTCTTCCAGTCATCCCAACTCCCCTGCCTTCTCCCCATACCCTTTGATGCTCTAGCTAATCAAGAGCCTATCTTTCTCTGCCTTGAATGCACTTGGCCTCCACAGCCGCTCATGGCAACAAATTCCACAGATTTACCACCCTCTAACTAAAGTAATTTCTCCACATCTCTGTTCTAAGTGGATGTCCTTCAATCCTGAAGTCATGCCCTCTTGTCCTAGAATCCCCTACCATGGGAAATAACTTTGCCATATCTAATCTGTTCAGGCCTTTTTACATTTGGAATGTTTCTATGAGATCTCCCTCTCATTCTCCTGAACTCCAGGGAAAACAGCCCAAGCGCTGCCAGATATTCCTCATATGGTAACCCTTTCATTCCTGCACCGTTCTTGTGAATCTTCCCTGAACCCTCCCCAATGTCAGTACATCCTTTCTAAAATAAGGAGCCCAAAACTGCACACAATACTCCGTGTGGTCTCACAAGTGCCTTATAGAGCCTCAACATCGCATCCCTGCTCTTATATTCTATAACTCTAGAAACCATTGCCAACATTGCACTTGCCTTCTTCACCACGGACTCCCAAGTCCCATTGCATCTCTGCATTTTGAATTCTCTCTCCATCTAAATAATAGTCTGTCCGTTTATTTCTTCCACCAAAGTCCATGGCCACACACTTTCCAACATTATATTTCATTTGCCACTTCTTTGCCCATTTCCCCTAAACTATCTAAGTCTCTCTGCAGACTCTCTGTTTCCTCAATGCTACCCACTCCTCCCCCTATCTTTGTATCATCGGCAAATTTAGCCACAAATCCCTTAATACCGTAGTCCAAATCATTGACATACATTGTAAAAAGAAGCGGTCCCAACACCGAGCTCTGTGGAAATCCACTGGTAACCGGCAGCCAGCCAGAATAGGATCCCTTTATTCCCACTCTCTGTTTTGTGCCGATTAACCAATGCTCCACCCATGCTAGTAACTCCCCTGTAATTCCAATGACTCTTATCTTGCTAAGCAGCCTCATGTGTGGTACCTTGTCAAAGGCCTTCTGAAAATCCAAGTACACCATGTCTACTACATCTCCATTGTTTACTCTGCCTGTAATTTCCTCAAACAATTGCAATAGGTTAGTCAGGCAGGATTTTCCTTTCGGGAAATCATGCTGGCTTTGGCCCGTCTCGTCATGTGCCTCCAGGTACTCTGTAATCTCATGCCTAACAATTGATTCCAACAACTTCCCAACCACGGATATCAGGCTAACAGGTCTATAGTTTCCTTTCTGCTGCCTCCCACCCTTCTTAAATAGCGGCGTAACATTTGCAATTTTCCAGTCATCCGGTACAATGCCAGAATCTATCGATTCTTGAAAGATCATTGTTAATGCCTCTGCAATCTCTCCAGCTACTTCCTTCAGAACCCAAGGGTGCATTCCATCAGGTCCAGGAGATATATCCACCCTCAGAACGTTAAGCTTCCTGAGCATCTTCTCAGTTGTAAGCAGCGACATACTTAGGGAGGCATGGTGTTGTAGCGATGACCATAATAACACTACGACGGTGCCAGCGATGTGGGCTCAGGTCCCACTGCTGTCTTTGAGGAGTTTGTATGTTCTCACTGGAACTGTGTGGGTTTCCTCATGGTGCTCCAGTTTCCTCCCACATTCCAAGATGTACGGGCTAGTAGGCGAATTGGTACGTGGGTGTAACTGGGTAGCACGGGCTCGTTGGGTCGAAGGGCCTGTAACCATGCTGGATCAATAAATAAATACTGGTGAATTATTTAATACAACAGTGGGTGGAAGCTGTCCTTCAGCCATGTGGCACATGCTTTCAGTCTTTTCTATCTTCTGCCCATTGGAAGAGAGGAGAAGAGAAGAATGCCAGTGTCGGGGGGGGGGGCACTCAAGATGGTGCCAAGCTGCGGTCCCTGTCAAGGTCATGGTGCAGATTTAGCTGTTTTTAAGTTCGCAGGGATGTTTTCGGGACAGTGAGGGGAGTTAGGGCTCACCAATTCTGGAAGGCCTCTAGCAAGGAAGCTGATACCAATTAACTGATGCACATTTGAGGGTCAAGATTGCTTAGGGACAGAGATGTGGGTAAGTTAGAATTCAGGTTAGGGTTGAGGGATGGGGATTTTGGTGAGTTAGAGGTCAGACCGCAGTCTAGGTCTCCACTCCACGTTCTGTATTCAAATGCCAGGACGTGGACATGGGATGAAAGACAGGCCTGTGCCCTGCCCTTGTCAGCCAGTGAGGTCGATGTGTGCGGAGGACTTCCGGAATCTAGGCTTCCGTTCCACACTCAAAGGCCAGCTACGTGCACATGTGGTGAAAGATATCCGTGGATGCCGGGTCGATGGGTTCTGGGATCGGACATCCGTGTGAGCAGAAGGCATGACGGCCTGATGAGTTGGGGTGCCCAGAGTTTGAGCCTAGAATTTGGGGTGCTGTCGTTGGCTAGTCAGAGGGTCACTACTGAAGACTGAAGCCCGAATATCGATCGAAAGTCCAGAACTTAAAGCCTAATGGCCAAAGCCTGGAGACTGGAGTAGGAGAAAGGTCCATGTGTGTGAGTGTGGGTGAGACGGGGGAGCAGGGCTTGCTTTATTGTTGTTGTGTTCTGTGTTGTACTGGCGAGAATTGCGTGTTGGTTGCTGAGGGAAATCATGTATTTCACAGTCTGTTTCAATGTACATGTGATAAATAATTGTAATCAGTCTTTGATTATGATAAAGGGGAGGCTGGCTTCTATGATGTGCTGAGCTGTGTCCAAAACTCTGCAGTTTCTTGTAGATCACGTGCAGAGCAAGTGCCATTCCAAGCCATCATGCACCCAGCTTTCTGTAGTGCATCAATAAAATTAGTAAGGGTTGATGAGGACATGCCAAATGTCTTTAAGCTCCTGAGATATGAGAAGTGTTGCTGAACTTTCTAGACTGTAGCTTCTACATGGTTTGACAAGGACAGACTATTTGCGTTCACACCTGGGAACATGAAACTCTCAATCCCATCAATCTCACTGTTGATGTAAACAGTCACAAGTGCACAGCACCCACCCCCCACCTCAAAGTCAACGATCAATAAAAGACCACCCCAAAGCTCTTTTATTTTGCTGCCATTGAGGGAAAAGTTGTCATGACACCATGTCACTAAGCTCACTGTCTCCTTCCTGTCTTCTAACTCACCACTCTTTGAGATACAGCCCACAATGGAGGTACCACCTGCGAACTTGTAGAAGTTAGAGCCGCGTAGTCATGAGTGTATAAGGAGCAGAATAGAGAGCTGAGGACACAACCTCGTGGAGCCCCAGTGTTGAGAAAAATTGCGACAGAGGTGTCACTGCTAATCCTTACTGATCGCAGTCTGTTGGTCAGGAAGTGAAGGATCTAGTTTCAAAGGCATGAGCTGAGTCCCAGAGTCCAGGAGTTGGGACATGAGGTTGCTTGGAACTTCAGTAATGCAGGAGGAGTTGCAGTCAATAAACAACAGTCTAATGTACGTGGTGTCTCTACTATCCGGACGCCCCAGAGATGAGTGTAGGGCCAGGGAAGTGGTAAATACCTTTCAGCAGTAGGCAGTGTATTGAGCTGTCCGGAAGGCTGGATTTAACAATCACCCTGTCAAAACACTTCATGAAACTTTTTACAGGAATCCATAAACTGATTTTGTCTATAAATTTGAAAATACAGAGAAGTCACTTGATATGGTAACTGTAACACCACAGTTTTACATAGAAAATAGGTGCAGGGGTAGGCCATTCGGCCCTTTGAGCCTGCACCGCCATTTATTATGATCATGGCTGATCATCCAAATCAGAACCCCACCCCAGCCTTCCCTCCATACCCCCTGACCCCCGTAGCCACAAGGGCCATATCTAACTCCCTCTTAAATATAGCCAACGAACTGGCCTCAACTGTTTCCTATGGCAGAGAATTCCACAGATTCACCACTCTCTGTGTGAAGAAGTTTTTCCTAATCTCGGTCCTAAAAGGCTTCCCCTTTATCCTCAAACTGTGACCCCTCGTTCTGGACTTCCCCAACATTGGGAACAATCTTCCTGCATCTAGCCTGTTCAACCCCTTTAGGATTTTATACGTTTCAATCAGATCACCCCTCAATCTTCTAAATTCCAACGAGTACAAGCCCAGTTCATCCAGTCTTTCTTCATATGAAAGTCCTGCCATCCCAGGAATCAATCTGGTGAACCTTCTTTGTACTCCCTCTATGGCAAGGATGTCTTTCCTCAGATTAGGGGACCAAAACTGCACACAATACTCCAGGTGTGGTCTCACCAAGGCCTTGTACAACTGCAGTAGTACCTCCCTGCTCCTGTACTCGAATCCTCTTGCTATAAATGCCAGGCATACCATTCGCCTTTTTCACCGCCTGCTGTACCTGCATGCCCACTTTCAATGACTGTTGTATAATGACACCCAGGTCTCGTTGCACCTCCCCTTTTCCTAATCGGCCACCATTCAGATCTGTTTTCCTATTTTTGCCACCAAAGTGGATAATTTCACATTTATCCCCATTAAATTGCATCTGCCATGAATTTGCCCACTCACCTAACCTATCCAAGTCACCCTGCATCCTCTTAGCATCCTCCTCACAGCTAACACTGCCGCCCAGCTTCGTGTCATCCGCAAACTTGGAGATGCTGAATTTAATTCCCTCATCCAAGTCATTAATATATATTGTAAACAACTGGGGTCCCAGCACTGAGCCTTGCGGTACCCCACTAGTCACCGCCTGCCATTCTGAAAAGGTCCCGTTTATTCCCACTCTTTGCTTCCTGTCTGCCAACCAGTTCTCTATCCACATCAATACCTTACCCCCAATACCGTGTGCTTTAAGTTTGCACACTAATCTCCTGTGTGGAATCTTGTCAAAAGCCTTTTGAAAATCCAAATATACCACATCCACTGGTTCTCCCCTATCCACTCTACTAGTTACATCCTCAAAAAATTGTATGAGATTTTGTAGTAAGTACATCAACAGCACATAAAACTGATAAGAAAGCACAGTTATGAAATGTGAAGAGAGGAAATGTTCTGGTTTTGGTAGAAATGAACATGTCTATGTACATTGAAGTTGTGAATTTAATAATATTACAGGAGCTCACTCAATTCTGTTTGACCCAATATAGGATAGTTGTCGAAGTTTTGGAAAGAGTGAAGAAGAGTTTTATCAGGATGCTGCCTAGATTGAAGGGCATGAGCTCTATGGAAAGATTGGACTTGGGTTGCAGAGATGATAGAAGTTTGTAGATGAATATAACTGTTGGCATGCTAGTGTTAAGTAACAGAATAACAATATTTATTATGAAAATATTGACTTGGATATTCTGTATTTATGTATTTCATAATTTTTATGCATTATATTTTGGGTGGAGTGTAGTAGACGATGGCACCTAATGGTGACTCCTTTGCTTGCAACTTCTCTATTTCTATAACAGCTCTATTTCTATTTTTAATATCTCTATTTTTCCCTTTCAGGTTTCCTTTGAAGACCTTGATCTGGAGTTCATCATCATCATCATGTGCCACGCTCTGCCAGAGCCTTGGCAACCACTTTCTTCCGCTGCGATCTGTCGGCAGTCAAACCTCTTGCATCTCTGGCGGTGAGGCTGGTCCGCTTCTTGACGTTGTCGATCCAGGTTGTCCTCTGTCTGCCTCGGGAGCGGCTTCCTTCCACCCTGCCTTCGAGCACAGTGCGTTCCAGTGTCTCATCAGTTCCTGAGATGTGTCCAAAATAGCGAAGTTTCCTTTGGATAACAGTTTCCAGAAGTATTGGTTTCGTGCCAGTCTTTTCTGGGATGAAATTGTTGGATCTCCCTTCAATGTATGATGCCCTGAGGATCCGTCTGTATGTCCGCAGCTCAAATGCTGTCAATTTCTTTTCATCAGCTGCTCTTAGGGTCCACGTTTCACAGCATATAGGGTTACAGGCCAGACGAGACTCTTGAGGAGGCGTATCTTGGTATTAGTGCTCACAGATCTATCTTTCCAGATGTTCCAGGGTTTGGTAGTGCTTGTGCGTGCCATTGCTAGCCTTCGCCTTATTTCCTTGCTGCATTCGTTTGTGTCATTTAGTTCTGCACCAAGGTATACAAAGGAGGACACTTGGAGTTACGCACTGAATTTTGGTACTTTGCGGGAATGGGACCTGCTCTCGGGGTCTCACAACTGGCCGCTATTCGATACCAAGGACGTGGTCTAGAAGACTAGTGTGCCTTCAGGGTTTCCGGATTTCGTGGCTCTGGAGGCAGGCGGACTCAAAGTTGGTGCCACTGCCTGGTATGCTGTGGGAGTAGACGGAAGACCGAAAGCAGCAAGCTGGCTGCCGGCTGTGTGCCCAGAGACCCGAGTTCTTTGGGCACAGAGCTCAGAAAAAGCAATGCAACAGACTTTTAACATAGTAAATCAGCGAGTTGTTTGTTAAGTCTCCCCTCTCACTGTGAAATGGGGACACCTCATTTTTCCCTTATTAGGGAGAGAGAGCATGTGGTATGTCAAATTATCGGGTAAACGAGTCGACTTTGAGGTACTGCAAGTCTGTGTCTTCATTGATGCTTTGCTGCACGCTTGAGTGCTTGGTGGACGGTGCCGATGCTTTTTTTGCTGGTGGGGGGGGGTCGTTGCTTTGCTGCTTATGTATGGGAGGGGGAAGCTGGGGGGGGCTTTGGGGTTCCAATATTTAACTGTCATTCATTCTTTTGCGGTACTCCTCTGTTTTTGTGGATGTTTGTGAAGAAAAAGAATTTCAGGATGTATATTGTATACATTTCTCTGATATAAAATGTACCTTTGAACCTTTGATATTAAACTGAGAGGAACCGCTATGTAAATTTTGATTTGTGAGTGTAGGTAGGGCAGCTCACGTGATTCAGAAGGTCTCAGGCATGCTGTCTGTCTCTAATCCTCTGCTATTTAACACCTACTTTGACCAAGGTTTTAGTGGCTTTCTGCTCTATTAAGACAAAGGAGACTGCAGACACTCGAATCTGCAACAAAAAAGCTGAATGCCATGTAACAAAAACAAATATGCAGATGCTGGAAATCCAAAGCAACACACACAAGATGCTGAAGGAACTCAGCAGGTCAGGCAGCATCAATAAAAAAATGTAAACCGTTGACGTTTAGGGCCAAGACCCTTCATCGGGAAAGAAGAGAAGTCAGAGTAAGAAGGTTGGTTGAGGGGAGGAAGAGGTACAAGGTGGTAGGTGATAGGTGAAACTAGGAGGGGGAGGGGGTGAAGTAAAGAGCTGGGAGTTGATTGCTGAAAGAGATACAGGGCTGGAGAAGGGGGAGTCTGACAGGAGAAGACAGAATACCATGGAAGAAAGGGAAGGGGGAGGAGAACCAGAGGGAGCTGATGGGCAGATAAGGAGATAAGGCGACAGAGGGAAAGAGGAATGGGGAGTGACGAACAGGGGAAAGCAATTACCAGAAGTTTGAGAAATCAATGTTTATGCCATCAGGTTGGAGGCTACCCAGATGACATATAAGGTGTTGCTCCCCCAATCTGAGTGTGGCCTCACCACAGCAGTAGAGGAAGCCATGGACTGATGTCCGAATGGGAATGGGAAGTAGAATTAAAATGAATGGTCACTGAGAAATTTGTCTTTTTCTGGTGGATGGTCTTTTTCTGAAGGTACTCGGCGAAGTGATCTCCCAATCTATGTTGGGTCTCAGTGATACACAGGAGGCCACACCGGCAGCACTGGATACAGTAGATAGCTCCAACAGACTCACAGGTGAAGTGTCACCTCACCTGGAAGGACTGTTTTTGGCCCTGAATGGTAGTGAGGGGCAGGTGTAGCACTTGTTCTTCTTGCAAGATTAAGTGCCAAGAGGGAGATCAGTGGGGATGGAAGAGTGAACAATGGAGTCACGTAGGGAGCGATCCCTATGGAGAGCAGAAAGTGGGGGGGGGGGTTTGGAAAAGATGTGCTTGGTGGTAGAATCCTGTTGGAGATGGTGGAAGTTTTGGAGAATTATGTGCTGGACACAGAGACTACTGGAGTGGTAGGTGAGGACAAGGGGGAACCCTATCCCTGTGGGGTGGTGGGAGGATGGGGTGAGGGTAGATGTGTGTGAGATGGAAGTGATACGGGTGAGGATAGAATTGATGGTGGAGGAAGGGAAGCCCTTTCTTTGAAGAAGGAGGACATCTCAGTAGTCTTCAAATGAAAAGCCTCATCTTGAGAGTAGGTGTGGTGGAGACGGAGGAACTGCGAGAAGGGGATGGCATTTTCACAAGTGACAGGGGTCTCTGTGGGCGAGTTGTAGTCTGTACGAAGTTGCAGCCGCCCAGGGGAGGAGATGCCAGGTGGTGTGGGAGAGGAACAGGGGCCTCTGTGGGCCAGTTGTAATCTGTACGAGGTTGGGAGGTGACCCCTCCAGTCAATGCTGCTCTCCAGTGTTTGCTCAGTGCTGCTGTCTGGTGTTTGCTCAGTGCTGCCCTCCAGTGCTCACATGGTGGAAGAACAAGCTGGACCAAGACAATTTAACCATCAATTTACAGTCATGCACTTCAGGGATTTGGGGCTATATTATGTTTTTTTCTTTGTGACTGTATGATTTTCTGAAATCGTTAACATATGTTCTATTTGTGCTATCGACTATGTGCAGTATGATGTGTGTTGTTGATAATATTTTTTTGCATCTTGGCCGCTGAGGAATGCTGTTTTGTTTGGCTACATCCATGTATGGTTGAATGACAATTGAATTTGAATTTGAAGTTGAACATTTAGACAGAGGCATAAATGGGAAAGATTTAGAGGGATATGTGATAATTGCAGGCAACTGAGCCAGCACTGGGAGGCATGGGTGAACTAGGCTGAAGGGCCTTTTTTTGTGCTGTGTAACTCTATGACTCTATTGGGGAAGGTGCGAAGGAAGATGCCTGAATGGAGAAGATGGAGGTGGTGATGAGTGCAGGGGGTACCAGAGATGTCAGGTACACAATATATTCAGGTCCAAATATGAAATTTTGTCATCATTTAGAAAATGACTGGGGCAGATTAGTCTATCCACAAGATGCACATGATGTAAATTTTGCTTTTTCTCTATCGTTTGTGGGGGGAGTAAAAAGCTGGCAGTGAGGTTTATCTACAAATACTTTTCCTTCACAAGAAAAGTTGATCAACCCTCTGTTTCCACAGATGCTGCTTGGTTTACTGAGTTCTTCCAGTGGTCTGTTTTTTAGTCCTTCACTTGCAGACTATTGCACACACTGGTGGCTAACTCATCCTCTGTCGGCTCCATTTCAGCAAGAAATCCTGGAACGCATGCCTCGAGGGGCTGGGTTCACAGTCCTGATTCAGGATCTCTTACTGAAATCCAATTCCCCCCACAGAGGCCGTTTGATCTGCTGAGATCCTCCAGCTCCATTGTGTGGTTGTCCGAAAGCGTGCCCAGGGGTAAACCATTCATCCTGTGGAGTCTGGGAAGCTTTTAATAGACTTTACTCCACAGTACAACTGAAAAGGATGGGACAACTGTTTGCTGGCACAGCCAGAACACTTGTGTCCCCCTGAAGTGTTTGCACACCTTACAGGGTTTGGTAGCTACGGTGAAGAGAAAATCTGCAGATCCTAGAAATCAAAGCAACACACACAAAATACTGAAGGAACTCAGCAGGCCAGGCAGCATCTATGGAAACAAGTTCAAAAGCCGAAGGGTTTTGGCTGAAACGTCGACTATACTTTTTTCCATAAATGCTGCTTGGCCTGCTGAGTTCCTCCAGCTTTTTGTGTGTGTTGCTCGATAGATACAGCACTCAGTTCAGGCCAAGCAGGCCTGATTTTCCCATCTGCAAGTTAGCCTTGGTATTATCATGGTGTTTAATGTGAACCTGTTCGCGGGCTGAGTGGATTAGTCACATGCAGCAGTTGCCTGATTCACAGCAGAACTCTCGAGCCACCTGACCTGACGCCTCCTGTTGTAGAGAATCCATGCTAATAAGGCAAAGAATGCCTTGAGTTTTTATCAAATCTTTCATCACTTTGAGATACGATGTTATCACTGAGACTGTAAACAGTCCCCCAGTGTAAGGTTGGAGTCAGCCCTCAAATTCCTGCATCATCTCCTTATGTGGGCATCAGACTGTCGGCCTTGATCACAGGGTCAGGATTATCTGCCTGTGTTCTCAGACCACATGGTCTGATATTGCCAACACTGTACACATTGTTCAAATGTAACAATTGAACTGGTGATAACAAAGAGTTAACTTCCCTTTAACTGCTACATGCTTCACTGAAAGTTGCAAGCTGTGTTTTATTACTGTGACAAAGAACAAAAAGGAAATACATTTGCGAGTCTCCACATTTTTAAACGTGGGGCCTGGCCGCCATGGCAGTGTGGCGGTTAGCGCGACTCCGGGCATTCCGGAGTTCTGGCGCCGTTCTATAAGGAGTTTGAATGCGCTATTTGAGTGGAATGTGTGGGTTTTCCCTGGGTGCTCTGGTTTCCTCCCACAGTCCAAAGACGTACCCGTTAGTAGGTTAATGGGACATTGTAAATTATCCCGTGATTAGGCTAGGGTTAATCGGGTATGTTGGGGGCTGCAAGGACGGCCTGGCTCGAAGGCCAGAAGGGACCACTCCACACCATATCTTTAAATAAATAAATTAAATGTTGCTCAAGGCTTTGAATTGGTTTCAATCAGAGTAAGTGAAGGGTTAACACCAGATGTAACTTCCTGTGATACAGCAGCATAGGCTGAGAGTACATGATCTGTGTAAGAGAGAGATAAGATGTCCTTAGCTCCTCCCTCTGAGCAACTCTGGACCATGCCACCGAGAGCGATCTGTAGCCATCTATCATGGCCTGCACCGAAAGCTGGAGACCAGTCTCCACCCACGGCACACAGATACTGGCAGCAATCCAGAGAGAAAGAAAATGCAGCCACCTCACGCCTGACGTCTGAGTAATCCTCAATCAGTCGAGTGCAGCATTAAGTATTTCAACACCCCTTCACTTTGGCAGAATGCTGAGAGCCCAAAGGAAGGAATGTTGGGATGAGTTTCCAGCCCTGCCTAATTGTATAACAACAGTTCCTTGTGGAAGGACGTGTTCCGCCCCGAGGAATCCCTTGCTGCAAAGGATATCCAGAGATCACGAGGGACCACGGGGGTTTCTGGGAGTAAACTTGCTTTTTTAACCAGTCTTCTTAAAGTGATACTGATCTAGTAATAATTAGCAATTACGTGCTCAGCTGGTATGGATTAAACAGTAACTGAAGAATGAGATTTGTCGGTCTGTTGGGCTCTGTTTTACAGTGGTGCACAGTCCCCTGGCTTCATCTTGTCCCTGTGCTGGGGATGCATTCCTGTTTCTGCCACTGCATGGAGATTTGGCTGTATCTTGCCTTTGATGCCTAGTTACGCAAAGAAAAGGGTGATTTTTCTCCTTGATAATTCTCTGTCAATAATAAATATATTTCAGAAATCCAGTGATTGAGGCAGAAGAGTTAATGGTGTGAGATAATTCTACGCAGGATCAGGAGACTTTGAGAGGGCAGGACAGTGTAACAAGCAGAAGGCAGAGTCCAATCTGGATCTGAACATTTAATTGGATAATATCAGGAATAGTCTTAGTGAATAACGGTGACCCAGCATGTAGGTTAGGGAGGGAGTGGGGCAGAACACCTTACAGGTTAGGTGATGAATTTAGTAATGCCCAGTGATAAACTGGAAAATTTGTTTAATACTGCTACATGTACCAAGGTTTCAGGAAAAATTTTCTTTTGGATTCCATCAATACAGATCATTTCACACATCAGTGTATCAAGGTAGTAGAAGCGAAAACAATTGCAAAATGCAGACTCTAATTTTACGGAGAAGGTGCACTAAGATGCTAGATTGTGAAGTCAAGAATCCATGCTATCATAAAAGAAAATCATCTAATAGTCTTGTAGCTGTGGGATAGACACTGTCACTAAGCCTGATGATACATGCTTTTAGTCTTTTGTGTCTTTTGCCTATGGGAGAGGGGAGGACAGAGAATGCCTGGGATTGGTGGGGTCTGATTATGCTGGTCGATTTAGCAAGCTAACAAGAGATGTCGAAAGAGTCCTTGGAGAGAATGCTGATTTGTGTGATCTGCTGAACTGCCCACGGTGATGAAAAGTCAGAACCAACAACAAACAATCTGCAGGTCGAGCAGTATCTGTGGATGGGAAGGAACCATTGATGCTTAAGGCCAAAACCACGCAATAGCACACCAAGACTCTTATAATTATTTACAAGAGCCGATTCGCAGATGCTGGAAACCCAATCAACACACACACCATGCTGAAGGAACTCAGTAGGCCAGGCAGCATCTATGGAAAAGAGTACAGTCGACGTTTTGGGCTGAGACCCTTCGGCAGGACTGGAGAAAAAAGATGAGGATCAATGTAAGAAAGTGGGAGAAGGAGAGGGAGAAACACAAGGTGATTGGTGAAACTGGGAGGGGAGTGATAAAGTAAAGAGCGGGGAGGTTGATTGATGAAAGAGATACCGGGCTGGAGAAAGGGGAATCTGATAGAAGAGGACAGAAGGCCATGGAAGAAAGAAAAGAGGGGAGGAGCACCAAAGAGAGGCAATGGGCAGGTAAGGAGATAAGGTGAGAGAGGGAAACAGGAATGGGGAATGGTGAAAGAGTGGGGGTGGAGGCATTACCAGAAGTTTGAGAAGTCAATGTTCATGCCATCAGGTTGGAGGCTACCCAGACGGAATACAAGGAGTTGTTCCTCCAACCTGACCGTGGCCTCATCGCAACAGTAGAGGAGACCATTGATGGACATGTCAGAATGGGAGATCCTGCATTTTCTGGCGGATGGAACATATGTGCTTGGCAAAGCAGTCTCCCAGTCTGCGTTGGGTCTCCCCAGTATACAGGAGGCCACACTGGATATAATAGATAACCTCAACAGACCTACAGGTGAAGGGACGCCTGACTTGGAAGGACTGTTTGGGCTGTGGATGGTAGTGAGGGAGGAGGTGTAGGGGCAGGTGTAGCACTTGTTCCACTTGCACTCAGGTTGCAGGAGAAACACTTTATATTCCATCGGGCTAGCCTCCAACCTGATCCTGATGGCATGAAGTTTCTGCTGAACGCAGCAGACCAGGCAGCATCTACAGGAAGAGGTACAGTCGACATTTTGGGCCGAGACCCTTCGTCAGGACTAACTGAAGGAAGACCTAGTAAGAGATTTGAAAGTGGGAGGGTGAGGGGGAGATCCAAAATGATAGGAGAAGACAGGACGGGGAGGGATGGAGCCAAAAGCTGGACAGGTGATTGGCAAAGGGGATACGAGAGGATCATGGGACAGGAGGCCCAGGGAGAAAGAAAGGGGGGGAAGTCCAGAGGATGGGCAAGGGGTATAGTCAGAGGGACAGAGGGAGAAAAAGGAGAGAGGGAAAAAAAACTAATAATAATAATAAAAAATAAATAACAGATGGGGTACGAGGGGGAGGTGGGGCATTAGCGGAAGTTAGAGAAGTCAATGTTCATGCCATCAGGTTGGAGGCTACCCAGACGGAATATAAGGTGTTGTTCCTCCAACCTGAGTGTGGCTTCATCTTGACAGAAGAGGAGGCCATGGATGCACATATCAGAATGGGAATGGGACGTGGAATTAAAATGTGTGGCCACTGGGAGATCCTGCTTTCTCTGGCGGACAGAGTCAGAGCTTCCATGGGATCCCACCATTAAACACATCTTTCCCTTCCCCCCCTCTCTGCTTTCCGCAGGGATCGCTCCCTATGCGACTCCATTGTCCATTCGTCCCCCCCATCCCTCCCCACTGATCTCCCTCCTGGCACTTATCTGTGTAAGCGGAACAAGGGCTACACATGCCCTTACACTTCCTCCCTTACCATCATTCAGGGCCCCAGACAGTCCTTCCAGGTGAGGCGACACTTCACCTGTGAGTTGGCTGGGGTGATATACTGCATCCGGTGCTCCCGATGCGACCTTCTATATATTGGCAAGACCCGACGCAGACTGGGAGACCGCTTTGCTGAACACCTACGCTCTGTCTGCCAGATAAAGCAGGATCTCCCAGAGCCCACACATTTTAATTCCACATCCCATTTCCATTCTGACATGTCTATCCACGGCCTCCTCCACTGTAAAGATGAAGCCACACTCAGGTTGGAGGAACAACATCTTATATTCCGTCTGGGTAGCCTCCAACCTGACGGCATGAACATTGACTTCTCTAACTTCCGCTAATGCCCCACCTCCCCCTCGTACCCCATCAGTTATTTATTTATTATTATTATTAGTTTTTTTTTCTCTCTCTCCTTTTTCTCCCTCTGTCCCTCTGACTACACCCCTTACCCATCCTCTGGACTTCCCCCACTTTCTTTCTCCCTGGGCCTCCTGTCCCATGATCCTCTCATATCCCTTTTGCCAATCACCTGTCCAGCTCTTGGCTCCATCCCTCCCCGTCCTGTCTTCTCCTATCATTTTGGATCTCCCCCTCCCTCTCCCACTTTCAAATCTCTTACTAGCTCTTCCTTCAGTTAGTCCTAACGAAGGGTCTCGGCCTGAAATGTCGACTGTACCTCTTCCTAGAGATGCTACCTGGCCTGCTGCGTTCACCAGCAACTTTTTTGTGTGTTGCTTCAAATTCCAGCATCTGCAGATTTCTTCATGATGGCATGAACATCGATTTCTCAAACTTCCGGTAATGCTCCCCCCTTCACTATTCTCCATTCCCTTTTTCCTCTCTCACTTTATCTCCTTACCTGCCCATCGCCTCTCTCTGGTGCTCCTCCCCATTTTCTTTCTTCTACGGCCTTCTGCCCTCTTCTATCAGATTCCCCCTTCTCCAGCCCTGTATCTCTTTCACCAGCTAACTTCCCAGCTCTTTACTTCACCCCTCTCCCTCTCCCAGTTTCACCTATCACCTAATATCTTGTATTTCATTCTCTCCTCCCCCCACTTTCTTCAACTGACTGATGATCTTTTTCCTCCAGTCCTGACGAAGGGTCTCAGACTGAAACGTCAACTGTACTCTTCCTTAAATGCTGCCTAACCTGCAGTGTTTTGTTTGTATTACTTATAATTATTAGCTGAAAACATATTCATCTCTCTTTACACTTCTATCAATACCAAAATCAGCAGTTTATGAAATTAATTAACCATGCCAAATATGTCTATGTTAATTATGGTGCCTTTCCTTCTGGTTTAGGTTTGAAATCCCAGTGTTGACATTACCAATCGAGATCGAATGGGGCAAAAGGACATGACTCACCAAGAGACCCCCATTTGCATTTTCCTGGTGCTTTTCACATCCTGGGAACATCTGAAAGCAAGTTGCAGCCAGTGATGTACACTTTAAACGCTGGTGCCGTTGCAATGATGAAACCACAGAGGTCAAGAAGTCACGAGTACTTGTGACAAATCACCTGATTCTGATTGAGGGATTTGTATTACACTGGATATGCATCTCCCTTCCTCTCCTAATGGAACCTGTCACGCCCGCATGCGACAGCCAGACAGTGTAACTATTTAAGTATCTCATCTGAAAGTCGGAACATTTGACAGTGTAACACTCCCTCAGTACTTTGGTAGTCCAGATTTGTCACAGATTTTGTTATTCTGGACCCAAGAGTTCTTGCTCAGAAGCAAGGGTGCTGGCCATTGAACTTTGCTAACACAGAAGTAACTTTAGAACCGGCTTCTGCTCCTTCTGCATACAGCAATAAAGCACTGAATGAAGTACAAGGGAGTGTTGAAATAATATCAAATCAAGAAAAATCCTGTTGCTCTTATTGGATTTTGAAGTAATGGAGAGCCTAAGAGAAGTGTCTGGAGTAACTCCTTCACACAACTGTAGTCTATTCATCATATTTTAGCAGTGAGCACACACCATTCATTACACCATCAATGCAGAAACAAACACCCTTCATGTTTCTTCACATAATGCACCTTTGACGTGTCTGGGAGGCAGTTATGTGGGCCCTATCTCTCAGTGTCCAGAACCCTTTGCTCTGAATTTGAGGGATTGGGCCATGTGGAATATCCTCCTGTCCAATGGCCACTTTGGAATAAACTATCTTCAGAATGGAATTTGTGATCTAACTGATATCTTGCTAGTTGAAAGCTCACAGGTGAAACCTTGACAGGTTCTGTCCACTCTCTGTTATGCTAGGTCAATGCAATGTAGAGACCAAGATATCAGATTGAGACCACTGGGTTTCCTTCACCTACCCTACTGAAAGAATTGATTCTTGACAGGATATGGCAGGCCCAAGTCAATCACTATTTTACATTGCCTGAAGCATTTATGTCGCAAGCACAATTATAACACAGCCTGGCCGTGGAAGGGAGTGAATTCAGGTGGAAACCTTTAGTCCTAGCAGGGTTATGGAACCAAGTATCAAATGCTTGCATCGGAATTGAATAGTTGTTTGATTTGCAGAACACTGTGATACCTCAGCACCCAAACATTGCCCTACTAGTCGCAATCTGGACTTTAACAGAAACCTGCGCAAGAGGACGAATTGAGACAGTGAGTCACAATGGCCTGGCTGAATTTCCACAATGGACTTTAGTCAGATAACAAAAAAGGAACAAGCTATTAACAATTGCCCCCAAATTTCTGTCTTACTGACTCCAATGCCATTAAGTATTCCTGGCTGCTTTGTTATTGAAATTATGGTATGTGATGGGATACAGCATGGTGTTCGCTATGGATCTGCATTGAGGCAGAGTCCAGTAATGGTAGGATCCCTCTCTAAGAGACCTTAGTGTGGTAGTTAACCCCAGGCTTCAATGGTGCAGCTAAAAGTAACAACAAAGAACTTTCATTTATGTAGCACCTCCTTTTCCAAATTTCAAAATAAACTTAATTCCTAAAAATAGAAAATGCAGAAAATACTGCATTGCATTCATAGAATTTTTTGAATGTATACGTACTTCAAATCTAATATGGCAAATCAAACGTGCAGGAACATAAGAAACTGCAGGGCAGTGGACTCTGCCCAATATACCATGAACACATCTCGCCCTCCATCATTGGTAGGAGAGGGATGTACCCATTTTGTACTGAGGCTGTATTGCCCATGATGTATTTGTGCTCTATTAAGAAGGCAACGTCCATCATCAAAGATCTCCACTATCTGTGCCATGCCATCTTTAATACCGAAGCCTGAAATCTCACACCATCAGGTTCAAGAACAGCTACTTCCCTTCAACATTTCTTTCTTGAACCAGTGTGACAACCCTAATCACTACCTCAGTATGACAGCACCGTGACCACTTTGACCACTTAACAATCAAATGAACTTTGCAATTGTGCACACATTTACTTGTGCATATGATCATAAAGTTGTCTTTGGCTTTGAATGTAATATGAATATTCACCTCATTTGAAGATCATCCCATAAATCAGAGAGACCCTTGTTGAGCAATGGTTTGGGATGAATGTTGACAAGAACCTTTTGCAGTCCACAAAGAGGTGAACAATCATCCCACCATCATTGTTGCAGTCCACAGGACAGTCTACATTGTGAGTGAGACTTGAGCATGCGGGAGGATCTGACGAGGATCTCCCCTCTCACTGGCAGCCAAGCAATGTGTTAAGGAACTCAGCAGGTCGGGCAGCATCCGTGGAAAAGATCGGTCGACATTTCGGGCCGGAACCCTTCGTCAGGACTTCGTCAGGAAGGGTTCCGGCCCGAAACATCGACCAATCTTTTCCACGGATGCTGCCCGACTGCTGAGTTCCTCCAGCGTGTTGTGAGTGTTGTTTTGACCTCAGCATCTGCATATTATTTTGTGTTAAGCAACGTGTTAATGCTTGTTGGTATGTTCTGATAACGAGGCATTCTGCAGAATGGTTTTGACAGTCTACTGAAGAAGTGACTACACAGAATCCACTGTGCCCTTCTCCTGAAGTGGCTGCACGATGCTGCATGCAGACCACTGCCTGATGGACTGTGGTCAGAGTGTTTTATCCATGAAGGACAGGCAATATGGGAAAGACCAAGTGAATGGAACACCACGTGGCAGTGAGATGAAGCCCATCTTCCTGAACATCTGGGCCAAGTAGAACCTCACCATGTAGTCACATTTGGTGTTCATGTACTTTGATGCAGCCACGCCTGGAGATGATCTTCAGGACAAGAGTGATGTTGGGTTCTCTTTGTCCTCTGCTGTCTTGGGACTTGTGTATAGACATTTTTCATCTTAGATCCCCAGATGAAATGGAAAATGACTTGTATACCTCAGAACAATGATGTATGGGCCAAAGCTGTGCCTATTCCACTTGCAGCCTAGATCTATTATGATATATCTAACCTGTTATGTGGGACATGGGAACCAAGGATAAGATGAATAAGCTGCTGGCCTGTCCAGGGACTGGCTGTGTTAGAGAAAGGTGTGTTGGCTGGTAGACTGGGGGAATTGTCTGTATCTTGAGAGTGCATTAGAAATAAAACAGAAATTCATCCTTCTGCATTTGCCTTTTACATCAGCAATGAAGTGACTTCTTCCTGCACCTTTACATTGGCAAGATGGAAATGTTGGCTACCACCCACCCTGGGGATTTGAAGTGTCAGATAATATAGTACTGATTCAGAAACAAAAGTAACAGGAGAGACAATTCATTCCTTTAAGGTTGATTGGTGAGCCTCCACCAAATTCCTTTCTGAAGGAAGATCCTTGACCTGAAACTTTAATTATTTTTTGCTTCAGGGACACTGCCCAAACACGTTGAGTATTTCATGCATTCTTGTTTTTTATTTCAGAGTTGCAGCATTTGCGGTATTTTGCTTATCTGTCGAACTCAGTTGACCCTGTGTCAGTTGCCACTATTGGAAGTTTCTGTCACCTTGTATTATTTTCATTCAATGTGTGGGATGTGGGCAGAAGCAGCAAATATTGTCTATCTGTTACTCCACTGCTGACAAGGTGTTCGTCTCTCTAAAAACTTACATCAACAAGTAAAATCAGCACTTTGGTGGGGAGGGGGTAGGTGTCTGTCATGTCCAGTACTCTCTGCAGCTTCAAGATGCCATGCCAGACCATGATGTAACGAGTCAGGATATTTCCAATAGTACTTCTGTAGAAGTTTGTTCTCACATTTGGGTCGATAGCCTATCTACTGTCAACCACCCTGAAACACGGGCTCTGTTTCTTTCTCTCTACAGATGCTGCCTGACTTGCTGAGTATTTCCAATATTTTGCTCTGACTTGCGGTATTTCAGGTACAGTACTTTCGAAGTACATTTATCACTGAAATTCGGAAATCACAGTTTCGCACACCACAAGCTCTACAAAGAGTAATGTAATAACAAGAAGATATTAGCTGAGAGGTGACTATTAGCCAGCAGTCTGAAGAGCTCTCCCAATATACATCAGAGTGTTACAGGATTATTTTGGCTCACCCACAAATGCAGACAGGGTCTCACCCAAACAGCAACAGTGCAGAAATCCTTTGCAATCTTAAAATGAAGATTAGTAATATATTTATGTCATTTTCATCAGAATATTTATATAGTTCTCAAATTAAAACATGACACTTGTGCAGGTATGCACTCCAGGCCCCCTGCAGGGCTCCGCGTACCGGAAGGCCTTTCGAGAGCTACTGGACGTCATGGGTGCCCTGGTACCGATGTACATTGGTCTATTATTGTGACATGTAATGAGAATTTTGTTTTGCAAGCCATCCATGCATCACATTAGTGCACTGAGGCAATACAAGGGAAAATAACTGCAGAATAGAGAGTTACAGTTACAGGGAAAGGGTGCTTCCGGCAGACGACAAGGTGTAATGCTATAACGCGGTAGATTGTGAAGTCAACAATCCATCTTACCACACAAGGTTTGAAAAATTTACTTTCATAAGCTCATAGCATTAAAAAGAAGCATTCACAAGAAAATATAAGCTAAACATAAATGATACACAATTAGAACAAGCAAAAACAAAGTCCATTTGAGTGCAAAGTAATCCGAGTGACCCACTGAGCACATCTTGCGTGTGCTGCTTTGAATTTCTAGCATCTGCAGAATCTCTTGTATTTACATCATTAAAGTGGTCGTGGTGTTGGAAAACAGAAGTTATTAGGGTTTAGCTGATTGGTTCAGGAATTGAACGGTTGAAGGGAAGTGGCTGTTCTTGAAATGGTAGCATGGGAATTCTGTCCTGAAGAAGGGTCTCAGCCCAAAACGTTGACGGTTTATTTATTTCCATAGATGCCTGATCTGCTGAGTT
Organism: Mobula hypostoma; assembly: GCF_963921235.1. Lineage (NCBI taxonomy): Eukaryota > Metazoa > Chordata > Chondrichthyes > Myliobatiformes > Myliobatidae > Mobula > Mobula hypostoma. Next base: position 65,355,385 of record NC_086113.1, on the reverse strand, counting down.
CTTCCAGTATTTTATGTGTGTTGCTCTATATTTCCAGCATCTGAAATGTTTAAGATTCAGTACCTGCTGTTGGATAGTAGTTGTGGAAGATGGCTTGGTCTGGGTGGTGGGGATTGGACTAAATTTGTGCAATTGATGGAGAGTAATTGAACAGAAGTTAGGTTGCCAACAGAACCATGGCGAGAAAGGTAAAACATTGGTCATTGTAATTAAATTTACACTGGGACCAGTGCATTCACTTTGCTGTGTTAATTTTATAGTTCGGCATATTTTCTGAACCCCACAGGAAACACTGTGAAGCTTGCATAAGATGCAAATGTGCTGCTTCACAGCTGTGCACACATCTGATGGTGGTACTGTTTACTGGTCAGAAAGCAACGTTGTCCCATTCTATATTTACCTTTTTATGGTGAAACAGTGGGTGTGCTACAGCATCAGAGGTGATAAAGCTGGTCGAGAGAGGACATGCCAAGGAAAGGCTACTTTCAAACTGCCTTTGAACTGTTTTAACCAGCGAGAATGCTGGGCTCTCTAAAGCAAACAGTTTTGAGCCCAGGTACCACCTTGGAGACTCGGCTGCAACAGGAAATGCCATCAATACAGCTAAAAGCAGTTTTCACTCTTGTTGAGAGACTGAAAGATGCTTGATTGCAATATTGTTCGAAATACCAAAGTGGGAGTTCACACTCAGAGTAGATGTGCATTAAAGCCACTCACACTCATGTGCCTGACAGGAGCCATGGAATAGCATACAAGCCAATCAGCTCGCCTCGTTCATACTGACCATCAACCAGGTCAAGGGAGGAGCAGAAATGGAATCATAGAGTCATAGAGCAGTGAACCACAGAAACAGGCCCTTCAGCCCTTCTAGTCCATGCTGAACCACTATTTTGTCCGGTCCATTTGGCCTGCACCTGAACCATGGCCGTCCATACCTCTCCCATCCATGTACTTGTCTAAACTTCTGTTAATTATTGAAAACAAACCCACATCCTCCATTCCTGCTGCAGCTCGTTCCACATTCACACTACCTCATGAGTAAATGAGTTCACTCTCATATTCCCCTTAATCATTTCACTTTTCACCCTTAACCCATGATCTCTGGCTCTAGACTCAGTGGAAAGAGCCTGCTTGCACTTACCATTCATAATTCTATATACTTTTATCAAATCTCCCCCCATTCTCCTGTACTCCAGAAAACAAAGTCCTAACCTATTCAACTTTTCCCTAGAACTCTGGTCAAGTCCCAGCAACATCCTAGTAAATTTTCTCTGTAGTCTTTCAATTTTATTAATATCTTTCCTGTAGGTAGGTGAGCAAAACTGCACACAGTACTCAAAATAAGGCCTCACCAACATCTTATACAATTTCAATAGGTACATTTAATGTCAGAGAAATGTATACAATATACATGCTGAAATTCTTTTTCTTTGTAAACATCCACGAAAACAGAGGTGTCCCAAAGAATGAATGACAGGTAAATGTTAGAACTCCAAACCCCCAGCTCCCCCTCCCACACATAAGCAGCAACAAAGCAACGACCACCTCTCTCCCACCAGCAAAAAAGCATCGGCACCCTCCACCGAGCACTCAAACGTGCAGCAAAGCATCAATAAAGACACAGACGTGCAGTACCCCAAAGACTACTCATTCACCTGGTATTCGACACACCATAGGCTCTCCTTCCCTAATAAGGGAGAAAGAGGTATCTCTGTTTCATAGCAAGAGAGGAGACATAACAAAACGACTCGCTGTTTTATGGTGTTAAAGGTCTGCATCGCTTTTTCCGAGCTCTGTATCCAAAGAACTTGGGTCCTTGGGCACTCAGCCAACAGCTAGCTTGCTGCTTTCGATCTTCCGTGTACTCCCACGATATATCAGGTGGTGGCACCAGCCTCGAATCGGCCCACCTCCAGAGCCACAAAAATCTAGACCCTGAAGGTGTGCTAGTCTTCCATATCGAGAAATGGCTGGTCGTAAAGCACTGAGAGCATGTCCCATTCTGCAAAGACCCAAAGCCAAGGTCTTCAAAAGAATTCTGGAAGGGGAAAATAGATAAATTAAAGATAGAAATAAAGCTGTTTCCGAAGATGCCAGCAAAGGAGTCAATATCAGGTACCATTATCCTGCTAAGCTCCACCCACCACATCCCAAATTCTGTACTCAATACTTTGATTTAAGGCAAATGCGCCAAAGGCTCTATCTACCTGTGATGCCACTTTCAATAAATTATGGAGCTATATTGCTAGATTCACTGATCTATCACACTCCTTAATGTCCTACTGTTCACTGTGTAAGTCCTACCCTAGTCTGTCCTCTCAAAGTGCATCACATTGAACTTGTCTCCATTAAATTCCACCTGCTATTTTTCAGCCCGTTTTTCCTGCTAGTCTAGATTCCACTGCAAGATTTGATACACTTCCTCGCTGTCCACTTTTTCCCTAATCTTAGTGTCATCCATAAACTTGCGGACCCAGTTGATCACGTTGTCATCCAGATCACTGATATAGATGACAAATAACAAAGGACCCAGCACTGATCCCTGCCGCACTCAACTAGTCACAGGCCTCCAATCAGAGAGGCAACTCTCTACTCTGCTTCTGTCCCGTGAGGCCAATGTCTAATCTAATTTACTACCTCATCCTGAATGCCAAGTGACAGAACCTTCTTGATCAACTTCCCATGCGGGACATTGTCAAAGTTTTGCTAAAGTCCATGTACACATCATTACTGGCTTTCCTTTAGCAAATTTCCTGGTAACCTTCTCTAAACACTCTATAAGATTGGTTAGACACAACCTACTAAGCACAAAGCTTTGTTGACTAATCCTAATCCGTCCCTGTCTATCCAAATACTAGTATATTCAATCCTTTAGAATAACTTCCAATAATTTAATTACTGCTGACATCAAGCTCACCAACCTATAATTTCTGGCTTATTCTCAGAGCCTTTCTTAAACAATGGAACAAACATTAGCTATCTCCTCAATCCTCTGACATGCTAGGGATGTTTTACATACTTCTGTTAGAGCCCCTGCAATGTCCGCACTAGCCTCCCACAAAGTCCAAGGAAACAAATTGTCAGGTCCTGGGAACTGATCTACTCTAACTTGCCTCAAGTCTTCCTGCACCTTCTCCTCTCTGATCTGTATCGGGTTTATAGAAACATAGAAACATAGAAAATAGGTGCAGGAGTAGGCCATTCGGCCCTTCGAGCCTGCACCGCCATTTATTATGATCATGGCTGATCATCCAACTCAGAACCCAGCCCCAGCCTTCCCTCCATACCCCCTGACCCCTGTAGCCACAAGGGCCATATCTAACTCCCTCTTAAACATAGCCAATGAACTGGCCTCAACAGTTTGCTGTGGCAGTGAATTCCACAGATTCACCACTCTCTGTGTGAAGAAGTTTTTCCTAATCTCAGTCCTAAAAGGCTTCGCCTTTATCCTCAAACCGTGATCCCTCGTTCTGGACTTCCCCAACATCGGGAACAATCTTCCTGCATCTAGCCTGTCCAATCCCTTTAGGATCTTATACGTTTCAATCAGATCCCCCCCTCAATCTTCTAAATTCCAACGAGTACAAGCCCAGTTCATCCAGTCTTTCTTCATATGAAAGACCTGCCATCCCAGGAATCAATCTGGTGAACCTTCTTTGTACTCCCTCTATGGCAAGGATGTCTTTCCTCAGATTAGGGGACCAAAACTGCACACAAGACTCCAGGTGTGGTCTCACCAAGGCCTTGTACAACTGCAGTAGTACCTCCCTGCTCCTGTACTCGAATCCTCTCGCTATAAATGCCAGCATACCGTTTGCCTTTTTCACCGCCTGCTGTACCTGCATGCCCACTTTCAATGACTGGTGTATAATGACACCCAGGTCTCGTTGCACCTCCCCTTTTCCTAATCGGCCACCATTCAGATAATAATCTGTTTTCCTATTTTTGCCACCAAAGTGGATAACTTCACATTTATCCACATTAAATTGCATCTGCCATGAATTTGCCCACTCACCCAACCTATCCAAGTCACCCTGCATCCTCTTAGCATCCTCCTCACAGCTAACACTGCCGCCCAGCTTCGTGTCATCCGCAAACTTGGAGATGCTGCATTTAATTCCCTCATCCAAGTCATTAATATATATTGTAAACAACTGGGGTCCCAGCACTGAGCCTTGCGGTACCCCACTAGTCACCGCCTGCCATTCTGAAAAGGTCCCGTTTATTCCCACTCTTTGCTTCCTGTCTGCTAACCAATTCTCCACCCACACCAATACCTTACCCCCAATACCGTGTGCTTTAAGTTTGCACACTAATCTCTTGTGTGGGACCTTGTCAAAAGCCTTTTGAAAATCCAAATATACCACATCCACTGGTTCTCCCCTATCCACTCTACTAGTTACATCCTCAAAAAATTCTATGAGATTCGTCAGACATGATTTTCCTTTCACAAATCCATGCTGACTTTGTCCGATCATTTCACCGCTTTCCAAATGTGCTGTTATCACATCCTTGATAACTGACTCCAGCAGTTTCCCCACCACCGACGTTAGGCTAACCAGTCTATAATTCCCCGGTTTCTCTCTCCCTCCTTTTTTAAAAAGTGGAGTTACATTCGCCACCCTCCAATCCTCAGGAACTAGTCCAGAATCTAACGAGTTTTGAAAATTATCATGTATTGCTGTTTGACCTCACTTATATAGACTCTGTGTCCATATCCCAAGTAAATACTGTACATATGTACAAAATCTATTTAAGATCTCCACGATCTCTTCTGGCTCCGTGCATAGATCACCACACTGATCTTCAAGAGGATGACATTTGTCCCTTGCTATCATTTTATATTTAATGTATCTATAGAAGTCATTGTGTGTCTCCTTCACCTGGTCTGCTAGAGCAACTCAAGCCTTCATTTTGCCCTTCTGATTGCTCTCTGAAATGTTTGCTTGCATTTCTTATGCTTCTCAAGTACCTCATCTTTACCTTGTTGTCTAATCTTGCTATGCACCTCCATCTCCTTCTTAACCAGGACCTCAGCATCTCTTGAAAACCAAGGTTCCTTAAACCTATTAGCTTTTCCTTTTATTCTGACAGGAACAAGCATAATCTGTACTCTGAAAATATTACTTTTGAAGGCCTCCCACTTACCAAGCACACCTTTGGCAGAAGACAACCTGTCCCAATCCACACTTGCTAGATCCTTTCTGATGCCAGCAAAACTGGCCTTTCTCCAATTTAGAATCTCAACCTCAGGACCAGATCTATCCTTCTCCATAATTACCTTGAAATTAATGAAATTATGATCCTAAGTCCACAGTGATCTCTTACACACACTTCTGTTACCTGCCCTGAATAGGAGATTCAGTAGACACTCTCTCGAGTTGGGACCTCTAAATATTGAATAAGGAGACTTTCCTGAACACAATTTACAAACTATCCCATCCAGCCTGTCACAGTACGTGGAAAGTTAAAATCACCGACTATCACTACATAATGTTTCTCGCCACAGTTTGCAATTCCTTTCTACAAATTTACTCATCTAAATCCTGCTGACTATTGGGAGTTCTATAATATAATCCCTTTAATGTGATAATCCCTTTCTTATCCCTCAGTTCCACTCATATAGTCTCAGTAGACAAGCTTTCTAGTCTGTCCTGCCTGAGCACTGCCGTGATATTTTCCCTGATTAGTAATGCCAATCTTCCCCTTTTAATCCCACCCGCTCTATCATGTCTAAAACAATGGGACCCAAGAACACTGAGCTGCCAGTCCTGCCCCTCCCACAACCAAGTTTTACTAATGGCTGTCGTTGCTAAGTACCATCGAGTTGTTGTCGACTCATGGTGACCCTATGGTAGTTGCCCTAAATGAGTTTCGATCCTCACAAAGGAAGCTTATTGTTGATAATGTTGCATTCATAGCTGTCCTTATTAAGTCCATCCATCTGGTTGGTGGTTTTCCTCTCTCCCGTTGTCCTTCCACCATTCCGAGATGATAGCTTTTTCCAGGGAGCTGTTTCTTCCCATGATGTGCCCAAAGAACGATAGGTGGTGCCTTATTGTCTGAGCCTCCAGAGAGAGACTTGGTTTGATCTCGTTGAAAACTGATCCGTTTGTACTGTGTGAGGTCCACGAGATGTATAGTATTTTTCTCCAGCACCGCAGTTCACAGGCATCGATACACTTCCTATCCTCCTTCTTCACCATCCAACTTTCACTTCCATATAATGTCATTGAGAACACTATCGCCTGCCCAAGTCCGATCTTTGTACATAGAGATAGATTCCTGTTCCCAAGGATCTTCTTTAAATACTCCGTGGCTGCTCTGTCAGGGGCGATTCTTCTTTGGATTTCTTGACTGCTTACTGCTTCTGTGTTAGTCATTGATCCAAGTGAATTGAAACTGTAAGCCACTTCAATTTCCTCTCCATTGAGATTGAAATTGGTTGTCTGCCAGTCATCATAATCTTAGTCTTCTTCAGGTTAAGGTGCAAACCCATCTAGAGGCTATGTTCCTTGATGTTGGTTAGCAGTTGCTTCAGGTCTTCTTCATCTTCAGCCAGTATTGTCCTGTCATCAGCAGAATGTAGATTATTGATGATTCCGCCACCAATTTTCACCCCTTGATTCTCCTCGTACACTTCTGTTTCCCTGAAGATTTGTTTGGTGCACAAATTAAATAGGTGAGGGAGAGAATACAACCTTGTTGTAGCCCTTTATGGATGCTGAACTATTAACTTTCTCCTTGTTCAATTCAAACTGTTGCTTCTTGATTGATGTAAAGATTGTGCATAAGGATGATCAAATGCTTTGGTGCAGCCACATGTCTCAATGTGATCCATAGCCTTTCACCAAAGTACCAAAATATGATCTTCAAAATATTCCACCATAATTGAAAGATGCTCTGAACAATTGTTTCACTGCTCTAATCATGACCAATAGGATATCTTATGTGGGAAAGCATCAAGAACACTGTACACGGACAGTGTGAAAAACTCTGCATGAGGTGAAAATGCAGAAGAGACTGAAATGGAATAGTGAAGAAACTCTGAAAATCACACAGGAAAGAAGAGGAGCCAAAGCTAAGAGAAACTGCAGTCACAGTTCTCAATCAAGCTTTCCAACGTTCTGCTGGGTGAGACAAAGAAAACTAATACAATAACATGTGTGAAGAGGTAGAAATGGAAAATTAGAAAGGGAGGGCAAGATCAGTCTTCTTAAAGCTACAAGGACTGAAGAGAAAATTCCAGCCTCACATTGGAATGCTGGAAGATACACAAGCTGCCATGCTCAATGAATCTGAGAAGATCAAACAATGATGGAAGGAACACTGTGAGTCATTGTACCAGAAAGATCAACTGGATCAGGAGTATCATCCTATACAATACAATAAGGAGCTGATGGTGATGAAGGAAGACATTGCAGCAGCGTTAAAAGCCCTACCAAAGACCAAAGCACCTGGCATTGATGGAATTCCAATTGGAATACTACGGCACTCAGACTCAACTGTTGTAATACTGACGATGTTCTGTCAGCTCCTCTGGAAGACAACATCATGGCCAAGTGAATGCAGGAAATCAGCGTTTTTACAAATATCGAAGAAAGGTGATCTGACAGAGTGAGAAAATTATTGTACAATCGTCCTCATTCCTCATGCCACGTGGGAGGAAAGGAACTGTCAATATCTTGGGTCAAAACCTTACATCAGGACCAGATTCCTGATGCAAGGTATGACCTAAAACTTCAACAAATCCTTTCCCCCATAGGGAATTAGCTTCATTTGGTATCATGTTTGTCACAGACATCACAGGCCCAAAGGCCTGTTGTTCTTGTGCTGTCCAGATCTGTGATTTATGTTGTTCTATCATTGCAACAATCCACTGACAACTTATATACAAGGCAGTGGAAGAACCTTTCACTGGAGTTCCATAAAATTATGTGAAATTAGGTGTACCGAGTAAATGATTATTTTGCAGCTTTTTTTTGTCTAACATTTCATTTGTTTTCTTCAAGGATTAAGTTGCAAGCTTTTTCTAATCAGGAAGCAAGTCCTGATACTTGTCTGCAGAGGGCATTGTGATCCAGGTAATACTGCAGTGCTTGCCCCTATCTCCTGCCTCCTGCACCTGCTTCATCACCGATGGTGACCCTGACATTTGACTGCATCCTGCATGTTTCTTTAAACATCAATAATTTCCATTCTTGCACAGCTTGCCACAAGTCTGTGTACCCTGCATGGCTGGTTGCAGTTAAATAGATGGGACTGGGACATGCATAACATGTTGTGGTGTCATCAGCTCCCCCTGCTAGGTGCAACTCCTGCTTCCCTCCTCTACTAGGCAACAGATATTCAAAGTCAAGTTTCAAGTCCAAGTTTACTTTCATGGGCATACATACCCAGGGTATAAATGCCATGAGCTTTAACAGCGGCCAATCGGAGGTCAGAGGTGAAAAGTAAAGGTGTCTTCGCCCAGGTTGAGGAGAGAGCCTTAAAAGTTTCAGAGCTTTAACAGCAGCCAATCAGAGTTCAGGATTCATTAGCAAGGTCAAATTAAAATAAGGCAAGGGCAAGCGGAGATAAGGTAGATGATCTTGTAAAGCAGTAAGAGATTGGCAGATATGACATAGTGGGTACCAAGGAGTCATGGCTATGGCCGAAAGAGGATTGTGGTTGGGAGCTTAATATCCAAGGATACACAATATAGTGGAAGGGCAGGTAGATCGGTAGAGGGGGAATGGCTCTGCTGGTAAAAAATGAAATCAAACCTTTAGAAAGAGGTGATATAGGATCAGAAGATATAGAATCCTTGTGGGTAGAGTTAAAAAACTGCAATGGTAAGAAGTTTCTGAGGACAGTTTCATACAGGCCTCCAAACAGTAGTCAGGATGTGGTCTACAAATTACAGCAGGAGATAGAAAAAGCATGTCAAAAAGGCAATGTTACATTAGTCATGGGGTATTTCAATATGCAGATAGTTTGGGAAAATCAAGTTGATGCTCAATCCCAAAAGAGAGAATTTGTGGAATACCTCCCCAGATGGTTTATCCCACTAGGATTGGCTGTGGTGTAATAAACTGGTTATGATTAGGGAACCAGTGATCATAATATGGTAGAACTTACCCTGCAATTTGAGAAGGAGAACCTAAAGTCAGATGTACTGGCTTTGCAGTGGAATAAAAGACATGAGCAATGAGGAAGGGTTAATTAGCGATCTTGTCGTGAGAGGCCCCTTGGGTAAGAGTGACCATAATATGGTGGAATTCTTCATTAACATGGAGAGTGACGTAGTTAATTCAGAAACAAAGGTTCTGAACTTAAAGAGAGGTAACTTTGAAGGTATGAGACGTGAATTAGCTAAGATAGACTGGCAAATGACACTTCAAGGATTGACGGTGGATATGCAATGGCAGGCATTTAAAGGTTGCATGGATGAACTACAACAATTGTTCATCCCAGTTTGGCAAAAGAATAAATCAAGGAAGGTAGTGCACCCGTGGCTGACAAGAGAAATTAGGGATAGTATCAATTCCAAAGAAGTAGCATACAAATTAGCCAGAGAAAGTGGCTCACCTGAGGACTGGGAGAAATTCAGAGTTCAGCAGAGGAGGACAAAGGGCTTAATTAGGAAGGGGAAAAAAGATTATGAGAGAAAACTGGCAGAGAACATAAAAACGGACTGTAAAAGCTTTTATAGATATGTAAAAAGGAAAAGACTGATAAAGACAAATGTAGGTCCCCTGCAAACAGAAACAGGTGAATTGATTATGGGGAGCAAGGACATGGCAGACCAATTGAATAATTACTTTGGTTCTGTCTTCACTAAGGAGGACATAAATAATCTTCCAGAAATAGTAAGGGACAGAGGGTCCAGTGAGATGGAGGAACTGAGCGAAATACATGTTAGTAGGGAAGTGGTGTTAGGTAAATTGAAGGGATTGAAGGCAGATAAATCCCCAGGGCCAGATGGTCTGCATCCCAGAGTGCTTAAGGAAGTGGCCCAAGAAATAGTGGATGCATTAGTGATAATTTTTCAAAACTCGTTAGATTCTGGACTAGTTCCTGAGGATTGGAGGGTGGCTAATGTAACCCCACTTTTTAAAAAAGGAGGGAGAGAGAAACCGGGGAATTATAGGCCGGTTAGCCTAACGTCGGTGGTGGGGAAACTGCTGGAGTCAGTTATCAAGGATGTGATAACAGCACATTTGGAAAGCGGTGAAATGATCGGACAAAGTCAGCATGGATTTGTGAAAGGAAAATCATGTCTGACGAATCTCATAGAATTTTTTGAGGATGTAACTAGTAGAGTGGATAGGGGAGAACCAGTGGATGTGGTATATTTGGATTTTCAAAAGGCTTTTGACAAGGTCCCACACAGGAGATTAGTGTGCAAACTTAAAGCACACGGTATTGGGGGTAAGGTATTGGTGTGGGTGGAGAATTGGTTAGCAGACAGGAAGCAAAGAGTGGGAATAAACGGGACCTTTTCAGAATGGCAGGCGGTGACTAGTGGGGTACCGCAAGGCTCAGTGCTGGGACCCCAGTTGTTTACAATATATATTAATGACTTGGATGAGGGAATTAAATGCAGCATCTCCAAGTTTGCGGATGACACAAAGCTGGGTGGCAGTGTTAGCAGTGAGGAGGATGCTAAGAGGATGCAGGGTGACTTGGATAGGTTGGGTGAGTGGGCAAACTCATGGCAGATGCAATTTAATGTGGATAAATGTGAAGTTATCCACTTTGGTGGCAAAAATAGGAAAACAGATTATTATCTGAATGGTGGCCGATTAGGAAAAGGGGAGGTGCAACGAGACCTGGGTGTCATTATACACCAGTCATTGAAAGTGGGCATGCAGGTACAGCAGGCGGTGAAAAAGGCGAACGGTATGCTGGCATTTATAGCAAGAGGATTCGAGTACAGGAGCAGGGAGGTACTACTGCAGTTGTACAAGGCCTTGGTGAGACCACACCTGGAGTATTGTGTGCAGTTTTGGTCCCCTAATCTGAGGAAAGACATCTTTGCCATAGAGGGCGTACAAAGAAGGTTCACCAGATTGATTCCTGGGATGGCAGGTCTTTCATATGAAGAAAGACTGGATGAACTGGGCTTGTACTCGTTGGAATTTAGAAGATTGAGGGGGGATTTGATTGAAACGTATAAGATCCTAAAGGGATTGGACAGGCTAGATGCGGGAAGATTGTTCCCGATGTTGGGGAGGTCTAGAACGAGGGGTCACAGTTTGAGGATAGAGGGGAAGCCTTTTAGGACCGAGGTTAGGAAAAACTTCTTCACACAGAGAGTGGTGAATCTGTGGAATTCTCTGCCACAGCAAACTGTTGAGGCCAGTTCATTAGCTATGTTTAAAAGGAAGTTAGATATGGCCCTTGTGGCTACAGGGGTCAGGGGGTATGGAGGGAAGGCTGGGTTCTGAGTTGGATGATCAGCCATGATCATAATAAATGGCGGTGCAGGCTCGAAGGGCCGAATGGCCTACTCCTGCACCTATTTTCTATGTTTCTATGTTTCTATGAGAGAGGGCCTGGCCAAAGTTGATTGGAAGGGAACACTAGCAAGGATAATGGCAGAACAGCAATAGCTGGAATTTCTGAGAGTAAGTCAAAAAGCACAGGATAGATGCATCCCAAGAAGAGGAAGGATGAAGGAAGAATAATGCAACATTGGCTGACAAGAGAAATTAAAGCCAACATAAAAGCAAAAGAGAGGGCATGTAATAGAGCAAAAATTAGTGGATTTTTAAAAAAACTAACGGAAGGCAATTAACAAAACTGCAAGTGAGGAAAGCTGAAATATGAAGGCAAACCAGAGAATAATATCACAAATGATAGCAAAAGTGTTTTTTTCAGATATATAAAGAGTGCAAAAGAAGTGTGAGTAGATAATGGGCAGCTGGAAAATGATGCTGGAGAGATAGTAACAGAGGACAAGAAAATAGCAGTCGAACTAAGTAGGTACTTTGCATCAGTCTTCACTGTGGAAGACACTAGTAGTATGTTGGAAGTTCAATAGTGTCAAGGGTCAGGAGTGAGTGCAGTTTTTAGTACTAGAGAGATGGTACTTGGCAAACTGAAAGATCTGAAGGTAGATAAGTCAGCTGGACCAGATGGTGTACACCCCAGGTTTCTGAAAGACGTGGCATTAGTAATGATCTTTCTAGATTCAATAGATTCTGGCATGGTTCCAGAGGACTAGAAAATTGCAAACATCACTCTACTCTTTACGAAGGGAGGGAGGCAGAAGAAAGGAAATTATAGGCCAGTTAGCCTGACTTGAGTGTTTGGGAAGATATTGGAATTGATTGTTAAATATGTGGTTTCAGGGTACTTGGACAGACATGACAAGCTAGGCCAAAGACAGCGTGGTTTCCTTAAGGGAAAATCTTGCCTGACAATTCTTTTGGAATTCTTTGAAGAAATAACAAGCAGGATAGACAAAGGAGAATCAGTTGATGTTGTGTACTTGGATTTTCAGAAGGCCTTTGACAAGGTGCCACACATGATGCTGCTTAACAAGTTATAGAAAAGAAACTAGCATGGATAGAGCATTGGCTGATTGTAAAGAGGCAAAGAGTAGGAATAAAAGGACCCTTTTCTGGGTGGCTTCCAAAGGCTAATGGTGTTCCGTATGGGTCTGTGTTGGGACCACTTCTTTTTACATTTTATGTCAACGACTTGGTTGATGGAATTGATGGGTTTGCGGACAATACAAAGATAAGTGGAGGGGCAGGTAGTGTTGAGGAAGCAGAGAGGCTGCAGAAGGACTTGGACAGACTGGGAGAATGGGCAAAGATGTGGCAGATGGAATACAGTGTTAGAAAGTGAATGGTCATGCACTTAGGTAGCAGAAATAAAAGCATAGCCTATTTTCTAAATGGGGAGAAAATTCAAAAAATCTGGGGTGCCAAGGGATTTGGGAGTCCTCGTGCAGAAATCCCGAAAGGTTAACTTGCAGCTTGAATCAGTGGTGAGGAAGACAAATGTAATGTTAGCATTTATTTTGAGAGGACTAGGATTTAAAAGCAAGAATCTAATGCTGAGGCTTTATAAGATACTGGTGAGCATTGTGAGTGGTTTTGGGTCCCTTATTTAAAGACTATGGTGACTTTAGAAGACATTCACGAAAATGATTCTTGGAATACAAGGTTACCATATGAGCAACGTATGAGCTTAGTGCCTGTATTCACTGGAAGTTAGAAGAATGAGGCGGATTCTCATTGAAACCTATCGAATGTTGAAAGGCCTAGATAGAGTGGATGTGAGGAGGATGTTTCCTTTGGTGGGGGAAGTCTAGGACCAGAAGGCACAGCTTTAAATAGAGGGACATCCTTTTGGAACAGAGATGAGGAGGAATTTCTTTAGCAAGAGGTGGTGAATCTGTGGCATTGGTTGCCAGAGGAAGTGTGCGGACCAGGTCACTGGGCAGAGATTGATCGGTTCTTGGTTGGTCAGGGTGTGAAAGGAGAATGGGGTTGAGAGGGAATCAGATCAGCAATGATGAAATAGTGGAGCAGACTCGATGGTCTAATTCTGCCCCTAGGTCTTGTGGTCTAAAATGAGTGTTCTGTAGCAGCAGCACAATACATGGCAAATGTAAGTTAACATTAAACTAAAATTAACATAAACTAAACATTACTTGCATGATAAGATAAATAAAAACAAGTAAATGATGCTAGTGCAAGTTGAGGGAAGTATAATCTAAATGTAGTGTTTGTGTTTTCATATCAGTTCAAGAACATGAGGGCAATGGGGAAGAAGCTGTTGTTGAACCCTGACAATTGGGTCTTTAGTCTCCTGTACCTCACGTCTGAAGGGTTTAATGACAAAAGCACATGGCCTGGGTGAGGGAGTCGTTAATAACGGATTTCACATTCTTGAGACATCATTGCTTGCAGATAACCTCGATGGGGGGGAAAGCTGTGGCTGCAATGGAAATGACTGAGTTCACCACTCTCAAGTCTCTTGTCTTCCTCAGCACTGCAAGAATTTTTCCATTGTACATCTGTTCAGGTTTGTAAGAGCCTTTTACTTGTCCTGTGCATAGCATGAGCCATGCATGGGGAACCCAGCCCTTCCCTAGTCATTGTCTGGCTACTGGCTTCAGCCCTGTAGGCTCTCACAGAGCAGGTTAGCAGCCCCAGGGTATGGCCGGACTGGCAGCACATGGTCTGAGGCAAAGTGAATGCTCAGGCTCACACGCTCCAGAACTGGTGTCGCTGGCTGTCCGGGTCAACCACAGGGGCTGGGTTCAGCTTGCACATCAGGCTCCTGCAAGAGTGCAGTGCAGCAGACCTGCCTCCAATGCAGCACACGTAAACAGCCCCACTGCTGCCTGACTGTACACAGCGATCTGGCGACTGGCGATGGACCTTCATTCCCTCTCATCCTGCTGTATAATTCAGGAAGATGATGACTGGTCTCTTACTGTACCTCACAGTCACACTCCTCCACAAACTCCTTAACCCCTGATTCCCTCAATACCTAAACACCCACTTTTTCAAGCAGAAAGTCACTGCACATCTTGGGCAGAGAATTCCAAAGATTCTCCACCTTTTGAGCACAAAAACGTCTCTGCAACTCTGTCCTGAGAGTAGGGGCAGAACCCTTATTCTGAGCCTGTGGTTCTGGGAGACATCGGCTCCAGCCCTTCTCTGTCTGAGCGAAGTTTCCATGTTCTCCCTGTGACCCTGTGAGTTCCCTCTGGTGGCTCCCGTTTCCTGGTAGGTGAATTGATTGCTGTAAATTGCCCCTGGTGTGTTGGTGAGTGATAGGTTTGGGTAGGTGCAGGAACAGAGGATGAGTGTAAATGGGTGGCTGATGGCTGATACAGATCAGTGGGTTGAAGGACCTATGGTTCTTCATCACACAACTTCTTGGTGATAAATCATCAGAGTGTTCACCCAGTTGATGTTGTATGATGGGGTGTGGCAGAGATGTAAACAGGGAGATTACATTGGAGCAAGCTGCATTTTAAATAAGGTGTGATGAAGGGCTGCCCAGAAACATTTCTGCAACGTTACACTGTCTGTGAGCATGGTGAAGCCCCTCCCAGCCCTGTTCACTGATAGCTGTGTCAATGCCTGTTAAAGCTCAATACGTATGTGTGTATTGTACAGTTACACACTGTGGTAAGTTTGCAAGTGTTGGGAAGTTTGAAGGTTGGGTCTGAGAGTTTGCGTAAGTGTAGGAGAGGACATGAAGCAGTGTTTGTGTGCAGAATGTGGTGTATTCACTGAGGCAGGGTGAATAAATCAGGTCTAGGAGGTATGGCTGTCTCTGACCCCCTCACCTGGGACCTATTGTCCTCCGAGCTGGCTGAATGTGCAGGGCCTTACTACTGGTGATGAACTGCTTTCCAAGGGCTGCCTCACGGAGGCTGTTGCGTGTGTTTTCCCACCCACTAGCTCACCATTTGCAGCACTGTAAGCAGAAAGGACTTCCTCTTCCTGTCCCTAATTAGGGGAATCACTTTCAGTTAGCATGCAGAGTTCCTGAAATGACCCCATATTGTTGGAGAACAGTGTGTTTAAAACTACACATCACTGCATGGGACGGGTGTAGTTGTTTCTTGAGAGGCGGACGGTGAGTAGCCTTCCGTACGTCTCTCCGCATAGCTCCATTTAATGTGTGGCTGAATTTCTTGGACCTGATCATCATGGCTTGGTATTTTTATATTTGGAATAAAGAATACATTTAGGGGACCATTTCTGAAGCAGAACAGGGGAATTTTCTCAGTGTACTGACTAAGGGTAATGCCTAGATTAATTTAATTGATGACAACAAGCATGACACTATAAGAATTCAGGGATCAGGCAGTGTCTGTAGTGGAAAATGGACTGTCAAAGTTTCAGCTTGAGACTCTTTTTCAGCACAGTCCAGAGGAAAAGTCTCGACCTGAAATGTTGACTGTCCATTTCCCGCCTCACATGCTACTTGATCTGTTGTGTCCCTCTGACATCAAACCAGAGTCAGTTTATTATCATTGACATATATAATGAAATCTGTTGTTTTGTGGCGGCAGTACAATGGAAGACATAAAATGTGCTTTAGATTACAATAAGAAAAATACACCAGATGGCCACTTTATTAGATATCTCCTGTACCTAATAAAGTGGTCACTGAGTGTGCGTTTGTGGTCTTCTGCTGCCACAGCCCATCCACGTCAAGGTCTGATGCATTCAGAGACGCTCTTCTGTACATCACTGTGGTAACATGTGTTACTGTCAGCTTGCGCCAGTTTGTCCGTTGTCTTCGGACCGCGCTCACTCACTAGACATTTTCACCTACAGGCTGCTGCTCACTGGATATATTTTGTTTCTCGCACCATTCTCTGTAAACTTTAGAGACTGTTGTGTGTGGAAGTCCCAGGAGATCACGGGTTCTGAGATACTCAAATCATTCTGTCTGGCACCAACAATTACTCCACGCTCAAAGTCACTCAGATCTTTTCCCCATTCTGGTGTTTGGTCTCAAAAAACAACTGAGCCTCTGTATGATTTTAGGCATTGAATTGCTGATTAAATATTTGGGCTAATAAGCTGGTGTACAGGTGTACCTAATAAAATGGCCGCTGAGTGTACATCAAAAAAAATTAAATAAGCAGTTGAAAAAGGATGGATGAGGTCATCGGAGGATGAGAGGTGTCCTGATAGAGGTGTATAAGATAATGAGGGGCATTGATCGTGTCGATAGTCGGAGGCTTTTCCCCAGGGCTGAAATGGCCAGCACGAGAGGGCACAGTTTTAAGGTGCTTGGAAGTAGGTACAGAGGAGATGTCAGGGGTACGTTTTTTACACAGAGAGTAGTGAGTGCGTGGAATGGGCTGCTGGCGATGGTGGTGGAGGTGGATACGATAGGGTCTTTTAAGAGACTCCTGGACAGGTACGTGGAACTCAGAAAAATAGAGGGCTATGGGTAACCCTAGGTAATTTCTCAGGTAAGGACATGTTTGGGTACAGCCTTCTGGTCCGAAGGGCCTGTAATATGCTGTAGGTTTTCTATGTTTCTGTTTCTAAAGAGAGCAAAAATATCGAGGTAGTGTTCATGGGTTCATGGACCATTCAGAGGGGAAGAAGCTATTGCTAAAACGTTGAGTGTCTGTCTTTAGGCTCCTGTGCCTCCCCTCTGATGGTACTACTGAGAAGGGGGCATGTGCTGGGTGGTGGGGGTCTTTATTGATAGATGCCATCTTTTCTGAGGCATTGCCTTTTGTGATGATGAAAGGCTAGAGCCCATGATGGGGTTTCCGAGGTTGTTGCATACTTAATATTTCAATAATGTTTGAGTAATCTTGTAATTATGTCATTGATTAAATGTTCTTTGTTTGTGTGAATAATTCATCATGGGCTGTATGTAAAGATAAGTAATTTGCATATGTCATGAAGCTGTCATTTGAGATGCACGTGCCTTGCTTGAAAGTAAACATGAAGTTAGATCCACATTTCGCACTTTCGTGCCTTTCTTTTAAACATAGAAACATAGAAAATAGGTGCAGGAGTAGGCCATTCGGCCCTTCGAGCCTGCACCGCCATTTATTATGATCATGGCTGATCATCCAACTCAGAACCCAGCCTTCCCTCCATACCCCCTGACCCCTGTAGCCACAAGGGCCATATCTAACTTCCTTTTAAACATAGCTAATGAACTGGCCTCAACAGTTTGCTGTGGCAGAGAATTCCACAGATTCACCACTCTCTGTGTGAAGAAGTTTTTCCTAACCTCGGTCCTAAAAGGCTTCCCCTCTATCCTCAAACTGTGACCCCTCGTTCTAGACCTCCCCAACATCGGGAACAATCTTCCTGCATCTAGCCTGTCCAATCCCTTTAGGATCTTATACGTTTCAATCAGATCCCCCCTCAATCTTCTAAATTCCAACGAGTACAAGCCCAGTTCATCCAGTCTTTCTTCATATGAAAGACCTGCCATCCCAGGAATCAATCTGGTGAACCTTCTTTGTACTCCCTCTATGGCAAAGATGTCTTTCCTCAGATTAGGGGACCAAAACTGCACACAATACTCCAGGTGTGGTCTCACCAAGGCCTTGTACAACTGCAGTAGTACCTCCCTGCTCCTGTACTCGAATCCTCTCGCTATAAATGCCAGCATACCGTTCGCCTTTTTCACCGCCTGCTGTACCTGCATGCCCACTTTCAATGACTGGTGTATAATGACACCCAGGTCTCGTTGCACCTCCCCTTTTCCTAATCGGCCACCATTCAGATAATAATCTGTTTTCCTATTTTTGCCACCAAAGTGGATAACTTCACATTTATCCACATTAAATTGCATCTGCCATGAGTTTGCCCACTCACCCAACCTATCCAAGTCACCCTGCATCCTCTTAGCATCCTCCTCACTGTTAACACTGCCACCCAGCTTCGTGTCATCCGCAAACTTGGAGATGCTGCATTTAATTCCCTCATCCAAGTCATTAATATATATTGTAAACAACTGGGGTCCCAGCACTGAGCCTTGCGGTACCCCACTAGTCACCGCCTGCCATTCTGAAAAGGTCCCGTTTATTCCCACTCTTTGCTTCCTGTCTGCTAACCAATTCTCCACCCACACCAATACCTTACCCCCAATACCGTGTGCTTTAAGTTTGCACACTAATCTCCTATGTGGGACCTTGTCAAAAGCCTTTTGAAAATCCAAATATACCACATCCACTGGTTCTCCCCTATCCACTCTACTAGTTACATCCTCAAAAAATTCTATGAGATTCGTCAGACATGATTTTCCTTTCACAAATCCATGCTGACTTTGTCCGATCATTTCACCGCTTTCCAAATGTGCTGTTATCACATCCTTGATAACTGACTCCAGCAGTTTCCCCACCACCGACGTTAGGCTAACCGGCCTATAATTCCCCGGTTTCTCTCTCCCTCCTTTTTTAAAAAGTGGGGTTACATTAGCCACCCTCCAATCCTCAGGAACTAGTCCAGAATCTAACGAGTTTTGAAAAATTATCACTAATGCATCCACTATTTCTTGGGCCACTTCCTTAAGCACTCTGGGATGCAGACCATCTGGCCCTGGGGATTTATCTGCCTTCAATCCCTTCAATTTACCTAACACCACTTCCCTACTAACATGTATTTCGCTCAGTTCCTCCATCTCACTGGACCCTCTGTCCCTTACTATTTCTGGAAGATTATTTATGTCCTCCTTAGTGAAGACAGAACCAAAGTAATTATTCAATTGGTCTGCCATGTCCTTGCTCCCCATAATCAATTCACCTGTTTCTGTTTGCAGGGGACCTACATTTGTCTTTATCAGTCTTTTCCTTTTTACATATCTATAAAAGCTTTTACAGTCCGTTTTTATGTTCTCTGCCAGTTTTCTCTCATAATCTTTTTTCCCCTTCCTAATTAAGCCCTTTGTCCTCCTCTGCTGAACTCTGAATTTCTCCCAGTCCTCAGGTGAGCCACTTTCTCTGGCTAATTTGTATGCTACTTCTTTGGAATTGATGCTATCCCTAATTTCTCTTGTCAGCCACGGGTGCACTACCTTCCTTGATTTATTCTTTTGCCAAACTGGGATGAACAATTGTTGTAGTTCATCCATGCAACCTTTAAATGCCTGCCATTGCATATCCACCGTCAATCCTTGAAGTGTCATTTGCCAGTCTATCTTAGCTAATTCATGTCTCATACCTTCAAAGTTACCCCTCTTTAAGTTCAGAACCTTTGTTTCTGAATTAACTACGTCACTCTCCATGTTAATGAAGAATTCCACCATATTATGGTCACTCTTACCCAAGGGGCCTCTCACGACAAGATCGCTAATTAACCCTTCCTCATTGCTCAAAACCCAGTCCAGAATAGCCTGCTCTCTAGTCGGTTCCTCGACATGTTGGTTCAAAAAACCATCCCGCATACATTCCAAGAAATCCTCTTCCTCAGCACCTTTACCAATTTGGTTCACCCAGTCTACATGTAGATTGAAGTCACCCATTATAACTGCTGTTCCTTTATTGCACACATTTCTAATTTCCTGTTTAATACCATCTCCGACCTCACTACTACTGTTAGGTGGCCTGTACACAACTCCCACCAGCATCTTCTGCCCCTTAGTGTTACGCAGCTCTACCCATATCGATTCCACATCTTCCCGGCTTATGTCCTTCCTTTCTATTGCGTTAATCTCTTTTTTAACCAGCAACGCCACCCCACCTCCCCTTCCTTCGTGTCTATCCCTCCTGAATATTGAATATCCCTGAACGTTGAGCTCCCATCCCTGGTCACCCTGGAGCCATGTCTCTGTGATCCCAACTATATCATAATCATTAATAACAATCTGCACTTTCAATTCATCCACCTTATTACGAATGCTCCTTGCATTGACACATAAAGCCTTCAGGCACTCTTTTACAACTCTCTTAGCCCTTTTTAATGCTTGCCCTGGATTTGTCGGCCTGCCACTTTTACTTTTCCCCTTTGTACTTTTTGCTTCTACGCTCACTTTACACCCCTCTGTCTCTCTGCACTGGTTCCCATCCCTCTGTTGTGAACTAACCTCCTCACACCTAGCCGCTTTAATTTGATTCCCACCCCCCAACCATTCTAGTTTAAAGTCACCTCAGTAGCCCCCGCTAATCTCCCTGCCAGGATATTGGTCCCCCGAGGATTTAAGTGTAACCCGTCCTTTTTGTACAGGTCACACCTGCGCCAAAAGAGGTCCCAATGATCCAAAAACTTGAATCCCTGCCCCCTGCTCCAATCCCTCAGCCACGCATTTATCCTCCACCTCATCGCATTCCTACTCTCACTGTCGCGTGGCACAGGCAGTAATCCCGAGATTACTACCTTTGCGGTCCTTTTTCTCAACTCCCTTCCTAGCTCCCTATATTCTTCTTTCAGGACCTCATCCCTTTTCCTACCTATGTCATTGGTACCTATATGTACCAGGACCTCTGGCTCTTCACCCTCCCACTTCAGGATATCTTGGACACGATCAGAAATATCCCGGACCCTGGCACCAGGGAGGCAAACTACCATCCGAGTCTCTGGACTGCGTCCACAGAATCGCCTATCTGACCCCCTTACTATCGAGTCACCTATCACAACTGCCCTCCTCTTCCTTGCCCTACCCTTCTGAGCTACAGGGCATTAAAATTAGTTTAATGTTCTGAAGTTACAAGACATAAGAATGGTGATGAGGTATTTTTAAAACGAAACCTAAAAGACCACCTGGACCTGCAGAGTTGATTCAGTTAACAGAATGACAGAAAACGGAACGGGTCACAGGTTCATAACCAGTGAATACCAGGAGATAATAATCATTATAAAAAAGAGCAGCAATGGCTGGTTACATCGGGAAGATTGATGCAGTTGATTACACAGCAAACAACTGGATTTTGTATACTGAACGGACTGAGCCATATTCTCATAGCCAATGAGAAACACATGGCAACTTTACTGAGTGTACTGGATTTACAGGCATAAAGATTGATTTGAAGTTTAACTGCTCCAACCAAACCAGCCAAAATAAACTTTGCTCATGAAAGTATTGTAGGAACACTTAGATCCAAAACCTTGTTGTTTGCAGAAAGCTTTAGGGTTCATAAGCGGGATGAAAAGGAAGGGGAGTCCATTTCAGCGAATGTGGCTGAATTGAAGAGATTGTCTGAGCATTGTCAGTTCAGTAATGATGCACTGAGAGATCCTTTAGTTTGTGAAAGCATTCAAAAATGACTCCAAGCTGACGCACAACTTCCTTTTGAATGTGCAGTTGAAAGAACTGTATCAATGGAAACAGCAGACAGAGATGCAGTTGAGTTGCAGGCAGGAATAAAATTGAGTGTGAACAAAATTGCAATGTCTAAACTGAAGCCGGTTTGGAAGATTGAACTGCAATACTGTTGTGGCAGGGGCTCATATACACCAGACCAATGCGGTTTAAGGGCAAAACTTGCAGAAAATGCAACAAAGTAGGACACAAAGAAAGAACATGTCATGCAGACAAAAATAAAGGGACTGCACAAGACAGAGAAAAAGAAAAAAAATCAAGTTGCAGTTTCAAAAAGCATGCTGTTGATGAAAAATCTGAAAATGATGAGATTGACACAGGATTGCATAGAGATTTGCGATTTCGAAACTGACAGGAGACAAACAATACAGCTTACAGCAGAAGCGAATGGCAAATTAATTAAAATGGAATTGGACACTGGTTCAGCTGATACAGTCATGCTACAAGTGAGTTTGAATGGCATTTCAAAGATACTGAACTGAAGCCTGCAGATACCTAACAAGAACTTGTACTTGAAAAAAGGTAACTATGGGAAAGACATTAATATCAGTGAGATACAACCACCGACAAGCCACATTGAGCTTGTATGTGGCAAAAAACAGGATGACCAGCATTGTGGAGGCCTGATTGGCTGAGAAATCTATAACAGGATTGGAGATCCATCCACCATTTACATGCCACATCCCCTGCAACAGAGTCAACAAAGGTGAATTATGAAAGGTACGACTGTCTTCATGCCCAACACCATGAAGTGTTGCCCAACAGAGGGCAAACAGGTGTTGATGCCAACCTCTATTCCCTGGTTGGAAAGCAGGAAGGACCCTGCTGCTCAGAGGAAGCATGGAAGTGATGAAAGCACTGGTCCAACTACAACAGCTTTTGTAGCCAACGTACCCGTGATAGCTTCTGATGTTAATCAGGCAGTTACTAGCAAAGTGTGTCTTGGTTTTAAGCTGGAAGAGAGTTCAAGGAGCTTTAGGAAATTTGCAAGCATTCAGTTTTTGCGAGTATAAAGATTCAGAATCTACTTTGCGTGCACTAAGGTTACTGCATGAACTTCAATTGAGAGACAAAAACCTGCTTGTAAAAGTAGTTGCAAAGACCAAACCCAGCTGGATGAATGGACGGCCAAAAAGAAAGGAGTCAGTGAAGATATGAAAACAGAGGATTTGTCAGATTTATTGTGGATGAGGAAATCAAGAGCAGAGATCAGATTGTAAAGGGAAAGGGACCAATAGAAGGATTAATAAGAGAATACTCCAGTGAAATAACTACACCGTTCCAAGATCAAGATGCACAAACTAGAAATAAGAAAAAGGAACGTGAGGAAAAAAAAGACAAGAAGTTCAAATGGAGAGAAGAGATAGAGAGGAAGAATGTGAGTGAGAAAGAACATGAGAAAGAGAAAGAAAGGGATGGAAATAGATCCAGAGAGAAAAGCTGAGAAAAGGAGAAGAAAGGTTACCAGAGATGTCAGAACCACTTCCTGCAGTCTCAGAGTCAACTTCAACAACCACCATGGAGGAGGCTCCTGAACCTGATATTATTTCACAGCCACAAGACTCACCTACCAAGCAGAGTGATCCCCCTTGTCAGGAAAGATATTGTCCCACAAGAGTAAGAAATCATCCACAGCAATTAAATCTTTAGGCCTGAATGGGACAACTATGCTGTGGATGTCTGTCTATAGTAGTTGTATTATATAGTATACTGTGTATACAGTTGAGATGCGTTCTCTGTTGAGTTGGAGTTTACAGCTAAGTAGGGAAGAGTGATGAGTATTTCATAATTCAATAATATTTGAGTAATCTTGAAAAGATGTTGTTGATTAATCATGCTTTGTTTAAATAATTCATTACACAAAAATACATGATTGCATATGTCATGACCACATATACGCATGCCCCTCACTTAAAAGTAAACACGAAATTAGATCTGCATTTCGGACTCCCATGCCTTTTTAAAAATTAGTTTAATATTTTGGAGTTACAAAAGATAACAAGTTGACAACCCTCTGCAACTTATTCCGATCCTGTGCAGTGGCCCCTCTGTACCAGAAGGTGAAGCAACCAGTTGGAATGCTGTCCATGGTACATCTGTAGAAATTTCCAAGTCTTTGGTGACATAGCAAATCTCCTCTAGCTCCTAATGAAATACAGCCGCTGGCGTGTCTACTTTGTAATTACATCAATATATTGGGCCCAGCGTAGATCTTCAGAGATGTTGACACCCAGGAGTTTAAAACTGTTCACTCTTTCCACTGCTGATCCCTCAACATGTCCTAGCGTGTGTTCCCTCAGCTTTCCCTCCCTGTAGTCCACAATCGATTCCTTGGTCCTACTGACTGTTGTGACACTGCTCAACCGGTCGATCTAGTTTGTTGCTCCAGGTTCCAGCATCCATTGTGTCTCACCTACGACAATTTGCTTGGTCACTTTGGGACCTCCTGTGCACTCATCACTGCTGTATTTTCCACACTCCAACATTTTGAAAGCAATTCTTGGCTGCCTAGTGATTCAGACAGTAGAAAGAGAGGCAGTGAAGGCTGTGCAAATGTCTTCTTTATTTAGCACACATATCAAGTTCCACATTTTGGTCGTCTGTCACAGATGTTTGCAGAGAGGAACAGAGGGAACTGGGGTAGTTGGTGCATGTCGCAACAACCTACAGAACTCTGAGCCCTTTGGCTGAGGGAGTGGTGGTCACAGAGGTCAGATTCAGAATGAATTGTATGAAACTGGTTAGGCTGCACTTGGCATACTGTGGGCAGTTCCAGTTGCCCTTTTACAGGGAGGATACAGAGGCTTTGGAGAGAGTAGAGAAAAGATTTGTCATCCCACTGCTTGGATTAGAGGGTATGATCTGTAAGGGGAGGTTGTACAAACTTGGGCTGTTTTCTCTAGAGTGCCAGAGGGTGAGGGGACCCGAAAGAAATTTATAAAAGTATAAGAAACCTTGATAGAGTAAACAGCTGGTATCTTTTTCCTAGGACAAAAATAACAAGCAGCACAAAAAAGGCATGTATTGAATGTGTGAAGGGAATAGTTCACAGGGATGTGCAGGGCAAGATTTATTTATTGATTGAGATGCAGTTACGAGCCACACGGGCTAGCAACCCCCGAAATAACCCCAGCCTAATCACCGGACAATTTACAATGACCGATTAATTGATCGACGGTATGTCTTTTGGAACGTGGGAGGAAACTGCAGTGTCCAAGGGAAACCCACACGGTCACGGGGAGAACGTACAAACTCCTTACAGGCAGCGGCGCGAATTGAACCTGGTGCTGTAAGGCGTTGTGTTAACTGCTACGCTACTGTGCACTCTTGTGGAATGGGCTGCAAGGAGTTATGGTGGAAGTAGACACGATCGCGGTGTTTGCATAGACACATACAAGGAATTGACATGTGAATATACAGGCATAAAGGAAGAGGTTAATTGGCATCATATTCAGCACAGATACTGGGGACTGATGGACTTGTTCTTCTGCTGAACTCTTCTATTACTAGTTACCAGAAGGTTTTGCAGTAATGTCTGTGGTCAATTAAATCACTAGGTATAGAGCAGAGTGAATATGCTGTTTCTGTGCCAGCAGCTCAGACGAATGATCCGGTAATGTGGGTTCCAGTGTAGCTGTAAAACAACTTCAGTTGATTAAGTACATCTAAAATCTATCTGGAGTAACGTCATGAGGATGTGAAACTACTAGATGATTGTGAAAGCTCACCGTTTGGGAATTCTGCCACACTCTGCAAACCAACGGAGCTGCAGGAATTTAAATCTGACAAAGCTGGACTGGAACTTTAAGAAGATCTGTGTGTGTATGAGTGCATATATCCATGCATATTTTATGATTACTGGGCTCCTGTGCCCCACTGATCCTCTCCCAGCCCCATCTTGTCCTCTGCCCTGATTTAGAGCTGTAACTGCAAGCCTCAAGCCTCACTGCTGTCAGAGCTGTAAACTCTGTAGGCCGGTCGACATCACATGGATCATAGACCCTGATGAAGTTGGCTCGATGCTGCCCTCTCTAGGACAATGTGGAATTTACTCTAGATTGGGTATCATCACTGGCTGGCCTTGCCAGAAAGTCTCAAACAGAGAAGCATTTGGGCACTTGCCACGTGTAAGGCTAGTGTCAGTCAGAGAAAGCTGAACTAGGGCTTCAGAGAGCTTTACGTACTGCATCCATAGTGGGAAATGTTTGTGGCCTTGATGATCTCTTGTCGAAATGTGTTACAGATCCACTGACAGCAGAAGGAAAATGCAATTCAGAATCAGGTTTAATATGCTGTGAAATTTGAAATTTGTTGTAAAAATATAAACTGTAATATTAAATATATGATTAAATTAAATAAGTGGTGCAAAAAGAGAAAAGATAAGTGAGGTAGTGTTCATGGGCTCATTGCCTGTTCCGAAATCTGATAGTGGTGTGGAAGAAGCTGTTCCTAAAATGCTGAACGTGTGTCTTCAGGCTCCTGTACCTCCTCCCTGATGGTAGCAATGAGAGGAGGGCACAATGAGAGTGGGGGTCCTTCTTGACCGATACTGCCTTTTTGAGGAATCACCTTTTTGGAGGTGTCCTCGGTGTTCAGGAGGATAGAGCCCATGATGGAGCTGTCCGATTTGCAAACTTGTGCAGCTTTTTCCGAACCTGTACAGTGACCCCTCCAGACCAGACGATGGTGCCAGCCTCACTATACACCTGCATGCTCATCCTCACAGGCATGTCACAAACAGATGTGTGGGCACACAAATACGTGCACAGATACATGCCCAAACAGGTAAACGAATACACATACCACCACCACATATACTCATAAGTGGGCATGCACACACACACACACACACACACACACACACACCCACCCACCCACCGGGTACACTTTAACACTTCCTTAGTGTAAACTGTGATGACTTATTAGATATTTATTCAATGATGGCTTTACTTTCAAAATCTAAACTTTGAAAAGAAAGATTTGTGTTTAACTTCACTCAATCAATCCACTTGACCACATTCAGCACTTCCCCTCCCTGTTTCTTCCTGTGATAGTTGTAACTAAGTCACAGAACGATCTGAAAATGTCTTCTGTTTTTTGAACTACTTATTTTAACTTAACTATTTAATAGACATATATATACTTACTGTAACATGTTTTTTCTCTTTATTTATCACGTATTTCATTGTACTGCTGCTGCAAAGTTAACTAATTTCACGACATACAGTATGCCATTGATATTAAATCTGATGTTGATTCTGAATCTGAATCTGATTGATTCTGATGTCTGATGGAGCTGCATTACTTCCAACACCAAATTTTTCGCCCTGACTACCCTGAGCACCGGAACTTTCCAGCTGGGTGTCTGGTATTTCCACAGTACATTTCACATCACTTTCAGAATGTTCCAAAGTGTTTGAAAGATTCTCTGTTGCCACGTCAAAAATGTGGGCACCAATATTTACCTAGAGACAGAGAGAGGAACAGGCTTTTCTGGCCCAACGATTTGCACTGCCCAGCAATCCGCTGTCAGTACCTCCAGTTGAACTCTGTCTTGTTGTGTGTTTCCCCCTAGCAGTCAGTCTGTGGTTTTGTATTGTCACGTGCTCCCGTCCCCATTCCTGCTCTACTCCGGCCCCTGTATTACTGAATACTCCGTCTCTCACCTGTTTCTCATTATTACCTGTTTTGCTGCCACTTCTGTCTTGTTGTGCTCCACCTATCATCCGCCTCTCTGGTTATTGCGCAGTGTATTTCAGTCCTGTGTTTTCACCTGTTTGTTGCCAGCTTGTGCCAGTGAGTTTTCCTGAGCCCTTCCCGGCATTTGTGTCTGAATCTGCCCGTCTGAATATCGACTCTGCCTGTTTCCTGATTCTGGTTTTTGGATTCCTCTGGAATTTTTGATCTCTGCCTGAACTTTGACGCCGACTTTGTTGCCCCCCCCAGAATTTGCTACTCAGTAAATATCACAGTGTACACAGTACTTGGTCTGCAATTGGGTCCCTGCTTCAACATCCTGACAGTACAATCTGGCCAGAATGGATCTGAGAGCTATCCAGGAACAACAGGGAGTGATGCTGCTGAGACTCCAGAACCAGCTGAAGTCTGCATTCAGGGTAGCGGAGTCACTTTCTGCCGATGTAGCCAATCTTGGGGCCCAGACTCAGTCACTCCAGCTGCCCCAGAGTGTCCATCAACATTCTGTGACTGTATCTTCCACCTCGATCTCCACGTCCTCGTATGATCCTCCTGTCCAAGAGCCCTGTCTGCCTCCTCCAGAAAAGTACTCAGGTGAGCCCGGTATCTGCTGCTCTTTTCTTTCCCAGTGAGCCCTCATTTTTGAAATACAACCAACAACGTTTCCGACTGATCGAGCCAAGGTAGCCTATGACATCACCCAACTGTCCAGTCGGGCGAGAGAATGGGGAACAGCCGTCTGGGAAGCAGGTTTCCCTTTATGCATTAGCTTTCAGTTATTTTCTGAGGAGATGAGAAAAGTGTTTGATTGCTCCAAACATGGGAGAGAGGCTGCCCGTGAAATGCTGCACATGCATCAGGGGTGCAAGTCTGTGTCAGATTACGCCAGAGTTCCGGACCCTAGCCACCTCCAGCGGCTGGAACTTGGAGGCACAGTACGACACGTTCCTGAACGGCCTCTCTGAAGACATCAAAGATGAGCTGGTCACCCAGAACCTCCCTGCCACCTTTGAAGCCCTGGTGAATTTGGCCATTTGAATTGATGTTCGCCTCCAGCAGCGCCGCAGAGGGAGAGGTTCCAGAGGGTCCCTGAGGGCACTGGGCGAGTTGCAAGTTCCTCGTCAATCTACATTGTCCTGCCATTTGCCCCCGTCTACAATTCCCGTTCCAGAGCCCGAGGCTATGAAGGTTGACTGTACCTGCCTGATGCTGACTGAAAGACAAAGGAGAAACAGCAAACACAAAATAATCTGCAGATGCTGTGACCAAAGCCACAGAATCAGCAGCCTCTCCTGTCTGTACTGTGGCTAACCAGACCACTTCATCTCCACCTGCCCAGTAACAGCCAAGCGCTCACCAGTAGGACGAGGAGTACTGGTGAGCGTGATCCCTATCCGGCCCTCCTCGACGCCACTCACTCTCATACCTGCTTCTCTGGAGTGGGGCGTCCAACGGCGGGCAGTCTCCGTCTGGGTCGATTCTGGTGCGGAGGGGTGTTTTATCGATTCCAGCTTGGCTGCCCAGTGGGTGTTACCCACGTCTGCTCTCCAGTCACCACTGATGGCCAACGTCTTGAACGGTCAGAGATTGGCCAACGTCACCCATGTCATGGCCCTGGTGAGTCTCAGTTTATCTGGCAACCACCATGAACAGTTAAGCCTTTATGTTATTGACCTTCCTCAAACTCTCATTGTCCTGGGCCATCCCTGGTTAGGTAAACACAACCCCCCACATTGACTGGCTCAGTTGCAAGATTGTAGGCTGGAGCCCATTCTGTCACTCCCACTGCCTCCGCCATGCTCAGATCCCCTTGTCTCCAAGCCCAGATCCCCCCGAAGAATTTCCGGACCATAGCGCCATCCCTCCTGAATGCATGGACCTCAAGGCTGTGTTTAGCAAGTCTCAGGCCACTTCCCTACTGCCTCATTGCCCATATGAATGCACCATTGACCTCTTACCTGGCACATCTCCCCCAAGGGGCCGCCTGTATTCTCTGTCTGTACCTGAAAGAGAAGCCATGAGTAAGTACATTCAAAAGTCTCTGGCTGCAGGCATCATCTGGCCGTCTTCCTCCCCTGCTGGTGCTAGTTTTCTCTTTGTTGAAAAGAAGGACCGCTCTTGACGTCCATGCATTGATTACTGGGGCCCGAATGAAGTGACTGTTAAGAACTGTTACCCTCTTCCGCTCATGACCTCAGCATTTTAACTACTGCAAGGAGCCTCAGTTTTCATCAAGCTTGATCTCCGTAACGCCTACCATCTTGTCCGCATCCACAAAGGGGACGAGTGGAAGATCGGCCTTCAACACCACCTCAGGCCATTACGAGTATCAGGTCATACCATTCTGCCTCACCAATGCCCCCGCCGTCTTCCAGGCCCTGGTAGATGACGTTCTCAGGGACATACTGAACCAATTTGTTTTTGTATATCTCAACGACATTTTGGTTTTTTTCCAAGTTCCTTTCTGAACACACAGGTCATGTCCGCAGAGTTTTCCAGCACCTTCTGGAGAACCAGTTCTTTGTGAAGGCTGAGAAATGTGAGTTTCTTTGCAATATCGCCTCCTTCCTAGGGTATGTAATTTCAGGTGGTTCCATTCAGATGGACCAACAGAAAGTCAAGGAGGTGGTCAAATGGCTCCAACCTTTGACTCGTTGGGAGTTGCAATGCTTCTTGGGCTTTGCTAACTTCTATCGCCATGTCATCAGAAATTACAGTACACTGGCTGCAGCGCTCACTGCTCTTACCTCATTGGCTGTCGATTCTCCCGGTCCCCTGCTGCTGGAAAAGCATTCTCTGACCTGAAGGAACGTTTCACCTCTGCTCCCATCCTGACTCAACCCGACACCGACCGGCAGTTCATTGTGGAGGTGGATGTGTCTGACATTGGTGTAGGAGCTGTTCTCTCTCAGTGCTCGGCCAAGGATGAGAAGGTACACTCCTGTGCTACCTTCTCTCACCGCCTCACTCCCACGGAGCGGAATTACAATGTTGGAAACCGGGAGATGCTGGCTGTGAAGCTAGCTCTGGAGGAATTGGCTGGAGGGAGCCAAGGTGCCATTCTTAGTCTGGACTGATCGCAAGCATCTGGAATATATCCTTACGGCCAAGCGTCTCAACTCCCGTCAAGCTCTATTTTTCTCAAGATTCAATTTTACTCTGCCCTTCTGCCCCCAGTTCCAAGAATGGAAAACCTGATGCCCTCTCCCAAAGGTTTCCTTCCTCTGAGACCCCTGAGGTCCCTGATGTCATCCTCCCTGCTCACTGTCTCGTGGATACAGCGCAATGGGACATTGAATCCATGATGCAAGCTGCTCAACAGAGCGAGGCAGCCCCTGGTCAATACCCCACTAACCATGTTCATGTTCCCAGCTCTGTCCACTCACAGGTATTGCAGTGGGGTCATTCTTCCTGGTTATCCTGTCACCCTGGAACCAAGTGTACTCAGGCCTTCATCAGTCTGCGGTTCTGATGGCCCTCCATGAGGGATGACATCCGCAACTTTGTCTCAGCCTGCTCGGACTGTGCTCAAGGCAAGAACTCTAACCGGTCACCTGCTGGTCTGTTACAGCCCCTGTCTATACCCAAGAGGCCCTGCTCCCACATCTCCCTGGATTTTGTCACCGGTCTTCTCCCATCAGATGGTAATGCCACCATTCTCACAGTAGTTGATCATTTCTCCAAGTCTGTACACTTTATTCCTTTACCTAAACCCCTCTCTACCAAAGAAATAGCCAGATTACTAGTCTGCATGTTTTTAAATTACATGGTTTACCTGTAGATGTTGTGTCAGACAAGGGCTCTCAAGTCACATCCAACTTCTGGAGGGCATTCTGTAATCTTCTGGGTGCCTCTGAGTCTGTCTTCAGGATTTAACCCACAGACCAATGGCCAGACCGAGCGGACCAACCAACAGCTGGAGACTGTACTGCGGTGTCTGGTCTCCCAGAACCCCTCTGTGTGGAGTCAGCAGCTACCCTGGGCCGAGTACACCATATACTCTCAGCCATCCTCTACCACCAGTCCGTTCCCCTTTGTTCTTTCCTTATTAATCTTTTTATTGATTTAGAGAAAATATGTATACAGACAAGGGGGAGAATTATCTCAAATATATATCAGCATCAATATAAACAAAAGATAAAATGGGTATTATTTTACAACTGCTCCCTTGGAGGGTCAGACACCCTGAGCCGATAGGCTGGTCCTGGACTTATTTCATAATTTACTGGCATAATTTACATATTACTATTTAACTATTTATGTTTCTATTACTATTTATTATTTATGATGCAACTGTAACGAAAACCAATTTCCCCCGGGATCAATAAAGTATGACTATCATAATCATACATAGTAATGAGCAAATATGGAATATATAATAGAAAAAGGACAGCTAATTCTCTTCTTATCAATTCATAAAGAGAGGAAAAGAACTTTAAATTTAAAATGAAAAAAAACCCACTACACTTAAAAAAAAAGGGAAAAAAAGGGGACTGGGCGGTCCATTCGGAGGATACAACCAAGAAAAAAAGGAAAAACTTTCTGATCAAATCTAAAACTTCGAAGAAATGAAATAATTGGAAGAATAATAAATCAAATGAAAATATAAAATAAAAGGTCACCATATTTGCTCAAATTTAAAGGATGTATCAAACGTCCAACTTCTTTTCTCTAAACTTAAACAGGACATAATGGAGGAAAGCCAAAAAAAAGACAGAAGGTGGATTTAGATCCTTCCACTTCAATAAAATGGCTCTCCTAGCCAATAAAGTCGAAAAGGCTATCATACGTTGAGCAGACACAGGAATATTTCCTTCTCCCGATGGGATAATCCCAAAAATTGCTGTAAGAAAATTAGGTTGTAAATCCAGATCCAAGACTTTTGATAGCATTTTAAAAACCTCTCTCCAAAAGTTATCTAGCTTTATAGATGACCAAAACATATGAGTTAAAGTGGCCACCTCAATATTACATTTGTCACAAATTAGGATTAATACTGGAAAAAATATGTGCTAATTTATCCTTTGACATATGGGCCCGATAAACTACCTTGAACTGTATCAAGGAATGACGGGCACAAATAGATGAGTTATTAACCAAATGAAAAATTTTACTCCAATGATTATCTGAAAAAGACTCCTGAAATTCCGATTCCCTAGCACGTTTAATTTTATCATTGGATATTATTTGTGAATTCAATAACCGTTTATAGGTTATAGCTATCAACTCTTTTTGAAATGGTTTAAGCTGAAAAAGAGCATCTGTCATATTAGGTGGATAAATAGAAGGGTAATTTGGCAATAAACCACGTAAAAAATTCCTAATTTGTAAATATCTAAAAAAGTGTACATTAGATAAATCATATTTATCCACTAACTGAGAAAAAGACATTAAACAATCCCCAAAACACAAATCTGAAAAAGTTATTATTCCCTTGGTTTTCCAAATTAAAAAGGCTTTATCCAAAATTGATGGTTTAAAAAAATAATTGAGATGGATATTACTAGAAAGAATAAAATCATTTAACTCAAAAAATCTACAAAACTGAAACCAAATTCCTTTTTTTGGCGTGTGCCTGCATGCGTGTCAGTCTGTGCTTGTGCCTGCATGCGTGTCAGTCTGTGTGTGTGTCTGCATGCGCATCCGTGCGTGTATCTGTAATGATGTCTTTTCCATGGCTTTTACAAGGCGCAGAGCGAGAGAGAGACTGTGTGGTGGGCCACTCCTTACACAGACATTTTCACAGTATTTATCCCTTTTATTTTACGAGGTCGTGTTGTGATCTCGACACTCAACCCGGCACCGATGGAAAGTGCACTCGGGAGCGGACCCGACTGGTTTCGAACCCGGGAACCTCCGCTCCTGGGTCCGGCACCGATATCATTGCGCCACCAGCCGGCCCGAAACCAAATTCTTAATGTATGTTTAATAATGGGAGTCTGTCCCCCTTTGAGTGTTGCCCTGGCTGCCAACCTCCACTGTTTCCTACCTAAGAAGAGGAGGATGGCGTTCCATCTGCCGAGGCATTCTTCCACCGTTGTCAGCGGATGTGGAGGCTCTGCCCTTCTCCATGCCTCTGCTAGGATCAAGCGTCAAGCTGACCGCCATCGCTCCGAGGCCCCACGTTACTGCCAGGGACAGCGTGTGTGGCTTTCAACCGGAGACCTGCCCCTCCAGGTGGATTCCCGCAAGCTCCCCCCCTGCTTCATCGGCCCCTTTCCCAATGCTAAGGTCATCAGCCCTGCTGCCGTCCACCTCAAGCTCCCCTCCGCTCTCTGCTGCATTCATCCCACTTTCCATATGTCCCGCATCAAGCCTTTCATGAGCTACCCCCTGTGTCCTGTCCCCAAACCACATCCCCTCCCCCCACAGCTCATCAACGGGTCAGAGGCCTTCACGCTGCGTCAACTGCTGGGCGTTCGTCACCGCGGCCGTGGTCTCCAGTATCTAATGGACTGGGAGGGCTATGGTCCTGAGGGGAGGTGTTGGGTCCCCACCCGCAACATTCTGGACCCCTCTCTCATCAGGGAGTTTCATCGCCACCACCCAGCTCTACCTGCCGTGACGCCAGGAGGTGTAAATGGGGGGTGGGGAGGGGGTGGTACTGCCAGTACCTCCAGTTGAACTCTGTCTTGTTGTGTGTTTTCCCCCTAGCTGTCAGTCTGTGGTTTTGTATTGTCATGTGCTCCTGCTCTGCTCTGGCCTCTGTATTACATCTGTCTCTTATTATTACCTGCATTGCTGCCATCTATATCTCATTGTGCTCCATCTATCATATATCTCTCTGTTTATTACTCAGTGTATTTCAGTCCTGTTTGTTGCCAGATTGTGCCAGTGAGATTTCCTGAGCCTTTCCAGCATTCCTATCTGTACCCTGACCGTCTGAATATCGACTCTGCCCGTTTCCCGATTCTGGGTTTTGGATTTCTCCGTAGTTTTTGATCTCTGCCTGAACTTTGACGCTGACTTTGTTGCCCCTCTGGATTTGCTACTCAGTAAATATCACAGTGCGCTCAGTACTGGGTCTGTGATTGGGTCCCTGCTTCAGCGCCCTAACACCCACCTATATAACCCGAGCCTAATCACAGGGCAATTTACAATGGCCAATGAACCTACTGACCGGTACGTCCTTGCACTGTAGGAGGAACTGATCCCCCTGGAGGAAACCCACGGGGTCACGGGCAGAATGTACTGACGGTGCTGGAATTGAACTCTGAACTCCGATGCCCGGAACTGTAAGAGTAACACACTAACTGCTACAGTACCTTGGTGCCTTACATGCTATGTGGCAAACTTGAAGGACTGAGTGACTGAACAAGCACAGGGGCACAGAAAGCAGGATCAGGAGGGGCCTGCTGGGACTGCCCCACCATCCAATATGATTATGGCATTTCTGCAACAGGCTGCTGCTTCTCGTCTCCACCAGTTCCCCACACCTTCAAATTCTCAATCTTTCAAATAGTTATGCACCTGCACCTTAAATATATCTAAGGACTGGGCCTCCACTGACCTCAGATGAGGATGATTACTGAGATTCACTACTCTGAGAGAAGATATTCCTACATGCAAGAAAAATCTGCAGATGTTGGAAATCCAAGCAACACACAGAAAATGCTGGAGGAACTCAGCATCTATGGAAAAGAGTAAACAGTCGTTGTTTTGGTCCAAGACCCTTCACCAGGACTGGAAAGGGGGGAGGGTGGTGGAGAGGCCAGAATAAGAGGTGGGGGGAGGGGAAGGAGTACAAGCTGACAGTGATAGGTGAAACCAGGTGAGGGGGAAGGTGGGTGGGGATAGGGGAAGGAATGCAGATGTTTCTCTTGATAGGAGACCCTCTCATCCCAGGAATTATCCTGGTGAATAACCATTGGACTGCCTCCAATGTTGCCAAATCATTTGCAAGGTAAGGACACCAAATCTGTGCACAGTATTCCAGATGTGGCCTTACCAACACCTAACCCCAAACAAGAAGGCCCAGCAGCGCCTCCAGTTCCTAACGAGATTGTGGCAAACGAGGCTTCCCTCTTCCAAGTTATTAATGTAAACCAGTCATTGGCATGTTCAAGGGTTGGAGTTCAGTGCAGACAGGAGGCACAAGGGCTGGTGACCCCCTATGTACATGAGTCAGTGAGACCGGAGTTCGAGGTCTAGTGTTCAGGATCCCATCACTGGGATCTCACGATCACCATC
The DNA here is from genome assembly GCF_963921235.1 of Mobula hypostoma. NCBI lineage: Eukaryota > Metazoa > Chordata > Chondrichthyes > Myliobatiformes > Myliobatidae > Mobula > Mobula hypostoma. The sequence goes on along the minus strand of NC_086113.1, from coordinate 65,319,733 downwards.
CCTCCCCATGCTCCGTCTTAACCGGCATTTCCCCAAACAGCCGGGTGGCAGTATCTCTGGAGACTGGCAGGAGGGTGGGAATAGGGTAACTCATGGTGGGAAGTCATACCCACCAAATATGCAGTTCTACATCTCCATGTGCCCATCTCTCCCACACGCTGCCTAGTGGCCCTGATTGAGATTAGCATCATAATCATCTCACCATTAACTCAGCCTTTGAACTTTGCCCCCTTCACCTGTGCAGCCATTAACATGGCCACCGTGTAAAACATCCAACTTGGCTTCTCCAGGATTCAGTGCTTACTGCATGAAAAGGAATGTCCTACCATATGCCACCAATTTTTATGAGCATGTATGTTAACTGCTTTGCCCAAGATTGCTAGAAATTACAAAGAGCTGTGAATGTAGTTGTGTCTATCACAAAACCAGCCCCCTCACCGCCTGTGCATCCTGTTGCCTCAGGGGAATGGCCAACATAATCAGACTCCTCCCATTCTGATCATTCCCTCTTCTCCCCACTTCCACCAGGCAGAAGATACAAAAGCTAGATGGAGCTCAGGGTCAGCTTCTACCCCACTGTAATCAGACATTGGAACAGACCTCTTACAAGTTAAAATCAGAATTAGAATCGGAATGTGTTGTGAAATTTGTTAAAAGACAAACTTTTAAACTTTTGATCTCCCAAACTACTTGATAAGAAACATCAGAAACAGGAGCAGGACTGGGCCCTCTGCCTATCAAGCTGCTAAGATCATGGCTGGTCTGCCTGTGGACTCAGCTCCACCTACCTGCCTTTTTCCTTCATTCTCCCCTTATGCAAAAAAACTATCTAACTGAGTCTTAAATATATTTAAGGGCCATGCTTACCCGGCAGAGACAGAGAATTCCACAGATTGACGAGCAGTCTTTGAACTTTATTTCTGTCTGCACACTGTGCTTTCCCTGTAACTGTAACATGGATCCTGCAGTACGTCTACACTCAGTCTGCTTCTGCCTTCTGTATCCATTTCTACCACTCGGATGTTCTAGTCTGGATAGCAGGCAAACCGATTTTTTTATGGTGTCTCAGTTGGTGTGACAATAATCAACCAATTTCCAGTGACCAGATTTAAGCAGTGCAGAGTACCGGAGTGATTGACCATTCTGTCTGTGAAGATGACCCAGAACACTCACTGTCTGTCCCCTTGCCTCTCCTTCCACTCACTCTATTCTCTTTCAGTCACAAGCCCAATTGTGTTTAAGGAACAGCACTTCACTCACTAAATTGGCAGATTCAACAATTTCAGATAATGATTGATACCTTAGTCCTGATGCAGGTCTCAGCCAAAAATGTTTATTCTTCCCTATGGGGGCAGTCTGATCAACAGAGTTCCTCAAGCATTTTGTGCTTCCTGCTCTGGATTTCCAGCGTCTGCAGAATCTCTTGTGTTAATGATGCCTGAAATCCCTCTTAATCTCCTTCAGACCTCCACGTTGTGTTTCAGTCCCATGAGCAGCTCACGGCCTCGTCATCTTGCCCATTTTTCCTGCTACCCTTCTGACCTTTCTACAATGGTCTCTGCACCTCCGAGATTATTTTCCTCTAGCTTTTCCCAGGAAATCTTACTCAGATGAATCTTAACCCTGCTCTTCTCTCCATTGCTGCAACTGGAGATGCTGAGTGGGTCCAGTGCACTCTGTTTTATCCCAGAACGTCCCAGAGGTGCAGCAACCTGTGTTCAAAGCTGATCATCCTCATCACAGTGCACTGAGCAGTGCAAAGGAAAATCAAAAAGCAGAACGCAGAATAAAGGATTACAATTCAGTTGAAAGAGCAATGCAGGCAGTCAATAAGGTGCAAAGCCAAGACTATATAGATTGGAAGTCAACAGTCCATTTTATGATGCAAAGGTGTTATAGAAGTAGGATAGAAGCTGTCCTTGCCCTGGTGATTTCTGCATTCAGTCTTCTGTATCATCTGCTTGCGAGATGAGGAATGGGGGTGAGGAAGAAGAGAGAGACCAAACGGGATGAGTTCTTAACTTTGATTAAGCTGGTCATGGAGGGGAGGATGGTTTCTGTGATGGAGGGGAGGGTGGTTTCTCTATTTCAGAGGGGAAGGTGGTTTCTGTGCGATGGAGGGGAGGGTGGTTTCTGTGATGGAGGGGAAGCTGGTTTCTGTGTAATGGTCGGGAGGGTGGATTCTGTGTGTCGGAGGGGAGGGTGCTTTATGTGATGGAGGGGAGGGTGGTTTCGGTGTGATGGAGGGTAGGGTGGTTTCTGTGATGGAGGGGAGGGTGGTTTCTGTGATGGAGAGGAGGGTGGTTTCTGTGATGGAAGGGATGTTGATTTCTGTGTGATGGAGGGGAGGGTGTTTTCTGTGTGACGGAGGGGAGGGTGGTTTCTGTGATGGAGGTGAGGGTAGTTTCTGTGTAATGGAGGGGATGGTAGTTTCTGTGATGGAGGGGAGGGTGGTTTCTGTGTGATGGAGGGGAGGGTAGTTTCTGTGATGGAGGGGAGGGTTGTTTCTGTGACGGAGGGGAGGTTGCTTTCTGTGTGACGGAGGGGAGCGTGGTTTCCGTGATGGAGGGTAGGGTGGTTTCTGTGATGGAGGTGAGGGTGTTTTCTGTGACGGAGGGAAGGGTGGTTTCTGTGACGGAGGGGAGGGTGGTTTCTGTGATGGAGGGGAGGGTGGTTTCTGTGTGATGGAGGTGAGGGTGGTTTCTGTGTTTCAGAGGGGAAGGTGGTTTCTGTGTGATCGAGGGGAGTGTGGTTTCTGTGGTGGAGGGGAGGGAGGTTTCTGTGATGGAGGGGAGGGTGGTTTCTGTGTTTCAGAGGGGAAGGTGGATTCTGTGTAATGGTCGGGAGGGTGGTTTCTGTGATGGAGGGGAGGGTGGATTCTGTGTGTCGGAGGGGAGGGTGCTTTATGTGATGAAGGGGAGGGTGGTTTCGGTGTGCTGGAGGGTAGGGTGGTTTCTGTGATGGAGGTGAGGGTCGTTTCTATGACGGAGGGGAGTGTAGCTTCTGAGATGGAGCTGAGGGTGGATACTGTTACGGAGGGGAGCGTAGTTTCTGTGATGGAGGGGAGGGTGGTTTCTGTGATGGAGGGGAGGTTGGTTTCTGTGATGGAGTGGAGGGTGGTTTCTGTGATGGAGGGGAGGGTGGTTACTGTGACGGAGGGGAGCGTAGTTTCTGTGATGGAGGGGAAGGTGGTTTCTGTGCGATGGAGTGGAGGGTGGTTTCTGTGACGGAAGGGAGGGTGGTTTCTGTGCGATGGAGGGGAGGCTGGTTTCTGTGATGGAGGGGAGGGTGGTTTCTGTGACGGAAGGGAGGGTGGTTTCTGTGATGGAGGAGAGGATAGTTTCTATGACGGAGGGGAGTGTGGTTTTTGTGATGGAGGACCGGATGGTTTCTGTGACGGAGGTGAGGATGTTTTCAGTGATGGAGGGGCGGGTGCTTTCTGTGATGGAGCGGAGAGTGGTTTCTGTGATTGAGGGCAGGGTGGTTTCTGTGTGATGGAGGGGAGGGTGGTTTGTGTGATGGAGGGGAGGGTGGTTTCTTTGATGGAGAGGAGGGAGTTTTCTGTGTGTCGGAGGGGAGGGTGGTTTCTTGTGATGGAGGGTAGGGTGGTTTCTCTGATGGAAGGGAGGATGGTTTTTGTGATGGAGGGGAGGGTGGATTCTGTGATGGAGGGGAGGGTGGATTCTGTGATGGAGGGGAGGGTGAATTCTATGTGATGGAGGGGAGGGTGGTTACTATGTGATGGAGGGGAGGGTGGTTTCTCCGATGGAGGGGAGGATGGTTTTTGTGATGGAGGGGAGGGTGGTTTCTGTGATGGAGCTGAGGGTGTTTTCTGTGATGGAGGGGAGGGAAGTTTCTGTGATGGAGGGGACGGTAGGTTTTGTGATGGAGGGGAGGGTGGTTTCTGTGATGGAGGGGAGAATGGTTTCTGTGTGATGGAGGGGAAGGGGGTTTCTGTGATGGAGGGGAGGGTGGTTTCTGTGATCGAGGGGAAGGCAGTTTCTGTGATGGAGACAAGGGTAATTACTGTGATTGAGTGGAGGGTAGTTTCTGTGATGGAGGGGAGGGTGGTTACTGAGTTGGAGGGGAGGCTGGTTTCTGTGACGGAGGCGAGGATGGTTTCTGTGTGATGGAGGGCAGGGTGGTTTCTGTGTGATGGAGGAGAGGGTGGGTTCTGTGATGGAGCGGAGGGTAGTTTCAGTGTGATGGAGGGGAGAATTTTTTCTGTGATGGAGGGGAGGGTAGTTTCTGTGACGGATGGGAGGGTTGTTTCTGTGTGATGGAGGGGAGGGTGGTTTCTGTGACGGAGGGGCGGGTAGTTTCTGTGATGGAGGGGAGGGTGGTTTCTGTGATGGAGGGGAGGATGGTTTCTGTGTCATGGAGGGGAAGGGGGTTTCTGTGATGGAGGGGAGGGTAGTTTCTGTGATCGAGGGGAAAGGGGTTTCTGTGATGGAGACGAGTGCGATTACTGTGATTGAGTGTAGGGTAGTTTCTGTGATGGAGGGGAGGGTGGTTTCTGTGATCGAGGGGAAATGGGTTTCTGTGATGCAGATGAGGGCGATTCCTGTGATTGAGTGTAGGGTAGTTTCTGTGATGGAGGGGAGGGTGGTTTCTGTGACGGAGCGGCGGGTAGTTTCTGTGATGGAGGGGATGGTAGATTCTGTGTGATGGAGGAGAGGGTGGTTTTTGTGATGGAGCGGAGGGTTGTTTCTGTGACGGAGGGGAGGGTGGTTTCTGTGTGACGGAGGGGAGGGTGGTTTCTGTGATGGAGGGGAGGGTGCTTTCTCTGATGGATGGAGGGTGGTTTCTGTGATGGAGTGGAGGGTGGTTTCGGTGTGATGGAGGGGAGGATAATTTTTGTGATGGAGGGGAGGGTGGTTTCTGTGATGGAGGTCGGGGTGGTTTCTGTGTAATGGACGGGAGGGTGGTTTCTGTGTGATGGAGGAGAGGGTGGTTTCTGTAATGGAGGGGAGGGTGGTTTCAGTGTGATGGAGGGGAGGATGTTTTCTGTGATGGAGGGGACGGTAGTTTCTGTGACGGAGGGGAGGGTGGTATCTGTGACGGAGGGGATGGTAGTTTCTTTTATGGAGGGGAGGGTGGTTTCTGTGATGCAGGTGAGGGTGGCTTCTGTATAATGGAGGGGAGGGTGGTTTCTGTGATGGAGGGGAGGGTGGTTTCTGTGATGGAAGGGATGTTGGTTTCTGTGTGATGGAGGGGAAGGGGGTTTCTGTGATGGAGGGGAGGGTGGTTTCTCTGATGGAGGGGAGGACGGTTTTTGTGATGGAGGGGAGGGTGGTATCTGTGACGGAGGGGATGGTAGTTTCTTTTATGGAGGGGAGGGTGGTTTCTGTGATGCAGGTGAGGGTGGCTTCTGTATAATGGAGGGGAGGGTGGTTTCTGTGATGGAGGGGAGGGTGGTTTCTGTGATGGAAGGGATGTTGGTTTCTGTGTGATGGAGGGGAAGGGGGTTTCTGTGATGGAGGGGAGGGTGGTTTCTCTGATGGAGGGGAGGACGGTTTTTGTGATGGAGGGGAGGGTGGTTTCTGTGATGGAGGGGAGGGTGGATTCCATGTGACGGAGGGGAGGGTGGTTTCTGTGATGGAGGTGAGTGTGTTTTCTGTGACGGAGGGGAGGGAAGTTTCTGTGATGGAGGGGACGGAAGTTTCTGTGATGGAGGGGAGGGTGGTTTCTGTGATGGAGGGGAGGATGGTTTCTGTGTGATGGAGGGGAAGGGCGTTTCTGTGATGGAGGGGAGGGTGGTTTCTGTGATCGAGGGGAAGGGGGTTTCTGTGATGGAGACGAGGGAGATTACTGTGATTGAGTGGAGGGTAGTTTCTGTGATGGAGGGGAAGGTGGTTTCTATGTGATGGAGGGGAGGGTGGTTTCTGTGTGATGGAGGAGAGGGTGGTTTCTGTGATGGAGGGGAGGGTGGTTTCAGTGTGATGGAGGGGAGAATGTTTTCTGTGATGGAGGGGAGGGTAGTTTCTGTGACGGAGCGGAGGGTTGTTTCTGTGTGATGGAGGGGAGGGTGGTTTCTGTGACGGAGGGGTGGGTAGTTTCTGTGTGGAGTGGAGGGTGGTTTCTGTGATGGAGGGAGGATGGTTTCTGTGTGATGGAGTGGAAGGAGTTTTCTGTGATGCAAATGAGGGCGATTACTGTGATTGAGTGGAGGGTAGTTTCTGTGATGGATGGGAGGCTGGCTTCTGTGATGGAGGCGAGGATGGTTTCTGTGTGATGGAGGGGAGGGTGGTTTCTGTGACGGAGTGGCTGGTAGTTTCTGTGATTGAGGGGAGGGTGGTTTCTGTGATGGAGGGGAGGGTGCATTCTGTGATGGATGGAGGGTGGTTTCAGTGATGGAGTGGAGGGTGATTTCTGTGATGGAGGGGAGGATGGTTTCTGTGTGATGGAGGGGAGGGTGGTTTCTCTGATGGAGGGGAGGATGGTTTTTGTGATGGAGGGGAAGGGGGTTTCTGTGATGGAGGGGAGGGTGGTTTCTGTGATCGAGGGGAAGGGGGTTTCTGTGATGGAGACGAGGGAGATTACTGTGATTGAGTGGAGGGTAGTTTCTGTGATGGAGGGGAGGGTGGTTTCTGAGTTGGAGGGGAGGCTGGTTTCTGTGATGGAGGCGAGGATGGTTTCTGTGTGATGGACGGGAGGGTGGTTTCTGTGTGATGGAGGAGAGGGCGGTTTCTGTAATGGAGGGGAGGGTGGTTTCAGTGTGATGGAGGGGAGGATGTTTTCTGTGATGGAGGGGGCGGTAGTTTCTGTGATGGAGGGGAGGGTGGTTTCTGTGATGGAGGGGTGGATGGTTTCTGTTTGATGGAGGGGAAGGCGGTTTCTGTGATGGAGACGAAGTGGGTTTCTGTGATGGAGACGAGGGTCGTTACTGTGATTGGGTGGAGGGTAGTTTCTGTGATGGAGGGAAGGGTGTTTTCTGAAATGGAGGGGAGGCTGGTTTCTGTGATGGAGGCGAGGATGGTTTCTGTGTGATGGAGGGGAGGGTCGTTTCTCTGTGAAGGTGGGGAGGTTGGTTTCTGTGACGGAGGGGAGAGAGGTCACTATAGTTTAGTGGAGGGTAGTTTCTGTGTCGGAGGGGAGGGTAGTTTCTGTGACGGAGGGGAGGGTGGTTTCTGTGATGGAGGTGAGGGTGGTTTCTGTGACGGAGGGGAGAGAGGTCACTATAGTTTAGTGGAGGGTAGTTTCTGTGATGGAGGGGAGGGTAGTTTCTGTGACGGAGGGGAGGGTGGTTTCTGTGATGGAGGTGAGGGTGGTTTCTGTGTAATGGAGGTGATGGTAGTTTCGGTGATGGAGGGGAGGGTGGTTTCTGTGTGATGGAGGGAAGGGTAGTTTCTGTGATGGAGGGGAGGGTTGTTTCTGTGACGGAGGGGAGGGTGGTTTCTGTGTGACGGAGGGGAGGGTGGTTTCTGTGATGTAGGGAAGGGTGGTTTCTGTGATGGAGGTGAGGGTGTTTTCTGTGACGGAGGGAAGGGTGGTTTCTGTGACGGAGGGGAGGGTGGTTTCTGTGATGGAGGGGAGGGTGGTTTCTGTGTGATGGAGGTGAGGGTGGTTTCCGTGATGGAGGGGAGGGTTGTTTCTGTGTTTCAGAGGGGAAGGTGGTTTCTGTGTGATGGAGGGGAGTGTGGTTTCTGTGATGGAGGGGAGGGTAGTTTCTGTGATGGAGGGGATGGTGGTTTCTGTGATGGAGGGGGGGTGGTTTCGGTGTGATGGAGGGTAGGGTGGATTCTGTGATGGAGGTGAGGGTCGTTTCTATGACGGAGTATCCTGTGTGTCGGAGGGGAGGGTGGTTTCTTGTGATGGAGGGGAGGGTTGTTTCTCCGATGGAGGGAGGTTGGTTTTTGTGATGGAGGGGAGGGTGGTTTCTGTGATGGAGGGGAGGATGGTTTCTGTGTGATGGAGGGGAAGGGGGTTTCTGTGATGGAGGGGAGGGTGGTTTCTGTGATCGAGGGGAAGGGGGTTTCTGTGATGGAGACAAGGGTAATTACTGTGATTGAGTGGAGGGTAGTTTCTGTGATGGAGGGGAGGGTGGTTTCTGAGTTGGAGGGGAGGCTGGTTTCTGTGATGGAGGCGAGGATGGTTTCTGTGTGATGGAGGGGAGGGTGGTTTCTGTGTGATGGAGGAGAGGGTAGTTTCTGTGATGAAGGGGAGGGTGGTTTCAGTGTGATGGAAGGGAGAATTTTTTCTCTGATGGAGGGGAGGGTAGTTTCTGTGACGGAGGGGAGGGTTGTTTCTGTGTGATGGAGGGGAGGGTGGTTTCTGTGACGGAGGGATGGGTAGTTTCTGTGATGGAGTGGAGGGTGGTTTCTGTGATGGAAGGGATGTTGGTTTCTGTGTCATGGAGGGGAGGGTATTTTCTGTGATGGAGGGGTGGGTGGTTTCTGTGATGGAGGGGAGGATGGTTTCTGTGTGATGGAGGGGAAGGGGGATTCTGTGATGGAGGGGAGGGTGGTTTCTCTGATGGAGGGGAGGATGGTTTTTGTGATGGAGGGGAGGGTGGTTTCTGTGATGGAGGGGAGGGTGGATTCTATGTGACGGAGGGGAGGGTGGTTTCTGTGATGGAGGAGAGGGTGTTTTCTGTGACGGAGGGGAGGGAAGTTTCTGTTGTGTGATGGAGGGGCACGGGGTTTCTGTGATGGAGGGGAGGGTGGTTTCTGTGATCGAGGGGACGGGGGTTTCTGTGATGGAGACGAGGGAGATTACTGTGATTGAGTGGAGGGTAGATTCTGTGATGGAGGGGAGGGTGGTTTCTGTGACGGAGGGGCGGGTAGTTTCTGTGATGGAGGGGAGGGTAGTTTCTGTGTGATGGAGGAGAGGGTGGTTTTTGTAATGGACGGGAGGGTTGTTTCTGTGACGGAGGGGAGGGTGGTTTCTGTGTGACGGTGGGGAGGGTGGTTTCTGTGATGGAGGGGAGGGTGGTTTCTGAGTTGGAGGGGAGGCTGGTTTCTGTGATGCAGGCGAGGATGGTTTCTGTGTGATGGAGGTGAGGGTGGTTTCTGTGTAATGGAGGAGAGGGTCGTTTCTGTGATGGAGGGGAGGGTGGTTTTAGTGTGATGGAGGGGAGGGTAGTTTCTGTGACGGAGGGGAGGGTAGTTTCTGTGATGGAGGGGAGGGTGGTTTCTGTGATGGAGGGGAGGATGGTTTCTGTGTGATGGAGGGGAGGGTGGTTTCTGTGTGATGGAGGGGAGGGTGGTTTCAGTGTGATGGAGGGGAGAATGTTTTCTGTGATGGAGGGGAGGGAGGTTTCTCTGACGGAGGGGTGGGTTGTTTCTGTGTGATGGAGGGGAGTGTGGTTTCTGTGACGGAGGGGAGGATGGTTTCTGTGTGATGGAGGGGAGGGTGGTTTCAGTGTGATGGAGGGGAGGGTTGTTTCTGTGTTTCAGAGGGGAAGGTGGTTTCTGTGTGATGGAGGGGAGTGTGGGTTCTGTGATGGAGGGGATGGTAGTTTCAGTGTGATGGAGGGGAGGGTGGTTTCTGTGATGGAGGGGGGGTGGTTTCGGTGTGATGGAGGGTAGGGTGGTTTCTGTGATGGAGGTGAGGGTCGTTTCTATGACGGAGTTTCCTGTGTGTCGGAGGGGAGGGTGGTTTCTTGTGATGGAGGGGAGGGTAGTTTCTCCGATGGAGGGGAGGATGGTTTTTGTGATGGAGGGGAGGGTGGTTTCTGTGATGGAGGGGAGGATGGTTTCTGTGTGATGGAGGGGAAGGGGGTTTCTGTGATGGAGGGGAGGGTGGTTTCTGTGATCGAGGGGAAGGGGGTTTCTGTGATGGAGACAAGGGTAATTACTGTGATTGAGTGGAGGGTAGTTTCTGTGATGGAGGGGAGGGTGGTTTCTGAGTTGGAGGGGAGGCTGGTTTCTGTGATGGAGGCGAGGATGGTTTCTGTGTGATGGAGGGGAGGGTGGTTTCTGTGTGATGGTGGAGAGGGTGGTTTCTGTGATGAAGGGGAGGGTGGTTTCAGTGTGATGGAGGGGAGAATTTTTTCTCTGATGGAGGGGAGGGTAGTTTCTGTGACGGAGGGGATGGTTGTTTCTGTGTGATGGAGGGGAGGGTGGTTTCTGTGACGGAGGGGACGGTAGTTTCTGTGATGGAGGGGAGGGTGGTTTCTGTGATGGAGGGGAGGATGGTTTCTGTGTGATGGAGGAGAAGGGGGTTTCTGTGATGGAGGGGAGGGTGGTTTCTGTGATCGAGGGGAAATGGGTTTCTGTGATGGAGATGAGGGCGATTCCTGTGATTGAGTGTAGGGTAGTTTCTGTGATGGAGGGGAGGGTGGTTTCTATGACGGTGGGGCGGGTAGTTTCTGTGATGGAGGGGATGGTAGTTTCTGTGTGATGGAGGAGAGGGTGGTTTTTGTGATGGAGGGGAAGGTTGTTTCTGTGACGGAGGGGAGGGTAGTTTCTGTGTGACGGAGGGGAGGGTGGTTTCTGTGATGGAGGGGAGGGTGGCTTCGGTGTGATGGAGGGGAGGATGATTTTTGTGATGGAGGGTAGGGTGGTTTCTGTGATGGAGGGCAGGGTGGTTTCTGTGTGACGGAGGGGAGGGAGATTTCTGTGATGGAAGGGATGTTGGTTTCTGTGTTATGGAGGGGAGGGTGTTTTCTGTGTGATGGAGGGGAGGGTGGTTTCTGTGATGGAGGTGAGGGTGGCTTCTGTATAATGGAGGGGATAGTAGTTTCTATGATGGAGGGGAGGGTGGTTTCTGTGATGGAAGGGATGTTGGTTTCTGTGTCATGGAGGGGAGGGTATTTTCTGTGATGGAGGGGTGGGTGGTTTCTGTGATGGAGGGGAGGATGGTTTCTGTGTGATGGAGGGGAAGGGGGATTCTGTGATGGAGGGGAGGGTGGTTTCTCTGATGGAGGGGAGGATGGTTTTTGTGATGGAGGGGAGGGTGGTTTCTGTGATGGAGGGGAGGGTGGATTCTATGTGACGGAGGGGAGGGTGGTTTCTGTGATGGAGGTGAGGGTGTTTTCTGTGACGGAGGGGAGGGAAGTTTCTGTGATGGTGGGGACGGTAGTTTCTGTGATGGAGGGGAGGGTGGTTTCTGTGATGGAGGGGAGGATGGTTTCTGTGTGATGGAGGGGCACGGGGTTTCTGTGATGGAGGGGAGGGTGGTTTCTGTGATCGAGGGGACGGGGGTTTCTGTGATGGAGACGAGGGAGATTACTGTGATTGAGTGGAGGGTAGTTTCTGTGATGCAGGGGAGGGTGGTTTCTGAGTTGGAGGGGAGGCTGGTTTCTGTGATGGAGGCAAGGATGGTTTCTGTGGGATGGAGGGGAGGGTGGTTTCTGTGTGATGGAGGAGAGGGTGGTTTCTGTGATGGAGGGGAGGGTGGTTTCTATGACGGTGGGGCGGGTAGTTTCTGTGATGGAGGGGATGGTAGTTTCTGTGTGATGGAGGAGAGGGTGGTTTTTGTGATGGAGGGGAAGGTTGTTTCTGTGACGGAGGGGAGGGTAGTTTCTGTGTGACGGAGGGGAGGGTGGTTTCTGTGATAGAGGGGAGGGTGGCTTCGGTGTGATGGAGGGGAGGATGATTTTTGTGATGGAGGGTAGGGTGGTTTCTGTGATGGAGGGCAGGGTGGTTTCTGTGTGACGGAGGGGAGGGAGATTTCTGTGATGGAAGGGATGTTGGTTTCTGTGTTATGGAGGGGAGGGTGTTTTCTGTGTGATGGAGGGGAGGGTGGTTTCTGTGATGGAGGTGAGGGTGGCTTCTGTATAATGGAGGGGATAGTAGTTTCTATGATGGAGGGGAGGGTGGTTTCTGTGATGGAAGGGATGTTGGTTTCTGTGTGATGGAGGGGAGGGTGTTTTCTGTGTGATGGAGTGGAGGGTGGTTTCTGAGTTGGAGGGGAGGCTGGTTTCTGTGATGGAGGCGAGGATGGTTTCTGTGGGATGGAGGGGAGGGTGGTTTCTGTGTGATGGAGGAGAGGGTGGTTTCTGTGATGGAGGGGAGGGTGGTTTCAGTGTGATGGAGGGGAGATTGTTTTCTGTGATGGAGGGGAGGGAGGTTTCTGTTACGGAGGGGTGGGTTGTTTCTGTGTGATGGAGGGGAAGGTGGTTTCTGTGACGGAGGCGAGGATGGTTTCTGTGTGATGGAGGGGAGGGTGGTTTCTGTGTGATGGAGGGGAGGGTGGTTTCAGTGTGATGGAGGGGAGAATGTTTTCTGTGATGGAGGGGAGGGAGGTTTCTGTGACGGAGGGGTGGGTTGTTTCTGTGTGATGGAGGGGAGGGTAGTTTCTGTGACGGAGGGGAGGGTTGTTTCTGTGTGATGGAGGGGCACGGGGTTTCTGTGATGGAGGGGAGGGTGGTTTCTGTGATCGAGGGGACGGGGGTTTCTGTGATGGAGACGAGGGAGATTACTGTGATTGAGTGGAGGGTAGTTTCTGTGATGGAGGGGAGAGTGGTTTCTGTGACGGAGGGGCGGGTAGTTTCTGTGATGGAGGGAAGGGTAGTTTCTGTGTGATGGAGGAGAGGGTGGTTTTTGTAATGGACGGGAGGGTTGTTTCTGTGACGGAGGGGAGGGTGGTTTCTGTGTGACGGTGGGGAGGGTGGTTTCTGTGATGGAGGGGAGGGTGGTTTCTGAGTTGGAGGGGAGGCTGGTTTCTGTGATGCAGGCGAGGATGGTTTCTGTGTGATGGAGGGGAGGGTGGTTTCTGTGTGATGGAGGAGAGGGTCGTTTCTGTGATGGAGGGGAGGGTGGTTTTAGTGTGATGGAGGGGAGGGTAGTTTCTGTGACGGAGGGGAGGGTAGTTTCTGTGATGGAGGGGAGGGTGGTTTCTGTGATGGAGGGGAGGATGGTTTCTGTGTGATGGAGAGGAAGGGGGTTTCTGTGATGGAGGGGAGGGTGGTTTCTGTGATCGAGGGGAAAGGGGTTTCTGTGATGGAGACGAGGGCGATTACTGTGATTGTGTGTAGGGTAGTTTCTGTGATGGAGGGGAGGGTGGTTTCTGTGATGGAGGGGAGGGTTGTTTCTGTGACGGAGGGGAGGGTGGTTTCTGTGTGACGGAGGGGATGGTTGTTTCTGTGATGTAGGGGAGGGTGGTTTCTGTGATTGAGGGGAGGGTGCTTTCTGTGATGGATGGAGGGTGTTTCTGTGATGGAGTGGAGGGTGGTTTCGGTGTGATGGAGGGGAGGATGATTTTTGTGATGGAGGGGTGGGTGGTTTCTGTGATGGAGGTGGGGGTGGTTTCTGTGTAATGGAGGGGATGGTAGTTTCTGTGATGGAGGGGAGGGTGGTTTCTGTGTGACGGAGGGGAGGGTGATTTCTGTGATGGAGGGGATGTTGGTTTCTGTGTAATGGAGGGGATGGTAGTTTTTGTGATGGAGGGGAGGGTGGTTCTGTGCGACGGAGAGGAGGGTGGTTTCTGTGATGGAAGGGATGTTGGATTCTGTGTGATGGAGGGGAGGGTGTTTTCTGTGTGATGGAGGGGTGGGTGGTTTCTCTGATGGAGTTGAGGGTGGCTTCTGTATAATGGAGGGGATGGTAGTTTCTGTGATGGAGGGGTGGGTGGTTTCTGTGATGGAGGGGAGGATGGTTTCTGTGTGATGGAGGGGAAGCGGGTTTCTGTGATGGAGGGGAGGGTGGTTTTTCTGATGGAGGGGAGGTTGGTTTTTGTGATGGATGGGAGGGTGGTTTCTGTGATTGAGTGGAGGGTAGTTTCTGTAATGGAGGCGAGGGTGGTTTCTGAGTTGGAGGGGAGGCTGGTTTCTTTGATGGAGGTGAGGATGGTTTCTGTGTGATGGAGGGGAGGGTAGTTTCTGTGTGATGGAGGAGAGGGTGGTTTCTGTGATGGAGGGGAGGGTGGTTTCAGTGTGATGGAGGTGAGAATGTTTTCTGTGTGATGGAGGGGAAGGATGTTTCTGTGATAGAGGGGAGGGTGGTTTCTGTGATCGAGGGGAAGGGGGTTTCTGTGATGGAGACGAGGGCGATTACTGTGATTGAGTGGAGGGTAGTTTCTGTGATGGAGGGGAGGCTGGTTTCTGTTATGAGGGCGAGGATGGTTTCTGTGTGATGGAGGGGAGGGTGGTTTCTGTGACGGAGGGGCGGGTAGTTTCTGTGATGGAGGGGAGGGTAGTTTCTGTGTGATGGAGGAGAGGGTGGTTTTTGTAATGGACGGGAGGGTTGTTTCTGTGACGGAGGGGAGGGTGGTTTCTGTGTGACGGTGGGGAGGGTGGTTTCTGTGATGGAGGGGAGGGTGGTTTCTGAGTTGGAGGGGAGGCTGGTTTCTGTGATGCAGGCGAGGATGGTTTCTGTGTGATGGAGGGGAGGGTGGTTTCTGTGTGATGGAGTAGAGGGTCGTTTCTGTGATGGAGGGGAGGGTGGTTTTAGTGTGATGGAGGGGAGGGTAGTTTCTGTGACGGATGGGAGTGTAGTTTTTGTATGGAGGGGAGGGTGGTTTCTGTGATGGAGGGGAGGATGGTTTCTGTGATTGAGTGGAGGGTAGTTTCTGTGATGGAGGCGAGGGTGGTTTCTGAGTTGGAGGGGAGGCTGGTTTCTGTGATGGAGGCGAGCATGGTTTCTGTGTGATGGAGGGGAGGGTAGTTTCTGTGTGATGGAGGGGAGGGTAGTTTCTGTGACGGAGGGGAGGGTAGTTTCTGTGATGGAGGGGAGGGTGGTTTCTGTGATGGAGGGGAGGATGGTTTCTGTGTGATGGAGGAGAGTGTGGTTTCTGTGATGGAGGGGAGGGTGGTTTCAGTGTGATGGAGGGGAGAATGTTTTCTGTGATGGAGGGGAGGGAGGTTTCTGTGACGGAGGGGTGGGTTGTTTCTGTGTGATGGAGGGGAGGGTGGTTTCTGTGACGGAGGGGAGGATGGTTTCTGTGTGATGGAGGGGAGGGTGGTTTCAGTGTGATGGAGGGGAGGGTTGTTTCTGTGTTTCAGAGGGGAAGGTGGTTTCTGTGTGATGGAGGGGAGTGTGGGTTCTGTGATGGAGGGGATGGTAGTTTCAGTGTGATGGAGAGGAGGGTGGTTTCTGTGATGGAGGGGGGGTGGTTTCGGTGTGATGGAGGGTAGGGTGGTTTCTGTGATGGAGGTGAGGGTCGTTTCTATGACGGAGTTTCCTGTGTGTCGGAGGGGAGGGTGGTTTCTTGTGATGGAGGGGAGGGTGGTTTCTGTGATGGAGGGGAGGATGGTTTCTGTGTGATGGAGGGGAAGGGGGTTTCTGTGATGGAGGGGAGGGTGGTTTCTGTGATCGAGGGGAAGGGGGTTTCTGTGATGGAGACAAGGGTAATTACTGTGATTGAGTGGAGGGTAGTTTCTGTGATGGAGGGGAGGGTGGTTTCTGAGTTGGAGGGGAGGCTGGTTTCTGTGATGGAGGCGAGGATGGTTTCTGTGTGATGGAGGGGAGGGTGGTTTCTGTGTGATGGAGGAGAGGGTGGTTTCTGTGATGAAGGGGAGGGTGGTTTCAGTGTGATGGAGGGGAGAATTTTTTCTCTGATGGAGGGGAGGGTAGTTTCTGTGACGGAGGGGAGGGTTGTTTCTGTGTGATGGAGGGGAGGGTGGTTTCTGTGACGGAGGGGACGGTAGTTTCTGTGATGGAGGGGAGGGTGGTTTCTGTGATGGAGGGGAGGATTGTTTCTGTGTGATGGAGGAGAAGGGGGTTTCTGTGATGGAGGGGAGGGTGGTTTCTGTGATCGAGGGGAAATGGGTTTCTGTGATGGAGACGAGGGCGATTCCTGTGATTGAGTGTAGGGTAGTTTCTGTGATGGAGGGGAGGGTGGTTTCTATGACGGTGGGGCGGGTAGTTTCTGTGATGGAGGGGATGGTAGTTTCTGTGTGATGGAGGAGAGGGTGGTTTTTGTGATGGAGGGGAGGGTAGTTTCTGTGTGACGGAGGGGAGGGTGGTTTCTGTGATGGAGGGGAGGGTGGCTTCGGTGTGATGGAGGGGAGGATGATTTTTGTGATGGAGGGTAGGGTGGTTTCTGTGATGGAGGGCAGGGTGGTTTCTGTGTGACGGAGGGGAGGGAGATTTCGTTGATGGAAGGGATGTTGGTTTCTGTGTTATGGAGGGGAGGGTGTTTTCTGTGTGATGGAGGGGAGGGTGGTTTCTGTGATGGAGGTGAGGGTGGCTTCTGTATAATGGAGGGGATAGTAGTTTCTATGATGGAGGGGAGGGTGGTTTCTGTGATGGAAGGGATGTTGGTTTCTGTGTCATGGAGGGGAGGGTATTTTCTGTGATGGAGGGGTGGGTGGTTTCTGTGATGGAGGGGAGGATGGTTTCTGTGTGATGGAGGGGAAGGGGGATTCTGTGATGGAGGGGAGGGTGGTTTCTGTGATGGAGGGGAGGATGGTTTTTGTGATGGAGGGGAGGGTGGTTTCTGTGATGGAGGGGAGGGTGGATTCTATGTGACGGAGGGGAGGGTGGTTTCTGTGATGGAGGTGAGGGTGTTTTCTGTGACGGAGGGGAGGGAAGTTTCTGTGATGGTGGGGACGGTAGTTTCTGTGATGGAGGGGAGGGTGGTTTCTGTGATGGAGGGGAGGATGGTTTCTGTGTGATGGAGGGGCACGGGGTTTCTGTGATGGAGGGGAGGGTGGTTTCTGTGAACGAGGGGACGGGGGTTTCTGTGATGGAGACGAGGGAGATTACTGTGATTGAGTGGAGGGTAGTTTCTGTGATGGAGGGGAGGGTGGTTTCTGAGTTGAAGGGGAGGCTGGTTTCTGTGATGGAGGCGAGGATGGTTTCTGTGTGACGGAGGGGAGGGAAGTTTCTGTGATGGTGGGGACGGTAGTTTCTGTGATGGAGGGGAGGGTGGTTTCTGTGATGGAGGGGAGGATGGTTTCTGTGTGATGGAGGGGAAGGGGGTTTCTGTGATGGAGGGGAGGGTGGTTTCTGTGATCGAGGGGACGGGGGTTTCTGTGATGGAGACGAGGGAGATTACTGTGATTGAGTGGAGGGTAGTTTCTGTGATGGAGGGGAGGGTGGTTTCTGAGTTGGAGGGGAGGCTGGTTTCTGTGATGGAGGCGAGGATGGTTTCTGTGGGATGGAGGGGAGGGTGGTTTCTGTGTGATGGAGGAGAGGGTGGTTTCTGTGATGGAGGGGAGGGTGGTTTCAGTGTGATGGAGGGGAGAATGTTTTCTGTGATGGAGGGGAGGGAGGTTTCTGTTACGGAGGGGTGGGTTGTTTCTGTGTGATGGAGGGGAAGGTGGTTTCTGTGACGGAGGCGAGGATGGTTTCTGTGTGATGGAGGGGAGGGTGGTTTCTGTGTGATGGAGGGGAGGGTGGTTTCAGTGTGATGGAGGGGAGAATGTTTTCTGTGATGGAGGGGAGGGAGGTTTCTGTGACGGAGGGGTGGGTTGTTTCTGTGTGATGGAGGGGAGGGTAGTTTCTGTGACGGAGGGGAGGGTTGTTTCTGTGTGATGTAGGGGCACGGGGTTTCTGTGATGGAGGGGAGGGTGGTTTCTGTGATCGAGGGGACGGGGGTTTCTGTGATGGAGACGAGGGAGATTACTGTGATTGAGTGGAGGGTAGTTTCTGTGATGGAGGGGAGAGTGGTTTCTGTGACGGAGGGGCGGGTAGTTTCTGTGATGGAGGGAAGGGTAGTTTCTGTGTGATGGAGGAGAGGGTGGTTTTTGTAATGGACGGGAGGGTTGTTTCTGTGACGGAGGGGAGGGTGGTTTCTGTGTGACGGTGGGGAGGGTGGTTTCTGTGATGGAGGGGAGGGTGGTTTCTGAGTTGGAGGGGAGGCTGGTTTCTGTGATGCAGGCGAGGATGGTTTCTGTGTGATGGAGGGGAGGGTGGTTTCTGTGTGATGGAGGAGAGGGTCGTTTCTGTGATGGAGGGGAGGGTGGTTTTAGTGTGATGGAGGGGAGGGTAGTTTCTGTGACGGAGGGGTGGGTTGTTTCTGTGTGATGGAGGGGAGGGTGGTTTCTGTGACGGAGGCGAGGATGGTTTCTGTGTGATGGAGGGGAGGGTGGTTTCTGTGACGGAGGGCTGGGTAGTTTCTGTGATGGAGGGAAGGGTGGTTTCTGTGATGGAGGGGAGGCTGGTTTCTGTGATGAGGGCGAGGATGGTTTCTGTGTGACGGAGGGGTGGGTAGTTTCTGTGATGGAGGGGAGGGTGGTTTCTGTGATGGAGGGGAGGATGGTTTCTGTGTGATGGAGGGGAAGGAGGTTTCTGTGATGGAGGGGAGGGTGGTTTCTGTGATCGAGGGGAAGGGGGTTTCTGTGATGGAGACGAGGGCGATTACTGTGATTGAGTGGAGGGTAGGTTCTGTGATGGAGGGGAGGCAGGTTTCTGTGATGAGGGCGAGGATGGTTTCTGTGTGATGGAGGGGAGGGTGGTTTCTGTGACGGAGGGGCGGGTAGTTTCTGTGATGGAGGGGAGGTTAGTTTCTGTGTGATGGAGGAGAGGGTGGTTTTTGTAATGGACGGGAGGGTTGTTTCTGTGACGGAGGGGAGGGTGGTTTCTGTGTAACGGAGGGGAGGATGGTTTATGTGTGATGGAGGGGAAGGGGGTTTCTGTGATGGAGGGGAAGGTGGTTTCTGAGTTGGAGGGAGGCTGGTTTCTGTGATGGAGGCGAGGATGGTTTCTGTGTGATGGAGGGGAGGGTGGTTTCTGTGTGATGGAGGAGTGGGTCGTTTCTGTGATGGACGGGAGGATGGTTTCAGTGTGATGGAGGGGAGAATATTTTCTGTGATGGAGGGGAGGGTAGTTTCTGTTACGGAGGGGAGGGTAGTTTCTGTGATGGAGGGGAGGGTGGTTTCTGTGATGGAGGGGTGGATGGTTTCTGTGTGATGGAGGGGAAGGGGGTTTCTGTGATGGAGACGAAGTGGGTTTCTGTGATGGAGACAAGGGTCGTTACTGTGATTGAGTGGAGGGTAGTTTCTGTGATGGAGGGAAGGGTTGTTTCTCAAATGGAGGGGAGGCTGGTTTCTGTGATGGAGGCGAGGATGGTTTCTGTGTTATGGAGGGGAGGGTCGTTTCTCTGTGAAGGTGGGGAGGTTGGTTTCTGTGATGGAGGGGAGAGAGGTCACTATAGTTTAGTGGAGGGTAGTTTCTGTGTCGGAGGGCAGGGTAGTTTCTGTGACGGAGGGGAGGGTGGTTTCTGTGATGGAGGTGAGGGTGGTTTCTGTGTAATGGAGGTGATGGTAGTTTCTGTGATGGAGGGGAGGGTGGTTTCTGTGATGGAGGCGAGGATGGTTTCTGTGTGATGGAGGGGAGGGTGGTTTCTGTGACGGAGGGGTGGGTAGTTTCTGTGATGGAGCGAAGGGTGGTTTCTGTGATGGTGGGGAGGCTGGTTTCTGTGATGAGGGCGAGGATGGTTTCTGTGTGACGGAGGGGTGGGTAGTTTCTGTGATGGAGGGGAGGGTGGTTTCTGTGATGGAGGGGAGGATGGTTTCTGTGTGATGGAGGGGAAGGAGGTTTCTGTGATGGAGGGGAAGGGGGATTCTGTGATGGAGGGGAGGGTGGTTTCTCTGATGGAGGGGAGGATGGTTTTTGTGATGGAGGGGAGGGTGGTTTCTGTGATGGAGGGGAGGGTGGATTCTATGTGACGGAGGGGAGGGTGGTTTCTGTGATGGAGGTGAGGGTGTTTTCTGTGACGGAGGGGAGGGAAGTTTCTGTGATGGTGGGGACGGTAGTTTCTGTGATGGAGGGGCGGGGGGTTTCTGTGATGGAGGGGTGGATGGTTTCTGTGTGATGGAGGGGCACGGGGGTTTCTGTGATGGAGGGGAGGGTGGTTTCTGTGAACGAGGGGACGGGGGTTTCTGTGATGGAGACGAGGGAGATTACTGTGATTGAGTGGAGGGTAGTTTCTGTGATGGAGGGGAGGGTGGTTTCTGAGTTGAAGGGGAGGCTGGTTTCTGTGATGGAGGCGAGGATGGTTTCTGTGTGACGGAGGGGAGGGAAGTTTCTGTGATGGTGGGGACGGTAGTTTCTGTGATGGAGGGGAGGGTGGTTTCTGTGATGGAGGGGAGGATGGTTTCTGTGTGATGGAGGGGAAGGGGGTTTCTGTGATGGAGGGGAGGGTGGTTTCTGTGATCGAGGGGACGGGGGTTTCTGTGATGGAGACGAGGGAGATTACTGTGATTGAGTGGAGGGTAGTTTCTGTGATGGAGGGGAGGGTGGTTTCTGAGTTGGAGGGGAGGCTGGTTTCTGTGATGGAGGCGAGGATGGTTTCTGTGGGATGGAGGGGAGGGTGGTTTCTGTGTGATGGAGGAGAGGGTGGTTTCTGTGATGGAGGGGAGGGTGGTTTCAGTGTGATGGAGGGGAGAATGTTTTCTGTGATGGAGGGGAGGGAGGTTTCTGTTACGGAGGGGTGGGTTGTTTCTGTGTGATGGAGGGGAAGGTGGTTTCTGTGACGGAGGCGAGGATGGTTTCTGTGTGATGGAGGGGAGGGTGGTTTCTGTGTGATGGAGGGGAGGGTGGTTTCAGTGTGATGGAGGGGAGAATGTTTTCTGTGATGGAGGGGAGGGAGGTTTCTGTGACGGAGGGGTGGGTTGTTTCTGTGTGATGGAGGGGAGGGTAGTTTCTGTGACGGAGGGGAGGGTTGTTTCTGTGTGATGTAGGGGCACGGGGTTTCTGTGATGGAGGGGAGGGTGGTTTCTGTGATCGAGGGGACGGGGGTTTCTGTGATGGAGACGAGGGAGATTACTGTGATTGAGTGGAGGGTAGTTTCTGTGATGGAGGGGAGAGTGGTTTCTGTGACGGAGGGGCGGGTAGTTTCTGTGATGGAGGGGAGGGTAGTTTCTGTGTGATGGAGGTGAGGGTGGTTTTTGTGATGGAGGGGAGGGTTGTTTCTGTGACGGAGGGGAGGGTGGTTTCTGTGTGACGGAGGGGAGGGTGGTTTCTGTGATGGAGGGGAGGGTGGTTTCTGAGATGGAGGGGAGGCTGGTTTCTGTGATGGAGGCGAGGATGGTTTCTGTGTGATGGAGGGGAGGGTGGTTTCTGTGTGATGGAGGAGAGGGTCGTTTCTGTGATGGAGGGGAGGGTGGTTTTAGTGTGATGGAGGGGAGGGTAGTTTCTGTGACGGAGGGGTGGGTTGTTTCTGTGTGATGGAGGGGAGGGTGGTTTCTGTGACGGAGGCGAGGATGGTTTCTGTGTGATGGAGGGGAGGGTGGTTTCTGTGACGGAGGGCTGGGTAGTTTCTGTGATGGAGGGAAGGGTGGTTTCTGTGATGGAGGGGAGGCTGGTTTCTGTGATGAGGGCGAGGATGGTTTCTGTGTGACGGAGGGGTGGGTAGTTTCTGTGATGGAGGGGAGGGTGGTTTCTGTGATGGAGGGGAGGATGGTTTCTGTGTGATGGAGGGGAAGGAGGTTTCTGTGATGGAGGGGAGGGTGGTTTCTGTGATCGAGGGGAAGGGGGTTTCTGTGATGGAGACGAGGGCGATTACTGTGATTGAGTGGAGGGTAGGTTCTGTGATGGAGGGGAGGCAGGTTTCTGTGATGAGGGCGAGGATGGTTTCTGTGTGATGGAGGGGAGGGTGGTTTCTGTGACGGAGGGGCGGGTAGTTTCTGTGATGGAGGGGAGGTTAGTTTCTGTGTGATGGAGGAGAGGGTGGTTTTTGTAATGGACGGGAGGGTTGTTTCTGTGACGGAGGGGAGGGTGGTTTCTGTGTAACGGAGGGGAGGATGGTTTATGTGTGATGGAGGGGAAGGGGGTTTCTGTGATGGAGGGGAAGGTGGTTTCTGAGTTGGAGGGAGGCTGGTTTCTGTGATGGAGGCGAGGATGGTTTCTGTGTGATGGAGGGGAGGGTGGTTTCTGTGTGATGGAGGAGTGGGTCGTTTCTGTGATGGACGGGAGGATGGTTTCAGTGTGATGGAGGGGAGAATATTTTCTGTGATGGAGGGGAGGGTAGTTTCTGTTACGGAGGGGAGGGTAGTTTCTGTGATGGAGGGGAGGGTGGTTTCTGTGATGGAGGGGTGGATGGTTTCTGTGTGATGGAGGGGAAGGGGGTTTCTGTGATGGAGACGAAGTGGGTTTCTGTGATGGAGACAAGGGTCGTTACTGTGATTGAGTGGAGGGTAGTTTCTGTGATGGAGGGAAGGGTTGTTTCTCAAATGGAGGGGAGGCTGGTTTCTGTGATGGAGGCGAGGATGGTTTCTGTGTTATGGAGGGGAGGGTCGTTTCTCTGTGAAGGTGGGGAGGTTGGTTTCTGTGATGGAGGGGAGAGAGGTCACTATAGTTTAGTGGAGGGTAGTTTCTGTGTCGGAGGGCAGGGTAGTTTCTGTGACGGAGGGGAGGGTGGTTTCTGTGATGGAGGTGAGGGTGGTTTCTGTGTAATGGAGGTGATGGTAGTTTCTGTGATGGAGGGGAGGGTGGTTTCTGTGATGGAGGCGAGGATGGTTTCTGTGTGATGGAGGGGAGGGTGGTTTCTGTGACGGAGGGGTGGGTAGTTTCTGTGATGGAGCGAAGGGTGGTTTCTGTGATGGTGGGGAGGCTGGTTTCTGTGATGAGGGCGAGGATGGTTTCTGTGTGACGGAGGGGTGGGTAGTTTCTGTGATGGAGGGGAGGGTGGTTTCTGTGATGGAGGGGAGGATGGTTTCTGTGTGATGGAGGGGAAGGAGGTTTCTGTGATGGAGGGGAGTGTGGTTTCTGTGATCGAGGGGAAGGGGGTTTCTGTGATGGAGACGAGGGCGATTACTGTGATTGAGTGGAGGGTAGGTTCTGTGATGGAGGGGAGGCAGGTTTCTGTGATGAGGGCGAGGATGGTTTCTGTGACGGAGGGGCGGGTAGTTTCTGTGATGGAGGGGAGGTTAGTTTCTGTGTGATGCAGGGAAGGGTAGTTTCTGTGATGGAGGGGAGGGTTGTTTCTGTGACGGAGGGGAGGGTGGTTTCTGTGTGACGGAGGGGAGGGTGGTTTCTGTGATGTAGGGAAGGGTGGTTTCTGTGATGGAGGTGAGGGTGTTTTCTGTGACGGAGGGAAGGGTGGTTTCTGTGACGGAGGGGAGGGTGGTTTCTGTGATGGAGGGGAGGGTGGTTTCTGTGTGATGGAGGTGAGGGTGGTTTCTGTGATGGAGGGGAGGGTTGTTTCTGTGTTTCAGAGGGGAAGGTGGTTTCTGTGTGATGGAGGGGAGTGTGGTTTCTGTGATGGAGGGGAGGGTAGTTTCAGTGTGATGGAGGGGAGGGTGGTTTCTGTGATGGAGGTGAGGGTCGTTTCTATGACGGAGTTTCCTGTGTGTCGGAGGGGAGGGTGGTTTCTTGTGATGGAGGGGAGGGTAGTTTCTCCGATGGAGGGGAGGATGGTTTTTGTGATGGAGGGGAGGGTGGTTTCTGTGATGGAGGGGAGGATGGTTTCTGTGTGATGGAGGGGAAGGGGGTTTCTGTGATGGAGGGGAGGGTGGTTTCTGTGATCGAGGGGAAGGGGGTTTCTGTGATGGAGACAAGGGTAATTACTGTGATTGAGTGGAGGGTAGTTTCTGTGATGGAGGGGAGGGTGGTTTCTGAGTTGGAGGGGAGGCTGGTTTCTGTGATGGAGGCGAGGATGGTTTCTGTGTGATGGAGGGGAGGGTGGTTTCTGTGTGATGGAGGAGAGAGTGGTTTCTGTGATGGAGGGGAGGGTGGTTTCAGTGTGATGGAGGGGAGAATTTTTTCTCTGAGGGAGGGGAGTGTAGTTTCTGTGACGGAGGGGAGGGTTGTTTCTGTGTGATGGAGGGGAGGGTGGTTTCTGTGACGGAGGGGCGGGTAGTTTCGGTGATGGAGGGGAGGGTGGTTTCTGTGATGGAGGGGAGGATGGTTTCTGTGTGATGGAGGAGAAGGGGGTTTCTGTGATGGAGGGGAGAGTGGTTTCTGTGATGGAGGGGAGGGTGGTTTCAGTGTGATGGAGGAGAGAATTTTTTCTCTGATGGAGGGGAGGGTAGTTTCTGTGACGGAGGGGAGGGTTGTTTCTGTGTGATGGAGGGGAGGGTGGTTACTGTGATGGAGGGGAGGGTAGTTTCTGCGATGGAGGGGAGGGTGGTTTCTGTGACGGAGGGGAGGGTGGTTTCTGTGATGGAGGAGAGGATAGTTTCTGTGTCGGAGGGGAGGTTGATTTTCGTGATGGAGGACAGGATGGTTTCTGCGACGGAGGTGAGGATGGTTTCTGTGATGGAGGGGCGGGTTGTTTTTGTAACGGTGGGGCGGGTAGTTTCTGTGATGGAGGGGATGGTAGTTTCTGTGTTATGGAGGAGAGGGTGGTTTTTGTGATGGAGGGGAAGGTTGTTTCTGTGACGGAGGGGAGGGTAGTTTCTGTGTGACGGAGGGGAGGGTGGTTTCTGTGATGGAGGGGAGGGTGGTTTCTGTGATGGAGGTTAGGGTGGCTTCGGTGTGATGGAGGGGAGGATGATTTTTGTGATGGAGGGGAGGGTGGTTTCTGTGATGGAGTGGAGGGTGGTTTCGGTGTGATGGAGGGCAGGATGATTTTTGTGATGGAGGGGAGGGTGGTTTCTGTGATGGAGGTGGGGGTGGTTTCTGTGTAATGGAGGGGATGGTAGTTTCTGTGATGGAGGGGAGGGTGGTTTCTGTGTGACGGAGGGGAGGGTGATTTCTGTGATGGAAGGGATGTTGGTTTCTGTGTTATGGAGGGGAGGGTGTTTTCTGTGTGATGGAGGGGAGGGTGGTTTCTGTGATTGAGGTGAGGGTGGCTTCTGTATAATGGAGGGGATAGTAGTTTCTATGATGGAGGGGAGGGTGGTTTCTGTAATGGAAGGGATGTTGGTTTCTGTGTGATGGAGGGGAGGGTATTTTCTGTGATGGAGGGGTGGGTGGTTTCTGTGATGGAGGGGAGGATGGTTTCTGTGTGATGGAGGGGAAGGGGGATTCTGTGATGGAGGGGAGGGTGGTTTCTCTGATGGAGGGGAGGATGGTTTTTGTGATGGAGGGGAGGGTGGTTTCTGTGATGGAGGGGAGGGTAGGTTCTATGTGACGGAGGGGAGGGTGGTTTCTGTGATGGAGGTGAGGGTGTTTTCTGTGACGGAGGGGAGAGAAGTTTCTGTGATGGTGGGGACGGTAGTTTCTGTGATGGAGGGGAGGGTGGTTTCTGTGATGGAGGGGAGGATGGTTTCTGTGTGATGGAGGGGAACGGGGTTTCTGTGATGGAGGGGAGGGTGGTTTCTGTGATCGAGGCGACGGGGGTTTCTGTGATGGAGACGAGGGAGATTACTGTGATTGAGGGGAGGGTAGTTTCTGTGATGGAGGGGAGGGTGGTTTCTGAGTTGGAGGGGAGGCTGGTTTCTGTGATGGAGGCGAGGATGGTTTCTGTGTGATGGAGGGCAGGGTGGTTTCTGTGTGATGGAGGGGAGAATGTTTTCTGTGATGGAGGGGAGGGAGGTTTCTGTGACGGAGGGGTGGGTTGTTTCTGTGTGATGGAGGGGAGGGTGGTTTCTGTGACGGAGGCGAGGATGGTTTCTGTGTGATGGAGGGGAGGGTGGTTTCTGTGTGATGGAGGGGAGGGTGGTTTCAGTCTGATGGAGGGGAGAATGTTTTCTGTGATGGAGGGGAGGGAGGTTTCTGTGACAGAGGGGTGGGTTGTTTCTGTGTGATGGAGGGGAGGGTGGTTTCTGTGACGGAGGCGAGGATGGTTTCTGTGTGATGGAGGGGAGGGTGGTTTCTGTGTGATGGAGGAAGGGTGGTTTCAGTGCGATGGAGGGGAGAATGTTTTCTGTGATGGAGGGGAGGGAGGTTTCTGTGACGGAGGGGTGGGTTGTTTCTGTGTGATGGAGGGGAGGGTGGTTTCTGTGACGGAGGCGAGGATGGTTTCTGTGTGGTGGAGGTGAGGGTGGTTTCTGTGTGATGGAGGGGAGGGTGGTTTCAGTGTGATGGAGGGGAGAATGTTTTCTGTGATGGAGGGGAGGGAGGTTTCTGTGAAGGAGGGGTGGGTTGTTTCTGTGTGATGGAGGGGAGGGTGGTTTCTGTGATGGAGGGGAGGATGGTTTCTGTGTGATGGAGGGGAAGGAGGTTTCTGTGATGGAGGGGAGGGTGGTTTCTGTGATGAGGTCGAGGATGGTTTCTGTGTGACGGAGGGGTGGGTAGTTTCTGTGATGGAGGGGAGGGTGGTTTCTGTGATGGAGGGGAGGATGGTTTCTGTGTGATGGAGGGGAAGGAGGTTTCTGTGATGGAGGGGAGGGTGGTTTCTGTGATCGAGGGGAAAGGGGTTTCTGTGATGGAGACGAGGGCAATTACTGTGATTGAGTGGAGGGTAGGTTCTGTGATGGAGGGGAGGCAGGTTTCTGTGATGAGGGCGAGGATGGTTTCTGTGTGATGGAGGGGAGGGTGGTTTCTGTGACGGAGGGGCGGGTAGTTTCTGTGATGGAAGGGAGGGTAGTTTCTGTGTGATGCAGGAGAGGGTGGTTTTTGTAATGGACGGGAGGGTTGTTTCTGTGATGGAGGGGAGGGTGGTTTCTGTGTAACGGAGGGGAGGATGGTTTAGGTGTGATGGAGGGGAAGGGGGTTTCTGAGTTGGAGGGAGGCTGGTTTCTGTGATGGAGGCGAGGATGGTTTCTGTGTTATGGAGGGTAGGGTGGTTTCTGTGTGATGGAGGAGAGGGTGGTTTCTGTGATGGACGGGAGGATGGTTTCAGTGTGATGGAGGGGAGAATTTTTTCTGTGATGGAGGGGAGGGTAGTTTCTGTGACGGAGGGGAGAGTATTTTCTGTGATGGAGGAGAGGGTGGTCTCTGTGATGGAGGGGAGGATGGTTTCTGTGATCGAGGGGAAAGGGGTTTCTGTGATGGAGGGGAGGCTGGTTTCTGTGACAGAGGGGCGGGTAGTTTCAGTGATGGAGGGGATGGTAGTTTCTGTGTGATGGAGGAGAGGGTGGTTTTTGTGATGGAGGGGAGGGTTGTTTCTGTGACGGAGGGGAGGGTGGTTTCTGTGTGACGGAGGGGATGGTGGTTTCTGTGATGTAGGGGAGGGTGGTTTCTGTGATGGAGGGGAGGGTGCTTTCTGTGATGGATAGAGGGTGTTTCTGTGATGGAGTGGAGGGAGGTTTCGATGTGATGGAGGGGAGGATGATTTTTGTGATGGAGGGGAGGGTGTTTTCTGTGATGGAGGTGGGTGTGGTTTCTGTGTAATGGAGGGGATGGTAGTTTCTGTGATGGAGGGGAGGGTGGTTTCTGTGTGACGGAGGGGAGGGTGATTTCTGTGATGGAAGGGACGTTGGTTTCTGTGTAATGGAGGGGATAGTAGTTTCTGTGATGGAGGGGAGGGTGGTTCTGTGCGACGGAGGGGAGTGTGGTTTCTGTGATGGAAGGGATGTTGGTTTCTGTGTGATGGAGGGGAGGGTGTTTTCTGTGTGATGGAGTGGAGGGTGGTTTCTGTGATGGAGGTGAGGGTGGCTTCTGTATAATGGAGGGGGTGGTAGTTTCTGTGATGCAGGGGAGGGTGGTTTCTGTGATGGAAGGGATGTTGGTTTCTGTGTGATGGAGGGAAGGTTCTTTCTGTGATGGAGGGGTGGGTGGTTTCTGTGATGGAGGGGAGGGTGGTTTCTGTGATGGAGGGGAGGATGGTTTCTATGTGATGGAGGGCAAGCGGGTTTCTGTGATGGAGGGGAGGGTGGTTTCTCTGATGGAGGGGAGAATGGTTTTTGTGATGGAGGGGAGGGTGGTTTCTGTGATTGAGTGGAGGGTAGTTTCTGTGATGGAGGCGAGGGTGGTTTCTGAGTTGGAGGGGAGTCTGGTTTCTGTGCTGGAGGCGAGGATGGTTTCTGTGTGATGGAGGGGAGGGTGGTTTCAGTGTGATGGAGGGGAGAATTTTTTCTGTGACGGAGGGGAGGGTAGTTTCTGTGATGGAGGGGAGGCTGGTTTCTGTGATGGAGGGGCGGGTAGTTTCTGTGATGGAGGTGACGGTAGTTTCTGTGTGATGGAGGAGAGGGTGGTTTTTGTGATGGAGGGGAGGGTTGTTTCTGTGACGGAGGGGAGGGTGGTTTCTGTGTGACCGAGGGGATGGTGGTTTCTGTGATGTAGGGGAGGGTGGTTTCAGTGATGGAGGGGAGGGTGCTTTCTGTGATGGATGGAGGGTGTTTCTGTGATGGAGTGGAGGGTGGTTTCGGTGTGATGGAGGGGAGGAAGATTTTTGTGATGGAGGGGAGGGTGGTTTCTGTGATGGAGGTGGGGGTAGTTTCTGTGTAATGGAGTGGATGGTAGTTTCTGTGATGGAGGGGATGGTGGTTTCTGTGTGACGGAGGGGACGGTGATTTATGTGATGGAGGGGATGTTGGTTTCTGTGTAATGGAGGGGATGGAAGTTTCTGTGATGGAGGGGAGGGTGGTTTCTGTGATGGAGGGGAGGGTGGTTTCTGTGATGGAGGGGAGGGTGGTTTCTGTGATTGAGTGGAGGGTAGTTTCTGTGATGGAGGCGAGGGTGGTTTCTGAGTTGGAGGGGAGGCTGGTTTCTGTGATGGAGGCGAGGATGGTTTCTGTGTGATGGAGGGGAGGGTAGTTTCGGTGTGATGGAGGAGAGGGTGGTTTCTGTGATGGAGGGGAGGGTGGTTTCAGTGTGATGGAGGGGAGAATGTTTTCTGTGACGGAGCGGAGGGTAGTTTCTGTGACGGAGGGGAGGGTTGTTTCTGTGTGATGGAGGGGAGGGTGGTTTCTGTGTGATGGAGGGGAAGGATGTTTCTGTGATAGAGGGGAGGGTGGTTTCTGTGATCGAGGGGAAGGGGGTTTCTGTGATGGAGACGAGGGCGATTACTGTGATTGAGTGGACGGTAGTTTCTGTGATGGAGGGGAGGCTGGTTTCTGTGATGAGGGCGAGGATGGTTTCTGTGTGATGGAGGGGAGGGTGGTTTCTGTGACGGAGGGGCGGGTAGTTTCTGTGATGGAGGGGAGGGTAGTTTCTGTGTGATGGAGGAGAGGGTTGTTTTCGTAATGGACGGGAGGGTTGTTTCTGTGACGGAGGGGAGGGTGGTTTCTGTGTGACGGTGGGGAGGGTGGTTTCTGTGATGGAGGCGAGGATGGTTTCTGTGATGGAGGGGAGGGTGCTTTATGTGATGGATAGAGGGTGTTTCTGTGATGGAGTGGAGGGAGGTTTCGATGTGATGGAGGGGAGGATGATTTTTGTGATGGAGGGGAGGGTGGTTTCTGTGATGGAGGTGGGGGTGGTTTCTGAGTAATGGAGGGGATGGTAGTTTCTGTGATGGAGGGGAGGGTGGTTTCTGTTTGACGGAGGGGAGGGTGATTTCTGTGATGGAAGGGATGTTGGTTTCTGTGTAATGGAGGGGATAGTAGTTTCTGTGATGGAGGGGAGGGTGGTTCTGTGCGACGGAGGGGAGAGTGGTTTCTGTGATGGAAGGGATGTTGGTTTCTGTGTGATGGAGGGGAGGGTGTTTTCTGTGTGATGGAGGGGAGGGTGTTTTCTGTGTGATGGAGGGGAGGGTGGTTTCTGTGATGGAGGTGAGGGTGGCTTCTGTATAATGGAGGGGGTGGTAGTTTCTGTGATGGAGGGGAGGGTGGTTTCTGTGATGGAAGGGATGTTGGTTTCTGTGTGATGGAGGGAAGGTACTTTCTGTGATGGAGGGGTGGGTGGTTTCTGTGATGGAGGGGAGGGTGGTTTCTGTGATGGAGGGCAGGATGGTTTCTATGTGATGGAGGGGAAGCGGGTTTCTGTGATGGAGGGGAGGGTGGTTTCTCTGATGGAAGGGAGGATGGTTTCTGAGTTGGAGGGGAGTCTGGTTTCTGTGATGGAGGCGAGGATGGTTTCTGTGTGATGGAGGGGAGGGTGGTTTCAGTGTGATGGAGGGGAGAATTTTTTCTGTGACGGAGGGGAGGGTAGTTTCTGTGATAGAGGGGAGGCTGGTTTCTGTGATGGAGGGGCGGGTAGTTTCTGTGATGGAGGTGACGGTAGATTCTGTGTGATGGAGGAGAGGGTGGTTTTTGTGATGGAGGGGAGGGTTGTTTCTGTGACGGAGGGGAGGGTGGTTTCTGTGTGACGGAGGGGATGGTGGTTTCTGTGATGTAGGGGAGGGTGGTTTCTGTGATGGAGGGGAGGGTGCTTTCTGTGATGGATGGAGGGTGTTTCTGTGATGGAGTGGAGGGTGGTTTGGGTGTGATGGAGGGGAGGATGATTTTTGTGATGGAGGGGAGGGTGGTTTCTGTGATGGAGGTGGGGGTGGTTTCTGTGTAATGGAGGGGATGGTAGTTTCTGTGATGGAGGGGAGGGTGGTTTCTGTGTGACGGAGGGGAGGGTGATTTCTGTGATGGAGGGGATGTTGGTTTCTGTGTAATGGAGGGGATGGTAGTTTCTGGGATGGAGGGGAGGGTGGTTTCTGTGATGGAGGTGAGGGTGGCTTCTCTACAATGGAGGGGGTGGTAGTTTATGTGATGGAGGGGAGGGTGGTTTCTGTGATGCAAGGGATGTTGGTTTCTGTGTGATGGAGGGAAGGTACTTTCTGTGATGGAGGGGTGGGTGGTTTCTGTGATGGAGGGGAGGATGGTTTCTCTGTGATGGAGGGGAAGCGGGTTTCTGTGATGGAGGGGAGGGTGGTTTCTCGGATGGATGGGAGGATGGTTTTTGTGATGGAGAGTAGGGTGGTTTCTGTGATTGAGTGGAGGGTAGTTTCTGTGATGGAGGCGAGGGTGGTTTCTGAGTTGGAGGGGAGGCTGGTTTCTGTGATGGAGGCGAGGATGGTTTCTGTGTGATGGAGGGGAGGGTAGTTTCTGTGTGATGGAGGAGAGGGTGGTTTCTGTGATGGAGGGGAGGGTGGTTACAGTGTGATGGAGGGGAGAATGTTTTCTGTGACGGAGCGGAGGGTTGTTTCTGTGACGGAGGGGAGGGTGGTTTCTGTGTGACGGAGGGGATGGTGGTTTCTGTGATGTAGGGGAGGGTGGTTTCTGTGATGGAGGGGAGGGTGCTTTCTGTGATGGATGGAGGGTGTTTCTGTGATGGAGTGGAGGGTGGTTTCGGTGTGATGGAGGGGAGGATGATTTTTGTGATGGAGGGGTGGGTGGTTTCTGTGATGGACGTGGGGGTTGTTTCTGTTTAATGGAGGGGATGGTAGTTTCTGTGATGGAGGGGAGGGTGGTTTCTGTGTGACGGAGGGGAGGGTGATTTCTGTGATGGAGGGGATGTTGGTTTCTGTGTAATGGAGGGGATGGTAGTTTCTGTGATGGAGGGGAGGGTGGTTCTGTGCGACGGAGGGGATGGTGGTTTCTGTGATGGAAGGGATGTTGGTTTCTGTGTGATGGAGGGGAGGGCGTTTTCTGTGTGATGGAGGGGAGGGTGGTTTCTGTGATGGAGGGGAGGGTGGTTTCTGTTTGACGGAGGGGAGGGTGATTTCTGTGATGGAAGGGATGTTGGTTTCTGTGTAATGGAGGGGATAGTAGTTTCTGTGATGGAGGGGAGGGTGGTTCTGTGCGACGGAGGGGATGGTGGTTTCTGTGATGGAAGGGATGTTGGTTTCTGTGTGATGGAGGGGAGGGCGTTTTCTGTGTGATGGAGGGGAGGGTGGTTTCTGTGATGGAGGTGAGCGTGGCTTCTGTATAATGGAGGGGATGTTAGTTTCTGTGTTGGAGGCGAGGGTTGTTTCTGTGATGGAAGGGATGTTGGTTTCTGTGTGATGGAGGGAAGGTACTTTCTGTGATGGAGGGGTGGGTGGTTTCTGTGATAGAGGGCAGGATGGTTTCTGTGTGATGGAGGGGAAGCGGGTTTCTGTGATGGAGGGGAGGGTGGTTTTTCTGATGGAGGGGAGGATGGTTTTTGTGATGGATGGGAGGGTGGTTTCTGTGATTGAGTGGAGGGTAGTTTCTGTGATGGAGGCGAGGGTGCTTTCTGAGTTGGAGGGGAGGCTGGTTTCTGTGATGGAGGCGAGGATGGTTTCTGTGTGATGGAGTGGAGGGTAGTTTCTGTGTGATGGAGGAGAGGGTGGTTTCTGTGATGGAGGGGAGGGTGGTTTCAGTGTGATGGAGGGGAGAATGTTTTCTGTGATGGAGCGGAGGGTAGTTTCTGTGACGGAGGGGAGGGTTGTTTCTGTGTGATGGAGGGGAAGGTGGTTTCTGTGATGGAGGGGAGGGTGGTTTCTGTGATCGAGGGGAAAGGGGTTTCTGTGATGGAGACGAGGGCGATTACTGTGATTGAGTGTAGGCTAGTTTCTGTGACGGAGGGGAGGGTTGTTTCTGTGTGATGGAGGGGAAGGTGGTTTCTGTGATGGAGGGGAGGGTGGTTTCTGTGATCGAGGGGAAAGGGGTTTCTGTGATGGAGACGAGGGCGATTACTGTGATTGAGTGGAGGGTAGTTTCTGTGATGGAGGGGATGGTAGTTTCTGTGTGATGGAGGAGAGGGTGGTTTTTGTGATGGAGGGGAGGGTTGTTTCTGTGACGGAGGGGAGGGTGGTTTCTGTGTGACGGAGGGGATGGTGGTTTCTGTGATGTAGGGGAGGGTGGTTTCTGTGATGGAGGGGAGGGTGCTTTCTGTGATGGATAGAGGGTGTTTCTGTGATGGAGTGGAGGGAGGTTTCGATGTGATGGAGGGGAGGATGATTTTTGTGATGGAGGGGAGGGTGTTTTCTGTGATGGAGGTGGGTGTGGTTTCTGTGTAATGTAGGGGATGGTAGTTTCTGTGATGGAGGGGAGGGTGGTTTCTGTTTGACGGAGGGGAGGGTGATTTCTGTGATGGAAGGGATGTTGGTTTCTGTGTAATGGAGGGGATAGTAGTTTCTCTGATGGAGGGGAGGGTGGTTCTGTGCGACGGAGGGGAGGGTGGTTTCTGTGATGGAAGGGATGTTGGTTTCTGTGTGATGGAGGGGATGGTGTTTTCTGTGTGATGGAGGGGAGGGTGGTCTCTGTGATGGAGGTGAGGGTGGCTTCTGTATAATGGAGGGGATAGTCGTTTCTATGATGGAGGGGAGGGTGGTTTCTGTGATGGAAGGGATGTTGGTTTCTGTGTGATGGAGGGAAGGTAGTTTCTGTGATGGAGGGGTGGGTGGTTTCTGTGATGGAGGGGAGGGTGGTTTCTGTGATGGAGGGGAGGATGGTTTCTATGTGATGGAGGGGAAGCGGGTTTCTGTGATGGAGGGGAGGGTGGATTCTCTGATGGAGGGGAGGATGGTTTCTGAGTTGGAGGGGAGTCTGGTTTCTGTGATGGAGGCGAGGATGGTTTCTGTGTGATGGAGGGGAGGGTGGTTTCTGTGTGATGGAGGGGAGGGTGGTTTCAGTGTGATGGAGGGGAGAATTTTTTCAGTGACGGAGGGGAGGGTAGTTTCTGTGATGGAGGGGAGGCTGGTTTCTGTGATGGAGGGGCGGGTAGTTTCTGTGATGGAGGTGACGGTAGATTCTGTGTGATGGAGGAGAGGGTGATTTTTGTGATGGAGGGGAGGGTTGTTTCTGTGACGGAGGGGAGGGTGGTTTCTGTGTGACGGAAGGGATGGTGGTTTCTGTGATGTAGGGGAGGGTGGTTTCAGTGATGGAGGGGAGGGTGCTTTCTGTGATGGATGGAGGGTGTTTCTGTGATGGAGTGGAGGCTGGTTTCGGTGTGATGGAGGGGAGGATGATTTTTGTGATGGAGGGGGGGTGGTTTCTGTGATGGAGGTGGGGGTGGTTTCTGTGTAATGCAGTGGATGGTAGTTTCTGTGATGGAGGGGAGGGTGGTTTCTGTGTGACGGAGGGGAGGGTGATTTCTGTGATGGAGGGGATGTTGGTTTCTGTGTAATGGAGGGGATGGTAGTTTCTGTGATGGAGGGGAGGGTGGTTTCTGTGATGGAGGTGAGGGTTGTTTCTGTGATTGAGTGGAGGGTAGTTTCTGTGATGGAGGCGAGGGTGGTTTCTGAGTTGGAGGGGAGGCTGGTTTCTGTGATGGAGGCGAGGATGGTTTCTGTGTGATGGAGGGGAGGGTAGTTTCTTTGTGATGGAGGAGAGGGTGGTTTCTGTGATGGAGGGGAGGGTGGTTTCAGTGTGATGGAGGGGAGAATGTTTTCTGTGATGGAGCGGAGGGTAGTTTCTGTGACGGAGGGGAGGGTTGTTTCTGTGTGATGGAGGGGAGGATGGTTTCTGTGTGATGGAGGGGAAGGATGTTTCTGTGATAGAGGGGAGGGTGGTTTCTGTGATCGAGGGGAAGTGGGTTTCTGTGATGGAGACGAGGGCGATTACTGTGATTGAGTGGAGGGTAGTTTCTGTGATGGAGGGGAGGCAGGTTTCTGTGATGAGGGCGAGGATGGTTTCTGTGTGATGGAGGGGAGGGTGGTTTCTGTGACGGAGGGGCGGGTAGTTTCTGTGATGGAGGGGAGGGTAGTTTCTGTGTGATGGAGGAGAGGGTGGTTTTTGTAATGGACGGGAGGGTAGTTTCTGTGACGGAGGGGAGGGTGGTTTCTGTGTGACGGTGGGGAGGGTGGTTTCTGTGACGGAGGGGAGGGTAGTTTCTGTGATGGAGGGGAGGGTGGTTTCTGTGATGCAGGGGAGGATGGGTTCTGTGTGATGGAGAGGAAGGGGGTTTCTGTGATGGAGGGGAGGGTGGTTTCTGTGATCGAAGGGAAAGGGGTTTCTGTGATGGAGACGAGGGCGATTACTGTGATTGTGTGTAGGGTAGTTTCTGTGATGGAGGGGAGGCTGGTTTCTGTGACGGAGGGGCGGGTAGTTTCTGTGATGGATGGGACGGTAGTTTCTGTGTGATGGAGAAGAGGGTGGTTTTTGTGATGGAGGGGAGGGTTGTTTCTGTGACGGAGGGGAGGGTGGTTTCTGTGTGACGGAGGGGCGGGTAGTTTCTGTGATGGAGGGGACAGTAGTTTCTGTGTGATGGAGAAGAGGGTGGTTTTTGTGATGGAGGGGAGGGTTGTTTCTGTGACGGAGGGGAGGGTGGTTTCTGTGTGACGGAGGGGATGGTGGTTTCTGTGATGTAGGGGAGGGTGGTTTCTGTGATGGAGGGGAGGGTGCTTTCTGTGATGGATGGAGGGTGTTTCTGTGATGGAGTGGAGGGTGGTTTCGGTGTGATGGAGGGGAGGATGGTTTCTGTGTGATGGAGGGGAAGCGGGTTTCTGTGATGGAGGGGAGGGTGGTTTTTCTGATGGAGGGGAGGATGGTTTTTGTGATGGATGGGAGGGTGGTTTCTGTGATTGAGTGGAGGGTAGTTTCTGTGATGGAGGCGAGGGTGCTTTCTGAGTTGGAGGGGAGGCTGGTTTCTGTGATGGAGGCGAGGATGGTTTCTGTGTGATGGAGGGGAGGGTAGTTTCTGTGTGATGGAGGAGAGGGTGGTTTCTGTGATGGAGGGGAGGGTGGTTTCAGTGTGATGGAGGGGAGAATGTTTTCTGTGATGGAGCGGAGGGTAGTTTCTGTGACGGAGGGGAGGGTTGTTTCTGTGTGATGGAGGGGAAGGTGGTTTCTGTGTCGGAGGGGTGGATAGTTTCTGTGATGGAGGGGAGGGTGGTTTCTGTGATGGAGGGGAGGATGGTTTCTGTGTGATGGAGGGGAAGGATGTTTCTGTGATAGAGGGGAGGGTGGTTTCTGTGATCGAGGGGAAGGGGGTTTCTGTGATGGAGACGAGGTCGATTACTGTGATTGAGTGGAGGGTAGTTTCTGTGATGGAGGGGAGGCTGGTTTCTGTGATGAGGGCGAGGATGGTTTCTGTGTGATGGAGGGGAGGGTGGTTTCTGTGACGGAGGGGCGGGTAGTTTCTGTGATGGAGGGGAGGGTATTTTCTGTGTGATGGAGGAGAGGGTGGTTTTTGTAATGGACGGGAGGGTTGTTTCTGTGACGGAGGGGAGGGTGGTTTCTGTGTATCGGTGGGGAGGGTGGTTTCTGTGATTGAGGGGAGGGTGGTTTCTGTGATGGAAGGGAGGGTGGTTTCTGAGTTGGAGGGGAGGCTGGTTTCTGTGATGCAGGCGAGGATGGTTTCTGTGTGATGGAGGGGATGGATGTTTCTGTGATAGAGGGGAGGGTGGTTTCTGTGATCGAGGGGAAGGGGGTTTCTGTGATGGATACGAGGGCGATTACTGTGATTGAGTGGAGGGTAGTTTCTGTGATGGAGGGGAGGCTGGTTTCTGTGACGGAGGGGCGGGTAGTTTTTGTGATGGAGGGGAGGGTAGTTTCTGTGTGATGGAGGAGAGGGTGGTTTTTGTAATGGACGGGAGGGTTGTTTCTGTGACGGAGGGGAGGGTGGTTTCTGCGTGACGGTGGGGAGGCTGGTTTCTGTGATGCAGGCGAGGATGGTTTCTGTGTGATGGAGGGGAGGGTGGTTTCTGTGTGATGGAGGAGAGGGTCGTTTCTGTGATGGAGGGGAGGGTGGTTTTAGTGTGATGGAGGGGAGGGTGGTTTCTGTGACGGAGGGGAGGGTAGTTTCTGTGATGGAGGGGAGGGTGGTTTCTGTGATGGAGGGGTGGATGGTTTCTGTGTGATGGAGAGGAAGGGGGTTTCTGTGATGGAGGGGAGGGTGGTTTCTGTGATCGAGGGGAAAGCGGTTTCTGTGATGGAGACGAGGGCGATTACTGTGATTGTGTGTAGGGTAGTTTCTGTGATGGAGGGGAGGATTGTTTTTGTGACGGAGGGGAGGTTGGTTTTAGTGATGGAGGAGAGGATGGTTTCTGTGATGGATGGAGGGTGGTTTCTGTGATAAAGGGGAGGGTGGTTTCGGTGTGATGGAGGGGAGGGTGCTTTCTGTGATGGAGGGGAGGCTGGTTTCTGTGACGGAGGGGATGTAGTTTCTTTGATGGAGGGGAAGGTAGTTTCTGTGAATGAGGGGAGGGTGGTTTCTGTGACGGAGGAGAGGCGAGTTTCTGTGATCTAGGGGAGGGTGGTGTCTGTGATAGATGGGAGGGTTGTTTTTGTGTGATGGAGGGGAGGGTAGTTTCTGTGACGGAGGGGAGGGTAGTTTCTTTGATGGAGGGGAGGGTGGTTTCTGTGTGATGTAGTGGAAGTTGGTTTCTGTGACGGAGGGCAGGGTGGTTTCTGTGATGGAGGTGAGGCGAGTTTCTGTTATCGAGGGGAGGGTGGTGTCTGTGATGGAGGGGAGGGTTGTTTTTGTGTGATGGAGGGGAGGGTAGTTTCTGAGGTGGAAGGGAGGGTGGTTTCTGTGATGGAGGGGAGGGTGGTTTTTGTGTTGGAGGGGAGAGTGAGTTCTGCGATGGAGGGGAAGCTGGTTTCTGTGTAATGGTGGGGAGGGTGGTTTCTGTGATGGAGTGGAGGGTGGTTTCGGAGTGATGGAGGGGTTTGTGGTTTCTGTGATGGAACGGAGCGTGGTTTCGGTGTGATGGGGTGGAGGATGATTTTTGTGATGGAGGGGAGGGTGGTTTACGTGATGGAGGGGAGGGTGGATTCTGTGTGTCGGAGGGGAGGGTGCTTTTTGTGATGGAGGGGAGAGTGGTTTCGGAGTGATGAAGTGTAGGGTGGTTTCTGTGATGGAGATGAGGGTGGTTTCTGTGACAGAGGGGAGGGTTGTTTCTTTTATGGAGGGGAGGTTGGTTTCTTTGATGGAGGGGAGGGTAGTTTCTATGTGATGGAGAGGAGGGTGGTTTTTTTGATGGAGGGGAGGGTTGTTTCTGTGATGGAGGGGAGGGTGGTTTCTGTGTGAAGGAGGGGAGAGTGGTTTCGGTGATGGAGGAGAGGGTGGTTTGTGCGATGGAGGGGAGGGTGGTTTCTGTGTGATGAGTGGAGGGTGGTTTCTGTGACGGAGGGGAGGGTGCTTTCTGTGATGGAGGGGGGCTGGTTTCTCTGACGGAGGGGTTGTAGTTTCTTTGATGGAGGGGACGGTAGTTTCTGTGAATGAGGGGAGGTGGTTTCTGTGATGGAGGAGAGGCGAGTTTCTGTGATCGAGGGGAGGGTGGTTTCTGTGATGGAGGGGAGGGTTGTTTCTGTGTGATGGAGGGGAGGGTAGTTTCTGTGGTGGAGGGGAGGGTGGTTTCTGTGATGGAGGGGAGGGTGGTTTTTGTGATGGAGGGGAGGGTGGTTTATGTGTGATGGAGGGGAGTGTGGTTTCTGTTCCGGAGGGGAGGTTGGTTTCTGCGATGGAGGGGAAGGTGGTTTCTGTGATGGAGGGGGTGGTGGTTTCTGTGATGGAGGGGAGGGTATTCTCTGTGATGGAGTGGAGGGAGGTCAGTGTAATTGAGTAGAGGGTAGTTTCTGTAATGGAGGGGCGGGTGGTTTCTGTGATGGAGGGGAGGGTGGTTTCTGTGATTGAGGGGTGGGTGGTTTCTGTGTGATGGAGGGGAGGGTGGTTTCTGTGATGGAGACGAGGGTGGTTTCTGTGATGGAGAGGAGGGTGGTTTCTGAGTGATGGAGGGTAGGGTGGTTTCTTTGATGGAGAGGAGGGTGTTTTCTGTGTGTCGGGGGGGTTTCTTGTGATGGAGGGGAGGGTTGTTTCTCTGATGGAGGGGAGGGTGGTTACTATGTGATGGAGGGCAGGGTGGTTTCTCTGATGGAGGGGAGGATGGTTTTTGTGATGGAGGGGAGGAAGGTTTCTGAGATGGAGTGGAGGGCGGTTTCTGTGATGGAGGGGAGGGTGGTTTTTGTGATGGAGGGGAGGGTGGTTTCTGTGCGAAGGAGGGGAGAGTTGTTTCTGTGTGATGGAAGAGAGTGTGGTTTCTGTTCCGGAGGGGAGGTTGGTTTCTGCGATGGAGGGGAGTGTGGTTTCTGTGATGGAGGGGGGGTGGTTTCTGTGATAGAGGGGAGGGTATTCTCTATGATGGAGTGGAGGGAGTTTTCTGTGATGGAGGGAAGGGTGGTTTCTGTGTTTCAGAGGGGAAGGTGGTTTCTGTGCGATGGAGGGGAGGGTGATTTCTGTGATGAAGGGGAAGCTGGTTTCTGTGTAATGGTGGGGAGTGTGGTTTCTGTGTAATGGTGGGGAGGGTGGTTTCTGTGATGGAGTGGAGGGTGGTTTCGGAGTGATGGAGGGGTTTGTGGTTTCTTTGATGGAGCGGTGCGTGGTTTCGGTGTGATGGGGTGGAGGATGATTTTTGTGATGGAGGGGAGGGTGGTTTATGTGATGGAGGGGAGGGTGGATTCTGTGTGTCGGAGGGGAGGGTGCTTTTTGTGATGGAGGGGAGAGTGGTTTTGGTGTGATGGAGGGTAGGGTGGTTTCTTTGATGGAGGTGAGGGTGGTTTCTGTGACGGAGGGGAGGGTAGTTTCTTTGATGGAGGGGAGGTTGGTTTCTGTGATGGAGGGGAGGGTAGTTTCTGTGTGATGGAGGGGAGGGTGGATTTTGTGATGGAGGGGAGGGTTGTTTCTATGACGGACTGAGGGTGGTTTCTGTGTGACGGAGGGGAGCGTGGTTTCGGTGATGGAAGGGAGGGTGGTTTCTGTGCGATGGAGTTGAGGCTGGTTTCTGTGATGGAGGGGAGGGTGGTTTCTGTGACGGAGGGGAGGGTGGTTTCTGTGATGGAGGAGAGGATAGTTTCGGTGATGGAGGGGAGTGTGGCTTCTGTGATGGAGGGGAGGGTGGTTTCTGTGTGATGGAGGGGAGGGTGGTTTTTGTGATGGAGGTGAGGGTTGTTTCTGTGATGGAGGGGAGGGTAGTTTCTGTGTGATGGAGGGGAGGGTGGTTTTTGTGATGGAGGGGAGGGTTGTTTCTGTGACGGATGGGAGGGTGGTTTCTGTGTGACCGAGGGGAGCGTGGTTTCGGTGATGGAGGGGAGGGTGGTTTCTGTGTTTCAGAGGTGATGGTGGTTTCTGTGCGATGGAGGTGAGGCTGGTTTCTGTGATGGAGGGCAGGGTGGTTTCTGTGACGGAGGGGAGGGTGGTTTCTGTGATGGAGGAGAGGATAGTTTCGGTGATGGAGGGGAGTGTGGCTTCTGTGATGGAGGGGAGGGTGGTTTCTGTGTGATGGAGGGGAGGGTGGTTTTTGTGATGGAGGTGAGGGTTGTTTCTGTGATGGAGGGGAGGGTGGTTTCTGTGTGATGTAGTGGAGTTTGGTTTCTGTGACGTAGGGGAGGGTGGCTTCCGTGATGGACGTTAGCGTGGTTACTGTGACGGAGGGGAGGGTAGTTTCTGTGATGGAGGGGAAGGTGGTTTCTGTGATGTAGGGGAGGTTGGTTTCTGTGATGGAGTGGAGAGTGGTTTCTGTGACGGAGTGGAGGGTGGTTTCTGTGATGGAGGAGAGGATAGTTTCTGTGACGGAGGGGAGGGTGGTTTTTGTGATGGAGGACAGGGTTGTTTCTGCGACGGAGGTGAGGATGGTTTCGGTGATG
Source organism: Mobula hypostoma (assembly GCF_963921235.1). Taxonomy (NCBI): domain Eukaryota; kingdom Metazoa; phylum Chordata; class Chondrichthyes; order Myliobatiformes; family Myliobatidae; genus Mobula; species Mobula hypostoma. The sequence goes on along the minus strand of NC_086113.1, from coordinate 65,279,718 downwards.
GAGTGGAGGGTGGTTTCTGTGATGACGGGGAGGGTGGTTTCTGTGTGATGGATTGGAGGTTGGTTTCTGTGATGGAGGGGAGGGTGGTTTATGCGATGGAGGGGAGTGTGATTTCTGTGTGATGAGTGGAGGGTGGTTTCTGTACGGAGGGGAGGGTAGTTTCTGTGATGGAGGGGAGGTTGGTTTCTGTGATGGAGTGGAGGTTGGTTTCTGTCACGGAGCGGAGGGCTGTTTCTGTGCGATGGATGGGAGGCTGGTTTCTGTGATGGAGGGGAGGGTGGCTTCTGTGACGGAGGGGAGGGTGGTTTTGTGATGGAGGACAGGATGTTTTCTGCAACGGAGGTGAGGATGGTTTCTGTTATGGAGGGGAGGGTAGTTTCTGTGATGGAGGGGAGGATAGTTTTTGTGACGGAGGGGAGGGTGGTTTTTGTGATGGAGGAGAGGGTAGTTTCTGTGTGATGGAGAGGAGCGTGGTTTTTGTGATGGAGGGGAGGGTTGTTTCAGTGACGGAGGGGAGGGCGGTTTCTGCGTGACGGAGGGGCGGGTAGTTTCTGTGATGGAAGGGAGGGTAGTTTCTGCGTGATGGAGGGGAGGGTGGTTTTTGTGATGGAGGGGAGGGTTGTTTTTGTGTGATGGAGGGGAGGGTGGTTTTTGTGATGGAGGGGAGGGTTGTTTTTGTGTGATGGAGGGGAGGGTAGTTTCTGTGACGGAGGGAAGTGTAGCTTCTTTGATGGAGGGGAGGGTGGTTTCTGTGTGATGTAGTGGAGGTTGGTTTCTGTGACGGAGTGGAAGGTGGTTTCTGTGATGGAGGTGAGGGTGGTTACTGTGACGGAGGGGAGGGTAGTTTCTGTGATGGAGGGGAGGGTGGTGTCTGTGATGGAGGGGAGGGTAGTTTCTGTGATGGAGGGGAGGGTAGTTTCTTTGATGGAGGGGAGGGTGGTTTCTGTGTGATGTAGTGGAGGTTGGTTTCTGTGACGGAGTGGAGGGTGGTTTCTGTGATGGAGGTGAGGGTGGTTACTGTGATGGAGGGGAGGGTAGTTTCTGTGATGGAGGGGAGGGTGGTTTCTGTGATGGAGGGGAGGTTGGTTTCTGTGATGGAGTGGAGGTTGGTTTCTGTCACGGAGCGGAGGGCTGTTTCTGTGCGATGGTTGGGTGGCTGGTTTCTGTGATGGAGTGGAGGTTGGTTTCTGTGATGGAGGGGAGGGCTGTTTCTGTGTGATGGAAGGGGGGTGGTTTCTGTGATGCAGGGGAGGGTGGCTTCTGTGACGGAGGGGAAGGTGGTTTCTGTGATGGAGGAGAGGATAGTTTCTGTGACGGAGGGGAGGGTGGTTTTCGTGATGGAGGACAGGATGGTTTCTGCAACGGAGGTGACGATGGTTTCTGTGATGGAGGGGAGGGTAGTTTCTGTGATGGAGGGGAGGATTGTTTTTGTGACGGAGGGGAGGTTGGTTTTTGTGATGGAGGAGAGGATGGTTATTGTGATGGATGGCGGGTGGTTTCTGTGATAGAGGGGAGGGTGGTTTCGGTGTGATGGAGGGGAGGGTGCTTTCTGTGATGGAGGGGAGGGTGGTTTCTGTGATGGAGGGGAGGTTGGTTTCTGTGATGGAGGGGAGGGTAGTTTCTGTGTGATGGAGGGGAGGGTGGTTTTTGTGATGGAGGGGTGGGTGGTTTCTGTGTTTCAGAGGTGTTGGTGGTTTCTGTGCGATGGAGGTGAGGCTGGTTTCTGTGATGGAGGGGAGGTCGTTTCTGTGACGGAGGGGAGGGTGGTTTCTGTGATGGGGTGGAGGATGAGTTTTGTGATGGAGGGGAGGGTGGTTTATGTGATGGAGGAGAGGATAGTTTCTGTGACGGAGGGGAGGGTGGTTTTCGTGATGGAGGACAGGATGGTTTCTGCGACGGAGGTGAGGATTGTTTCTGTGATGGAGGGGAGGGTGGTTTCTGTGTGATAGATTGGAGGTTGGTTTCTGTGATGGAGGGGAGGGTGGTTTCTGCGATGGAGGGGAGGGTGCTTTCTGTGATGGAGGGGAGGCTGGTTTCTGTGACGGAGGAGATGTAGTTTCTTTGATGGAGGGGACGGTAGTTTCTGTGAATGAGGGGAGGGTGGTTTCTGTGACGGAGGAGAGGCGAGTTTCTGTGATCGAGGGGAGGGTGGTGTCTGTGATGGAGGGGAGGGTGGTTTCTGTGTGATGTAGTGGAGGTTGGTTTCTGTGACGGAGGGGAGGGTGGTTTCTGAGATGGAGGTGAGGCGAGATTCTGTGATCGAGGGGAAGGTGGTGTCTGTGTTTGAGGGGAGGGTTGTTTTTGTGTGATGGAGGGGAGGGTAGTTTCTGAGGTGGAGGGGAGGGTGGTTTCTGTGATGGAAGGGAGGGTGGTTTTTGTGATGGAGGGGAGGGTGGCTTCTGTGCGAAGGAGGGGAGGGTTGTTTCTGTGTGATGGAGGGGACTGTGGTTTCTGTTCCGGAGGGGAGGTTGGTTTCTGCGATGGAGGGGAGGGTGGTTTCTGTGATGGAGGGGAGGTTGGTTTCTGCGATGGAGGGGAGGGTGGTTTCTGTGATGGAGGGGGGGTGGTTTCTGTGATGGAGGGGAGGGTATTCTCTGTGATGGAGTGGGGGGAGGTTTCTGTGATGGAGGGAAGGGTGGTTTCTGTGTTTCAGAGGGGAAGGTGGTTTCTGTGCGATGGAGGGGAGGGTGATTTCTGTGATGGAGGGGAAGCTGGTTTCTGTGTAATGGTGGGGAGGGTGGTTTCTGTGATGGAGTGGAGGGTGGTTTCGGAGTGATGGAGGGGTTTGTGGTTTCTGTGATGGAGCGGAGCGTGGTTTCGGTGTGATGGGGTGGAGGATGATTTTTGTGATGGAGGGGTGGGTGGTTTACATGATGGAGGGGAGGGTGGATTCTGTGCGTCGGAGGGGAGGGTGCTTTTTGTGATGGAGGGGAGAGTGGTTTCGGTGTGATGAAGGGTAGGGTGGTTTCTGTGATTTAGATGTGGGTGGTTTCTGTGACGGAGGGGAGAGTAGTTTCTTTTATGGAGGGGAGGTTGGTTTCTGTGATGGAGGGGAGGGTACTTTCTTTGTGATGGAGGGGAGGGTTGTTTCTGTGATGGAGTGGAGGGTGTTTTCTGTGTGACGGAGGGGAGCGTGGTTTCGGTGATTGAGGGGAGGGTGGTTTCTGTGTAATGAGTGGAGGCTGGTTTCTGTGACGGAGGGGAGGGTGCTTTCTGCGATGGAGGGGCGCTGGATTCTCTGACGGAGGGGTTGTAGTTTCTTTGATGGAGGGGACGGTAGTTTCTGTGAATGAGGGGCGGGTGGTTTCTGTGATGGAGGGGAGGGTAGTTTCTGTGTGATGGAGGGGAGGGTGGTTTCTGTGATGGAAGGGAGGGTAGTTTCTGTGTGATGGAAGGGAGGGTGGTTTTTGTGACGGTGGAGAGGGTAGTTTCTTTGATGGAGTGGAGGTTGGTTTCTGTGACGGAGTGGAGGGTGATTTCTGTGATGGAGGTGAGGGTGGTTACTGTGACGGAGGGGAGGGTAGTTTCTGTGATGGAGCGGAGGGTGCTTTCTGTGATGGAGGGGAGGTTGGTTTCTGTGATGGAGTGGAGGTTGGTTTCTGTCACGGAGCGGAGGGCTGTTTCTGTGCGATGGATGGGAGGCTGGTTTCTGTGATGGAGGGGAGGGTGGCTTCTGTGACGGAGGGGAGGGTGGTTTCTGTGATGGAGGAGAGGATAGTTTCTGTGACGGAGGGGAGGGTGGTTTTTGTGATGGAGGACAGGATGTTTTCTGCAACGGAGGTGAGGATGGTTTCTGTGATGGAGGGGAGGGTAGTTTCTGTGATGGAGGGGAGGATAGTTTTTGTGACGGAGGGGAGGGTGATTTTTGTGATGGAGGAGAGGGTAGATTCTGTGTGATGGAGAGGAGCGTGGTTTTTGTGATGGAGGGGAGGGTTGTTTCTGTGATGGAGGTGAGGGTGGTTACTGTGACGGAGGGGAGGGTAGTTTCTGTGATGGAGGGGAGGGTGGTGTCTGTGATGGAGGGGAGGGTAGTTTCTGTGATGGAGGGGAGGGTAGTTTCTTTGATGGAGGGGAGGGTGGTTTCTGTGTGATGTAGTGGAGGGTGGTTTCTGTGATGGAGGTGAGGGTGGTTACTGTGACGGAGGGGAGGGCCGTTTCTGTGTGACGGAGGGGCGGGTAGTTTCTGTGATGGAAGGGAGGGTAGTTTCTGCGTGATGGAGGGGAGGGTGGTTTTTGTGATGGAGGGGAGGGTTGTTTTTGTGTGATGGAGGGGAGGGTAGTTTCTGTGACGGAGGGGAGGGTAGTTTCTTTGATGGAGGGGAGGGTGGTTTCTGTGTGATGTAGTGGAGGTTGGTTTCTGTGACGGAGGGGAGGGTGGTTTCTGTGATGGAGGTGAGGGTGGTTACTGTGACGGAGGGGAGGGTAGTTTCTGTGATGGAGGGGAGGGTGGTTTCTGTGATGGAGGGGAGGTTGGTTTCTGTGATGGAGTGGAGGTTGGTTTCTGTCACGGAGCGGAGGGCTGTTTCTGTGCGATGGATGGGAGGCTGGTTTCTGTGATGGAGTGGAGGTTGGTTTCTGTGATGGAGGGGAGGGCTGTTTCTGTGTGATGGAAGGGGGGTGGTTTCTGTGATGCAGGGGAGGGTGGCTTCTGTGACGGAGGGGAGGGTGGTTTCTGTGATGGAGGAGAGGATAGTTTCTGTGACGGAGGGGAGGGTGGTTTTCGTGATGGAGGACAGGATGGTTTCTGCAACGGAGGTGAGGATGGTTTCTGTGATGGAGGGGAGGGTAGTTTCTGTGATGGAGGGGAGGATTGTTTTTGTGACGGAGGGGAGGTTGGTTTTTGTGATGGAGGAGAGGATGGTTATTGTGATGGATGGCGGGTGGTTTCTGTGATAGAGGGGAGGGTGGTTTCGGTGTGATGGAGGGGAGGGTGCTTTCTGTGATGGAGGGGAGGGTGGTTTCTGTGATGGAGGGGAGGTTGGTTTCTGTGATGGAGGGGAGGGTAGTTTCTGTGTGATGGAGGGGAGTGTGGTTTTTGTGATGGAGGTGAGGGTTGTTTCTGTGACGGAGGGGAGGGTGGTTTCTGTGTTACCGAGGGGAGCGTGGTTTCGGTGATGGAGGGCTGGGTGGATTTTGTGTTTCAGAGGTGATGGTATTTTCTGTGCGATGGAGGTGAGGCTGGTTTCTGTGATGGAGGGGAGTGTGGTTTCTGTGACGGAGGGGTGGGTGGTTTCTGTGATGGGGTGGAGGATGATTTTTGTGATGGAGGGGAGGGTGGTTTATGTGATGGAGGAGAGGATAGTTTCTGTGACGGAGGGGAGGGTGTTTTCTGTGATGGAGGAGAGGATAGTTTCGGTGATGGAGGGGAGGGTGGTTTCTGTGATGGTGGGGATGTTTGTTTCTGTGTGATGGAGTGGAGGTTGCTTTCTGTGATGGAGGGGAGGGTGGTTTGTGCGATGGACGGGAGGGTGGTTTCTGTGTGATGAGTGGAGGGTGGTTTCTGTGACGGAGGGAGGGTAGTTTCTGTGATGGAGGGGAGGATAGTTTTTGTGACGGAGGTGAGTGTGGTTTTTGTGATCAAGGAGAGGAGGGTTTCTGTGATGGATGGAGGGTGGTTTCTGTGATAGAGGGGAGGGTGGTTTCGGTGTGATTGAGGGGAGGGTGCTTTCTGTGATGGAGGGGAGGCTGGTTTCTGTGACGGAGGGGATGTAGTTTCTTTGATGGAGGGGAAGGTAGTTTCTGTGAATGAGGGGAGGGTGGTTTCTGTGACGGAGGAGAGGTGAGTTTCTGTGATCGGGGGGAGGGTGGTGTCTGTGATGGATGGGAGGGTAGTTTCTGTGATGGAGGGGAGGGAAGTTTCTTTGATGGAGGGGAGGGTGGTTTCTGTGTGATGTAGTGGAGGTTGGTTTCTGTGACGGAGTGGAGGGTGGTTTCTGTGATGGAGGTGAGGGTGGTTACTGTGACGGAGGGGAGGGTAGTTTCTGTGATGGAGGGGAGGCTGGTTTCTGTGATGGAGGGGAGGTTGGTTTCTGTGATGGAGTGGAGGTTGGTTTCTGTCACGGAGCGGAGGGCTGTTTCTGTGCGATGGATGGGAGGCTGGTTTCTGTGATGGAGTGGAGGTTGGTTTCTGTGATGGAAGGGAGGGCTGTTTCTGTGTGATGGAAGGGTGGTGGTTTCTGTGATGCAGGGGAGGGTGGCTTCTGTGACGGAGGGGAGGGTGGTTTCTGTGATGGAGGAGAGGATAGTTTCTGTGACGGAGGGGAGGGTGGTTTTCGTGATGGAGGACAGGATGGTTTCTGCAACGGAGGTGACGATGGTTTCTGTGATGGAGGGGAGGGTAGTTTCTGTGATGGAGGGGAGGATTGTTTTTGTGACGGAGGGGAGGTTGGTTTTTGTGATGGAGTAGAGGATGGTTATTGTGATGGATGGCGGGTTGTTTCTGTGATAGAGGGGAGGGTGGTTTCGGTGTGATGGAGGGGAGGGTGCTTTCTGTGATGGAGGGGAGGGTGGTTTCTGTGATGGAGGGGAGGTTGGTTTCTGTGATGGAGGGGAGGTTGGTTTCTGTGATGGAGGGGAGGGTAGTTTCTGTGTGATGGAGGGGAGTGTGGTTTTTGTGATGGAGGGGAGGGTTGTTTCTGTGACGGAGGGGAGGGTGGTTTCTGTGTGACCGAGGGGAGCGTGGTTTCAGTGATGGAGGGGAGGGTGGATTTTGTGTTTCAGAGGTGATGGTGGTTTCTGTGCGATGGAGGTGAGGCTGGTTTCTGTGATGGAGGGGAGTGTGGTTTCTGTGACGGAGGGGAGGGTGGTTTCTGTGATGGGGTGGAGGATGATTTTTGTGATGGAAGGGAGGGTGGTTTATGTGATGGAGGAGAGGATAGTTTCTGTGACGGAGGGGAGGGTGTTTTCTGTGATGGAGGAGAGGATAGTTTCGGTGATGGAGGGGAGGGTGGTTTCTGTGATGGTGGGGATGTTTGTTTCTGTGTGATGGAGTGGAGGTTGCTTTCTGTGATGGAGGGGAGGGTGGTTTGTGCGATGGACGGGAGGGTGGTTTCTGTGTGATGAGTGGAGGGTGGTTTCTGTGATGGAGGGGAGGGTAGTTTCTGTGATGGAGGGGAGGATAGTTTTTGTGACGGAGGTGAGGGTGGTTTTTGTGATGAAGGAGAGGAGGGTTTCTGTGATGGATGGAGGGTGGTTTCTGTGATAGAGGGGAGGGTGGTTTCGGTGTGATGGAGGGGAGGGTGCTTTCTGTGATGGAGGGGAGGCTGGTTTCTGTGACGGAGGGGATGTAGTTTCTTTGATGGAGGGGAAGGTAGTTTCTGTGAATGAGGGGAGGGTGGTTTCTGTGACGGAGGAGAGGTGAGTTTCTGTGATCGGGGGGAGGGTGGTGTCTGTGATGGATGGGAGGGTTGTTTTTGTGTGATGGAGGGGAGGGTAGTTTCTGTGACGGAGGGGAGGGTAGTTTCTTTGATGGAGGGGAGGGTGGTTTCTGTGTGATGTAGTGGAGGTTGGTTTCTGTGACGGAGGGCAGGGTGGTTTCTGTGATGGAGGTGAGGCGAGTTTCTGTTATCGAGGGGAGGGTGGTGATTGTGATGGAGGGGAGGGTTGTGTTTGTGTGATGGAGGGGATGGTAGTTTCTGAGGTGGAGGGGAGGGTGGTTTCTGTGATGGATGGGAGGGTGGTTTTTGTGTTGGAGGGGAGGGTGAGTTCTGTGATGGAGGGGAAGCTGGTTTCTGTGTAATGGTGGGGAGGGTGGTTTCTGTGTTGGATTGGAGGGTGGTTTCGGATTGATGGAGGGTTTTGTGGTTTCTGTGATGGAGCGGAGCGTGGTTTCGGTGTGATGGGGTGGAGGATGATTTTTGTGATGGAGGGGAGGGTGGTTTACGTGATGGAGGGGTGGGTGGATTCTGTGTGTCGGAGGGGGTGTGTTTTTTGTGATGGAGGGGAGAGTGGTTTCGGTGTGATGAAGTGTAGGGTGGTTTCTGTGATGGAGATGAGGGTGGTTTCTGTGACGGAGGGGAGGGTAGTTTCTTTTATGGAGGGGAGGTTGGTTTCTTTGATGGAGGGGAGGGTAGTTTCTATGTGATGGAGAGGAGGGTGATTTTTTGATGGAGGGGAGGGTTGTTTCTGTGACGGAGGGGAGGGTGGTTTCTGTGTGACGGAGGGGAGCGTGGTTTCGGTGATGGAGGGGAGGGTGGTTTGTGCGATGGAGGGGAGGGTGGTTTCTGTGTGATGAGTGGAGGGTGGTTTCTGTGACGGAGGGGAGGGTGCTTTCTGTGATGGAGGGGGGCTGGTTTCTCTGACGGAGTGGGGCTGGTTTCTCTGACGGAGGGTTTGTAGTTTCTTTGATGGAGGGGACGGTAGTTTCTGTGAATGAGGGGAGGGTGGTTTCTGTGATGGAGGAGAGGCGAGTTTCTGTGATCGAGGGGAGGGTGGTTTCTGTGATGGAAGGGAGGGTAGTTTCTGTGTGATGGAAGGGAGGGTGGTTTTTGTGACGGTGGAGAGGTTAGTTTCTTTGATGGAGTGGAGGTTGGTTTCTGTGACGGAGTGGAGGGTGATTTCTGTGATGGAGGTGAGGGTGGTTACTGTGACAGAGGGGAGGGTAGTTTCTGTGATGGAGGGGAGGGTGGTTTCTGTGATGGAGGGGAGGTTGTTTTCTGTGATGGGTGGAGGTTGGTTTCTGTCACGGAGGGGAGGGCTTTTTCTGTGCCATGGATGGGAGGCTGGTTTCTGTGATGGAGGGGAGGGTGGCTTCTGTGACGGAGGGGAGGGTGGTTTCTGTGATGGAGGAGAGTATAGTTTCTGTGACGGAGGGGACGGTGGTCTTCGTGATGGAGGACAGGATGTTTTCTGCAACCGAGGTGAGGATGGTTTCTGTGATGGAGGGAAGGGTAGTTTCTGTGATGGAGGGGAGGATAGTTTTTGTAACAGAGGGGAGGGTGGTTTTTGTGATGGAGGAGAGGGTAGTTTCTGTGTGATGGAGGGGAGGGTGGTTTTTGTGATGGAGGGGAGGGTTGTTTCTGTGATGGAGGGGAAGGTGATTTCTGTGTGATGAGTGGAGGGTGGTTTCTGTACAGAGGGGAGGGTAGTTTCTGTGATGGACGGGAGGATAGTTTTTGTGACGGAGGGGAGTGTGGTTTTTGTAATGGAGAAGAGGATGGTTTCTGTGATGGATGGAGGGTTGTTTCTGTGATAGAGGGGAGGGTGGTTTCGGTGTGATGGAGGGGAGGGTGCTTTCTGTGATGGAGGGGAGGCTGGTTTCTGTGACGGAGGGGATGTAGTTTCTTTGATGGAGGGGACGGTAGTTTCTGTGAATGAGGGGAGGGTGGTTTCTGTGATGGAGGAGAGGCGAGTTTCTGTGATCGAGGGGAGGGTGGTTTCTGTGATGGAGGGGAGGGTGATTTCTGTGTGATGAGTGGAGTGTGGTTTCTGTACAGAGGGGAGGGTAGTTTCTGTCATGTAGGGTAGGATAGTTTTTGTGACGGAGGGGAGGGTGGTTTCTGTGATGGAGGGGAGGGTTGTTTCTGTGTGATGGAGGAGAGGGTAGTTTCTGTGGTGGAGGAGAGGGTGGTTTCTGTGATGGAGGGGATGGTGGTTTTTGTGATGGAGGGGAGGGTTGTTTATGTGTGATGGAAGGGAGGGTGGTTTTTGTGACGGTGGAGAGGTTAGTTTCTTTGATGGAGTGGAGGTTGGTTTCTGTGACGGAGTGGAGGGTGATTTCTGTGATGGAGGTGAGGGTGGTTACTGTGACAGAGGGGAGGGTAGTTTCTGTGATGGAGGGGAGTGTGGTTTCTGTGATGGAGGGGAGGTTGTTTTCTGTGATGGGTGGAGGTTGGTTTCTGTCACGGAGGGGAGGGCTGTTTCTGTGCCATGGATGGGAGGCTGGTTTCTGTGATGGAGGGGAGGGTGGCTTCTGTGACGGAGGGGAGGGTGGTTTCTGTGATGCAGGAGAGTATAGTTACTGTGACGGAGGGGACGGTGGTCTTCGTGATGGAGGACAGGATGTTTTCTGCAACCGAGGTGAGGATGGTTTCTGTGATGGAGGGAAGGGTAGTTTCTGTGATGGAGGGGAGGATAGTTTTTGTAACGGACTGGAGGGTGGTTTTTGTGATGGAGGAGTGGGTAGTTTCTGTGTGATGGAGGGGAGGGTGGTTTTTGTGATGGAGGGGAGGTTTGTTTCTGTGATGGAGGGGAAGGTGATTTCTGTGTGATGAGTGGAGGGTGGTTTCTGTACAGAGGGGAGAGTAGTTTCTGTGATAGACGCGAGGATAGTTTCTGTGACGGAGGGGAGTGTGGTTTTTGTGATGGAGAAGAGGATGGTTTCTGTGATGGATGGAGGGTTGTTTCTGTGATAGAGGGGAGGGTGGTTTCGGTGTGATGGAGGGGAGGGTGCTTTCTGTGATGGAGGGGAGGCTGGTTTCTGTGACGGAGGGGATGTAGTTTCTTTGATGGAGGGGACGGTAGTTTCTGTGAATGAGGGGAGGTGGTTTCTGTGATGGAGGAGAGGCGAGTTTCTGTGATCGAGGGGAGGGTGGTTTCTGCGATGGAGGGGAGGGTGATTTCTGTGTGATGAGTGGAGTGTGGTTTCTGTACAGAGGGGAGGGTAGTTTCTGTCATGTAGGGTAGGATAGTTTTTGTGACGGAGGGGAGGGTGGTTTCTGTGATGGAGGGGAGGGTTGTTTCTGTGTGATGGAGGAGAGGGTAGTTTCTGTGGTGGAGGAGAGGGTGGTTTCTGTGATGGAGGGGATGGTGGTTTTTGTGATGGAGGGGAGGGTTGTTTATGTGTGATGGAGGGGAGTGTGGTTTCTGTTCCGGAGGGGAGGTTGGTTTCTGCGATGGAGGGGAAGGTGGTTTCTGTGATGGAGGGGGTGGTGGTTTCTGTGATGGAGGGGAGGGTATTCTCTGTGATGGAGTGGAGGGAGGTCACTGTAATTGAGTGGAGGGTAGTTTCTGTAATGGAGGGGCGGGTGGTTTCTGTGATGGAGGGGAGGGTGGTTTCTGTGATTGAGGGCTGGGTGGTTTCTGTGATGGAGACGAGGGTGGTTTCTTTGATGGAGAGGAGGGTGTTTTCTGTGTGTCGGGGGTGGTTTCTTGTGATGGAGGGGAGGGTTGTTTCTCTGATGGAGGGGAGGGTGGTTACTATGTGATGGAGGGCAGGATGGTTTCTCTGATGGAGGGGAGGATGGTTTCTGAGATGGAGGGGAGGGCGGTTTCTGTGATGGAGGGGAGGGTGGTTTTTGTGATGGAGTGGAGGGTGGTTTCTGTGCGAAGGAGGGGAGAGTTGTTTCTGTGTGATGGAGGAGAGTGTGGTTTCTGTTCCGGAGGGGAGGTTGGTTTCTGCGATGGAGGGGAGGGTGGTTTCTGTGATGGAGGGGGTGTGGTTTCTGTGATAGAGGGGAGGGTATTCTCTGTGATGGAGTGGAGGGAGTTTTCTGTGATGGAGGGAAGGGTGGTTTCTGTGTTTCAGAGGGGAAGGTGGTTTCTGTGCGATGGAGGGGAGGGTGATTTCTGTGATGAAAGGGAAGCTGGTTTCTGTGTAATGGTGGGGAGGGTGGTTTCTGTGATGGAGCGGAGCGTGGTTTCGGTGTGATGGGGTGGAGGATGATTTTTGTGATGGAGGGGAGGGTGGTTTATGTGATGGAGGGGAGGGTGGATTCTGTGTGTCGGAGGGGAGGGTGCTTTTTGTGATGGAGGGTAGAGTGGTTTCGGTGTGATGGAGGGTAGGGTGGTTTCTGTGATGGAGGTGAGGGTGGTTTCTGTGACGGAGGGGAGGGTAGTTTCTTTGATGGAGGGGAGGTTGGTTTTTGTGATGGAGGGGAGGGTTGTTGCTGTGACGGAGTGAGGGTGGTTTCTGTGTGACGGAGGGGAGCGTGGTTTCGGTGATGGAAGGGAGGGTGGTTTCTGTGTGATGGAGGGGTGGGTGGTTTTTGTGATGGAGGGGAGGGTTGTTTTTGTGACGGAGGGGAGGGTGGTTTCTCTGCGATGGAGGTGAGGCTGGTTTCTGTGATGGAGGGGAGGGTGGTTTCTGTGACGGAGGGGAGGGTGGTTTCTGTGATGGAGGAGAGGATAGTTTCGGTGATGGAGGGGAGTGTGGCTTCTGTGATGGAGGGGAGGGTGGTTTCTGTGTGATGGAGGGGAGGGTGGTTTTTGTGATGGAGGTGAGGGTTGTTTCTGTGACGGAGGGGAGGGTGGTTTCGGTGTGATGGAGGGGAGGGTGCTTTCTGTGATGGAGGGGGAGTTGGTTTCTCTGACGGAGGGGTTGTATTTTCTTTGATGGAGGGGACGGTAGTTTCTGTGAATGAGGGGAGGGTGGTTTCTGTGATGGAGGAGAGGTGAGTTTCTGTGATCGAGGGGAGGGTGGTTTCTGTGATGGAAGGGAGGGTAGTTTCTGTGTGACGGAGGGGAGGGTGGTTTTTGTGACGGTGGGAAGGGTAGTTTCTTTGATGGAGGGGAGGGTGGTTTCTGTGTGATGTCGTGGAGGTTGGTTTCTGTGACATAGGGGAGGGTGGCTTCCGTGATAGACGTTAGGGTGGTTACTGTGACGGAGGGGAGGGTAGTTTCTGTGATGGAGGTGAGGATGGTTTCGGTGATGGAGGGGAGGGTGGGTTCTGTGATGGAGGGAAGGGTGGTTTCTGTGTGATGGATTGGAGGTTGGTTTCTGTGATGGAGGGGAGGGTGGTTTCTCCGATGGAGGGGAGTGTGATTTCTGTGTGATGATTGGAGGGTGGTTTCTGTACGGAGGGGAGGGTAGTTTCTGTGATGGAGGGGAGGATAGTTTTTGTGACGGTGTTTCTGTACGGAGGGGAGGGTAGTTTCTGTGATGGAGGGGAGGATAGTTTTTGTGACGGAGGGGAGGGTGGTTTTTGTGATGGAGGAGACGATGGTTTCTGTGATGTATGGAGGGTTGTTTCTGTGATAGAGGGGAGGGTGGTTTCGGTGTGATGGAGGGGAGGGTGCTTTCTGTGATGGAGGGGAGGCTGGTTTCTGTGACGGAGGGGATGTAGTTTCTTTGATGGAGGGGACGGTAGTTTCTGTGAATGAGGGGAGGGTGGTTTCTGTGACGGAGGAGAGGCGTGTTTCTGTGATCGAGGGGAGGGTGGTTTCTGTGATGGAGGGGAGGGTTGTTTCTGTGTGATGGAGGGGAGGGTGGTTTTTGTGATGGAGGGGAGGGTGGTTTCTGTGCGAAGGAGGGGAGAGTTGTTTCTGTGTGATGGAGGAGTGTGTGGTTTCTGTTCCGGAGGGGAGGTTGGTTTCTGCGATGGAGGGGAGGGTGGTTTCTGTGATGGAGGGGAGGGTGCTTTCTGTGATGGAGGGGAGGCTGGTTTCTGTGACGGAGGGGATGTAGTTTCTTTGATGGAGGGGACGGTAGTTTCTGTGAATGAGGGGAGGGTGGTTTCTGTGACGGAGGAGAGGCGAGTTTCTGTGATCGAGGGGAGGGTGGTTTCTGTGATGGAGGGGAGGGTTGTTTCTGTGTGATGGAGGGGAGGGTGGTTTTTGTGATGGAGGGGAGGGTGGTTCTGTATGATGGAGGGGAGGGTGGTTTTTGTGATGGAGGGGAGGGTTGTTTCTGTAACGGAGGGGAGGGTGGTTTCTGTGCGATGGAGGTGAGGCTGGTTTCTGTGATGGAGGGGAGGGTGGTTTCTGTGACGGAGGGGAGGGTGGTTTCAGTGATGGAGGGGAGGGTTGTTTCTGTGATGGAGTTGAGGTTGCTTTCTGTGATGGAGGGGAGGGTGGTTTGTGCGATGGAGGGGAGGGTGGTTTCTGTGTGATGAGTGGAGGGTGGTGCCTGTGGCGGAGGGGAGGGTAGTTTCTATGATGGAGGGGAGGATAGTTTTTGTGACGGAGGTGAGGGTGGTTTTTGTGATGAAGGAGAGTAGGGTTTCTGTGATGGATGGAGGGTTCTTTCTGTGATAGAGGGGAGGGTGGTTTCGGTGTGATAGAGGGGAGGGTGCTTTCTGTGATGGAGGGGGAGTTGGTTTCTCTGACGGAGGGGTTGTAGTTTCTTTGATGGAGGGGACGGTATTTTCTGTGAATGAGGGGAGGGTGGTTTCTGTGATGAAGGAGAGGCGAGTTTCTGTGATCGAGGGGAGGGTGGTTTCTGTGATGGAGGTGAGGGTGGTTTCTGTGACGGAGGGGAGGGTAGTTTCTTTGATGGAGGGGAGGTTGGTTTCTGTGATGGAGGGGAGGGTTGTTGCTGTGACGGAGTGAGGGTGGTTTCTGTGTGACGGAGGGGAGCGTGGTTTCGGTGATGGAAGGGAGGGTGGTTTCTGTGTGATGGAGGGGTGGGTGGTTTTTGTGATGGAGGGGAGGGTTGTTTTTGTGACGGAGGGGAGGGTGGTTTCTCTGCGATGGAGGTGAGGCTGGTTTCTGTGATGGAGGGGAGGGTGGTTTCTGTGACGGAGGGGAGGGTGGTTTCTGTGATGGAGGAGAGGATAGTTTCGGTGATGGAGGGGAGTGTGGCTTCTGTGATGGAGGGGAGGGTGGTTTCTGTGTGATGGAGGGGAGGGTGGTTTTTGTGATGGAGGTGAGGGTTGTTTCTGTGACGGAGGGGAGGGTGGTTTCGGTGTGATGGAGGGGAGGGTGCTTTCTGTGATGGAGGGGGAGTTGGTTTCTCTGACGGAGGGGTTGTATTTTCTTTGATGGAGGGGACGGTAGTTTCTGTGAATGAGGGGAGGGTGGTTTCTGTGATGGAGGAGAGGTGAGTTTCTGTGATCGAGGGGAGGGTGGTTTCTGTGATGGAAGGGAGGGTAGTTTCTGTGTGACGGAGGGGAGGGTGGTTTTTGTGACGGTGGGAAGGGTAGTTTCTTTGATGGAGGGGAGGGTGGTTTCTGTGTGATGTCGTGGAGGTTGGTTTCTGTGACATAGGGGAGGGTGGCTTCCGTGATAGACGTTAGGGTGGTTACTGTGACGGAGGGGAGGGTAGTTTCTGTGATGGAGGTGAGGATGGTTTCGGTGATGGAGGGGAGGGTGGGTTCTGTGATGGAGGGAAGGGTGGTTCTGTGTGATGGATTGGAGGTTGGTTTCTGTGATGGAGGGGAGGGTGGTTTCTCCGATGGAGGGGAGTGTGATTTCTGTGTGATGATTGGAGGGTGGTTTCTGTACGGAGGGGAGGGTAGTTTCTGTGATGGAGGGGAGGATAGTTTTTGTGACGGTGTTTCTGTACGGAGGGGAGGGTAGTTTCTGTGATGGAGGGGAGGATAGTTTTTGTGACGGAGGGGAGGGTGGTTTTTGTGATGGAGGAGACGATGGTTTCTGTGATGTATGGAGGGTTGTTTCTGTGATAGAGGGGAGGGTGGTTTCGGTGTGATGGAGGGGAGGGTGCTTTCTGTGATGGAGGGGAGGCTGGTTTCTGTGACGGAGGGGATGTAGTTTCTTTGATGGAGGGGACGGTAGTTTCTGTGAATGAGGGGAGGGTGGTTTCTGTGACGGAGGAGAGGCGTGTTTCTGTGATCGAGGGGAGGGTGGTTTCTGTGATGGAGGGGAGGGTTGTTTCTGTGTGATGGAGGGGAGGGTGGTTTTTGTGATGGAGGGGAGGGTGGTTTCTGTGCGAAGGAGGGGAGAGTTGTTTCTGTGTGATGGAGGAGTGTGTGGTTTCTGTTCCGGAGGGGAGGTTGGTTTCTGCGATGGAGGGGAGGGTGGTTTCTGTGATGGAGGGGGTGTGGTTTCTGTGATAGAGGGGAGGGTATTCTCTGTGATGGAGTGGAGGGAGTTTTCTGTGATGGAGGGAAGGGTGGTTTCTGTGTTTCAGAGGGGAAGGTGGTTTCTGTGCGATGGAGGGGAGATGATTTCTGTGATGAAGGGGAAGCTGGTTTCTGTGTAATGGTGGGGAGGGTGGTTTCTGTGTAATGGTGGGGAGGGTGGTTTCTGTGATGGAGCGGAGCGTGGTTTCGGTGTGATGGGGTGGAGGATGATTTTTGTGATGGAGGGGAGGGTGGTTTATGTGATGGAGGGGAGGGTGGATTCTCTGTGTCGGAGGGGAGGGTGCTTTTTTTGATGGAGGGGAGAGTGGTTTCGGTGTGATGGAGGGTAGGGTGGTTTCTGTGATGGAGGTGAGGGTGGTTTCTGTGACGGAGGGGAGGGTAGTTTCTTTGATGGAGGGGAGGTTGGTTTTTGTGATGGAGGGGAGGGTTGTTGCTGTGACGGAGTGAGGGTGGTTTCTGTGTGACGGAGGGGAGCGTGGTTTCGGTGATGGAAGGGAGGGTGGTTTCTGTGTGATGGAGGGGTGGGTGGTTTTTGTGATGGAGGGGAGGGTTGTTTTTGTGACGGAGGGGAGGGTGGTTTCTGTGCGATGGAGGTGAGGCTGGTTTCTGTGATGGAGGGGAGGGTGGTTTCTGTGACGGAGGGGAGGGTGTTTTCTGTGATGGAGGAGAGGATAGTTTCGGTGATGGATGGGAGTGTGGCTTCTGTGATGGAGGGGAGGGTGGTTTCTGTGATGGAGGAGAGGCGAGTTTCTGTGATCGAGGGGAGGGTGGTTTCTGTGATGGAAGGGAGGGTAGTTTCTGTGTGACGGAGGGGAGGGTGGTTTTTGTGACGGTGGGAAGGCTAGTTTCTTTGATGGAGGGGAGGGTAGTTTCTGTGATGGAGGGGAGGGTAGTTTCTTTGATGGAGGGGAGGGTGGTTTCTGTGTGATGTCGTGGAGGTTGGTTTCTGTGACATAGGGGAGGGTGGCTTCCGTGATGGACGTTAGGGTGGTTACTGTGACGGAGGGGAGGGTAGTTTCTGTAATGGAGGTGAGGATGGTTTCGGTGATGGAGGGGAGGGTGGTTTCTGTGATGGAGGGGAGGGTGGTTTCTGTGTGATGGATTGGAGGTTGGTTTCTGTGATGGAGGGGAGGGTGGTTTCTGCGATGGAGGGGAGTGTGATTTCTGTGTGATGATTGGAGGGTGGTTTCTGTACGGAGGGGAGGGTAGTTTCTGTGATGTAGGGGAGGATAGTTTTTGTGACGGAGGGGAGGGTGGTTTTTGTGATGGAGGAGACGATGGTTTCTGTGATGTATGGAGGGTTGTTTCTGTGATAGAGGGGAGGGTGGTTTCGGTGTGATGGAGAGGAGGGTGCTTTCTGTGATGGAGGGGAGGGTGCTTTCTGTGATGGAGGGGAGGCTGGTTTCTGTGACGGAGGGGATGTAGTTTCTTTGATGGAGGGGACGGTAGTTTCTGTGAATGAGGGGAGGGTGGTTTCTGTGACGGAGGAGAGGCGAGTTTCTGTGATCGAGGGGAGGGTGGTTTCTGTGATGGAGGGGAGGGTTGTTTCTGTGTGATGGAGGGGAGGGTGGTTTTTGTGATGGAGGGGAGGGTGGTTCTGTATGATGGAGGGGAGGGTGGTTTTTGTGATGGAGGGGAGGGTTGTTTCTGTAACGGAGGGGAGGGTGGTTTCTGTGCGATGGAGGTGAGGCTGGTTTCTGTGATGGAGGGGAGGGTGGTTTCTGTGACGGAGGGGAGGGTGGTTTCAGTGATGGAGGGGAGGGTTGTTTCTGTGATGGAGGGGAGGGTGGTTTCAGTGATGGAGGGGATTGTGGTTTCTGTGTGATGGAGTTGAGGTTGCTTTCTGTGATGGAGGGGAGGGTGGTTTGTGCGATGGAGGGGAGGGTGGTTTCTGTGTGATGAGTGGAGGGTGGTGCCTGTGGCGGAGGGGAGGGTAGTTTCTATGATGGAGGGGAGGATAGTTTTTGTGACGGAGGTGAGGGTGGTTTTTGTGATGAAGGAGAGTAGGGTTTCTGTGATGGATGGAGGGTTCTTTCTGTGATAGAGGGGAGGGTGGTTTCGGTGTGATAGAGGGGAGGGTGCTTTCTGTGATGGAGGGGGAGTTGGTTTCTCTGACGGAGGGGTTGTAGTTTCTTTGATGGAGGGGACGGTATTTTCTGTGAATGAGGGGAGGGTGGTTTCTGTGATGAAGGAGAGGCGAGTTTCTGTGATCGAGGGGAGGGTGGTTTCTGTGATGGAAGGGAGGGTAGTTTCTGTGTGATGGAGGGGAGTGTGGTTTTTGTGATGGTGGGGAGGGTAGTTTCTTTGATGGAGGGGAGGGTGGTTTCTGTGTGATGTAGTGGAGGTTGGTTTCTGTGACGGAGGGGAGGGTAGTTTCTGTGATGGAGGGGAGGGTGGTTTCTGTGATGTAGGGGAGGTTGTTTTCTGTGATGGAGTGGAGGGTGGTTTCTGTGACGGAGGGGAGGGTGGTTTCTGTGATGGAGGACAGGGTGGTTTCTGCGACGGAGGTGAGGATGGTTTCTGTGATGGAGGGGAGGGTGGTTTCTGTTTGATGGATTGGAGGTTGGTTTCTGTGATGGAGGGGAGGGTGGTTTCTGCGATGGAGGGGAGTGTGATTTCTGTGTGATGAGTGGAGGGTTGTTTCTGTATGGAGGGGAGGGTAGTTTCTGTGATGGAGGGGAGGATAGTTTTTGTGACGGAGGGGAGGGTGGTTTTTGTGATGGTGGAGAGGATGGTTTCTGTGATGTATGGAGGGTTGTTTCTGTGATAGAGGGGAGGGTGGTTTCGGTGTGAGGAGGGGAGGGTGCTTTCTGTGATGGAGGTGAGGCTGGTTTCTGTGACGGAGGGGATGTAGTTTCTTTGATGGAGGGGACGGTAGTTTCTGTGAATGAGGGGAGGGTGGTTTCTGTGACGGAGGAGAGGCGAGTTTCTGTGATCGAGGGGAGGGTGGTTTCTGTGATGGAGGGGAGGATAATCTCTGTGATGGAGTGCAGGGAGGTCACTGTAATTGAGTGGAGGGTAGTTTCTGTAATGGAGGGGCGGGTGGTTTCTCTGATGGAGGGGACGATGGTTTTTGTGATGGAGGGCAGGGTTGTTTCTGTGATGGAGGGGAGGATGGATTGTATGTGACGGACGGGAGGTTTATTTTTGTCAGGGAGGAGGGGGTGGTTTCTGTGCTGGAGGGTAGGGTGGTTTTTGTGATGGAGGGGAGGGTGGTTTCTGTGCGAAGGAGGGGAGAGTTGTTTATGTGTGATGGAGGGGAGTGTGGTTTCTGTTCCGGAAGGGAGGTTGGTTTCTGTGATGGAGGGGAGTGTGGTTTCTGTGTTGGAGAGGGGGGGTGGTTTCTGTGATGGAGGGGAGGGTATTCTCTGTGATGGAGTGGTGGGAGATTTCTGTGATGGAGGGGAGGGTGGTTTCTGTGATGGAGGGGGTGTGGTTTCTGTGATGGAGGGGAGGGTATTCTCTGTGATGGAGTGGAGGTTGGTTTCTGCGATGGAGGGGAGTGTGATTTCTGTGTGATGAGTGGAGGGTGGTTTCTGTATGGAGGGGAGGGTAGTTTCTGTGATGGAGGGGAGGATAGTTTTTGTGACGGAGGGGAGGGTGGTTTTTGTGATGGAGGAGAGGATGGTTTCTGTGATGTATGGAGGGTTGTTTCTGTGATAGAGGGGAGGGTGGTTTCGGTGTGAGGAGGGGAGGGTGCTTTCTGTGATGGAGGTGAGGCTGGTTTCTGTGACGGAGGGGATGTAGTTTCTTTGATGGAGGGGACGGTAGTTTCTGTGAATGAGGGGAGGGTGGTTTCTGTGACGGAGGAGAGGCGAGTTTCTGTGATCGAGGGGAGGGTGGTTTCTGTGATGGAGGGGAGGATAATCTCTGTGATGGAGTGCAGGGAGGTCACTGTAATTGAGTGGAGGGTAGTTTCTGTAATGGAGGGGCGGGTGGTTTCTCTGATGGAGGGGACGATGGTTTTTGTGATGGAGGGCAGGGTTGTTTCTGTGATGGAGGGGAGGATGGATTGTATGTGACGGACGGGAGGTTTATTTTTGTCAGGGAGGAGGGGGTGGTTTCTGTGCTGGAGGGTAGGGTGGTTTTTGTGATGGAGGGGAGGGTGGTTTCTGTGCGAAGGAGGGGAGAGTTGTTTATGTGTGATGGAGGGGAGTGTGGTTTCTGTTCCGGAAGGGAGGTTGGTTTCTGTGATGGAGGGGAGTGTGGTTTCTGTGTTGGAGAGGGGGGGTGGTTTCTGTGATAGAGGGGAGGGTATTCTCTGTGATGGAGTGGTGGGAGATTTCTGTGATGGAGGGGAGGGTGGTTTCTGTGATGGAGGGGGTGTGGTTTCTGTGATGGAGGGGAGGGTATTCTCTGTGATGGAGTGGAGGTTGGTTTCTGTGATGGAGGGAAGGGTGGTTTCTGTGTTTCAGAGGGGAAGGTGGTTTCTGTGCAATGGAGGGGAGGGTGATTTCTGTGAAAAAGGGGAAGCTGGTTTCTGTGTAATGGTGGGGAGGGTGGTTTCTGTGATGGAGTGGAGGGTGGTTTCGGAGTGATGGAGGGGTTTGTGGTTTCTGTGATGGAGCGGAGCGTGGTTTCGGTGTGATGGGGTGGAGGATGATTTTTGTGATGGAGGGGAGGGTGGTTTATGTGATGGAGGGGAGGGTGGATTCTGTGTGTCGGAGGGGAGGGTGCTTTTTGTGATGGAGGGGAGAGTGGTTTCGGTGTGATGAAGGGTAGGTTTCTGTGATGGAGATGAGGGTGGTTTCTGTGACGGTGGGGCAGGTAGTTTCTTTGATGGAGGGGAGGTTGGTTTCTGTGATGGAGGGGAGGGTAGTTTCTGTGTGATGGAGGGGAGGGTGGTTTTTGTGATGGAGGGGAGGGTGGTTTCTGTGACAGAGGGGAGAGTGGTTTCTGTGTGACCGAGGGGAGCGTGGTTTCGGTGATGGAGGGGAGGGTAGTTTCTGTGTTTCAGAGGTGATGGTGGTTTCTGTGCGATGGAGGTGAGGCTGGTTTCTGTGATGGAGGGGAGAGTGGTTTCTGTGACGGAGGGGAGGGTGGTTTCTGTGATGGGGTGGAGGATGATTTTTGTGATGGAGGGGAGGGTGGTTTATGTGATGGAGGAGAGGATAGTTTCTGTGACGGAGGGGAGGGTGGTTTTCGTGATGGAGGACAGGATGGTTTCTGCGACGGAGGTGAGGATGGTTTCTGCGATGGAGGGGAGGGTGGTTTCTGTGATGGAGGGGAGGGTGGTTTCTGTGTGATGGATTGGAGGTTGGTTTCTGTGATGGAGTGGAGGGTCGTATTTGCGATGGAGGGGAGGGTGGTTTCTGTACGGAGGGGAGGGTAGTTTCTGTGATGGAGGGGAGGATAGTTTTTGTGACGGAGGGGAGGGTGGTTTTTGTGATGTATGGAGGGTTGTTTCTGTGATAGAGGGGAGGGTGGTTTAGTTGTGATGGAGGAGAGGGTGCTTTCTGTGATGGAGGGGAAGGTTGTTTCTGTGTGATGGAGGGGAGGGTAGTTTCTGTGGTGGAGGGGAGGGTGGTTTCTGTGAATGAGGGGAGGGTGTTTTTTGTGATGGAGGGCAGGGTGGTTTATGTGCGAAGGAGGGGAGTGTGGTTTCTGTTCTGGAGGTGAGATTGGTTTCTGCGATGGAGGGGAAGGTGGTTTCTGTGATGGAGGGGGGTGGTTTCTGTGATGGAGGGGTGTGGTTTCTTTGATGGAGAGGAGGGTGTTTTCTGTGTGTCGGAGGGGAGGGTGGTTTCTTGTGATGAAGGGGAGGGTGGTTTCGGTGTGATGGAGGGGAGGGTGCTTTCTGTGATGGAGGGGAGGCTGGTTTCTGTGACGGAGGGGATGTAGTTTCTTTGATGGAGGGGCGGTAGTTTCTGTGAATGAGGGGAGGTTGGTTTCTGTGACGGAGGAGAGGCGAGTTTCTGTGATGGAGGGGAGGGTGGTGTCTGTGATGGAGGGGAGGGTTGTTTTTGTGTGATGGAGGGGAGGGTAATTTCTGTGACGGAGGGGAGGGTAGTTTTTGTGACGGAGGTGAGGGTGGTTTTTGTGATGAAGGAGAGGAGGGTTTCTGTGATGGATGGAGGGTGGTTTCTGTGATAGAGGGGAGGGTTGTTTCGGTGTGATGGAGGGGAGGGTGCTTTCTGTGATGGAGGGGACGCTGGTTTCTGTGACGGAGGGGATGTAGTTTCTTTGATGGAGGGGCGGTATTTTCTGTGAATGAGGGGAAGTTGGTTTCTGTGACGGAGGAGAGGCGAGTTTCTGTGATGGAGGGGAGGGTGGTGTCTGTGATGGAGGGGAGGGTTGTTTTTGTGTGATGGAGGGGAGGGTAATTTCTGTGACGGAGGGGAGGGTAGTTTTTGTGACGGAGGTGAGGGTGGTTTTTGTGATGAAGGAGAGGAAGGTTTCTGTGATGGATGGAGGGTGGTTTCTGTGATAGAGGGGAGGGTGGTTTCGGTGTGATGGAGGGGAGGGTGCTTTCTGTGATGCAGGGGGAGTTGGTTTCTCTGACGGAGGGGTTGTAGTTTCTTTGATGGAGGGGACGGTAGTTTCTGTGAATGAGGGGAGGGTGGTTTCTGTGATGGAGGAGAGGCGAGTTTCTGTGATCGAGGGGAGGGTGGTTTCTGTGATGGAAGGGAGGGTAGTTTCTGTATGATGGAGGGGAGGGTGGTTTTTGTGACGGTGGAGAGGGTAGTTTCTTTGATGGAGGGGCGGTAGTTTCTGTGAATGAGGGGAGGTTGGTTTCTGTGACGGAGGAGAGGCGAGTTTCTGTGATCGAGGGGAGGGTGGTGTCTGTGATGGAGGGGAGGGTTGTTTTTGTGTGATGGAGGGGAGGGTAATTTCTGTGACCGAGGGGAGGGTAGTTTCTTTGATGGAGGGGAGGATGGTTTCTGTGTGATGTAGTGGAGGTTGGTTTCTGTGAATGAGGGGAGGGTGGCTTCTGTGATGGAGGTGAGGCGAGTTTCTGTGATCGAGGGGAAGGTGGTGTCTGTGATGGACGGGAGGGTTGTTTTTGTGTGATGGAGGGGAGGGTAGTTTCTGAGGTGGAGGGGAGGGTGGTTTCTGTGATGGAGGGGAGGGTGGTTTTTGTGATGGAGGGGAGGGTGGTTTCTGTGCGAAGGAGAGGAGAGTTGTTTCTGTGTGATGGAGGGGAGTGTGGTTTCTGTTCCGGAGGGGAAGTTGGTTTCTGCGATGGAGGGGAGGGTGGTTTCTGTGATGGAGTTGGGGTGGTTTCTGTGATGGAGGGGAGTGTGGTTTCTGTGACGGAGGGGAGGGAGGTTTCTGTGATGGAGGAGAGGATAGTTTCGGTGATGGAGGGGAGGGTGGTTTGTGCGATGGAGGGGAGGGTGGTTTCTGTGTGATGAGTGGACGGTGCTTTCTGTGACGAAGGGGAGGGTAGTTTCTGTGATGGAGGGGAGGGTAGTTTTTGTGACGGAGGTGAGGGTGGTTTTTGTGATGAAGGAGAGGAGGGTTTCTGTGATGGATGGAGGGTGGTTTCTGTGATAGAGGGGAGGGTGGTTTCGGTGTGATGGAGGGGAGGGTGCTTTCTGTGATGGAGGGGGAGTTGGTTTCTCTGACGGAGGGGTTGTAGTTTCTTTGATGGAGGGGACGGTAGTTTCTGTGAATGAGGGGAGGGTGGTTTCTGTGATGGAGGAGAGGCGAGTTTCTGTGATCGAGGGGAGGGTGGTTTCTGTGATGGAAAGGAGGGTAGTTTCTGTGTGATGGAGGGGAGGGTGGTTTTTGTGACGGTAGGGAGGGTAGTTTCTTTGATGGAGGGGAGGGTGGTTTCTGTGTGATGTAGTGGAGGTTTGTTTCTGTGACGGAGGAGAGGCGAGTTTCTGTGATCGAGGGGAGGGTGGTGTCTGTGATGGAGGGGAGGGTTGTTTTTGTGTGATGGAGGGGAGGTTAATTTCTGTGACGGAGGGGAGGGTAGTTTCTTTGATGGAGGGGAGGATGGTTTCTTTGTGATGAGTGGAGGGTGCTTTCTGTGACGGAGGGGAGGGTAGTTTCTGTGATGGAGGGGAGGGTAGTTTTTGTGACGGAGGTGAGGGTGGTTTTTGTGATGAAGGAGAGGAGTGTTTCTGTGATGGATGGAGGGTGGTTTCTGTGATAGAGGGGAGGGTGGTTTTGGTGTGATGGAGGGGAGGGTGCTTTCTGTGATGGAGGGGGAGTTGGTTTCTCTGACGGAGGGGTTGTAGTTTCTTTGATGGAGGGGGCGGTTTTTTCTGTGAATGAGGGGAGGGTGGTTTCTGTGATGGAGGAGAGGCGAGTTTCTGTGATCGAGGGGAAGGTGGTTTCTGTGATGGAAGGGAGGGTAGTTTCTGTGTGATGGAGGGGAGGGTGGTTTTTGTGACGGTGGGGAGGGTAGTTTCTTTGATGGAGGGGAGGGTGGTTTCTGTGTGATCTAGTGGAGGTTGGTTTCTGTGACGGAGGGGAGGGTGGCTTCCGGGATGGACGTTAGGGTGGATACTGTGACGGAGGGGAGGGTAGTTTCAGTGATGGAGGGGAGGGTGGTTTCTGTGATGTAGGGGAGGTTGTTTTCTGTGATGGAGTGGAGGGTGGTTTCTGTGACGGAGGGGAGGGTGGTTTTTGTGATGGAGGACAGGATGGTTTCTGCGACGGAGGTGAGGATGGTTTCTGAGATGGAGGGGAGGGTGGTTTCTGTGATTGTGGGGAGTGTGGTTTCTTTGTGATAGATTGGAGGTTGGTTTCTGTGATGGAGGGGAGGGTGGTTTCTGCGATGGAGGAGAGGATAGTTTCTGTCACGGAGGGGAGGGTGGTTTTTGTGATGGAGGACAGGGTGGTTTCTGCGACGGACGTGAGGATGGTTTCTGTGATGGAGGGGAGGGTGGTTTCTGTGTGATGGATTGGAGGTTGGTTTCTGTGATGGAGGGGAGGGTTGTTTCTGTGATGGAGGGGAGGATGGATTGTATGTGACGGACGGGAGGGTCGTTTTTGTGAGGGAGGAGGGGGTGGTTTCTGTGATGGAGGGGAGGGTGGTTTTTGTGATGGAGGGGAGGGTGGTTTCTGTGCGAAGGAGGGGAGAGTTGTTTATGTGTGATGGAGGGGAGTGTGGTTTCTGTTCCGGATGGGAGGTTGGTTGCTGCGATGGAGGGGAGTGTGGTTTCTGTGTTGGAGAGGGGGTGTGGTTTCTGTGATGGAGGGGAGGGTATTCTCTGTGAAGGAGTTGAGGGAGATTTCTGTGATGGAGGGAAGGGTGGTTTCTGTGTTTCAGATGGGAAGGTGGTTTCTGTGCGATGGAGGGGAGGGTGATTTCTGTGAAAAAGGGGAAGCTGGTTTCTGTGTAATGGTGGGGAGGGTGGTTTCTGTGATGGAGTGGAGGGTGGTTTCGGAGTGATGGAGGGGTTTGTGCTTTCTGTGATGGAGCGGAGCGTGGTTTTGGTGTGATGGGGTGGAGGATGATTTTTGTGATGGAGGGGAGGGTGGTTTATGTGATGGAGGGGAGGGTGGATTCTGTGTGTCGGAGGGGAGGGTGCTTTTTGTGATGGAGGGGAGAGTGGTTTCGGTGTGATGAAGGGTAGGTTTCTGTGATGGAGATGAGGGTGGTTTCTGTGACGGAGGGGCATGTAGTTTCTTTGATGGAGGGGAGGTTGGTTTCTGTGATGGAGGGGAGGGTAGTTTCTGTGTGATGGAGGGGAGGGTGGTTTTTGTGATGGAGGGGAGGGTGGTTTCTGTGTTTCAGAGGTGTTGGTGGTTTCTGTGCGATGGAGGTGAGGCTGGTTTCTGTGATGGAGGGGAGGGTGGATTCTGTGACGGAGGGGAGGGTGGTTTCTGTGATGGGGTCGACGATGGTTTTTGTGATGGAGGGGAGGGTGGTTTATGTGATGGAGGAGAGGATAGTTTCTGTGACGGAGGGGAGGGTGGTTTTCGTGATGGAGGACAGGATGGTTTCTGCAACGGAGGTGAGGATGGTTTCTGTGATGGAGGGGAGGGTGGTTTCTGTGTGATGGATTGGAGGTTCGTTTCTGTGATGGAGGGGAGGGTGGTTTCTGCGATGGAGGGGAGGGTGCTTTCTGTGATGGAGGGGAGGTTGGTTTCTGTGACGGAGGGGATGTAGTTTCTTTGATGGAGGAGACGGTAGTTTCTGTGAATGAGGGGAGGGTGGTTTCTGTGACTGAGGAGAGGCGAGTTTCTGTGATCGAGGGGAGGGTGGCGTCTGTGATGGAGGGGAGGGTTGATTTTGTGTGATGGAGGGGAGGGTAGTTTCTGTGACGGAGGGGAGGGTAGTTTCTTTGATGGAGGGGAGGGTGGTTTCTGTGTGATGTAGTGGAGGTTGGTTTCTGTGACGGAGGGGAGGGTGGTTTCTGAGATGGAGGTGAGGCGAGTTTTTGTGATCGAGAGGAAGGTGGTGTCTGTGATGGAGGTCAGGGTTGTTTTTGTGTGATGGAGGGGAGGGTAGTTTCTGAGGTGGAGGAGAGGGTGGTTTCTGTGATGGAGGGGAGGATGGTTTTTGTGATGGAGGGGAGGGTGGTTTCTGTGCGAAGGAGGGGAGAGTTGTTTCTGTGTGATGGAGGGGAGTGTGGTTTCTGTTCCGGAGGGGAGGTTGGTTTCTGCGATAGAGGGGAGGGTGGTTTCTGTGATGGAGGGGGTGTGGTTTCTGTGATGGAGGGGAGGGTATTCTCTGTGATGGAGTGGGGGGAGGTTTCTGTGATGGAGGGAAGGGTGGTTTCTGTGTTTCAGAGGGGAAGGTGGTTTCTGTGCGATGGAGGGGAGGGTGGTTTCTGTGATGGAGTGGAGGGTGGTTTCGGAGTGATGGAGGGGTTTCTGGTTTCTGTGATGGAGCGGAGGGTGGTTTTGGTGTGATGGGGTGGAGGATGATTGTTGTGATGGAGGGGAGGGTGGTTTACGTGATGGAGGGGAGGGTGGATTCTGAGTGTCGGCGGGGAGGGTGCTTTTTGTGATGGAGGGGAGAGTGGTTTCGGTGTGATGAAGAGTAGGGTGGTTTCTGTGATTTAGATGAGGGTGGTTTCTGTGACGGAGGGGAGGGTAGTTTCTTTTCTGGAGGGGAGGTTGGTTTCTGTGATGAAGGGGAGGGTAGTTTCTGTGTAATGGAGGGGAGGGTTGTTTCGGTGATGGAGGGGAGGGTGGTTTGTGCGATGAAGGGGAGGGTGGTTTCTGTGTGATGAGTGGAGGGTGGTTTCTGTGACGGAGGGGAGGGTGCTTTCTGTGATGGAGGGGCGCTGGTTTCTCTGACGGAGGGGTTGTAGTTTCTTTGATGGAGGGGACGGTAGTTTCTGTGAATGAGGGGAGGGTGGTTTCTGTGATGGAGGAGAGGCGAGTTTCTGTGATCGAGGGGAGGGTGGTTTCTGTGATGGAAGGGAGGGTAGTTTCTGTGTGATGGAAGGGAGGGTGGTTTTTGTGACGGTGGAGAGGGTAGTTTCTTTGATGTAGTGGAGGTTGGTTTCTGTGACCTAGTGGAGGGTGATTTCTGTGCTGGAGGTGAGGGTGATTACTGTGACGGAGGGGAGGGTAGTTTCTGTGATGGAGGGGAGGGTGGTTTTTGTGATGGAGGGGAGGGTTGTTTCTGTGACAGAGGGGAGAGTTGTTTCTGTGTGACCGAGGGGAGCGTGGTTTCAGTGATGTAGGGGAGGGTGGTGTCTGTGTTTCAGAGGTGATGGTGGTTTCTGTGCGATGGAGGTGAGGCTGGTTTCTGTGATGGAGGGGAGGTCGTTTCTGTGACGGAGGGGAGGGTCTTATCTGCGATGGAGGGGAGGGTGGTTTCTGTACGGAGGGGAGGGTAGTTTCTGTGATGGAGGGGAGGATAGTTTTTGTGACGGAGGGGAGGGTGGTTTTTGTGATGTATGGAGGGTTGTTTCTGTGATAGAGGGGAGGGTGGTTTAGTTGTGATGGAGGAGAGGGTGCTTTCTCTGATGGAGGGGACGGTGGTTTCTGTGATGGAGGGGAAGGTTGTTTCTGTGTGATGGAGGGGAGGGTAGTTTCTGTGGTGGAGGGGAGGGTGGTTTCTGTGAATGAGGGGAGGGTGTTTTTTGTGATGGAGGGCAGGGTGGTTTATGTGTGATGGAGGGGAGTGTGGTTTCTGTTCTGGAGGTGAGGTTGGTTTCTGCGATGGAGGGGAAGGTGGTTTCTGTGATGGAGGGGGGTGGTTTCTGTGATGGAGGGGGGTGGTTTCTTTGATGGAGAGGAGGGTGTTTTCTGTGTGTCGGAGGGGAGGGTGGTTTCTTGTGATGAAGGGGAGGGTGGTTTCGGTGTGATGGAGGGGAGAGTGCTTTCTGTGATGGAGGGGAGGCTGGTTTCTGTGACGGAGGGGATGTAGTTTCTTTGATGGAGGGGCGGTAGTTTCTGTGAATGAGGGGAGGTTGGTTTCTGTGACGGAGGAGAGGCGAGTTTCTGTGATCGAGGGGAGGGTTGTTTTTGTGTGATGGAGTGGAGGGTAATTTCTGTGACGGAGGGGAGGGTAGTTTCTTTGATGGAGGGGAGGATGGTTTCTGTGTGATGTAGTGGAGGTTGGTTTCTGTGACGGAGGGGAGGGTGGTTTCTGTGATGGAGGTGAGGCGAGTTTCTGTGATTGAGGGGAAGGTGGTGTCTGTGATGGACGGGAGGGTTGTTTTTGTGTGATGGAGGGGAGTGTAGTTTCTGAGGTGGAGGGGAGGGTGGTTTCTGTGATGGAGGGGAGGGTGGTTTTTGTGATGGAGGTGAGGGTGGTTTCTGTGCGAAGGAGAGGAGAGTTGTTTCTGTGTGATGGAGGGGAGTGTGGTTTCTGTTCCGGAGGGGAAGTTGGTTTCTGCGATGGAGGGGAGGGTGGTTTCTGTGATGGAGCGGGGGTGGTTTCTGTGATGGAGGGGAGGGTGGTTTCTGTGACGGAGGGGAGGGAGGTTTCTGTGATGGAGGAGAGGATAGTTTCGGTGATGGAGGGGAGGGTGGTTTGTGCGATGGAGGGGAGGGTGGTTTCTGTGTGATGAGTGGAGGGTGCTTTCTGTGACGGAGGGGAGGGTAGTTTCTGTGATGGAGGGGAGGGTAGTTTTTGAGACGGAGGTGAGGGTGGTTTTTGTGATGAAGGAGAGGAGGGTTTCTGTGATGGATGGAGGGTGGTTTCTGTGATAGAGGGGAGGGTGGTTTCGGTGTGATGGAGGGGAGCGTGCTTTCTGTGATGGAGGGGGAGTTGGTTTCTGTGACGGAGGGGTTGTAGTTTCTTTGATGGAGGGGACGGTAGTTTCTGTGAATGAGGGGAGGGTGGTTTCTGTGATGGAGGAGAGGCAAGTTTCTGTGATCGATGGGAGGGTGGTTTCTGTGATGGAAGGGAGGGTAGTTTCTTTGATGGAGGGGAGGGTGGTTTCTGTGTGATGTAGTGGAGGTTGGTTTCTGTGACGGAGGGAAGGGTGGTTTCTGTGATGGAGGAGAGGATAGTTTCTGTGACGGACGGGAGGGTGGTTTTTGTGATGGAGGACAGGATAGTTTCTGCGACGGAGGTGAGGATGGTTTCACAGATGGAGGGGAGGGTGGTTTCTGTGATTGAGGGGAGTGTGGTTTCTTTGTGATGGATTGGAGGTTGGTTTCTGTGATGGAGGGGAGGGTGGTTTCTGCGATGGAGGGGAGGGTAGTTTCTGTGACGGAGGGGAGGGTGGTTTCTGTGATGGAGGAGAGGATAGTTTCTGTCACGGAGGGGAGGGTGGTTTTTGTGATGGAGGACAGGGTGGTTTCTGCGACGGAGGTGAGGATGGTTTCTGTGATGGAGGGGAGGATGGTTTCAGTGTGATGGATTGGAGGTTGGTTTCTGTGATGGAGGGGAGGGTGGTTTCTGCGATGGAGGGGAGTGTGATTTCAGTGTGATGAGTGGAGGGTGGTTTCTGTACGGAGGGGAGGGTTGTTTCTGTGATGGAGGGGAGGATGGATTGTATGTGACGGATGGGAGGGTCGTTTTTGTGAGGGAGGAGGGGGTGGTTTCTGTGATGGAGGGGAGGGTGGTTTTTGTGATGGAGGGGAGGGTGGTTTCTGTGCGAAGGAGGGGAGAGTTGTTTATGTGTGATGGAGGGGAGTGTGGTTTCTGTTCCAGATGGGAGGTTGGTTGCTGCGATGGAGGGGAGTGTGGTTTCTGTGTTGGAGGGGGGCGTGGTTTCTGTGATGGAGGGGAGGGTATTCTCTGTGAAGGAGTTGAGGGAGATTTCTGTGATGGAGGGAAGGGTGGTTTCTGTGTTTCAGATGGGAAGGTGGTTTCTGTGCGATGGAGGGGAGGGTGATTTCTGTGAAAAAGGGGAAGCTGGTTTCTGTGTAATGGTGGGGAGGGTGGTTTCTGTGATGGAGTGGAGGGTGGTTTCGGAGTGATGGAGGGGTTGTGGTTTCTGTGATGGAGCGGAGCGTGGTTTCGGTGTGATGGGGTGGAGGAAGATTTTTGTGATGGAGGGGAGGGTGGTTTATGTGATGGAGGGGAGGGTGGATTCTGTGTGTCGGAGGGGAGGGTGCTTTTTGTGATGGAGGGGAGAGTGGTTTCGGTGTGATGAAGGGTAGGTTTCTGTGATGGAGATGAGGGTGGTTTCTGTGACGGAGGGGCAGGTAGTTTCTTTGATGGAGGGGAGGTTGGTTTCTGTGATGGAGGGGAGGGTAGTTTCTGTGTGATGGAGGGGAGGGTGGTTTTTGTGATGGAGGGGAGGGTGGTTTCTGTGTTTCAGAGGTGTTGGTGGTTTCTGTGCGATGGAGGTGAGGCTGGTTTCTGTGATGGAGGGGAGGGTGGTTTCTGTGACGGAGGGGAGGGTGGTTTCTGTGATGGGGTCGACGATGGTTTTTGTGATGGAGGGGAGGGTGGTTTATGTGATGGAGGAGAGGATGGTTTCTGCAACGGAGGTGAGGATGGTTTCTGTGATGGAGGGGAGGGTGGTTTCTGTGTGATGGATTGGAGGTTTGTTTCTGTGATGGAGGGGAGGGTGATTTCTGCGATGGAGGGGAGGGTGCTTTCTGTGATGGAGGGGAGGTTGGTTTCTGTGACGGAGGGGAGGGTAGTTTCTGTGTGATGGAGGGGAGGGTGGTTTTTGTGATGGAGGGGAGGGTAGTTTCTGTGTTTCAGAGGTGTTGGTGGTTTCTGTGCGATGGAGGTGAGGCTGGTTTCTGTGATGGAGGGGAGGGTGGTTTCTGTGACGGAGGGGAGGGTGGTTTCTGTGATGGGGTCGACGATGGTTTTTGTGATGGAGGGGAGGGTGGTTTATGTGATGGAGGAGAGGATGGTTTCTGCAACGGAGGTGAGGATGGTTTCTGTGATGGAGGGGAGGGTGGTTTCTGTGTGATGGATTGGAGGTTTGTTTCTGTGATGGAGGGGAGGGTGATTTCTGCGATGGAGGGGAGGGTGCTTTCTGTGATGGAGGGGAGGCTGGTTTCTGTGACGGAGGGGATGTAGTTTCTTTGATGGAGGGTACGGTAGTTTCTGTGAATGAGGGGAGGGTGGTTTCTGTGACTGAGGAGAGGCGAGTTTCTGTGATCGAGGGGAGGGTGGCGTCTGTGATGGAGGGGAGGGTTGTTTTTGTGTTATGGAGGGGAGGGTAGTTTCTGTGACGGAGGGGAGGGTAGTTTCTTTGATGGAGGGGAGGGTCGTTTCTGTGTGATGTAGTGGAGGTTGGTTTCTGTGACGGAGGGGAGGGTGGTTTCTGAGATGGAGTGAGGCGAGTTTCTGTGATCGAGCGGAAGGTGGTGTCTGTGATGGAGGGGAGGGTTGTTTTTGTGTGATGGAGGGGAGGGTGGTTTCTGTGATGGAGGGGAGGGTGGTTTTTGTGATGGAGGGAAGGGTGGTTTCTGTGCGAAGGAGGGGAGAGTTGTTTCTGTGAGATGGAGGGGAGGTTGGTTTCTGTGATGAAGGGGAGGGTAGTTTCTGTGTGATGGAGGGGAGGGTTGTTTCTGTGACGGAGGGGAGCGTGGTTTCGGTGATGGAGGGGAGGGTGATTTTTTGATGGAGGGGAGGGTTGTTTCTGTGACGGAGGGGAGGGTGGTTTCTGTGTGACGGAGGGGAGCGTGGTTTCGGTGATGGAGGGGAGGGTGGTTTGTGCGATGGAGGGGAGTGTGGTTTCTGTGTGATGAGTGGAGGGTGGTTTCTGTGACAGAGGGGAGGGTGCTTTCTGTGATGGAGGGGCGCTGGTTACTCTGACGGAGGGGTTGTAGTTTCTTTGATGGAGGGGACGGTAGTTTCTGTGAATGAAGGGAGGGTGGTTTCTGTGATGGAGGAGAGGCGAATTTCTGTGATCGAGGGGAGGGTGGTTTCTGTGATGGAAGGGAGGGTAGTTTCTGTGTGATGGAAGGGAGGGTGGTTTTTGTGATGGTGGAGAGGGTAGTTTCTTTGATGTAGTGGAGGTTGGTTTCTGTGACGGAGTGGAGGGTGATTTCTGTGATGGAGGTGAGGGTGGTTACTGTGACAGAGGGGAGGGTAGTTTCTGTGATGGAGGGGAGTGTGGTTACTGTGATGGAGGGGAGGGTAGTTTCTGTGATGGAGGGGAGGGTGGTTTCTGTGATGGAGGGGAGGTTGGTTTCTGTGATGGAGTGGAGGTTGGTTTCTGTCACGGAGGGGAGGGCTGTTTCTGTGCGATGGATGGGAGGCTGGTTTCTGTGATGGAGGGGAGGGTGGCTTCTGTGACGGAGGGGAGGGTGGTTTCTGTGATGGAGGAGAGGATAGTTTCTGTGACGGAGGGGAGGGTGGTTTTCGTGATGGAGGACAGGATGTTTTCTGCAACGGAGGTGAGGATGGTTTCTGTGATGGAGGGGAGGGTAGTTTCTGTGAAGCAGGGGAGGATAGTTTTTGTGACGGAGAGGAGGGTGGTTTTTGTGATGGAGGAGAGGGTAGTTTCTGTGTGATGGAGAGGAGGGTGGTTTTTGTGATGGAGGGGAGGGTTGTTTCTGTGACGGAGGGGAGGGCGGTTTCTGTGTGACGGAGGGGCGGGTAGTTTCAGTGATTGAAGGGAGGGTAGATTCTGCGTGATGGAGGGAGGGGAGGGTGGTTTTTGTGATGGAGGGGAGGGTGGTTTCTGTGTGATGTAGTGGAGGTTGGTTTCTGTGACGGAGGGGAGGGTGGTTTCTGTGATGGAGGTGAGGGTGGTTACTGTGACCCAGGGGAGGGTAGTTTCTGTGATGGAGGGGAGGGTGGTTTCTGTGATGGAGGGGAGGGTGGTTTTTGTGATGGAGGGGAGGGTTGTTTTTGTGTGATGGAGGGGAAGGCAGTTTCTGTGACGGAGGGGAGGGTAGTTTCTTTGATGGAGGGGGGGTGGTTTCTGTGTGATGTAGTGGAGGTTGGTTTCTGTGACGGAGGGGAGGGTGGTTTCTGTGATGGAGGTGAGGGTGGTTACTGTGACCCAGGGGAGGGTAGTTTCTGTGATGGAGGGGAGGGTGGTTTCTGTGATGGATGGGAGGGTGGTTTTTATGATGGAGGGGAGGGTTGTTTTTGTGTGATGGAGGGGAAGGTAGTTTCTGTGACGAGGGGAGGGTAGTTTCTTTGATGGAGGGGAGGGTGGTTTCTGTGTGATGTAGTGGAGGTTGGTTTCTCTGACGGAGGGGAGGGTAGTTTCTGTGATGGAGGGGAGGATTGTTTTTGTGACGGAGGGGAGGTTGGTTTTTGTGATGGAGGAGAGGATGGTTTCTGTGTGATGTAGTGGAGGTTGGTTTCTGTGACGGAGGGGAGGGTGGTTTCTGTGATGGAGGGGAGGGTGATTTCTGTGATGGATGGGAGGGTGGTTTTTATGATGGAGGGGAGGGTTGTTTTTGTGTGATGGAGGGGAAGGTAGTTTCTGTGACGGAGGGGAGGGTAGTTTCTTTGATGGAGGGGAGGGTGGTTTCTGTGTGATGTAGTGGAGGTTGGTTTCTGTGACGGAGGGGAGGGTAGTTTCTGTGATGGAGGGGAGGATTGTTTTTGTGACGGAGGTGAGGTTGGTTTTAGTGATGGAGGAGAGGATGGTTTCTGTGATGGATGGAGGGTGGTTTCTGTGATAGAGGGGAGGGTGGTTTCGCTGTGATGGAGGGGAGGGTGCTTTCTGTGATAGAGGGGAGGCTGGTTTCTGTGACGGAGGGGATGTAGTTTCTTTGATGGAGGGGACGGTAGTTTCTGTGAATGAGGGGAGGGTGGTTTCTGTGACGGAGGAGAGGCGAGTTTCTGTGATCGAGGGGAGGGTGGTGTCTGTGATGGAGGGGAGGGTTGTTTTTGTGTGATGGAGGGGAGGGTAGTTTCTAAGGTGGAGGAGAGGGTGGTTTCTGTTCCGGAGGGGAGGTTGGTTTCTGCGATGGAGGGGAGGGTGGTTTCTGTGATGGAGGGGGTGTGGTTTCTGTGATGGAGGGGAGGGTATTCTCTGTGATGGAGTGGGGGGAGATTTCTGTGATGGAGGGAAGGGTGGTTTCTGTGTTTCAGAGGGGAAGGTGGTTTCTGTGCGATGGAGGGGAGGGTGATTTCTGTGATGGAGGGGAAGCTGGTTTCTGTGTAATGGTGGGGAGGGTGGTTTCTGTGATGGAAGGGAGGGTAATTTCTGTGTGATGGAAGGGAGGGTTGTTTTTGTGACGGTGGAGAGGGTAGTTTCTTTGATGGAGTTCAGGTTGGTTTCTGTGACGGAGGGGAGGGTGGTTACTGTGACGGAGGTGAGGGTGGTTACTGTGACGGAGGGGAGGGTGGTTTCTGTGACGGAGGGGAGGGTGGTTTCTGTGATGGAGGGGAGGTTGGTTTCTGTGATGGAGTGGAGGTTGGTTTCTGTCACGGAGGGGAGGGCTATTTCCGTGCGATGGATGGGAGGCTGGTTTCTGTGATGGAGGGGAGGGTGGCTTCTGTGACGGAGGGGAGAGTGGTTTCTGTGATGGAGGAGAGGATAGTTTCTGTGACGGAGGAGAGGGTGGTTTTCGTGATGGAGGTCAGGATGTTTTCTGTAACGGAGGTGAGGATGGTTTCTGTGATGGAGGGGAGGGTAGTTTCTGTGATGGAGGAGAGGATAGTTTTTGTGACGGAGGTGAGGGTGGTTTTTGTAATGGAGGAGAGGGTAGTTTCTGTGTGATGGAGGAGAGGGTGGTTTTTGTGATGGAGGGGAGGGTTGTTTCTGTGACGGAGGGGAGGGCGGTTTCTGTGTGACAGAGGGGCGGGTAGTTTCTGTGATGGAAGGGAGGGTAGTTTCTGCGTGGTGGAGGGGAGGGTGGTTTTTGTGATGGAGGGGAGGGTTGTTTTTGTGTGATGGAGGGGAGGGTAGTTTCTGTGACGGAGGGGAGGGTAGTTTCTTTGATGGAGGGTAGGGTGGTTTCTGTGACGGAGGGGAGGGTGGTTGCTGTGATGGAGGTTAGGGTGGTTACTGTGACGGAGGGGAGGGTAGTTTCTGTGAAGGAGGTGAGGGTGGTTTCTATGATGGAGGGGAGGTTGGTTTCTGTGATGGAATGGAGGTTGGTTACTGTCACGGAGCGGAGTGCTGTTTCTGTGCGATGGATGGGAGGCTGGTTTCTGTGATGCAGGGGAGGTTGGTTTCTGTGACGGAGGGGAGGGTGGTTTCTGTGATGGAGGTGAGGGTGGTTACTGTGACGGAGGGGAGGGTAGTTTCTGTGAAGGAGGGGAGGGTGGTTTCTATGATGGAGGGGAGGTTGGTTTCTGTGATGGAATGGAGGTTGGTTTCTGTCACGGAGCGGAGTGCTGTTTCTGTGCGATGGATGGGAGGCTGGTTTCTGTGATTCAGGGGAGGTGGCTTCTGTGACGGAGGGGAGGGTGGTTTCTGTGATGGAGGAGAGGATAGTTTCTGTGACGGAGGGGAGTGTGGTTTTCGTGATGGAGGACAGGATGGATTCTGCAACGGATGTGAAGATGGTTTCTGTGATGGAGGGGAGGGTAGTTTCTGTGATGGAGGGGAGGATTGTTTTTGTGACGGAGGGGAGGTTGGTTTTTGTGATGGAGAAGAGGATGGTTTCTGTGATGGATGGAGGGTGGTTTCTGTGATAGAGGGGAGGGTGGTTTCGGTGTGATGGAGGGGAGGGTGCTTTCTGTGATGGAGGGGAGGCTGGTTTCTGTGACGGAGGGGATGTAGTTTCTTTGATGGAGGGGACGGTAGTTTCTGTGAATGAGGCGAGGGTGGTTTCTGTGACGGAGGAGAGGCGAGTTTCTGTGATCGAGGGGAGGGTGGTGTCTGTGATGGAGGGGAGGGTTGTTTTTGTGTGATGGAGGGGAGGGTAGTTTCTGAGGTGGAGGAGAGGGTGGTTTCTGTGATGGAGGGGAGGGTGGTTTTTGTGATGGAGGGGACGGTGGTTTCTGTGCGAAGGAGGGGAGAGTTGATTCTGTGTGATGGAGGGGAGTGTGGTTTCTGTTCCGGAGGGGAGGTTGGTTTCTGCGATGGAGGGGAGGGTGGTTTCTGTGATGGAGGGGGTGTGGTTTCTGTGATGGAGGGGAGGGTATTCTCTGTGATGGAGTGGGGGGTGGTTTCTGTTGTGGAGGGAAGAGTGGTTTCTGTGTTTCAGAGGGGAAGGTGGTTTCTGTGCGATGGAGGGGAGGATGATTTCTGTGATGGAAGGAAAGCTGGATTCTGTGTAATGGTGGGGAGGGTGGTTTCTGTGATGGAGTGGAGGGTGGTTTCGGAGTGATGGAGGGGTTTGTGGTTTCTGTGATGGAGCGGAGCGTGGTTTCAGTGTGATGGGGTGGAGGATGATTTTTGTGATGGAGGGGTGGGTGGTTTACGTGATGGAGGGGAGGGTGGATTCTGTGCGTCGGAGGGGAGGGTGCTTTTTGTGATGGAGGGGAGAGTGGTTTCGGTGTGATGAAGGGTAGGGTGGTTTCTGTGATGGAGATGAGGGTGGTTTCTGTGACGGAGGGGAGGGTTGTTTCTTTTATGGAGGGGAGGTTGGTTTCTGTAATGGAGGGGAGGGTAGTTTCTGTGTGATGGAGGGGAGGGTGGTTTTTGTGATGGAGGGGAGGGTTGTTTCTGTGACGGAGGGGAGGGTGGTTTCTGTGTGACGGAGGGGAGCGTGGTTTCGGTGATGGAGGGGAGGGTGGTTTGTGCGATGGAGGGGAGGGTGGTTTCTGTGTGATGAGTGGAGGGTGGTTTCTGTGACGGAGGGGAGGGTAGTTTCTGTGATGGAGGGGAGGATAGTTTTTGTGACGGAGGTGAGGGTGGTTTTTGTGATGGAGGAGAGGAGTGTTTCTGTGATGGATGGAGGGTGGTTTCTGTGATAGAGGGGAGGGTGGTTTCTGTGACGGAGGGGAGGGTGCTTTCTGTGATGGAGGGGGGCTGGTTTCTCTGACGGAGGGGTTGTAGTTTCTTTGATGGAGGGGACGGTAGTTTCTGTGAATGAGGGGAGGGTGGTTTCTGTGATGGAGGAGAGGCGAGTTTCTGTGATCGAGGGGAGGGTGGTTTCTGTGATGGAAGGGAGGGTAGTTTCTGTGTGATGGAAGGGAGGGTGGTTTTTGTGACTGTGGAGAGGGTAGTTTCTTTGATGGAGTGGAGGTTGGTTTCTGTGACCGAGGGGAGGGTGGTTTACGTGATGGAGGTGAGTGTGATTACTGTGACGGAGGGGAGTGTAGTTTCTGTGAAGGAGGGGAGCGTGGTTTCTGTGATGGAGGGGAGGGTTGTTTGTGCGATGGAGGGGAGGTTGGTTTCTGTGATGGAGTGGAGGTTGGTTTCTGTCACAGAGGGGAGGGCTGTTTCTGTGCGATGGATGGGAGTCTGGTTTCTGTGATGGAGGGGAGTGTGGCTTCTGTGACGGAGGGGAGGGTGGTTTCTGTGATGGAGGAGAGGATAGTTTCTGTGACGGAGGGGAGGTGGTTTTCGTGATGGAGGACAGGATGTTTTCTGCGACGGAAGTGAGGATGGTTTCTGTGATGGAGGGGAGGGTAGTTTCTGTGATGGAGGGGAGGATAGTTTTTGTGACGGTGGTGAGGGTGGTTTTTGTGATGGAGGAGAGGGTAGTTTCTGAGTGATGGAGAGGAGGGTTGTTTCTGTGACGGAGGGGAGGGCGGTTTCTGTGTGACGGAGGGGCGGGTAGTTTCTGTGATGGAAGGGAGGGTAGTTTCTGCGTGATGGAGGGGAGGGTGGTTTTTGTGATGGAGGGGAAGGTAGTTTCTGTGACGGAGGGGAGGGTAGTTTCTTTGATGGAGGGGAGGGTGGTTTCTGTGTGATGTAGTGGCGGTTGGTTTCTGTGACGGAGGGGAGGGTGGTTTCTGTGATGGAGGTGAGGCGAGTTTCTGTGATCGAGGGGAGGGTAGTGTCTGTGATGGAGGGGAGGGTTGTTTTTGTGTGATGGAGGGGAGGGTAGTTTCTGAGGTGGAGGAGAGGGTGGTTTCTGTGATGGAGGGGAGGGTAGTTTTTGTGATGGAGGGGACGGTGGTTTCTGTGCGAAGGAGGGGAGAGTTGATTCTGTGTGATGGAGGGGAGTGTGGTTTCTGTTCCGGAGGGGAGGTTGGTTTCTGCGATGGAGGGGAGGGTGGTTTCTGTGATAGAGGGGGTGTGGTTTCTGTGATGGAGGGGATGGTATTCTCTGTGATGGAGTGGGGGGAGGTTTCTGTGATGGAGGGAAGGGTGGTTTCTGTGTTTCAGAGGGGAAGGTGGTTTCTGTGCGATGGAGGGCAGGGTGATTTCTGTGATGGAGGGGAAGCTGGTTTCTGTGTAATGGTGGGGAGTGTGGTTTCTGTGATGGAAGGGAGGGTAGTTTCTATGTGATGGAAGGGAGGGTTGTTTTTGTGACGGTGGAGAGGGTAGTTTCTTTGATGGAGTGCAGGTTGGTTTCTGTGACGGAGGGGAGGGTGGTTTCTGTGATGGAGGTGAGGGTGGTTACTGTGACGGAGCGGAGGGTAGTTTCTGTGATGGAGGGGAGGGTGGTTTCTGTGATGGAGTGGAGGTTGGTTTCTGTCACGGAGGGGAGGGCTGTTTCTGTGCGATGGATGGGAGTCTGGTTTCTGTGATGGAGGGGAGGGTGGCTTCTGTGACGGAGGGGAGAGTGGTTTCTGTGATGGAGGAGAAGATAGTTTCTGTGATGGAGGGGAGGGTGGTTTTCGTGATGGAGGACAGGATGTTTTCTGTAACGGAGGTGAGGATGGTTTCTGTGATGGAGGGGAGGGTAGTTTCTGTGATGGAGGGGAGGATAGTTTTTGTGACGGAGGTGAGGGTGGTTTTTGTGATGGAGGAGAGGGTAGTTTCTGTGTGATGGAGGAGAGGGTGGTTTTTGTGATGGAGGGGAGGATTGTTTCTGTGACGGAGGGGAGGGCCGTTTCTGTGTGACGGAGGGGCGGGTAGTTTCTGTGATGGAAGGGAGGGTAGTTTCTGCGTGATGGAGGGGAGGGTGGTTTTTGTGATGGAGGGGAGGGTTGTTTTTGTGTGATGGAGGGGAGGGTAGTTTCTGTGACGGAGGGGAGGGTAGTTTCTTTGATGGAGGGGAGGGTGGTTTCTGTGTGATGTAGTGGAGGTTGGTTTCTGTGACGGAGGGGAGGGTGGTTTCTGTGATGGAGGTGAGGGTGGTTACTGTGACGGTGGGGAGGGTAATTTCTGTGATGGAGGGGAGGGTGGTTTCTATGATGGAGGGGAGGTTGGTTTCTGTCATGGAATGGAGGTTGGTTTCTGTCACGGAGCGGAGGGCTGTTTCTGTGCGATGGATGGGAGGCTGGTTTCTGTGATGCAGGGGAGGGTGGCTTCTGTGACGGAGGGGAGGGTGGTTTCTGTGATGGAGGAGAGGATAGTTTCTGTGACGGATGGGAGGGTGGTTTTCGTGATGGAGGACAGGATGGTTTCTGCAACAGAGGTGAGGATGGTTTCTGTGATGGAGGGGAGGGTAGTTTCTGTGATGGAGGGGAGGATTGTTTTTGTGACGGAGGGGAGGTTGGTTTTTGTGATGGAGGAGAGGATGGTTTCTGTGATGGATGGAGGGTGGTTTCTGTGATAGAGGGGAGGGTGGTTTCGGTGTGATGGAGGGGAGGGTGCTTTCTGTGATAGAGGGGAGGCTGGTTTCTGTGACGGAGGGGATGTATTTCCTTTGATGGAGGGGACGGTAGTTTCTGTGAATGAGGGGAGGGTGGTTTCTGTGACGGAGGAGAGGCGAGTTTCTGTGATCGAGGGGAGGGTGGTGTCTGTGATGGAGGGGAGGGTTGTTTTTGTGTGATGGAGGGGAGGGTAGTTTCTGTGATGGAGGGGAGGGTGGTTTTTGTGATGGAGGGGAGGGTGGTTTCTGTGCGAAGGAGGGGAGAGTTGTTTCCGTGTGATGGAGGGGAGTGTGGTTTCTGTTCCGTAGGGGAGGTTGGTTTCTGCGATGGAGGGGAGGGTGGTTTCTGTGATAGAGGGGGTGTGGTTTCTGTGATGGAGGGGAGGGTATTCTCTGTGATGGTGTGGGGGGAGGTTTCTGTGATGGAGGGAAGGTGGTTTCTGTGTTTCAGAGGGGAAGGTGGTTTCTGTGCGATGGAGGGGAGGGTGATTTCTGTGATGGAGTGGAAGCTGGTTTCTGTGTAATGGTGGGGAGGGTGGTTTCTGTGATGGAAGGGAGGGTAGTTTCTGTGTGATGGAAGGGAGGGTTGTTTTTGTGACGGTGGAGAGGGTAGTTTCTTTGATGGAGTGGAGGTTGGTTTCTGTGACGGAGGGGAGGGTGGTTTCTGTGATGGAGGTGAGGGTGGTTACTGTGACGGAGGGGAGGGTAGTTTCTGTGATGGAGGGGAGGGTGGTTTCTGTGATGGAGGGGAGGTTGGTTTCTGTGATGGAGTGGAGGTTGGTTTCTGTCACGGAGGGGAGGGCTGTTTCTGTGTGATGGATGGGAGGCTGGTTTCTGTGATGGAGGGGAGGGTGGCTTCTGTGACGGAGGGGAGAGTGGTTTCTGTGATGGAGGAGAGGATAGTTTCTGTGACGGAGGGGAGGGTGGTTTTCGTGATGGAGGACAGGATGTTTTCTGTAACGGAGGTGAGGATGGTTTCTGTGATGGAGGGGAGGGTAGTTTCTGTGATGGAGGGGAGGATAGTTTTTGTGACGGAGGTGAGGGTGGTTTTTGTGATGGAGGAGAGGGTAGTTTCTGTGTGATGGAGGAGAGGGTGGTTTTTGTGATGGAGGGGAGGGTTGTTTCTGTGAAGGAGGGGAGGGTGGTTTCTGTGGGACAGAGGGGCGGGTAGTTTCTGTGATGGAAGGGAGGGTAGTTTCTGCATGATGGAGGGGAGGGTGGTTTTTGTGATGGAGGGGAGGGTTGTTTTTGTGTGATGGAGGGGAGGGTAGTTTCTGTGATGGAGGGGAGGGTAGTTTCTTTGATGGAGGGGAGGGTGGTTTCTGTGTGATGTAGTGGAGGTTGGTTTCTGTGACGGAGGGGAGGGTGGTTTCTGTGATGGAGGTGAGGGTGGTTACTGTGACGGAGGGGAGGGTAGTTTCTGTGATGGAGGGGAGGGTGGTTTCTGTGATGGAGGGGAGGTTGGTTTCTGTGATGGAGTGGAGGTTGGTTTCTGTCACGGAGCGGAGGGCTGTTTCTGTGCGATGGATGGGAGGCTGGTTTCTGTGATGCAGTGGAGTGTGGTTTCTGTGACGGAGGGGAGGGTGGTTTCTGTGATGGAGGAGAGGATAGTTTCTGTGACGGAGGGGAGGGTGGTTTTCGTGATGGAGGACAGGATGGTTTCTGCAACGGAGGTGAGGATGGTTTCTGTGATGGAGGGGAGGGTAGTTTCTGTGATGGAGGGGAGGATTGTTTTTGTGACGGAGGGGAGGTTGGTTTTTGTGATGGAGGAGAGGATGGTTTCTGTGATGGATGGAGGGTGGTTTCTGTGATAGAGGGGAGGGTGGTTTCGGTGTGATGGAGGGGAGGGTGCTTTCTGTGATGGAGGGGAGGCTGGTTTCTGTGACGGAGGGGATGTAGTTTCTTTGATGGAGGGGACGGTAGTTTCTGTGAATGAGGGGAGGGTGGTTTCTGTGACGGAGGAGAGGCGAGTTTCTGTGATCGAGGGGAGGGTGGTTTCTGTGACGGAGGGGATGTAGTTTCTTTGATGGAAGGGACGGTAGTTTCTGTGAATGAGGCGAGGGTGGTTTCTGTGACGGAGGAGAGGCGAGTTTCTGTGATCGAAAAGAGGGTGGTGTCTGTGATGGAGGGGAGGGTTGTTTTTGTGTGATGGAGGGGAGGGTAGTTTCTGTGACGGAGGGGAGGGTAGTTTCTTTGATGGAGGGGAGGGTGGTTTCTGTGTGATGTAGTGGAGGTTGGTTTCTGTGATGGAAGGGAGGGTGGTTTCTGTGATGGTGGTGAGGCAAGTTTCCTTGATCGAGGTGAGGGTGGTGTCTGTGATGTAGGGGAGGGTAGTTTCTGAGGTGGAGGGGAGGGTGGTTTCTGTGATGGAGGGGAGGGTGGTTTTTGTGATGGAGGGGAGGGTGGTTTCTGTGCGAAGGAGGGGAGAGTTGTTTCTGTGTGATGGAGGGGAGTGTGGTTTCTGTTCCGGAGGGGACGTTGGTTTCTGCGATGGAGGGTAGGTTGGTTTCTGTGATGGAGAGGAGGGTGGTTTTTGTGATGGAGGGGAGGGTGGTTTCTGTGCGAAGGAGGGGAGAGTTGTTTCTGTGTGATGGAGGGGAGTGTGGTTTCTGTTCCGGAGGGGAGGTTGGTTTCTGCGATGGAGGGGAGTTGGTTTCTGTGATGGAGGGGGTGTGGTTTCTGTGATGGAGGGGAGGGTATTCTCTGTGATGGAGTGGGGGGAGGTTTCTGTGATGGAGGGAAGGGTAGTTTCTGTGTTTCAGAGGGGAAGGTGGTTTCTGTGCGATGGAGGGGAGGGTGGTTTCTGTGATGGAGGGGAAGCTGGTTTCTGTGTGATGGATTGGAGGTTGGTTTCTGTGATGGAGTGGAGGGTGGTTTCGGAGTGATGGAGGGGTTTGTGGTTTCTGTGATGGAGCGGAGCGTGGTTTCGGTGTGATGGGGTGGAGGATGATTTTTGTGATGGAGGGGAGGGTGGATTCTGTGTGTCGGAGGGGAGGCTGCTTTTTGTGATGGAGGGGAGAGTGGTTTCGGTGTGATGAAGGTTAGGGTGGTTTCTGTGATGGAGATGAGGCTGGTTTCTGTGACGGAGGGGAGGGTAGTTTCTTTTATGGAGGGGAGGTTGGTTTCTGTGATGGAGGAGAGGGTAGTTTCTGTGTGATGGAGGGGAGGGTAGTTTCTGTGTGATGGAGGGGAGGGTGGTTTTTGTGATGGAGGGGAGGGTTGTTTCTGTGACGGAGGGGAGGTTGGTTTCTGTGTGACGGAGGGGAGCGTGGTTTCGGTGATGGAGGGGCGGGTGGTTACTGTGACGGAGGGGAGGGTAGTTTCTTGGATGGAGTGGAGGGTGGTTTCTGTGACAGAGGGGATGGCGGTTTCTGTGATGGAGGGGAGGGTGGTTTTTGTGATGGAGAGGAGGGTGGTTTCTGTGATGGAGGGGCGGGTTGTTTCTGTGTGATGGAGTGGCGGTTGGTTTCTGTGATGGAGGGGAGGGTGGTTTCTGCGATGGAGGGGAGGGTGATTTCTGTGTGATGGAGTGGAGGTTGGTTTCTGTGATGGAGGAGAGGGTAGTTTCTGTGGTGGAGGAGAGGGTGGTTTCTGTGATGGAGGGGAGGGTGGTTTTTGTGATGGAGGGGAGGGTGGTTTATGTGTGATGGAGGGGAGTGTGGTTTCTGTTCCGGAGGGGAGGTTGGTTTCTGCGATGGAGGGGAAGCTGGTTTCTGTGATGGAGCGGGGGCTGGTTTCTGTGATGGAGGTGAGTGTATTCTCTGTGATGGAGTGGAGGGAGGTCACTGTAATTGAGTGGAGGGTAGTTTCTGTAATGGAGGGGCGGGTGGTTTCTGTGATGGAGGGGAGGGTGGTTTCTGTGATTGAGGGGTGGGTGGTTTCTGTGTGATGGAGGGGAGGGTGGTTTCTGTGATGGAGACGAGGGTCGTTTCTGTGATGGAGAGGAGGGTGGTTTCTGAGTGATGGAGGGGAGGGTGGTTTCTTTGATGGAGAGGAGGGTGTTTTCTGTGTGTCGGGGGGGGGTTTTGTTCTGATGGAGCGGAGGGTAGTTTCTGTGATGGAGGGGAGGGTGGTTTCTGTTCCGGATGGGAGGTTGGTTTCTGCGATGGAGGGGAGGGTGGTTTCTGTGATGGAGGGGGGTGTGGTTTCTGTGATGGAGGGGAGGGTATTCTCTGTGATGGAGTGGAGGGAGGTTTCTGTGATGGAGGGGAGTGTGGTTTCTGTTCCGGATGGGAGGTTGGTTTCTGCGATGGAGGGGAGGGTGGTTTCTGTGATGGAGGGGGTGTGGTTTCTGTGATGGAGGGGAGGGTATTCTCTGTGATGGAGTGGAGGGAGGTTTCTGTGATGGAGGGAAGGGTGGTTTCTGTGTTTCAGAGGGGAAGGTGGTTTCTGTGCGATGGAGGGGAGGGTGATTTCTGTGAAGAAGGGGAAGCTGGTTTCTGTGTAATGGTGGGGAGGGTGGTTTCTGTGATGGAGTGGAGGGTGGGTTCGGAGTGATGGAGGGGTTTGTGGTTTCTGTGATGGAGCGGAGCGTGGTTTCGGTGTGTTGGGGTGGAGGATGATTTTTGTGATGGAGGGGAGGGTGGTTTATGTGATGGAGGGGAGGGTGGATTCTGTGTGTCGGAGGGGAGGATGCTTTTTGTGATGGAGGGGAGAGTGGTTTCGGTGTGATGAAGGGTAGGGTGGTTTCTGTGATGGAGGGGAGGCTGGTTTCTGTGATGGAGGGGAGGGTAGTTTCTGTGTGATGGAGGGGAGTGTGGTTTTTGTGATGGAGGGGAGGGTAGTTTCTGTGTGATGGAGGGGAGTGTGGTTTTTGTGATGGAGGGGAGCGTGGTTTCGGTGATGGAGGGGAGGGTGGTTTCTGTGACGGAGGGGAGGGTGGTTTCTGTGATGGAGGAGAGGATAGTTTCGGTGATGGAGGGGAGGGTGGTTTCTGTGATGGAGGGGATGGTGGTTTCTGTGTGATGGAGTGGAGGTTGCTTTC
Organism: Mobula hypostoma; assembly: GCF_963921235.1. Lineage (NCBI taxonomy): Eukaryota > Metazoa > Chordata > Chondrichthyes > Myliobatiformes > Myliobatidae > Mobula > Mobula hypostoma. The sequence continues at coordinate 65,235,186 of NC_086113.1, read as the reverse complement.
TGTGATGGAGGGGAGGGTGGTTTGTGCGATGGAGGGGAGGGCGGTTTCTGTGATGGGGGGGTGGTTTCTGTGATGGAGGGGAGGGTATTCTCTGTGATGGAGTGGAGGGAGGTCATTGTAATTGAGTGGAGGGTAGTTTCTGTAATGGAGGGCGGGTGGTTTCTGTGATGGAGGGGAGGGTGGTTTCTGTGATTGAGGGGTGGGTGGTTTCTGTGTGATGGAGGGGAGGGTGGTTTCTGTGATGGAGAGGAGGGTGGTTTCTGTGATGGAGTGGAGGGTAGTTTCTGAGTGATGGATGAGAGGGTGGTTTCTTTGATGGAGAGGACGGTGTTTTCTGTGTGTCGGAGGGGAGGGTGGTTTCTTGTGATGGAGGGGACGGTTGTTTCTCTGATGGAGGGGAGGGTGGTTACCATGTGATGGAGGGTAGGGTGGTTTCACTGATGGAGAGGAGGGTGGTTTTTGTGATGGAGGGGAGTGTGGTTTCACTGATGGAGAGGAGGGTGGTTTTTGTGATGGAGGGGAGGGTGGTTTCTGTGATGGAGGAGAGGTTGGTTTCTGTTATGGATGGAGGGTGGTTTCTGTGATAGAGGGGAGGGTGGTTTCTGTGTGATGGAGTGGAGGTTGCTTTCTGTGATGGAGGGGAGGGTGGTTTCTGTGTGATGAGTAGAGGGTGGTTTCTGTGACGGAGGGGAGGGTAGTTTCTGTGATGGAGGGGAGGATAGTTTTTGTGACGGAGGTGAGGGTGGTTTTTGTGATGGAGGAGAGGTTGGTTTCTGTTATGGATGGAGGGTGGTTTCTGTGATAGAGGGGAGGGTGGTTTCGGTGTGATGGATGGGAGGGTGCTTTCTGTGATGGAGGCGGGATTGGTTTCTCTGACGGAGGGGAGGGTGGCTTCTGTGATGGACGTTAGGGTGGTTACTGTGATGGAGGGGAGGGTAGTTTCTGCGATGGAGGGGAGGGTGGTTTCTGTGACGGAGGGGAGGGTGGTTTCTGTGATGGAGGAGAGGATAGTTTCTGTGTCGGAGGGGAGGTTGATTTTCGTAATGGAGGACAGGATGGTTTCTGCGACGGAGGTGAGGATGGTTTCTGTGATGGAGGGGAGGGTGGTTTCTGTGATGGAGGGGAGGTTGGTTTCTGTGATGGAGGGGAGGGTAGTTTCTGTGTGATGGAGGGGAGGGTGGTTTTTGTGATGGAGGGGAGGGTTGTTTCTGTGACGGATGGGAGGGTGGTTTCTGTGTGACCGAGGGAAGCGTGGTTTCGGTGATGGAGGGGAGGGTGGTTTCTGTGTTTCAGAGGTGATGGTGGTTTCTGTGCGATGGAGGTGAGGCTGGTTTCTGTGATGGAGGGGAGGGTGGTTTCTGTGACGGAGGGGAGGGTGGTTTCTGTGATGGAGGAGAGGATAGTTTCGGTGATGGAGGGGAGTGTGGTTTCTGTGACGGAGGGGAGGGTGGTTTCTGTGATGGAGGGGAGGGTGGTTTCTGTGATGGAGGGGATGGTTGTTTCTGTGTGATGGAGTGGAGGTTGCTTTCTGTGATGGAGGAGAGGGTGGTTTGTGCGATCGAGGGGAGGGTGGTTTCTGTGTGATGAGTGGAGGGTGGTTTCTGTGACGGAGGGTAGGTTAGTTTCTCTGATGGAGGGGAGGATAGTTTTTGTGACGGAGGTGAGGGTGGTTTTTGTGATGGAGGAGAGGATGGTTTCTGTGATGGATGGAGGGTGGTTTCTGTGATCGAGGGGAGGGTGGTTTCGGTGTGATGGTGGGGAGGGTGCTTTCTGTGATGGAGGCGGGATTAGTTTCTCTGACGGAGGGGAGGGTGGTTTCTGTGATGGAGGAGAGGATAGTTTCTGTGACGGAGGGGAGGGTGATTTTCGTGATGGAGGACAGGATGGTTTCTGCGACGGAGGTGAGGATGGTTTCTGTGATGGAGGGGAGGGTGGTTTCTGTGATGGAGGGGAGGGTGGTTTCTCTGATGGAGGGGAGGATGGTTTTTCTGATGGAGGGGAGGGTGGTTTCTCTGATGGTGGGGATGTTGGTTACTATGTGATGGAGGGAACGGTTGTTTCTCTGATGGAGCGGAGGATGGTTTTTGTGATGGAGGGGAGGGTTGTTTCTGTGATGGAGGGGAGGATGGATTGTATGTGACGGAGGGGTGGTTCGTTTCTGTGATGGAGGAGGGGATGGTTTCTGTGATGGAGGGGAGGGTTGTTTCTGTGTGATGGAGGGGAGGGTGATTTATGTAATGGAGGGGAGGGTAGTTTCCGTGGTGGAGGGTTGGGTGGTTTTTGTGATGGAGGTGAGGGTGGTTTCTGAGATCGAGCTGAGTATGGTTTCTGTGAGGGAGGGAGGGTGGTTTCTGTGCGATGGAGGGGAGAGTTGTTTCTGTGAGATGGAGGGGAGTGTGGTTTCTGTTCCGAAGGGGAGGTTGGTTTATGTGATGGAGGGGAGGATGGTTTCTGTGATGGAGGGGGGTGTGGTTTCTGTGATGTAGGGGAGGGTGTTCTCTGTCATGGAGTGGAGGGAGGTCACTGTAATTGAGTGGAGGGTAGTTTCTGTAATGGAGGGGTGGTGCTTTCTGTGATGGAGGGGAGGATGGTTTCTGTGATTGAGGGGAGGGTTGTTTCTGTGTGATGGAGGGGAAGGTGGTTTCTGTGATGGAGGGGAGGGTGGTTTCTGTGATGGAGGGGAGGGTGATTTCTGTGATGGAGGGAATGGTTGTTTCTCTGTGATGGAGGGGAGGATGGTTTCTGTGTCGGAGGGGAGGGTAGTTTCTGTGACGGAGTGGAGGATGGTTTCTGTGATGGAAGGGATGTTGGTTTCTGTGTGATGGAGGTGAGGGTGGTTTCTGTGATGGAGGGGATGGTAGTTTCTGTGATGGACGGGAGGGTGGTTTCTGTGTGATGGAGGGGAGGGTAGTTTCTGTGATGGAGGGGTGGGTGGTTTCGCTGATGGAGGGGAGGATGGTGTTTGTGATGGAAGGGAGGGTGGTTTCTGTGACGGAGGGCAGGGAGGTTTCTGTGACGGAGGGGAGGGTAGTTTCTGTCATGGAGGGGAGGGAGGTCACTGTATTTGAGTGGAGGGTAGTTTCTGTGATGGAGGGGAGGGTGGTTTCTGTGACGGAGTGGAGGGTGGTTTCTTTGATGGAGGGGATGGTAGTTTCTGTGTGATGGAGGGGAGGGTGTTTTCTGTGTGATGGAGGGGAGGGTGGTTTCTGTGTGTCGGAGGGGAGGGTGGTTACTGTGCGATGGAGGGGAGGGTGGTTTCTGTGACGGACGGGAGGACTGTGTTTGTGATGGAGGGGAGGGTGGTTTCTGTGACGGAGGGGAGGGTGGTTTCTTTGATGGAGGGGATGGTGGTTTCTGTGTGATGGAGGGGAGGGTGTTTTCTGTGTGATGGAGGGGAGGGTGGTTTCTGTGTGTCAGAGGGGAGGGTGTTTACTGTGCGATGGAGGGGAGGGTGGTTTCTGTGATGGACGGGAGGATTGTTTTTGTGATGGAGGGGAGGGTGGTTTCTGTGACGGAGGGGAGGGTGGTTTCTTTGATGGAGGGAATGGTGGTTTCTGTGTGATGGAGGGGAGGGTGTTTTCTGTGTGATGGAGGGGAGGGTGGTTTCTGTGTGTCGGAGGGGAGGGTGGTTTCTGTGATGGACGGGAGGATTGTGTTTGTGATGGAGGGGAGGGTGGTTTCTGTGACGGAGGGGAGGTTGGTTTCTGCAATGGAGTGGAGGCTTGTTTCTGTGATGGAGGTGCGGCTGGTTAGGATGATGTGTTTTGCTGTTGCTACATCTCTGCAGTCTTTTGGAATTACAAATAGAGAAGTTACCACGAAGCTGTAGTGTATCTCCAAATTTTGGAGAAGGTCATCAGGGACATGTCCAATTTCTGTACCCTTCTGACAAAGAAGAAACCCTACTTCATTTCTTTGGTCTTGGTATCTGCATATCTGGTGTCGGACAGTTAGTTGTTCCCACATTTTTTCGTTGTTTGTAGGAGAGTGTGAGAATCAGGGTGGCTGGGATTTGGTGGAGGATTAACTTCGGTTTTTACAGGATAGGGGAGGCTCTGAGAGACATGAGCAAAGCTGTCAAATTGGTTTATACATCTTGGTTGACATGGATGAGTTGGGCTGAAGGGCCTGTGTTCGTGCTGAATAACTCTACGACCCAATGAGTCTATAAATATGTGTTTGATGTCAGAATGAAAAAGTCCCATTTCCATGCCCTGAGGGTATATTGCATGTTGCTCTAGATGTGTTCCAGTATGTTCATAAAGGTTTCCGTAAAAGGTATCAAACAGCAACAACTCATGCAGCCAGCGGGCAGCCAGCAGCAAGCATAAATAAATCACGGGGTGGTTGCATTGAGCCAGTGCGGTGAGGTAATCGAATATATCACCACCAACTCGTGGCACAGGGAGCTGCCAGAGAGCCAGGAGATGTGGTGCAATGGTTCTGTATGCAGAGCTGGCTCCGGGGGAGGGTGGAGGGATGTGTAGGGTTAAAGTACCATTGATTATCGTAAAGTTGCCACGTGGCAGAACACTTAGAAAAAAACTTCTCCCCTCCCAGCACAGGGAAGCTGTGGGTCGGAGGAATTAGACAACAGCAGATGCGTGAGAGATGCTGACATGTCCTCCAGCCAGGCACTCACTCAGTCAACAGCCTGAAACAGTCCTCAGCTAATCAATCACAAGGGAATGAGCCTGCTACTGAAAGAATCTATTTAAGGCCAGATGAGCCGTCTCAGCCAACTGACAACACCACAGCCCTTGTTTCTCCCCGTCCCAAAATGGCTGAGTCAGCAGCTGTGGGTGGGGTGGAGGGGAGGGGAGGGGAGGGGGTGATGATTTGCAGCAACTGTGCTTCACAGAGGAAGTGACAAGGGCCTGGTCTTGACTGCACATGTGATGCGGGCTGGCAGCCCTGCCATCTGACATTTCTTTAACCATTCCCATGTTCAACTCCCCAAACAGCAGGCCACAGTTCTGAATTCCCCACTTGAATAAGGTCTCCTTTTCTGATGCCACAGGGTAGGAATGTCTATGATGCTAAGCTTCAAGTGTGACATCAAGCTTGTCTCAGGTGAACGTGGAAGATCCCATGGTCTGGTTTCGAAGAAGAGCAAGAAAAACCAGTTCCTTCAGCTGTGCAGACTAGCAGGGTTACTGATTGTGAACGTAGTACAGAATAGGCAGAAGCTGGTGAATGAGTGTCTACTTAGTCAGAGCTCATTCAAAACTACGGGCAGTGTGGCTGATCACTGACTGACTACAATCTGTGACTGCTGGTCTGAACCCACAGGATCAAGCAGCAAATGAGACTGTTTCATAATGAATCAGGAGATACCCACGGAAGTTTGTAAAGTTACTAGTTGTTCATCTGCTTCAGTCACACACATAGAGTGCCACGGACCATCAACAGGGACGAAGTCCAAGAACCTGAGAAAGGACAAATAAATGTGGTCGTGGAGACACAAGATGCTGCAGATGTTGAATGTGGAACTACAAACTGCTGGTGGAACACAGCAGCTCAGGCAGCATCTGAGGGGGGATGGTAGACATCGATAGACAGGTGGTAACCCGTGCAGAGCAGTGAGGGAAAGGCATGGAGCAGCAGTGCCAGAAGAGCTGGACCCAGCGCAAGAGGAGTGACAAACAGATGGAGAGAGCAGAGTGGAAATTGCAACAGAAGCTGGGAGGGGATGGATGGACATTTCAAAGGGTGAAACAGGATGAAATCTGACAGGGGAGAAAGGTGCGAGGACAGATGGGAACAGGAGAGGGAAGAGTGTGTGGGGGAATGGAATGAAATGAAGGAAGAAGGAATAGAAATAGGGGCTGCGGGATCGGAGTACATGTCAGAGGATCTGGGTAAATCAGGAGGGATGAATGTCAGAGGATCTGGATAAATCAGGAGAGGTGACAGGTCAGAGGATCTGGACAAATCAAGAGGGGTGAATGTCAGAGGATCTGGATAAATCAGGAGGGTGAATGTCAGAGGATCTGGGTAAATCAGGAGGGGTGACAGGTCAGAGGATCTGGGTAAATCAGGAGGGGTGACAGGTCAGAGGATCTGGGTAAATCAGGAGGGTGAATGTCGGAGAATCTGGGTAAATTAGGAGGTGTGAATGTCAGAGGATCTGGGTAAATCAGGAGGGGTAAATGTTGGAAGATCTGGGTAAATCAGGAGGTTGAATGACAGAGGATCTGGGTAAATCAGGAGGGTGAATGTCAGAGGATCTGGGTAAATCAGGAGGGTGAATGTCGGAGAATCTGGGCAAATCAAGAGGGGTGAATGTCAGAGGATCTGGGTAAATCAGGAGGGATAAATGTCGGAAGATCTGGGTAAATCAGGAGGCGTGAATGACAGAGGATCTGGGTAAATCAGGAGGGTGAATGTCAGAGGATCTGGGTAAATCAGGAGGGGTGAATATCAGAGGATCTGGGTAAATCAGGAGGGGGTGAATGTCAGAGAATCTGGGTAAATCAGGAGGGGTGAATGTCAGAGGATCTGGGTAAATCAAGAGAGGTGAATGTCAGAGGTTCTGGTAAATCAGGAGGGTGAATGTCAGAGAATCTGGGTAAATCAGGAGGGGTGAATGTCAGAGGATCTGGTAAATCAGGAGGGTGAATGTCAGAGGATCTGGGTAAATCAGGAGGGGTGAATGTCAGAGGATCTGGTAAATCAGGAGGAGTGAATGTCAGAGGATCTGGGAAAAACAGGATGGGGTGAATGTCAGAGGATCTGGGTAAATCAGGAGGGTGAATGTCAGAGGATCTGGGTAAATCAGGAGGTGTGAATGTCAGAGGATCAGGGTAAATCAGGAGAGGTGACAGGTCAGAGGATCTGGGCAAATCAAGAGGGGTGAATGTCAGAGGATCTGGATAAATCAGGAGGGTGAATGTCAGAGGATCTGGGTAAATCAGGAGGGGTGACAGGTCAGAGGATCTGGGTAAATCAGGAGGGGTGACAGGTCAGAGGATCTGGGTAAATCAGGAGGGTGAATGTCGGAGAATCTGGGTAAATTAGGAAGTGTGAATGTCAGAGGATCTGGGTAAATCAGGAGGGTGAATGTCGGAGAATCTGGGTAAATCAGGAAGGGTGAATGTCAGAGGATCTGGGTAAATCAGGAGGGGTAAATGTTGGAAGATCTGGGTAAATCAGGAGGTTGAATGACAGAGGATCTGGGTAAATCAGGAGGGTGAATGTCAGAGGATCTGGGTAAATTAGGAGGGTGAATGTCAGAGAATCTGGGTAAATCAGGAGGGGTGAATGTCAGAGGATCTGGGTAAATCAGGAGGGATAAATGTCGGAAGATCTGGGTAAATCAGGAGGCGTGAATGACAGAGGATCTGGGTAAATCAGGAGGGTGAATGTCAGAGGATCTGGGTAAATCAGGAGGGGTGAATGTCAGAGGATCTGGGTAAATCAGGAGGGGGTGAATGTCAGAGAATCTGGGTAAATCAGGAGGGGTGAATGTCAGAGGATCTGGGTAAATCAAGAGAGGTGAATGTCAGAGGTTCTGGTAAATCAGGAGGGTGAATGTCAGAGGATCTGGGTAAATCAGGAGGGGTGAATGTCAGAGGATCTGTTAAATCAGGAGGGTGAATGTCAGAGGATCTGGGTAAATCAGGAGGGGTGAATGTCAGAGGATCTGGTAAATCAGGAGGAGTGAATGTCAGAGGATCTGGGAAAAACAGGATGGGGTGAATGTCAGAGGATCTGGGTAAATCAGGAGGGGTGACAGGTCAGAGGATCGGGGTAAATCAGGAGGGTGAATGTCAGAGGATCTGGGTAAATCAGGAGGTGTGAATGTCAGAGGATCAGGGTAAATCAGGAGGGGTGACATGTCAGAGGATCTGGATAAATCAGGAAGGGTGAACGTCAGAGGATCTGGATAAATCAGAAGGGGTGACATGTCAGAGGATCTGGGTAAATCAGAAGGGGTGACAGGTCAGAGGATCTGGGTAAATCAGGAAGGGTGACAGGTCAGAGGATCTGGGTAAATCAGGAGGGGTGACAAGTCAGACGATCTGGGTAAATCAAGAGGGTGAATGTCAGAGAATCCAGGTAAATCAGGAGCGGTAAATGTCAGAAGATCTGGGTAAATCAGGAGGGGGTGAATGTCAGAGGGTATGGGTAAATCAGGAGGGGTGACAAGTCAGAGGATCTGGTTAAATCAAGAGGGTGAATGTCAGAGGATCTGGTTAAATCAGGAGGGCTGACAGGTCAGAGGATCTGGGTAAATCAGCACGGGTGACGGGTCAGAAGATCTGGGTAAATCAGGACGGGGGAATGTCAGAGGATCTGGATAAATGAGGAGGGTGAATATCAGATGACCTGGGTAAATCAGGAGGGGTGACAGGTCAGAGGATCTGGGTAAATCAGGAGGGGTGACAGGTCAGAGGATCTGGGAAAATCAAGAGGGGTGAATGTCAGAGGATCTGGTAAATCAGGAGGGGTAAATGTCGTAAGATCTGGGTAAATAAGGAGGGTGAATGACAGACGATCTGGGTAAATCAGGAGGGTGAATGTCAGAGGATCTGGGTAAATCAGGAGGGGTGAATGTCAGAGGATCTGGGTAAATCAGGAGGGGTGAATGTCAGAGGATCTGGGTAAATCAGGAGGGGTGAATGTCAGAGGTTCTCGTAAATCAGGAGGGTGAATGTCAGAGGATCTGGGTAAATCAGGAGGGGTGAATGTCAGAGGATCTGGGTAAATCAGGAGGAGTGAATGTCAGAGGATCTGGGCAAAACAGGATGGGGTGAATGTCAGAGGATCTGGGTAAATCAGGAAGGATGACAGGTCAGAGGATCTGGGAAAATCAGATGGGTGATAGGTCAGAGGATCTGGGTAAATCAGGAGGGGTGAATGTCAGAGGATCTGGGTAAATCAGGAGTGGTGACAGGTCAGAGGATCTGGGTAAATCAGGAGGGTGAATTTCAGAGGATCTGGGTAAATCAGGAGTGGTGAATTTCAGAGGATCTGGGTAAATCAGGAGGTGTGAATGTCAGAGGATCAGGGTAAATCAGGAGGGGTGACATGTCAGAGGATCTGGATAAATCAGGAGGGTGAATGTCAGAGGATCTGGGTAAATCAAGAGGGGTGACATGTCAGAGGATCTGGGTAAATCAGGAGGGGTGACAGGTCAGAGGATCTGGGTAAATCAGGAGGGGGTGAATGTTAGAGGGTCTGGGTAAATCAGGAAGGGTGACAAGTCAGAGGATCTGTGTAAATCAAGAGGGTGAATGTCAGAGGATCTGGGTAAATCAGGAGGGGTAATGTCAGAAGATCTGGGTAAATGAGGAGGGTGAATATCAGATGATCTGGGTAAATCAGGAGGGTGAATGTCAGAGGATCTGGGTAAATCAGGAGGGGTGACAGGTCAGAGGATCTGGGTAAATCAGGAGGGGTGACAGATCAGAGGATCTGGGCAAATCAAGAGGGGTGAATGTCAGAGGATCTGGGTAAATCAGGAGACGTAAATGTCAGAAGATCTGGGTAAATAAGGAGGGTGAATGTCAGAGGATCTGGGTAAATCAGGAGGGGTGAATGTCAGAGGATTTGGGTAAATCAGCAGGGGGTGAATGTCATAGGATCTGGGTAAATCAGGAGGGGGAGAATGTCAGAGGATCTGTGTACATCAGGAGGGGTGAATGTCAGAGAATCTGGTAAATCAGGAGGGTGAATGTCAGAGGATCTGGGTAAATCAGGAGGGGTGAATGTCAGAGGATCTCGTAAATCAGGAGGGGTGAATGTCAGAGGATCTGGGTAAATCAAGAGAGGTGAATGTCAGAGGTTCTGGTAAATCAGGAGGGTGAATATCAGAGGATCTGGGTAAATCAGGAGGGCTGAATATCAGAGGATCTCGTAAATCAGGAGGAGTGAATGTCAGAGGATCTGGGTAAAACAGGATGGGGTGAATGTCAGAGGATCTGGGTAAATCAGGAGGAGTGACAGGTCAGAGGATCGGGGTAAATCAGGAGGGTGAATGTCAGAGGATCTGGGTAAATCAGGACGGGGGAATGTCAGAAGATCTGGGTAAATGAGGAGGGTGAATATCAGATGATCTGGGAAAATCAGGAGGGTGAATGTCAGAGGATCTGGGTAAATCAGGAGGGGTGACAGGTCAGAGGATCTGGGTAAATAGGGAGGGGTGAATGTCAGAGGATCTGGGTAAATCAGGAGGGGTGACATGTCAGAGGATCTGGGTAAATCAAGAGGGTGAATGTCAGAGGATCCGGGTAAATCAGGAGGGGTGACAGGTCAGAGGATCTGGGTAAATCAGCACGGGTGACAGGTCAGAAGATCTGGGTAAATCAGGACGGGGGAATGTCAGAAGATCTGGGTAAATGAGGAGGGTGAATATCAGAGGATCTGGGTAAATCAGGAGGGTGAATGTCAGAGGATCTGGGTAAATCAGGAGGGGTGACAGGTCAGAGGATCTGGGTAAATCAGGAGGGGTGACAGGTCAGAGGATCTGGGTAAATCAAGAGGGGTGAATGTCAGAGGATCTGGGTAAATCAGGAGGGGTAAATGTCAGAAGATCTGGGTAAATAAGGAGGGTGAATGACAGAGGATCTGGGTAAATCAGGAGGGTGAATGTCAGAGGATCTGGGTTAATCAGGAGGGATGAATGTCAGAGGATTTGGGTAAATCAGAAGGGGGTGAATGTCATAGGATCTGGGTAAATCAGGAGGGGGAGAATGTCAGAGGATCTGTGTACATCAGGAGGGGTGAATGTCAGAGGGTCTGGTAAATCAGGAGGGTGAATGTCAGAGGATCTGGGTAAATCAGGAGGGGTGAATGTCAGAGGATCCGGGTAAATCAGGAGGGGTGACAGGTCAGAGGATCTGGGTAAATCAGCACGGGTGACAGGTCAGAAGATCTGGGTAAATCAGGACGGGGGAATGTCAGAAGATCTGGGTAAATGAGGAGGGTGAATATCAGATGATCTGGGAAAATCAGGAGGCTGAATGTCATAGGATCTGGGTAAATCAGGAGGGGGAGAATGTCAGAGGATCTGTGTACATCAGGAGGGGTGAATGTCAGAGGATGTGGTAAATCAGGAGGGTGAATGTCAGAGGATCTGGGTAAATCAGGAGGGGTAAATGTCAGAAGATCTGGGTAAATAAGGAGGGTGAATGTCAGAGGATCTGGGTTAATCAGGAGGGATGAATGTCAGAGGATTTGGGTAAATCAGCAGGGGGTGAATGTCATAGGATCTGGGTAAATCAGGAGGGGGAGAATGTCAGAGGATCTGTGTACATCAGGAGGGGTGAATGTCAGAGGATCTGGGTAAATCAAAAGAGGTGAATGTCAGAGGTTCTGGTAAATCAGGAGGGTGAATGTCAGAGGATCTGGGTAAATCAAAAGAGGTGAATGTCAGAGGTTCTGGTAAATCAGGAGGGTGAATGTCAGAGGATCTGGGTAAATCAGGAGGGGTGAATGTCAGAGGATCTCGTAAATCAGGAGGAGTGAATGTCAGAGGATCTGGGTAAAACAGGATGGGGTGAATGTCAGAGGATCTGGGTAAATCAGGAGGGTGAATTTCAGAGGATCTGGGTAAATCAGGAGGGTGAATTTCAGAGGATCTGGGTAAATCAGGAGGTGTGAATGTCAGAGGATCAGGGTAAATCAGGAAGGGTGACAGGTCAGAGGATCTGGGTAAATCAAGAGGGGTGACAAGTCAGAGGATCTGGGTAAATCACGAGGGGTGAATGTCAGAGGATCTGGTAAATCAGGAGGGTGAATTTCAGAGGATCTGGGTAAATCAGGAGGTGTGAATGTCAGAGGATCAGGGTAAATCAGGAAGGGTGACAGGTCAGAGGATCTGGGTAAATCAAGAGGGGTGACAAGTCAGAGGATCTGGGTAAATCACGAGGGGTGAATGTCAGAGGAACTGGTAAATCAGCAGGAGTGAATGTCAGAGGATCTGGGTAAATCAGGAGGAGTAACAGGTCAGAGGATCGGGGTAAATCAGGAGGGGTAATGTCAGAAGATCTGGGTAAATGAGGAGGGTGAATATCAGATGATCTGGGTAAATCAGGAGGGTGAATGTCAGAGGATCTGGGTAAATCAGGAGGGGTGACAGGTCAGAGGATCTGGGTAAATCAGGAGGGGTGACAGATCAGAGGATCTGGGCAAATCAAGAGGGTTGAATGTCAGAGGATCTGGGTAAATCAGGAGGGGTAAATGTCAGAAGATCTGGGTAAATAAGGAGGGTGAATGTCAGAGGATCTGGGTAAATCAGGAGGGGTGAATGTCAGAGGATTTGGGTAAATCAGCAGGGGGTGAATGTCATAGGATCTGGGTAAATCAGGAGGGGTGAATGTCAGAGGATCTCGTAAATCAGGAGGGGTGAATGTCAGAGGATCTGGGTAAATCAAGAGAGGTGAATGTCAGAGGTTCTGGTAAATCAGGAGGGTGAATGTCAGAGGATCTGGGTAAATCAGGAGGGGTGAATGTCAGAGGATCTGGGTAAATCAGGAGGAGTGAATGTCAGAGGATCTGGGTAAAACAGGATGGGGTGAATGTCAGAGGATCTGGGTAAATCAGGAGGAGTGACAGGTCAGAGGATCGGGGTAAATCAGGAGGGTGAATGTCAGAGGATCTGGGTAAATCAGGAGGGTGAATTTCAGAGGATCTGGGTAAATCAGGAGGTGTGAATGTCAGAGGATCAGGGTAAATCAGGAGGGGTGACATGTCAGAGGATCTGGGTAAATCAGGAGGTGTGAATGTCAGAGGATCTGGGTAAATCAGGAGGGGTGACATGTCAGAGGATCTGGGTAAATCAGGAGGGTGAATGTCAGAGGATCTGGGTAAATCAGGAGGGGTGACAGGTCAGAGGATCTGGGTAAATCAGCACGGGTGACGGGTCAGAAGATCTGGGTAAATCAGGACGGGGGAATGTCAGAGGATCTGGATAAATGAGGAGGGTGAATATCAGATGATCTGGGTAAATCAGGAGGGTGAATGTCAGAGGATCTGGGTAAATCAGGAGGGGTGACAGGTCAGAGGATCTGGGTAAATCAGGAGGGGTGACAGGTCAGAGGATCTGGGCAAATCAAGAGGGGTGAATGTCAGAGGATCTGGGTAAATCAGGAGGGTTAAATGTCAGAAGATCTGGGTAAATAAGGAGGGTGAATGACAGAGGATCTGGGTAAATCAGGAGGGTGAATGTCAGAGGATCTGGGTAAATCAGGAGGGGTGAATGTCAGAGGATCTGGGTAAATCAGGAGGGGTGAATGTCATAGGATCTGGGTAAATCAGGAGGGGGAGAATGTCAGAGGATCTGTGTACATCAGGAGGGGTGAATGTCAGAGGATCTGGTAAATCAGGAGGGTGAATGTCAGAGGATCTGGGTAAATCAGGAGGGGTGAATGTCAGAGGATCCGGGTAAATCAGGAGGGGTGACAGGTCAGAGGATCTGGGTAAATCAGCACGGGTGACAGGTCAGAAGATCTGGGTAAATCAGGACGGGGGAATGTCAGAAGATCTGGGTAAATGAGGAGGGTGAATATCAGATGATCTGGGAAAATCAGGAGGGTGAATGTCAGAGGATCTGGGTAAATCAGGAGGGGTGACAGGTCAGAGGATCTGGGTAAATCAGGAGGGGTGACAGGTCAGAGGATCTGGGCAAATCAGGAGGGGTGAATGTCAGAGGATCTGGGTAAATCAGGAGGGGTGAATGTCAGAGGATCTGGGTAAATCAGGAGGGTGAATGTCAGAGGATCTGGGTAAATCAGGAGGGTGAATGTCAGAGGATCTGGGTTAATCAGGAGGGATGAATGTCAGAGGATTTGGGTAAATCAGCAGGGGGTGAATGTCATAGGATCTGGGTAAATCAGGAGGGGGAGAATGTCAGAGGATCTGTGTACATCAGGAGGGGTGAATGTCAGAGGATGTGGTAAATCAGGAGGGTGAATGTCAGAGGATCTGGGTAAATCAGGAGGGGTAAATGTCAGAAGATCTGGGTAAATAAGGAGGGTGAATGACAGAGGATCTGGGTAAATCAGGAGGGTGAATGTCAGAGGATCTGGGTTAATCAGGAGGGATGAATGTCAGAGGATTTGGGTAAATCAGCAGGGGGTGAATGTCAGAGGATCTGGGTAAATCAGGAGGGGGTGAATGTCAGAGGATCTGGGTAAATCAGGAGGGGTGAATGTCAGAGGATCTGGGTAAATCAGGAGAGGTGAATGTCAGAGGTTCTGGTAAATCAGGAGGGTGAATGTCAGAGGATCTGGGTAAATCAAAAGAGGTGAATGTCAGAGGTTCTGGTAAATCAGGAGGGTGAATGTCAGAGGATCTGGGTAAATCAAAAGAGGTGAATGTCAGAGGTTCTGGTAAATCAGGAGGGTGAATGTCAGAGGATCTGGGTAAATCAGGAGGGGTGAATGTCAGAGGATCTCGTAAATCAGGAGGAGTGAATGTCAGAGGATCTGGGTAAAACAGGATGGGGTGAATGTCAGAGGATCTGGGTAAATCAGGAGGAGTAACAGGTCAGAGGATCGGGGTAAATCAGGAGGGTGAATGTCAGAGGATCTGGGTAAATCAGGAGGGTGAATTTCAGAGGATCTGGGTAAATCAGGAGGTGTGAATGTCAGAGGATCAGGGTAAATCAGGAAGGGTGACAGGTCAGAGGATCTGGGTAAATCAGGAGGGGTGACAAGTCAGAGGATCTGGGTAAATCAAGAGGGTGAATGTCAGAGGATCCGGGTAAATCAGGAGGGGTAAATGTCGGAGGATCTGGGTAAATCAGGAGGGTTGACAGGTCAGAGGATCTGAGTAAATCAGGAGGGGTGACAGGTCAGAGGATCTGGGTAAATCAGGAGGGTGAATGTCGGAGAATCTGGGTAAATTAGGAGGTGTGAATGTCAGAGGATCTGGGTAAATCACAAGGGGTGAATATCAGAGGATCTGGCTAAATCAGGAGGGTGAATGTCAGAGGATCTGGGTAAATTAGGAGGGGTGAATGTCAGAGGATCTGGGTAAATCAGGAGGGGTGACAGGTCAGAGGATCTGGGTAAATCAGGAGGGTGAATGTCAGAGGATCTGGGTAAATTAGGAGGTGTGAATGTCAGAGGATCTGGGTAAATCAGGAGGGTGAATGTCGGAGAATCTGGGTAAATCAGGAAGGGTGAATGTCAGAGGATCTGGGTAAATCAGGAGGGGTGAAATGTCAGAGGATCTGGGTAAATCAGGAGGGTGAATGACAGAGGATCTGGGTAAATCAGGAGGGTGAATGTCAGAGCATCTGGGTAAATCAGGAGGTTGAATGTCAGAGGATCTGGGTAAATCAGGAGGGGTGAATGTCAGAGGATCTGGGTAAATCAGGAGGGGTAAATGTCAGAGGATCTGGGTAAATCAGGAGGGGTGAATGACAGAGGATCTGGGTAAATCAGGAGGGTGAATGTCAGAGGATCTGGGTAAATCAGGAGGGGTGAATGTCAGAGGATCTGGGTAAATCAGGAGGGGGTGAATGTCAGAGGATCTGGGTAAATCAGGAGGGGTGAATGTCAGAGGATCTGGGTAAATCAAGAGGGGTGAATGTCAGAGGATCTGGGTAAATCAGGAGGGTGAATGTCAGAGGATCTGGGTAAATCAGGAGGGGTGAATGTCAGAGGATCTGGTAAATCAGGAGGGTGAATGTCAGAGGATCTGGGTAAATCAGGAGGGGTGAATGTCAGAGGATCTGGTAAATCAGGAGGAGTGAATGTCAGAGGATCTGGGAAAACCAGGATGGGGTGAATGTCAGAGGATCTGGTTAAATCAGGAGGGCTGACAGGTCAGAGGATCTGGGTAAATCAGCACGGGGGAATGTCAGAGGATCTGGGTAAATGAGGAGGGTGAATATCAGATGATCTGGGTAAATCAGGAGGGGTGACAGGTCAGAGGACCTGGGTAAATCAGGAGGGGTGACAGGTCAGAGGATCTGGGCAAATCAAGAGGGGTGAATGTCAGAGGATCTGGGTAAATCAGGAGGGGTAAATGTCGTAAGATCTGAGTAAATCAGGAGGATGAATGACAGAGGATCTGGGTAAATCAGGAGGGTGAATGTCAGATGATCTGGGTAAATGAGGAGGGTGAATGTCAGATGATCTGGGTAAATCAGGAGGGTGAATATCAGAGGATCTGGGTAAATCATGAGGTTGAATGTCAGAGGATCTAGGTAAATCAGGAGGGGTGAATGACAGAGGATCTGGGTAAATCAGGAGGGGTGACAGGTCAGAGGATCTGCGCAAATCAAGAGGGGTGAATGTCAGAGGATCTGGGTAAATCAGGAGGGGTAAATGTCAGAGGATCTGGGTAAATCAGGAGGGTGAATGTCAGAGGATCTGGGTAAATCAGGAGGGGTGAATGTCAGAGGATCTGGGTAAATCAGGAGGGATGAATGTCAGAGGATTTGGGTAAATCAGCAGGGGGTGAATGTCATAGGATCTGGGTAAATCAGGAAGGGGAGAATGTCAGAGGATCTGTGTACATCAGGAGGGGTGAATGTCAGAGGATCTGGGTAAATCAGGAGGGTGAATGTCAGAGGATCTGGGTAAATCAGGAGGGGTGACATGTCAGAGGATCTGGGTAAATCAGGAGGGTGAATGTCAGAGGATCTGGGTAAATCAGGAGGGTGAATGTCAGAGGATCTGGGTAAATCAGGAGGGGTGAATGTCAGAGGATCTGGGTAAATCAGCAGGGGGTGAATGTCATAGGATCTGGGTAAATCAGGAGGGGGAGAATGTCAGAGGATCTGTGTACATCAGGAGGGGTGAATGTCAGAGGATCTGGGTAAATCAAAAGAGGTGAATGTCAGAGGTTCTGGTAAATCAGGAGGGTGAATGTCAGAGGATCTGGGTAAATCAAAAGAGGTGAATGTCAGAGGATCTGGTAAATCAGGAGGGTGAATGTCAGAGGTTCTGGGTAAATCAGGAGGGTGAATGTCAGAGGATCTCGTAAATCAGGAGGAGTGAATGTCAGAGGATCTGGGTAAAACAGGAGGGGTGAATGTCAGAGGATCTGGGTAAATCAGGAGGGTGAATGTCAGAGGATCTGGCTAAATCAGGAGGGTGAATGTCAGAGGATCTGGGTAAATTAGGAGGGGTGAATGTCAGAGGATCTGGGTAAATCAGGAGTGGTGACAGGTCAGAGGATCTGGGTAAATCAGGAGGGGTGACAAGTCAGAGGATCTGGGTAAATCAGGAGGGGTGAATGTCAGAGGATCTGGTAAATCAGGAGGGTGAATTTCAGAGGATCTGGGTAAATCAGGAGGTGTGAATGTCAGAGGATCTGGGTAAATCAGGAGGGTGACAGGTCAGAGGATCTGGGTAAATCAGGAGGGGTGACATGTCAGAGGATCTGGGTAAATCAGGAGGGTGAATGTCAGAGGATCTGGGTAAATCAGGAGGGGTGAATGTCAGAGGATCTGGGTAAATCAGGAGGGGTGACAGGTCAGAGGATCTGGGTAAATCAGGAGGGGGTGAATGTCAGAGGATCTGGGTAAATCAGGAGTGGTGACAGGTCAGAGGATCTGGGTAAATCAGGAGGGTGAATGTCAGAGGATCTGGGTAAATCAGGAGGGGTGACATGTCAGAGGATCTGGGTAAATCAGGAGGGTGAATGTCAGAGGATCTGGGTAAATCAGGAGGGTGAATGTCAGAGGATCTGGGTAAATCAGGAGGGGTGAATGTCAGAGGATCTGGGTAAATCAGGAGTGGTGACAGATCAGAGGATCTGGGCAAATCAAGAGGGGTGAATGTCAGAGGATCTGGGTAAATCAGGAGGGGTAAATGTCATAGGATCTGGGTAAATCAGGAGGGGAAACGTCAGAGGATATGGGTAAATCAGGAGGGGAAACGTCAGAGGATCTGTGTAAATCAGGAGGGTGAATGTCAGAGGATCTGGGTAAATCAGGAGGGGTGAATGTCAGAGGATCTGGGTAAATCAGGAGGGGTGAATGTCAGAGGATCTGGGTAAATCAGGAGGGGTGAATGTCAGAGGATCTGGGTAAATCAGGAGGGTGAATGTCAGAGGATCTGGGTAAATCAGGAGGGGTGAATATCAGAGGATCTCGTAAATCAGGAGGAGTGAATGTCAGACGATCTGGGTAAAACAGGATGGGGTGAATGTCAGAGGATCTGGGTAAATCAGGAGGAGTGACAGGTCAGAGGATCTGGGTAAATCAGGAGGGTGAATGTCAGAGGATCTGGGTAAATCAGGAGGGGGGAATGTCAGAGGATCTGGGTAAATCAGGAGGGTGAATGTCAGAGGATCTGGGTAAATCAGGAGGGTGAATGTCAGAGGATCTGGGTAAATCAGGAGGGGTGACAGGTCAGAGGATCTGGGTAAATCAGGAGGGGTGAATGTCAGAGGATCTGGGTAAATCAGGAGGGGTGACAAGTCAGAGGATCTGGGTAAATCAAGAGGGTGAATGTCAGAGGATCCGGGTAAATCAGGAGGGGTGACAGGTCAGAGGATCTGGGTAAATCAGCACGGGTGACAGGTCAGAAGATCTGGGTAAATCAGGACGGGGGAATGTCAGAAGATCTGGGTAAATGAGGAGGGTGAATATCAGATGATCTGGGAAAATCAGGAGGGTGAATGTCAGAGGATCTGGGTAAATCAGGAGGGGTGACAGGTCAGAGGATCTGGGTAAATCAGGAGGGGTGACAGGTCAGAGGATCTGCGCAAATCAAGAGGGGTGAATGTCAGAGGATCTGGGTAAATCAGGAGGGGTAAATGTCAGAAGATCTGGGTAAATAAGGAGGGTGAATGACAGAGGATCTGGGTAAATCAGGAGGGTGAATGTCAGAGGATCTGGGTTAATCAGGAGGGATGAATGTCAGAGGATTTGGGTAAATCAGCAGGGGGTGAATGTCATAGGATCTGGGTAAATCAGGAGGGGGAGAATGTCAGAGGATCTGTGTACATCAGGAGGGGTGAATGTCAGAGGATCTGGTAAATCAGGAGGGTGAATGTCAGAGGATCTGGGTAAATCAGGAGGGGTGAATGTCAGAGGATCCGGGTAAATCAGGAGGGGTGACAGGTCAGAGGATCTGGGTAAATCAGCACGGGTGACAGGTCAGAAGATCTGGGTAAATCAGGACGGGGGAATGTCAGAAGATCTGGGTAAATGAGGAGGGTGAATATCAGATGATCTGGGAAAATCAGGAGGGTGAATGTCAGAGGATCTGGGTAAATCAGGAGGGGTGACAGGTCAGAGGATCTGGGTAAATCAGGAGGGGTGACAGGTCAGAGGATCTGCGCAAATCAAGAGGGGTGAATGTCAGAGGATCTGGGTAAATCAGGAGGGGTAAATGTCAGAAGATCTGGGTAAATAAGGAGGGTGAATGACAGAGGATCTGGGTAAATCAGGAGGGTGAATGTCAGAGGATCTGGGTTAATCAGGAGGGATGAATGTCAGAGGATTTGGGTAAATCAGCAGGGGGTGAATGTCATAGGATCTGGGTAAATCAGGAGGGGGAGAATGTCAGAGGATCTGTGTACATCAGGAGGGGTGAATGTCAGAGGATCTGGGTAAATCAAAAGAGGTGAATGTCAGAGGTTCTGGTAAATCAGGAGGGTGAATGTCAGAGGATCTGGGTAAATCAGGAGGGGTGACATGTCAGAGGATCTGGGTAAATCAGGAGGGTGAATGTCAGAGGATCTGGGTAAATCAGGAGGGGTGAATGTCAGAGGATCTGGGTAAATCAGGAGGAGTGAATGTCAGAGGATCTGGGTAAATCAGGAGGGGTGAATGTCAGAGGATCTGGGTAAATCAGGAGGGTGAATGTCAGAGGATCTGGGTAAATCAGGAGGGTGAATGTCAGAGGATCTGGGTAAATCAGGAGGGGTGAATGTCAGAGGATCTGGGTAAATCAGGAAGGGTGACAGGTCAGAGGATCTGGGTAAATCAAGAGGGGTGACAAGTCAGAGGATCTGGGTAAATCACGAGGGGTGAATGTCAGAGGAACTGGTAAATCAGGAGGGTGAATGTCAGAGGATCTGGGTAAATTAGGAGGGGTGAATGTCAGAGGATCTGGGTAAATCAGGAGTGGTGACAGGTCAGAGGATCTGTGTAAATCAGGAGGGGTGACAAGTCAGAGGATCTGTGTAAATCGGGGGGGGTGAATGTCAGAGGATCTGGGTAAATCAGGAGGGCTGAATGTCAGAGGATCTGGGTAAATCAGGAGGGGTGACAGGTCAGAGGATCTGGGTAAATCAGGAGGGGTGAATGTCAGAGGATCTGGGTAAATCAGGAGGGTGAATGTCAGAGGATCTGGGTAAATCAGGAGGGTGAATGTCAGAGGATCTGGGTAAATCAGGAGGGGTGACAGGTCAGAGGATCTGGGTAAATCAGGAGGGGTGACAGATCAGAGGATCTGGGCAAATCAAGAGGGTTGAATGTCAGAGGATCTGGGTAAATCAGGAGGGGTGAATGTCAGAGGATCTGGGTAAATCAGGAGGGTGAATGTCAGAGGATCTGGGTAAATCAGGAGGGGTGAATGTCAGAGGATTTGGGTAAATCAGCAGGGGGTGAATGTCATAGGATCTGGGTAAATCAGGAGGGGTGAATGTCAGAGGATCTCGTAAATCAGGAGGGGTGAATGTCAGAGGATCTGGGTAAATCAAGAGAGGTGAATGTCAGAGGTTCTGGTAAATCAGGAGGGTGAATGTCAGAGGATCTGGGTAAATCAGGAGGGGTGAATGTCAGAGGATCTCGTAAATCAGGAGGAGTGAATGTCAGAGGATCTGGGTAAAACAGGATGGGGTGAATGTCAGAGGATCTGGGTAAATCAGGAGGAGTGACAGGTCAGAGGATCGGGGTAAATCAGGAGGGTGAATGTCAGAGGATCTGGGTAAATCAGGAGGGTGAATTTCAGAGGATCTGGGTAAATCAGGAGGTGTGAATATCAGAGGATCAGGGTAAATCAGGAGGGGTGACATTTCAGAGGATCTGGGTAAATAGGGAGGGGTGACATGTCAGAGGATCTGGGTAAATCAGGAGGGGTGACAAGTCAGAGGATCTGGGTAAATCAAGAGGGTGAATGTCAGAGGATCCGGGTAAATCAGGAGGGGTGACAGGTCAGAGGATCTGGGTAAATCAGCACGGGTGACAGGTCAGAAGATCTGGGTAAATCAGGACGGGGGAATGTCAGAAGATCTGGGTAAATGAGGAGGGTGAATATCAGATGATCTGGGAAAATCAGGAGGGTGAATGTCAGAGGATCTGGGTAAATCAGGAGGGGTGACAGGTCAGAGGATCTGGGTAAATCAGGAGGGGTGACAGGTCAGAGGATCTGCGCAAATCAAGAGGGGTGAATGTCAGAGGATCTGGGTAAATCAGGAGGGTTAAATGTCAGAAGATCTGGGTAAATAAGGAGGGTGAATGACAGAGGATCTGGGTAAATCAGGAGGGTGAATGTCAGAGGATCTGGGTTAATCAGGAGGGATGAATGTCAGAGGATTTGGGTAAATCAGCAGGGGGTGAATGTCATAGGATCTGGGTAAATCAGGAGGGGGTGAATGTCAGAGGATCTGTGTAAATCAGGAGGGGTGAATGTCAGAGGATCTGGTAAATCAGGAGGGGTGAATGTCAGAGGATCTGGGTAAATCAGGAGGGTGAATGTCAGAGGATCTGGGTAAATCAGGAGGGTGAATGTCAGAGGATCTGGGTAAATCAGGAGGGGTGAATGTCAGAGGATCTGGGTAAATCAGGAGGGGGTGAATGTCAGAGGATCTGGGTAAATCAGGAGGGGGTGAATGTCAGAGGATCTGGGTAAATCAGGAGGGGTGAATGTCAGAGGATCTGGGTAAATCAGGAGGGTGAATGTCAGAGGATCTGGGTAAATCAGGAGGGTGAATGTCAGAGGATCTGGGTAAATCAGGAGGGTGAATGTCAGAGGATCTGGGTAAATCAGGAGGGTGAATGTCAGAGGATCTGGGTAAATCACAAGGGGTGAATGTCAGAGGATCTGGCTAAATCAGGAGGGTGAATGTCAGAGGATCTGGGTAAATCAGGAGGGGTGAATGTCAGAGGATCTGGGTAAATCAGGAGGGGTGAATGTCAGAGGATCTGGGTAAATCAGGAGGGGTGAATGTCAGAGGATCTGGGTAAATCAGGAGGGGTGACAGGTCAGAGGATCTGGGTAAATCAGGAGGGTGAATGTCAGAGGATCTGGGTAAATCAGGAGGGTGAATGTCAGAGGATCTGGGTAAATCAGGAGGGGTGAATGTCAGAGGATCTGGGTAAATCAGGAAGGGTGACAGGTCAGAGGATCTGGGTAAATCAGGAGGGGTGACAAGTCAGAGGATCTGGGTAAATCGGGAGGGTGAATGTCAGAGGATCTGGGTAAATCAGGAGGGGTGAATGTCAGAGGATCTGGGTAAATCAGGAGGGGTGAATGTCAGAGGATCTGGGTAAATCAGGAGGGGTGACAGGTCAGAGGATCTGGGTAAATCAGGAGGGTGAATGTCGGAGAATCTGGGTAAATTAGGAGGTGTGAATGTCAGAGGATCTGGGTAAATCAAGAGGGGTGAATGTCAGAGGATCTGGATAAATCAGGAGGGTGAATGTCAGAGGATCTGGGTAAATCAGGAGGGGTGACAGGTCAGAGGATCTGGGTAAATCAGGAGGGGTGACAGGTCAGAGGATCTGGGTAAATCAGGAGGGTGAATGTCAGAGGATCTGGGTAAATTAGGAGGTGTGAATGTCAGAGGATCTGGGTAAATCAGGAGGGTGAATGTCGGAGAATCTGGGTAAATCAGGAAGGGTGAATGTCAGAGGATCTGGGTAAATCAGGAGGGGTAAATGTTGGAAGATCTGGGTAAATCAGGAGGGGTGAAATGTCAGAGGATCTGGGTAAATCAGGAGGGTGAATGTCAGAGGATCTGGGTAAATCAGGAGGGTGAATGTCGGAGGATCTGGGTAAATCAGGAGGGGTGAATGTCAGAGGATCTGGGTAAATCAGGAGGGGTGAATGTCAGAGGATCTGGGTAAATCACAAGGGGTGAATGTCAGAGGATCTGGCTAAATCAGGAGGGTGAATGTCAGAGGATCTGGGTAAATCAGGAGGGGTGAATGTCAGAGGATCTGGGTAAATCAGGAGTGGTGAATGTCAGAGGATCTGGGTAAATCAGGAGGGGTGAATGTCAGAGGATCTGGGTAAATCACAAGGGGTGAATGTCAGAGGTTCTGGTAAATCAGGAGGGTGAATGTCAGAGGATCTGGGTAAATCAGGAGGGGTGAATGTCAGAGGATCTGGGTAAATCAGGAGGGTGAATGTCAGAGGATCTGGGTAAATCAGGAGGGGTGAATGTCAGAGGATCTGGGTAAATCAGGAGGGGTGAATGTCAGAGGATCTGGGTAAATCAGGAGGGGTGAATGTCAGAGGATCTGGTTAAATCAGGAGGGCTGACAGGTCAGAGGAACTGGGTAAATCAGCACGGGGGAATGTCAGAGGATCTGGGTAAATGAGGAGGGTGAATATCAGATGATCTGGGTAAATCAGGAGGGGTGACAGGTCAGAGGACCTGGGTAAATCAGGAGGGGTGACAGGTCAGAGGATCTGGGCAAATCAAGAGGGGTGAATGTCAGAGGATCTGGGTAAATCAGCAGGGGTAAATGTCAGAGGATCTGGGTAAATCAGGAGGGGAAACGTCAGAGGATATGGGTAAATCAGGAGGGGAAACGTCAGAGGATCTGTGTAAATCAGGAGGGTGAATGTCGGAGGATCTGGGTAAATCAGGAGGGTGAATATCAGAGGATCTGGGTAAATCATGAGGTTGAATGTCAGAGGATCTGGGTAAATCAGGAGGGGTGACAGGTCAGAGGATCTGGGTAAATCAGGAGGGGTGACATGTCAGAGGATCTGGGTAAATCAGGAGGGGTGAATGTCAGAGGATCTGGGTAAATCAGGAGGGGTGAATGTCAGAGGATCTGGGTAAATCAGGAGGGTGAATGTCAGAGGATCTGGGTAAATCAGGAGGGTGAATGTCAGAGGATCTGGGTAAATCAGGAGGGGTGAATGTCAGAGGATCTGGGTAAATCAGGAGGGGTGAATGTCAGAGGATCTGGGTAAATCAGGAAGGGGTGAATGTCAGAGGATCTGGGTAAATCAGGAGGGGTGAATGTCAGAGGATCTGGGTAAATCAGGAGGGGAAACGTCAGAGGATATGGGTAAATCAGGAGGGGAAACGTCAGAGGATCTGTGTAAATCAGGAGGGTGAATGTCAGAGCATCTGGGTAAATCAGGAGGTTGAATGTCAGAGTATCTGGGTAAATCAGGAGGGGTGAATGTCAGAGGATCTGGGTAAATCAGGAGGGGGTGAATGTCAGAGGATCTGGGTAAATCAGGAGGGGGTGAATGTCAGAGGATCTGGGTAAATCAGGAGGGGTGACATGTCAGAGGATCTGGGTAAATCAGGAGGGTGAATGTCAGAGGATCTGGGTAAATCAGGAGGGTGAATGTCAGAGGATCTGGGTAAATCAGGAGGGTGAATGTCAGAGGATCTGGGTAAATCAGAAGGGGTGAATGTCAGAGGATCTGGGTAATTCGGGATTGGTGAATGTCAGAGGATCTGGGTAAATCAGGAGGGGTGAATGTCAGAGGATCTGGGTAAATCACAAGGGGTGAATGTCAGAGGATCTGGGTAAATCAGGAGGGTGAATGTCAGAGGATCTGGGTAAATCAGGAGGGTGAATGTCAGAGGATCTGGGTAAATCAGGAGGGGTGAATGTCAGAGGATCTGGGTAAATCAGGAAGGGTGACAGGTCAGAGGATCTGGGTAAATCAGGAGGGGTGACATGTCAGAGGATCTGGGTAAATCAGGAGGGGTGAATGTCAGAGGATCTGGCTAAATCAGGAGGGTGAATGTCAGAGGATCTGGGTAAATTAGGAGGGGTGAATGTCAGAGGATCTGGGTAAATCAGGAGTGGTGACAGGTCAGAGGATCTGTGTAAATCAGGAGGGGTGACAAGTCAGAGGATCTGGGTAAATCACGAGGGGTGAATGTCAGAGGAACTGGTAAATCAGGAGGAGTGAATGTCAGAGGATCTGGGTAAATCAGGAGGAGTAACAGGTCAGAGGATCGGGGTAAATCAGGAGGGGTAATGTCAGAAGATCTGGGTAAATGAGGAGGGTGAATATCAGATGATCTGGGTAAATCAGGAGGGTGAATGTCAGAGGATCTGGGTAAATCAGGAGGGGTGACAGGTCAGAGGATCTGGGTAAATCAGGAGGGGTGACAGATCAGAGGATCTGGGCAAATCAAGAGGGGTGAATGTCAGAGGATCTGGGTAAATCAGGAGGGGTAAATGTCAGAGGATCTGGGTAAATCAGGAGGGTGAATGTCAGAGGATCTGGGTAAATCAGGAGGGGTGAATGTCAGAGGATCTGGGTAAATCAGGAGGGGTGAATGTCAGAGGATCTGGGTAAATCAGGAGGGGTGAATGTCAGAGGATCTGGGTAAATCAGGAGGGGTGAATGTCAGAGGATCTGGGTAAATCAAGAGGGGTGAATGTCAGAGGTTCTGGTAAATCAGGAGGGTGAATGTCAGAGGATCTGGGTAAATCAGGAGGGGTGAATGTCAGAGGATCTGGGTAAATCAGGAGGAGTGAATGTCAGAGGATCTGGGTAAATCAGGAGGGGTGAATGTCAGAGGATCTGGGTAAATCAGGAGGGGTGACAGGTCAGAGGATCTGGGTAAATCAGGAGGGTGAATGTCAGAGGATCTGGGTAAATCAGGAGGGTGAATGTCAGAGGATCTGGGTAAATCAGGAGGGGTGAATGTCAGAGGATCTGGGTAAATCAGGAGGGGTGACATGTCTCAGGATCTGGGTAAATCAGGAGGGCTGAATGTCAGAGGATTAGGGTAAATCAGGAGGGGTGACATGTCAGAGGATCTGGGTAAATCAGGAGGGTGAATGTCAGAGGATCTGGGTAAATCAGGAGGGGTGACAGGTCAGAGGATCTGGGTAAATCAGCACAGGTGACAGGTCAGAAGATCTGGGTAAATCAGGACGGGGGAATGTCAGAAGATCTGGGTAAATCAGGAGGGTGAATGTCAGAGGATCTGGGAAAATCAGAAGGGTGAATGTCAGAGGATCTGGGTAAATCAGGAGGGGTGACAGGTCAGAGGATCTGGGTAAATCAGGAGGGGTGACAGGTCAGAGGATCTGCGCAAATCAAGAGGGGTGAATGTCAGAGGATCTGGGTAAATCAGGAGGGGTAAATGTCAGAGGATCTGGGTAAATCAGGAGGGTGAATGTCAGAGGATCTGGGTAAATCAGGAGGGTGAATGTCAGAGGATCTGGGTAAATCAGGAGGGGTGAATGTCAGAGGATCTGGGTAAATCAGGAGGGGTGAATGTCAGAGGATCTGGGTAAATCAGGAGGGGGTGAATGTCAGAGGATCTGGGTAAATCAGGAGGGGTGAATGTCAGAGGATCTGGTAAATCAGGAGGGTGAATGTCAGAGGATCTGGGTAAATCAGGAGGGGTGAATGTCAGAGGATCTGGGTAAATCAGGAGTGGTGACAGGTCAGAGGATCTGGGTAAATCAGGAGGGGTGACATGTCAGAGGATCTGGGTAAATCAGGAGGGGTGAATGTCAGAGGATCTGGGTAAATCAGGAGGGTGAATATCAGAGGATCTGGGTAAATCAGGAGGGTGAATGTCAGAGGATCTGGGTAAATCAGGAGGGGTGACAGGTCAGAGGATCTGGGTAAATCAGGAGGGGTGACAGGTCAGAGGATCTGGGCAAATCAAGAGGGGTGAATGTCAGAGGATCTGGGTAAATCAGGAGGGGTAAATGTCAGAAGATCTGGGTAAATAAGGAGGGTGAATGTCAGAGGATCTGGGTTAATCAGGAGGGATGAATGTCAGAGGATTTGGGTAAATCAGCAGGGTGTGAATGTCATAGGATCTGGGGAAATCAGGAGGGGGAGAATGTCAGAGGATCTGTGTACATCAGGAGGTGTGAATGTTAGAGGATGTGGTAAATCAGGAGGGTGAATGTCAGAGGATCGGGGTAAATCAGGAGGGGTAAATGTCAGAAGATCTGGGTAAATAAGGAGGGTGAATGACAGAGGATCTGCGTAAATAAGGAGGGTGAATGTCAGAGGATCTGGGTAAATCAGGAGGGATGAATGTCAGAGGATCTGGGTAAATCAGGAGGGGGTGAATGTCATAGGATCTGGGTAAATCAGGAGGGGGTGAATGTCAGAGGATCTGTGTAAATCAGGAGGGGTGAATGTCAGAGGATCTGGGTAAATCAGGAGGGGTGAATGTCAGAGGATCTGGGTAAATCAGGAGGGTGAATGTCAGAGGATCTGCGTAAATCAAAAGAGGTGAATGTCAGAGGTTCTGGTAAATCAGGAGGGTGAATGTCAGAGGATCTGGGTAATTCAGGAGGGTGAATGTCAGAGGATCTGGGTAAATCAGGAGGGGTGACAGGTCAGAGGATCTGGGTAAATCAAGAGGGGTGACAAGTCAGAGGATCTGGGTAAATCACGAGGGGTGAATGTCAGAGGATCTGGGTAAATCAGGAGGGGTGAATGTCAGAGGATCTGGGTAAATCAGGAGGGGTGACAGGTCAGAGGATGCGGGAAAATCAGGAGGGTGAATGTCAGAGGATCTGGGTAAATCAGTAGGGTGAATGTCAGAGGATCTGGGTAAATCAGGAGGGGTGAATGTCAGAGGATCTGGGTAAATCAGGAGGGGTGACAGGTCAGAGGATCTGGGTAAATCAGGAGGGGTGACAGGTCAGAGGATCTGGGTAAATCAGGAGGGGTGAATGTCAGAGGATCTGGGTAAATCAGGAGGGTGAATGTCAGAGGATCTGGGTAAATCAGCAGGGGGGTGAATGTCAGAGGATCTGGGTAAATCAGGAGGGGTGAATGTCAGAGGTTCTGGGTAAATCAGGAGGGTGAATGTCAGAGGATCTGGGTAAATCAGGAGGGTGAATGTCAGAGGATCTGGGTAAATCAGGAGGGGTGAATGTCAGAGGATCTGGGTAATTCAGGAGTGGTGAATGTCAGAGGATCTGGGTAAATCAGGAGGGGTGAATGTCAGAGGATCTGGCTAAATCAGGAGGGGTGAATGTCAGAGGATCTGGGTAAATCAGGAGGGTGAATGTCAGAGGATCTGGGTAAATCAGGAGGGTGAATGTCAGAGGATCTGGGTAAATCAGGAGGGGTGAATGTCAGAGGATCTGGGTAATTCAGGAGTGGTGAATGTCAGAGGATCTGGGTAAATCAGGAGGGGTGACATTTCAGAGGATCTGGGTAAATAGGGAGTGGTGACATGTCAGAGGATCTGGGTAAATCAGGAGGGGTGACATGTCAGAGGATCTGGGTAAATCAAGAGGGGTGAATGTCAGAGGATCTGGGTAAATCAGGAGGGGTGACAGGTCAGAGGATCTGGGTAAATCAGCACGGGTGACAGGTCAGAAGATCTGGGTAAATCAGGACGGGGGAATGTCAGAAGATCTGGGTAAATGAGGAGGGTGAATATCAGATGATCTGGGAAAATCAGGAGGGTGAATGTCAGAGGATCTGGGTAAATCAGGAGGGGTGACAGGTCAGAGGATCTGGGTAAATCAGGAGGGGTGACAGGTCAGAGGATCTGGGTAAATCAGGAGGGGTGAATGTCAGAGGATCTGGGTAAATCAGGAGGGTGAATGTCAGAGGATCTGGGTAAATCAGGAGGGTGAATGTCAGAGGATCTGGGTAAATCAGGAGGGGTGAATGTCAGAGGATCTGGGTAAATCAGGAGGGGGTGAATGTCAGAGGATCTGGGTAAATCAGGAGGGGGTGAATGTCAGAGGATCTGGGTAAATCAGGAGGGGTGAATGTCAGAGGATCTGGCTAAATCAGGAGGGTGAATGTCAGAGGATCTGGGTAAATCAGGAGGGGTGAATTTCAGAGGATCCGGGTAAATCAGGAGGGGTGACAGGTCAGAGGATCTGGGTAAATCAGAACGGGTGACAGGTCAGAAGATCTGGGTAAATCAGGACGGGGGAATGTCAGAAGATCTGGGTAAATGAGGAGGGTGAATATCAGATGATCTGGGAAAATCAGGAGGGTGAATGTCAGAGGATCTGGGTAAATGAGGAGGGGTGACATGTCAGAGGATCTGGGTAAATCAGGAGGGGTGACAGGTCAGAGGATATGGGTAAATCAGGAGGGGAAACGTCAGAGGATCTGTGTAAATCAGGAGGGTGAATGTCAGAGCATCTGGGTAAATCAGGAGGTTGAATGTCAGAGGATCTGGGTAAATCAGGAGGGGTGAATGTCAGAGGATCTGGGTAAATCACATGGGGTGAATGTCAGAGGATCTGGGTAAATCAGGAGGGGGAGAATGTCAGAGGATCTGTGTACATCAGGAGGGGTGAATGTCAGAGGATCTGGGTAAATCAAAAGAGGTGAATGTCAGAGGTTCTGGTAAATCAGGAGGGTGAATGTCAGAGGATCTGGGTAAATCAAAAGAGGTGAATGTCAGAGGATCTGGGTAAATCAGGAGGGTGAATGTCAGAGGATCTGGGTAAATCAGGAGGGGTGAATGTCAGAGGATCTGGGTAATTCAGGAGGGGTGAATGTCAGAGGATCTGGGTAAATCAGGAGGGGTGAATGTCAGAGGATCTGGGTAAATCAGGAGGGTGAATGTCAGAGGATCTGGGTAAATCAGGAGGGTGAATGTCAGAGGATCTGGGTAAATCAGGAGGGGTGAATGTCAGAGGATCTGGGTAAATCAGGAGTGGTGACAGGTCAGAGGATCTGGGTAAATCAGGAGGGGTGACATGTCAGAGGATCTGGGTAAATCAGGAGGGGTGAATGTCAGAGGATCTGGGTAAATCAGGAGGGTGAATGTCAGAGGATCTGGGTAAATCAGGAGGTGTGAATGTCAGAGGATCTGGGTAAATCAGGAGGGGTGACAGGTCAGAGGATCTGGGTAAATCAGGAGGGGTGACATGTCAGAGGATCTGGGTAAATCAGGAGGGTGAATGTCAGAGGATCTGGGTAAATCAGGAGGGTGAATTTCAGAGGATCTGGGTAAATCAGGAGGTGTGAATGTCAGAGGATCTGGGTAAATCAGGAGGGGTGACATGTCCCAGGATCTGGGTAAATCAGGAGGGTGACATGACAGAGGATCTGGGTAAATCAGGAGGGGTGACATGTCAGAGGATCTGGGTAAATCAGGAGGGGTGACATGTCAGAGGATCTGGGTAAATCAGGAGGGTGAATGTCAGAGGATCTGGGTAAATCAGGAGGGGTGAATGTCAGAGGATCTGGGTAAATCAGGAGGGGTGAATGTCAGAGGATCTGGGTAAATCAGGAGGGGTGACAGGTCAGAGGATCTGGGTAAATCAGGAGGGTGAATGTCAGAGGATCTGGGTAAATCAGGAGGTGTGAATGTCAGAGGATCTGGGTAAATCAGGAGGGGTGAATGTCAGAGGATCTGGGTAAATCAGGAGGGGTGAATGTCAGAGGATCTGGGTAAATCAGGAAGGGTGACAGGTCAGAGGATCTGGGTAAATCAGGAGGGGTGACAAGTCAGAGGATCTGGGTAAATCAGGAGGGTGAATGTCAGAGGATCTGGGTAAATCAGGAGGGTGAATTTCAGAGGATCTGGGTAAATCAGGAGGTGTGAATGTCAGAGGATCAGGGTAAATCAGGAGGGGTGACATGTCAGAGGATCTGGGTAAATCAGGAGGGGTGACATGTCAGAGGATCTGGGTAAATCAGGAAGGGTGAATGTCAGAGGATCTGGGTAAATCAGGAGGGGTGAATGTCAGAGGATCTGGGTAAATCAGGAGGGTGAATGTCAGAGGATCTGGGTAAATCAGGAGGGGTAAATGTCAGAGGATCTGGGTAAATCAGGAGGGGTGAATGTCAGAGGATCTGGGTAAATCAGGAGGGGTGACAGGTCAGAGGATCTGGGTAAATCAGGAGGGTGAATGTCAGAGGATCTGGGTAAATCAGGAGGTGTGAATGTCAGAGGATCTGGGTAAATCAGGAGGGGTGAATGTCAGAGGATCTGGCTAAATCAGGAGGGTGAATGTCAGAGGATCTGGGTAAATCAGGAGGGGTGACATGTCAGAGGATCTGGGTAAATCAGGAGGGGTGACAGGTCAGAGGATCTGGGTAAATCAGGAGGGTGAATGTCAGAGGATCTGGGTAAATCAGGAGGTCTGAATGTCAGAGGATCTGGGTAAATCAGGAGGGTGAATGTCGGAGAATCTGGGTAAATCAGGAGGGGTGAATGTCAGAGGATCTGGGTAAATCAGGAGGGGTGACAGGTCAGAGGATCTGGGTAAATCAGGAGGTTGAAAGACAGAGGATCTGGGTAAATCAGGAGGGTGAATGTCAGAGGATCTGGGTAAATCAGGAGGGTGAATGTCAGAGGATCTGGGTAAATCAGCGGGGGTGAATGTCAGAGGATCTGGGTAAATCAGGAGGGGTTAATGTCAGAGGATCTTGGTAAATCAGGAGGGGTGAATGTCAGAGTTTCTGGTAAATCAGGAGGGTGAATGTCAGAGGATCTGGGTAAATCAGGAGGGGTGAATGTCAGAGGATCTGGGTAATTCAGGAGTGGTGAATGTCAGAGGATCTGGGTAAATCAGGAGGGGTGAATGTCAGAGGATCTGGGTAAATCACAAGGGGTGAATGTCAGAGGATCTGGCTAAATCAGGAGGGTGAATGTCAGAGGATCTGGGTAAATCAGGAGGGGTGAATGTCAGAGGATCTGGGTAAATCAGGAGGGTGAATGTCAGAGGATCTGGGTAAATCAGGAGGGGTGAATGTCAGAGGATCTGGGTAAATCAGGAGGGGTGAATGTCAGAGGATCTGGGTAAATCAGGAGGTGTGAATGTCAGAGGATCTGGGTAAATCAGGAGGGGTGACAGGTCAGAGGATCTGGGTAAATCAGGAGCGGTGAATGACAGAGGATCTGGGTAAATCAGGAGGTGTGAATGTCAGAGGATCTGGGTAAATCAGGAGGGGTGACATGTCAGAGGATCTGGGTAAATCAGGAGGGTGAATGTCAGAGGATCTGGGTAAATCAGGAGGGTGAATGTCAGAGGATCTGGGTAAATCAGGAGGGGTGACAGGTCAGAGGATCTGGGTAAATCAGGAGGGGTGACAGGTCAGAGGATCTGGGTAAATCAGGAGGGGTGACAAGTCAGTCGATCTGGGTAAATCAAGAGGGTGAATGTCAGAGAATCCAGGTAAATCAGGAGCGGTAAATGTCAGAAGATCTGGGTAAATCAGGAGGGGGTGAATGTCAGAGGATCTGGGTAAATCAGCAGTGGTAACATGTCAGAGGATCTGGGTAAATCAGGAGGGTGAATGTCAGAGGATCTGGGTAAATCAGGAGGGGTGACAGGAGAGAAGGATCTGGATAAATCAGGAGGGGTGAATGACAGAGGATCTGGGTAAATCAGGAGGTGTGAATGTCAGAGGATCTGGGTAAATCAGGAGGGGTGACAGGTCAGAGGATCTGGGTAAATCAGGAGGGGTGACATGTCAGAGGATCTGGGTAATTCAGGAGGGTGAATGTCAGAGGATCTGGATAAATCAGGAGGGCTAAATGTCAGAGGATCTGGGTAAATCAGGAGGGGTGACATGTCAGAGGATCTGGGTAAATCAGGAGGGGTGACAGGTCAGAGGATCTGGGTAAATCAGGAGGGTGAATGTCAGAGGATCTGGGTAAATCAGGAGGTGTGAATGTCAGAGGATCTGGGTAAATCAGGAGGGGTGAATGTCAGAGGATCTGGCTAAATCAGGAGGGTGAATGTCAGAGGATCTGGGTAAATGAGGATGGGTGACATGTCAGAGGATCTGGGTAAATCAGGAGGGGTGACAGGTCAGAGGATCTGGGTAAATCAGGAGCGGTGAATGTCAGAGGATCTGGGTAAATCAGGAGGTGTGAATGTCAGAGGATCTGGGTAAATCAGGAGGGGTGAATGTCAGAGGATCTGGGTAAATCAGGAGGGGTGAATGTCAGAGGATCTGGGTAAATCAGGAGGGGTAAATGTCAGAGGATCTGGGTAAATCAGGAGGTTGAATGACAGAGGATCTGGGTAAATCAGGAGGGTGAATGTCAGAGGATCTGGGTAAATCAGGAGTGGTGAATGTCAGAGGATCTGGGTAAATCAAGGGGGTGAATGTCAGAGGATCTGGGTAAATCAGGAGGGATAAATGTCGGAAGATCTGGGTAAATCAGGAGGCGTGAATGACAGAGGATCTGGGTAAATCAGGAGGGTGAATGTCAGAGGATCTGGGTAAATCAGGAGGGGTGAATGTCAGAGGATCTGGGTAAATCAGGAGGGGTGAATGTCAGAGGATCTGGGTAAATCAGGAGGGGTGAATGTCAGAGGATCTGGGTAAATCAGGAGGGGTGAATGTCAGAGGATCTGGGTAAATCAGGAGGGTGAATGTCAGAGGATCTGGGTAAATCAGGAGGGGTGAATGTCAGAGGATCTGGTAAATCAGGAGGGTGAATGTCAGAGGATCTGGGTAAATCAGGAGGGGTGAATGTCAGAGGATCTGGGTAAATCAGGAGGAGTGAATGTCAGAGGATCTGGGTAAATCAGGAGGGGTGAATGTCAGAGGATCTGGGTAAATCAGGAGGGGTGACAGGTCAGAGGATCTGGGTAAATCAGGAGGGTGAATGTCAGAGGATCTGGGTAAATCAGGAGGGTGAATTTCAGAGGATCTGGGTAAATCAGGAGGTGTGAATGTCAGAGGATCAGGGTAAATCAGGAGGGGTGACATGTCAGAGGATCTGGATAAATCAGGAATGGTGAACGTCAGAGGATCTGGGTAAAACAGGATGGGGTGAATGTCAGAGGATCTGGGTAAATCAGGAGGGGTGACAGGTCAGAGGATCTGGGTAAATCAGGAAGGGTGACAGGTCAGAGGATCTGGGTAAATCAGGAGGGGTGACAAGTCAGAGGATCTGGGTAAATCAAGAGGGTGAATGTCAGAGGATCCGGGTAAATCAGGAGGGGTGAATGTCAGAGGATCTGGGTAAATCAGGAGGGGGTGAATGTCAGAGGATCTGGGTAAATCAGGAGGGGTGACATGTCAGAGGATCTGGGTAAATCAGGAGGGTGAATGTCAGAGGATCTGGGTAAATCAGGAGGGGTGACAGGTCAGAGGATCTGGGTAAATCAGGAGGGGGTGAATGTCAGAGGATCTGGGTAAATCAGGGAGGGTGAATGTCAGAGGATCTGGGTAAATCAGGAGGGGTGACAGGTCAGAGGATCTGGGTAAATCAGGAGGGGTGACAGGTCAGAGGATCTGGGTAAATCAGGAGGGGTGAATGTCAGAGGATCTGGGTAAATCAGGAGGGGTGAATGTCAGAGGATCTGGGTAAATCAGGAGGGTGAATGTCAGAGGATCTGGGTAAATCAGGAGGGGTGAATGTCAGAGGATCTGGGTAAATCAGGAGGGGTGAATGTCAGAGGATCTGGGTAAATCAGGAGGGGTGAATGTCAGAGGATCTGGGTAAATCAGGAGGGGTGAATGTCAGAGGATCTGGGTAAATCAGGAGGGGTGAATGTCAGAGGATCTGGCTAAATCAGGAGGGTGAATGTCAGAGGATCTGGGTAAATCAGTAGGGGTGAATGTCAGAGGATCAGGTAAATCAGGAGGGGTGAATGTCAGAGGATCTGGTAAATCAGGAGGGGTGAATGTCAGAGGTTCTCGTAAATCAGGTGGGTGAATGTCAGAGGATCTGGGTAAATCAGGAGGGGTGAATGTCAGAGGATCTGGGTAAATCAGGAGGGGTGAATGTCAGAGGTTCTGGTAAATCAGGAGGGTGAATGTCAGAGGATCTGGGTAAATCAGGAGGGGTGAATGTCAGAGGATCTGGGTAAATCAGGAGGGGTGAATGTCAGAGGATCTGGGTAAATCAGGAGGGGTGAATGTCAGAGGATCTGGGTAAATCAGGAAGGATGACAGGTCAGAGGATCTGGGAAAATCAGATGGGTGATAGGTCAGAGGATCTGGGTAAATCAGGAGGGTGAATGTCAGAGGATCTGGGTAAATCAGGAGGGTGAATTTCAGAGGATCTGGGTAAATCAGGAGGGGTGAATGTCAGAGGATCTGGGTAAATCAGGAGGGGTGACATGTCAGAGGATCTGGGTAAATCAGGAGGGGTGAATGTCAGAGGATCTGGGTAAATCAGGAGGGGTGAATGTCAGAGGATCTGGGTAAATCAGGAGGGGTGAATGTCAGAGGATCTGGGTAAATCAGGAGGGGTGACATGTCAGAGGATCTGGGTAAATCAGGAGGGGTGACATGTCAGAGGATCTGGGTAAATCAGGAGGGGTGAATGTCAGAGGATCTGGGTAAATCAGGAGGGTGAATGTCAGAGGATCTGGGTAAATCAGGAGGTGTGAATGTCAGAGGATCTGGGTAAATCAGGAGGGGTGAATGTCAGAGGATCTGGGTAAATCAGGAGGGGTGACATGTCAGAGGATCTGGGTAAATCAGGAGGGTGAATGTCAGAGGATCTGGGTAAATCAGGAGGGGTGACATGTCAGAGGATCTGGGTAAATCAGGAGGGTGAATGTCAGAGGATCTGGGTAAATCAGGAGGGGTGAATGTCAGAGGATCTGGGTAAATCAGGAGGGGTGACATGTCAGAGGATCTGGGTAAATCAGGAGGGTGAATGTCAGAGAATCTGGGTAAATCAGGAGGTGTGAATGTCAGAGGATCTGGGTAAATCAAGAGGGGTGAATGTCAGAGGATCTGGGTAAATCAGGAGGGGTGAATGTCAGTGGATCTGGGTAATTCAGGAGTGGTGAATGTCAGAGGATCTGGGTAAATCAGGAGGGGTGACAAGTCAGAGGATCTGGGTAAATCAGGAGGGTGAATGTCAGAGGATCTGGGTAAATCAGGAGGGTGAATTTCAGAGGATCTGGGTAAATCAGGAGGTGTGAATATCAGAGGATCAGGGTAAATCAGGAGGGGTGACATTTCAGAGGATCTGGGTAAATCAGGAGGGGTGACATGTCAGAGGATCTGGGTAAATCAGGAAGGGTGACAGGTCAGAGGATCTGGGTAAATCAGGAGGGGTGACAAGTCAGAGGATCTGGGTAATTCAAGAGGGTGAATGTCAGAGGATCCGGGTAAATCAGTAGGGGTAAATGTCGGAGGATCTGGGGAAATCAGGAGGGTTGACAGGTCAGAGGATCTGAGTAAATCAGGAGGGGTGACATGTCAGAGGATCTGGGTAAATCAGGAGGGTGAATGTCGGAGAATCTGGGTAAATTAGGAGGTGTGAATGTCAGAGGATCTGGGTAAATCAAGAGGGGTGAATGTCAGAGGATCTGGCTAAATCAGGAGGGTGAATGTCAGAGGATCTGGGTAAATCAGGAGGGGTGATATGTCAGAGGATCTGTGTAAATCAGGAGGGGTGACATGTCAGAGGATCTGGGTAAATCAGGAGGGTGAATGTCGGAGGATCTGGGTAAATCAGGAGGTGTGAATGTCAGAGGATCTG
Source organism: Mobula hypostoma (assembly GCF_963921235.1). NCBI lineage: Eukaryota > Metazoa > Chordata > Chondrichthyes > Myliobatiformes > Myliobatidae > Mobula > Mobula hypostoma. The sequence continues at coordinate 65,198,691 of NC_086113.1, read as the reverse complement.
GGTAAATCAGGAGGGTGAATGTCAGAGGATCTGGGTAAATCAGGAGGGGTGAATGTCAGAGGATCTGGGTAAATCAGGAGGGGTGAATGTCAGAGGATCTGGGTAAATCAGGAGGGTGAATGTCAGAGGATCTGGGTAAATCAGGAGGGTGAATGTCAGAGGATCTGGGTAAATCAGGAGGGGTGAATGTCAGAGGATCTGGGTAAATCAGGAGGGGTGAATGTCAGAGGATCTGGGTAAATCAGGAGGGGTGAATGTCAGAGGATCTGGGTAAATCAGGAGGGGTGACATGTCAGAGGATCTGGGTAAATCAGGAGGGTGAATGTCAGAGGATCTGGGTAAATCAGGAGGGGTGAATGTCAGAGGATCTGGGTAAATCAGGAGGGGGTGAATGTCAGAGAATCTGGGTAAATCAGGAGGGGTGAATGTCAGAGGATCTGGGTGAATGAAGAGGGGAGAATGTAAGAGGTTCAGGTAAATCAGGAGGGGGTGAATGTCAGAGAATCTGGTAAATCAGGAGGGGTGAATGTCAGAGGATCTGGGTAAATCAGGATGGGTGACAGGTCAGAGGATCTGGGTAAATCAAGAGGGTGAATGTCAGAGGATCCGGGTAAATCAGGAGGGGGTGAATGTCAGAGGATCTGGGTAAATCAAGAGGGGTAAATGATAGAGGATCTGGGTAAATCAGTGGGGGTGAATGTCAGAGGATCCATGTAAATCTGGAGGGCTGAATGTCAGAGGATCTGGGTAAATCAGGAGGAGTGAATGTCAGAGGATCTGGGTAAATCAGGAGGGGTGACAGGTCAGAGGATCCGGGTAAATCAGGAGGTTGAATGTCAGAGGATCTGGGTAAATCAGGAGGGTGTGAATGTCAGAGGATCTGGGTAAATCAGGAGGGTGAATGTCAGAGGATCTGGGTAAATCAGGTGGGGTGACAGGTCAGAGGATCTGGGTAAATCAGGAGGTTGAATGTCAGAGGATCTGGGTAAATCAAGTGGTGCGACCTGTCAGAGGATCTGGGTAAATCAGGAGGGTGAATGTCAGAGGATCTGGGTAAATCAGGACTGTTGACAGGTCAGAGGATCTGGGTAAATCAGGAGGGGTAAATGACAGAGGATCTGGGTAAATTAGGAGGAGCGACATATCAGAGGATAAGCATAAATCAGGAAGGTGAACGTCAGAGGATCTGGGTAAATCAGCAGGGGAGATATGTCAGAGGATCTGGGTAAATCAGGAAGGGTGACATGTCAGAGGATCTGGGTAAATCAGGAGGGTGAATGTCAGAGGATCTGGGTAAATCAGGAGTGGTGACATGTCAGAGGATCTGGGTAAATCAGGAGGGTGAAAGTCAGAGGATCTGGTTAAATCAGGAGGGGTGAAAGTCAGAAGATCTGGTAAATCAGGAGGGGTGAATGTCAGAGGATCTGGGTAAAACAGGAGGGGGTGAATGTCAGAGTATCTGGGTAAATCAGGAGGGTGAATATCAGAGTATCTGGGTAAATCATGAGGTTGAATGTCAGAGGATCTGGTAAATCAGGAGGGTGAACGTCAGAGGATCAGGGAACATCAGGGGCGGTGAATGTCAGAGGATCTGGGTAAATCAGGAGGGTGACAGGTCAGAGGATCTGGGTAAACTAGGAGTGGCGACATATCAGAGGATAAGGATAAATCAGGAAGGTGAACGTCAGAGGATCTGGGTAAATCAGGAGGGGTGAATGTCAGAGGATCTCGTAAATCAGGAGGAGTGAATGTAAGAGGATCTGGGTAAAACAGGATAGGGTGAATGTCAGAGGATCAGGGTAAATCAGGAAGGGTGACAGGTCAGAGGATCTGGGTAAATCAAGAGGGGTGACAAGTCAGAGGATCTGGGTAAATCAGGAGGGGTGAATGTCAGAGGATCTGGGTAAATCAGGAGTGGTGAATGTCAGAGGATCTGGGTAAATCAGGAGGGGTGAATGTCAGAGGATCTGGGTAAATCAGGAGGGGTGACATGTCAGAGGATCTGGGTAAATCAGGAGGGTGAATGTCAGAGGATCTGGGTAAATCAGGAGGGGTGAATGTCAGAGGATCTGGGTAAATCAGGAGGGGTGAATGTCAGAGGATCTGGGTAAATCAGGAGGGGTGACAGGTCAGAGGATCTGGGTAAATCAGGAGGGGTGAATGTCAGAGGATCTGGGTAAATCAGGAGGGGTGAATGTCAGAGGATCTGGGTAAATCAGGAGGGGTGAATGTCAGAGGATCTGGCTAAATCAGGAGGGTGAATGTCAGAGGATCTGGGTAAATTAGGAGGGGTGAATGTCAGAGGATCTGGGTAAATCAGGAGGGGTGACAGGTCAGAGGATCTGGGTAAATCAGGAGGGGTGAATGACAGAGGATCTGGGTAAATCAGGAGGGGTGAATGTCAGAGGATCTGGGTAAATCAGGAGGTGTGAATGTCAGAGGATCTGGGTAAATCAGGAGGGGTGACATGTCAGAGGATCTGGGTAAATCAGGAGGGGTGACATGTCAGAGGATCTGGGTAAATCAGGAGGGGTGAATGTCAGAGGATCTGGGTAATTCAGGAGTGGTGAATGTCAGAGGATCTGGGTAAATCAGGAGGCGTGAATGTCAGAGGATCTGGGTAAATCACAAGGGGTGAATGTCAGAGGATCTGGGTAAATCAGGAGGGTGAATGTCAGAGGATCTGGGTAAATCAGGAGGGGGTGAATGTCAGAGGATCTGGGTAAATCAGGAGGGGTGAATGTCAGAGGATCTGGGTAAATCAGGAGGGGTGAATGTCAGAGGATCTGGGTAAATCAGGAGGGCTGACAGGTCAGAGGATCGGGGTGAATCAGGAGGGTGAATGTCAGAGGATCTTGGTAAATCAGGAGGGGGTGAATGTCAGAGGATCTGGGTAAATCAGGAGGGGTGAATGTCAGAGGATCCATGTAAATCTGGAGGGCTGAATGTCAGAGGATCTGCGTAAATCAGGAGGGCTGAATGTCAGAGGATCTGGGTAAATCAGGAGGGGGTGAATGTCAGAGGATCTGGGTAAATCAGGAGGGGTGAATGTCAGAGGATCTGGGTAAATCAGGAGGGGTGACAGGTCAGAGGATCTGGGTAAATCAGGAGGGTGAATGTCAGAGGATCTGGGTAAATCAGGAGGGGTGAATGTCAGAGGATCTGGGTAAATCAGGAGGGTGAATGTCAGAGGATCTGGGTAAATCAGGAGGGGTGAATGTCAGAGGATCTGGGTAAATAACAAGGGGTGAATGTCAGACGATCTGGCTAAATCAGGAGGGTGAATGTCAGAGGAACTGGGTTAATCAGGAGGGTGAATGTCAGAGGATCTGGGTAAATCAGGAGGGGTGAATGTCAGAGGATCTGGGTAAATCAGGAGGGGTGAATGTCAGAGGATCTGGGTAAATCAGGAGGGGTGACATGTCAGAGGATCTGGGTAAATCAGGAGGGGTGAATGTCAGAGGATCTGGGTAAATCACAAGGGGTGAATGTCAGAGGATCTGGGTAAATCAGGAGGGGTGACATGTCAGAGGATCTAGGTAAATCTGGAGGGTGAATGTCAGAGGATCTGGGTAAATCAGGAGGGTGAATGTCGGAGGATCTGGGTAAATCAGGAGGGGTGAATGTCAGAGGATCTGGGTAAATCAGGAGTGGTGAATGTCAGAGGATCTGGGTAAATCATAAGGGGTGAATATCAGAGGATCTGGCTAAATCAGGAGGGTGAATGTCAGAGGATCTGGGTAAATGAGGAGGGGTGAACAGGTCAGAGGATCTGGGTAAATCAGGAGGGTGAATGTCAGAGGATCTGGGTAAATCAGGAGGGGTGAATGTCAGAGGATCTGGGTAAATCAGGAGGGTGAATGTCAGAGGATCTGGGTAAATCAGGAAGGGTGACATGTCAGAGGATCTGGGTAAATCAGGAGGGGTGAATGTCAGAGGATCTGGGTAAATCAGGAGGGTGAATGTCAGAGGATCTGGGTAAATCAGGAGGGGTGAATGTCAGAGGATCTGGGTAAATCAGGAGGGTGAATGTCAGAGGATCTGGGTAAATCAGGAGGGGTGAATGTCAGAGGATCTGGGTAAATCAGGAGGGGTGAATGTCAGAGGATCTGGGTAAATCAGGAGGGGTGAATGTCAGAGGATCTGGGTAAATCAGGAGGGGTGAATGTCAGAGGATCTGGGTAAATCAGGAGGGGTGAATGTCAGAGGATCTGGGTAAATCAGGAGGGGTGAATGTCAGAGGATCTGGGTAAATGAGCGGGGGTGAATGTCAGAGGATCTGGGTAAATCAAGAGGGGTTATTGTCAGAGGATCTTGGTAAATCAGGAGGGGTGAATGTCAGAGTTTCTGGTAAATCAGGAGGGTGAATGTCAGAGGATCTGGGTAAATCAGGAGGGGTGAATGTCAGAGGATCTGGGTAAATCAGGAGGGGTGAATGTCAGAGGATCTGGGTAAATCAGGAGGGGTGAATGTCAGAGGATCTGGGTAAATCAGGAGGGGTGACAGGTCAGAGGATCTGGGTAAATCAGGAGGGGTGAATGTCAGAGGATCTGGGTAAATCAGGAGGTGTGAATGTCAGAGGATCTGGGTAAATCAGGAGGGTGAATGTCAGAGGATCTGGGTAAATCAGGAGGGGTGAATGTCAGAGGATCTGGGTAATTCAGGAGTGGTGAATGTCAGAGGATCTGGGTAAATCAGGAGGGGTGAATGTCAGAGGATCTGGGTAAATCAGGAGGGGTGAATGTCAGAGGATCTGGGTAAATCAGGAGGGGTGACAGGTCAGAGGATCTGGGTAAATCAGGAGTGGGTGAATGTCAGAGGATCTGGGTAAATCAGGAGGGGTGACAGGTCAGAGGATCTGGGTAAATCAGGAGGGTGAATTTCAGAGGATCTGGGTAATTCAGGAGTGGTGAATGTCAGAGGATCTGGGTAAATCAGGAGGGGTGAATGTCAGAGGATCTGGGTAAATCAGGAGTGGTGACAGGTCAGAGGATCTGGGTAAATCAGGAGGGGTTGAATGTCAGAGGATCTGGGTAAATCAGGAGGGGTGAATGTCAGAGGATCTGGGTAAATCAGGAGGGTGAATGTCAGAGGATCTGGGTAAATGAGGATGGGTGACATGTCAGAGGATCTGGGTAAATCAGGAGGGGTGAATGTCAGAGGATCTGGGTAAATCAGGAGGAGGTGTATATCAGAGGATCTGGGTAAATTAGGAGGGGTGAATGTCAGAGGATCTGGGTAAATCAGGAGGGGTTAAAGTCAGAGGATCTGGGTAAATCAGCAGGGGTAAATGTCAGAGGATCTGGGTAAATCAGGAGGGGAAACGTCAGAGGATCTGGGTAAATCAGGAGGGTGAATGTCAGAGGATCTGGGTAAATCAGGAGGGGTGAATGTCAGAGGATCTGGGTAAATCAGGAGGGGTGAATGTCAGAGGATCTGGGTAAATCAGGAGGGGTGAATGTCAGAGGATCTGGGTAAATCAGGAGGGTGAATGTCAGAGGATCTGGGTAAATCATGAGGTTGAATGTCAGAGGATGTAGGTAAATCTGGAGGGTGAATTTCAGAGGATCTGGGTAAATCAGGAGAGTGAATGTCAGAGGATCTGGGTAAATCAGGAGGGGTGACAGTTCAGAGGACCTGGGTAAACTAGGAGGAGCGACATATCAGAGGATAAGGATAAATCAGGAAGGTGAACGTCAGAGGATCTGGGTAAATCAGGAGGGGTGATATGTCAGAGGATCTGGGTAAATCAGGAGGGGTGACATGTCAGAGGATCTGGGTAAATCAGGAGGGTGAATGTCAGAGGATCTGGGTAAATCAGGAGTGGTGTCATGTCAGAGGATCTGGGTAAATCAGGAGGGTGAATGTCAGAGGATCTGGGTAAATCAGGAGGGGTGACATGTCAGAGGATCTGGGTAAATCAGGAGGTGTGACAAGTCAGAGGATCTGGGTAAATCAGGAGGGGTGAATGTCAGAGGATCTGGGTAAATCAGGAGGGGTGAATGTCAGAGGATCTGGGTAAATCAGGAGGGGTGAATGTCAGAGGATCTGGGTAAATCAGGAGGGGTGACATGTCAGAGGATCTGGGTAAATCAGGAGGGTGAATGTCAGAGGATCTGGGTAAATCAGAATGGTGTGAATGTCCGATGATGAGTGTAAATCAGGAGGGTGAATGTCAGAGGATCTGGGTAAATCAGGAGGGGTGAATGTCAGAGGATCTGGGTAAATCAGGAGGGGTGAATATCAGAGGATCTGGGTAAATCAGGAGGGGTGACAGGTCAGAGGATCTGGGTAAATCAGGAGGGGTGACATGTCAGAGGATCTGGGTAAATCAGGAGGGTGAATGTCAGAGGATCTGGGTAAATCAGGAGGGTGAATGTCAGAGGATCTGGGTAAATCAGGAGGGTGAATGTCAGAGGATCTGGGTAAATCAGGAGGGGTGAATGTCAGAGGATCTGGGTAAATCAGGAGGGTGAATGTCAGAGGATCTGGGTAAATCAGGAGGGGTGAATGTCAGAGGATCTGGGTAAATCAGGAGGGGTGACATGTCAGAGGATCTGGGTAAATCAGGAGGGGTGAATGTCAGAGGATCTGGGTAAATCAGGAGGGGTGAATGTCAGAGGATCTGGGTAAATCAGGAGGTGTGAATATCAGAGGATCAGGGTAAATCAGGAGGGGTGACATTTCAGAGGATCTGGGTAAATCAGGAGGGGTGACATGTCAGAGGATCTGGGTAAATCAGGAGGGGTGAATGTCAGAGGATCTGGGTAAATCAGGAGGGTGAATATCAGAGGATCTGGGTAAATCATGAGGTTGAATGTCAGAGGATCTGGTAAATCAGGAGGGTGAACGTCAGAGGATCTGGGAACATCAGGGGCGGTGAATGTCAGAGGATCTGGGTAAATCAGGAGGGGTGACAGGTCAGAGGATCTGGGTAAACTAGGAGGAGCGACATATCAGAGGATAAGGGTAAATCAGGAGGGTGAATGTCAGAGGATCTGGGTAAATCAGGAGGGGTGATATGTCAGAGGATCTGAGTAAATCAGGAGGGGTGACATGTCAGAGGATAAGGGTAAATCAGGAGGGTGAACGTCAGAGGATCTGGGTAAATCAGGAGTGGTGTCATGTCAGAGGATCTGGGTAAATCAGGAGGGTGAACGTCAGAGGATCTGGGTATATCAGGAGGGGTGACATGTCAGAGGATCTGGATCAATCAGGAGGGGTGACAAGTCAGAGGATCTGGGTAAATCAGGAGGGGTGACAGGTCAGAGGATCTGGGTAAATCAGGAGGGGTGAATGTCAGAGGATCTGGGTAAATCAGGAGGGTGAATGTCAGAGGATCTGGGTAAATCAGGAGGGGTGAATGTCAGAGGATCTGGGTAAATCAGGAGGGGTGAATGTCAGAGGATCTGGGTAAATCAGGAGGGGTGACAGGTCAGAGGATCTGGGTAAATCAGGAGGGGTGAATGTCAGAGGATCTGGGTAAATCAGGAGGGGTGACATGTCAGAGGATCTGGGTAAATCAGGAGGGTGAATGTCAGAGGATCTGGGTAAATCAGTCGGGTGAATGTCAGAGGATATGGGTAAATCAGGAGGGTGAATGTCGGAGAATCTGGGTAAATCAGGAGGTGTGAATGTCAGAGGATCTGGGTAACTCAGGAGGGTGAATGTCGGAGAATCTGGGTAAATCAGGAGGAGTGAATGTCAGAGGATCTGGGTAAAACAGGATGGGGTGAATGTCAGAGGATCTGGGTAAATCAGGAGGGGTGACAGGTCAGAGGATCTGGGTAAATCAGGAGGGTGAATGTCAGAGGATCTGGGTAAATCAGGAGGGTGAATTTCAGAGGATCTGGGTAAATCAGGAGGTGTGAATATCAGAGGATCAGGGTAAATCAGGAGGGGTGACATTTCAGAGGATCTGGGTAAATCAGGAGGGGTGACATGTCAGAGGATCTGGGTAAATCAGGAGGGTGAATGTCGGAGAATCTGGGTAAATCAGGAGGGGTGAATGTCAGAGGATCTGGGTAAATCAGGAGGGTGAATGTCAGAGGATCTGGGTAAATCAGGAGGGGTGACAAGTCAGAGGATCTGGGTAAATCAAGAGGGTGAATGTCAGAGGATCCGGGTAAATCAGGAGGGGTAAATGTCGGAGGATCTGGGTAAATCAGGAGGGTGAATGTCAGAGAATCTGGGTAAATCAGGAGGGGTGAATGTCAGAGGATCTGGTTAAATGGGGGGGGGTGAATGTCAGAGGATCTGGGTAAATCAAGAGGGGTTAATGTCAGAGGATCTGGGTAAATCAGGAGGGGTGAATGTCAGAGTATCTGGTAAATCAGGAGGGGTGAATGTCAGAGGATCTGGGTAAATCAGGAGGGGTGACAGGTCAGAGGATCGGGGTAAATCAGGAGGGTGAATGTCAGAGGATCTGGGTAAATCAGGAGGGGTGAATGTCAGAGGATCTGGGTAAATCAGGAGGGGTGACATGTCAGAGGAACTGGGTAAATCAAGAGGGGTAAATGATAGAGGATCTGGGTAAATCAGGGGGGGTAAATGTCAGAGGATCCGGGTAAATCTGGAGGGCTGAATGTCAGAGGATCTGGGTAAATCAGGAGGGGTGACAGGTCAGAGGATCTGGGTAAATCAGGAGGGGTGAATGACAGAGGATCTGGGTAAATCAGGAGGGCTGAATGTCAGAGGATCAGGGTAAATCAGGAGTGGTGACAGGTCAGAGGATCCGGGTAAATCAGGAGGGTGAATGTCAGAGGATCTGGGTAAATCAGGAGGGGTGAATGTCAGAGGATCTGGGTAAATCAGGAGGGGTGACAGGTCAGAGGATCTGGGTAAATCAGGAGGTGTGAATGTCAGAGGATCTGGATAAATCAAGAGGTGCGACCTGTCAGAGGATCTGGGTAAATCAGGAGGGTGAATGTCAGAGGATCTGGGTAAATCAGGAGGGGTGACAGGTCGGAGGATCTGGGTAAATCAGGAGGGAGTGAATGTCAGAGGATCTGGGTAAATCAGGAGGGGTGACATGTCAGAGGATCTGGGTAAATCAGGAGGGTGAATGTCAGAGGATCTGGGTAAATCAGGAGGTGTGAATGTCAGAGGATCTGGGTAAATCAGGAGGGGGTGAATGTCAGCGGATCTGGGTAAATCAGCAGGGGTAAATGACAGAGGATCTGGGTAAATCGGGGGGGGGTGAATGTCAGAGGATCTGGGTAAATCAGGAGTGGTGACAGGTCAGAGGATCTGGGTAAATCAGGAGGGGTGAATGACAGAGGATCTGGGTAAATCAGGAGGGCTGAATGTCAGAGGATCTGGGTAAATCAGGAGGGGTGAATGTCAGAGGATCTGGGTAAATCAGGAGGGTGAATGTCAGAGGATCTGGGTAAATCAGGAGGGGTGAATGTCAGAGGATCTGGGTAAATCAGGAGTGGTGAATGTCAGAGGATCTGGGTAAATCAGGAGGGGTGAATGTCAGAGGATCTGGGTAAATCAGGAGGGGTGAATGTCAGAGGATCTGGGTAAATCAGGAGGGGTGAATGTCAGAGGATCTGGGTAAATCAGGAGGTGTGAATGTCAGAGTATCTGGTAAATCAGGAGGGGTGAATGTCAGAGGATCTGGGTAAATCAGGGGGGGTGAATGTCAGAGGATCTGGGTAAATAAGGAGGGGTGACAGGTCAGAGGATCTGGGTAAATCAGGAGGGTGAATGTCAGAGGATCTGGGTAAATCAGGAGGGTGAATGTCAGAGGAACTGGGTAAATCAAGAGGGGTAAATGATAGAGGATCTGGGTAAATCAGGGGGGGTAAATGTCAGAGGATCTGGGTAAATCAGGAGGGGTGACAGGTCAGAGGATCCGGGTAAATCAGGAGGTAGAATGTCAGAGGATCTGGGTAAATCAGAAGGGTGTGAATGTCAGAGGATGAGTGTAAATCAGGAGGGTGAATGTCAGGAGATCTGGGTAAATCAGGTGGGGTGACAGGTCAGAGGTTCCGGGTAAATCAGGAGGTTGAATGTCAGAGGATCTGGGTAAATCAAGTGGTGCGACCTGTCAGAGGATCTGGGTAAATCAGGAGGGTGAATGTCAGAGTATCTGGGTAAATCAGGAGGGGTGACAGGTCGGAGGATCTGGGTAAATCAGGAGGGGTGAATGTCAGAGGATCTGGGTAAATCAGGAGGGGTGACATGTCAGAGGATCTGGGTAAATCAGGAGGGTGAATGTCAGAGGATCTGGGTAAATCAGGAGGTGTGAATGTCAGAGGATCTGGGTAAATCAGGAGGGCTGAATGTCAGAGGATCAGGGTAAATCAGGAGGGGTGACATGTCACAGGATCTGGGTAAATCAGGAGGGTGAAAGTCAGAGGATCTGGGTAAATCAGGAGGGGTGAATGTCAGAGGATCTGGTAAATCAGGAGGGGTGAATGTCAGAGGATCTGGGTAAAACAGGAGGGGGTGAATGTCAGAGTATCTGGGTAAATCAGGAGGGTGAATATCAGAGGATCTGGGTAAATCATGAGGTTGAATGTCAGAGGATCTAGGTAAATCAGGAGGGGGTGAATGTCAGAGGATCTGGGTAAATCAGGAGGGGTGACAGTTCAGAGGACCTGGGTAAACTAGGAGGAGCGACATATCAGAGGATAAGGGTAAATCAGGAAGGTGAACGTCAGAGGATCTGGGTAAATCAGGAGGGGAGATATGTCAGAGGATCTGTGTAAATCAGGAGGGGTGACATGTCAGAGGATAAGGGTAAATCAGGAGGGTGAACGTCAGAGGATCTGGGTAAATCAGGAGTGGTGACATGTCAGAGGATCTGGGTAAATCAGGAGGGTGAACGTCAGAGGATCTGGGTAAATCAGGAGGGGTGACATGTCAGAGGATCTGGATCAATCAGGAGGGGTGACAAGTCAGAGGATCTGGGTAAATCAGGAGGGGTGAATGTCAGAGGATCTGGGTAAATCAGGAGGGGTGAATGTCAGAGGATCTGGGTAAATCAGGAGGGGTGAATGTCAGAGGATCTTGGTAAATCAGGAGGGGTGAATGTCAGAGGATCTGGGTAAATCAGGAGGGTGAATGTCAGAGGAGCTGGGTAAATCAGGAGGGGTGACAGGTCAGAGGATGCGGGTAAATCAGGAGGTTGAATGTCAGAGGATCTGGGTAAATCAGAATGGTGTGAATGTCCGATGATGAGTGTAAATCAGGAGGGTGAATGTCAGAGGATCTGGGTAAATCAGGAGGGGTGAATGTCAGAGGATCTGGGTAAATCAGGAGGGGGTGAATGTCAGAGGATATTGGTAAATCAGGAGGTGTGAATGTCAGAGGATCTGGGTAAATCAGGAGGGGAAACGTCAGAGGATCTGGGTAAATCAGGAAGGTGAATGTCAGAGGATCTGGGTAAATCAGGAGGGGTGACATGTCAGAGGATCTGGGTAAATCAGGAGGGTGAATGTCAGAGGATCTGGTTAAATCAGGGGGGGGTGAATGTCAGAGGATCTGGGTAAATCAGGAGGGGAAACGTCAGAGGATCTGGGTAAATCAGGAGGGGGTGAATGTCAGCGGATCTGGGTAAATCAGCAGGGGTAAATGACAGAGGATCTGGGTAAATCAGCGGGGGTGAATGTCAGAGGATCTGGGTAAATCAGGAGTGGTGACAGGTCAGAGGATCTGGGTAAATCAGGAGGGGGTGAATGTCAGAGGATCTGGGTAAATCAGGAGGGGTGACATGTCAGAGGATCTGGGTAAATCAGGAGGGTGAATGTCAGAGGATCTGGGTAAATCAGGAGGGGTGAATGTCAGAGGATCTGGGTAAATCAGGAGGGTGAATGTCAGAGGATCTGGGTAAATCAGGAGGGGTGAATGTCAGAGGATCTGGGTAAATCAGGAGGGGTGACATGTCAGAGGATCTGGGTAAATCAGGAGGGGTGAATGTCAGAGGATCCGGGTAAATCAGGAGGGGTGACAGGTCAGAGGATGCGGGTAAATCAGGAGGGTGAATGTCAGAGGATCTGGGTAAATCAGGAGGGGGTGAATGTCAGAGGATCTGGGTAAATCAGGAGGGGTGAATGTCAGAGGATCTGGGTAAATCAGGAGGGGTGACATGTCAGAGGATCTGGGTAAATCAGGAGGGGTGAATGTCAGAGGATCTGGGTAAATCAGGAGTGGTGAATGTCAGAGGATCTGGGTAAATCAGGAGAGGGTGAATGTCAGAGGATGTTGTTAAATGAGCAGGAGCAAATGATAGAGGATCTGGGTAAATCAGGGGGGGAGATTGTCAGAGGATCTGGGTAAATCAGGAGGGGTGACAGGTCAGAGGATCCGGGTAAATCAGGAGGTTGAATGTCAGAGGATCTGGGTAAATCAGGAGGGTGTGAATGTCAGAGGATCTGGGTAAATCAGGAGGGGTGACATGTCAGAGGATCTGGGTAAATCAGGAGGGTGAATGTCAGAGGATCTGGGTAAATCAGGAGGGGTGAATGTCAGAGGATCTGGGTAAATCAGGAGGGTGAATGTCAGAGGATCTGGGTAAATCAGGAGGGGTGACAGGTCAGAGGATCTGGGTAAATCAGGAGGGGTGAATGACAGAGGATCTGGGTAAATCAGGAGGGGTGACATGTCAGAGGATCTGGGTAAATCAGGAGGGTGAATGTCAGAGGATCTGGGTAAATCAGGAGGGGTGACAGGTCAGAGGATGCGGGTAAATCAGGAGGTTGAATGTCACAGGTCAAGGTAAATCAGAATGGTGTGAATGTCCGATGATGAGTGTAAATCAGGAGGGTGAATGTCAGAGGATCTGGGTTAATCAGGAGGGGTGAATGTCAGAGGGTCTGGCTAATTAGGAGGGGTGAATACTTGAGGATCTGAGTAAATCAAGAGGTATGGGTAAACTAGGAGGAGCGACATATCAGAGGATAAGGATAAATCAGGAAGGTGAACGTCAGAGGATCTGGGTAAATCAGGAGGGGTGACATGTCAGAGGATCTGGGTAAATCAGGAGGGGTGAATGTCAGAGGATCTGGGTAAATCAGGGGGGGTGAATGTCAGAGGATCTGGCTAAATCAGGAGGCGAAACGTCAGAGGATCTGGGTAAATCAGGAGGGTGTGAATGTCAGCGTATCTGGGTAAATCAGCAGGGGTAAATGACAGAGGATCTGGGTAAATCAGCGGGGGTGAATGTCAGAGGATCTGGGTAAATCAGGAGTGGTGACAGGTCAGAGGATCTGGGTAAATCAGGAGGGGGTGAATGTCAGAGGATCTGGGTAAATCAGGAGGGGTGACATGTCAGAGGATCTGGGTAAATCAGGAGGGTGAATGTCAGAGGATCTGGGTAAATCAGGAGGGGTGAATGTCAGAGGATCTGGGTAAATCAGGAGGGTGAATGTCAGAGGATCTGGGTAAATCAGGAGGGGTAAATGTCGGAGGATCTGGGTAAATCAGGAGGTGTAAATGATAGAGGATCTGGGTAAATAGGGGGGGTGGGGGTGAATGTCAGAGGATCCGGGTAAATCAGGAGGGGTGACAGGTCAGAGGATGCGGGTAAATCAGGAGGGTGAATGTCAGAGGATCTGGGTAAATCAGAAGGGTGTGAATGTCAGAGGATCTGGGTAAATCAGGAGGGTGAATGTCAGAGGATCTGGGTAAATCAGGAGGGGTGACATGTCAGAGGATCTGGGTAAATCAGGAGGGTGAATGTCAGAGGATCTGGGTAAATCAGGAGGGGTGAATGTCAGAGGATCTGGGTAAATCAGGAGGGGGTGAATGTCAGAGGATCTGGGTAAATCAGGAGGGGTGAATGTCAGAGGATCTGGGTAAATCAGGAGGGGTGAATGTCAGAGGATCTGGGTAAATCAGGAGGGGTGACAGGTCAGAGGATCCGGGTAAATCAGGAGGGTGAATGTCAGAGGATCTGGGTAAATCAGGAGGGTGTGAATGTCAGAGGATCTGGGTAAATCAGGAGGGTGAACGTCGGAGGATCTGGGTAAATCAGGAGTGGTGACATGTCAGAGGATCTGGGTAAATCAGGAGGGCTGAATGTCAGAGGATCAGGGTAAATCAGGAGGGGTGACATGTCTCAGGATCTGGGTAAATCAGGAGGGGTGAATGTCAGAGGATCTGGGTAAATCAGGAGGTGTGAATGTCAGAGGATCTGGGTAAATCAGGAGGGCTGAATGTCAGAGGATCAGGGTAAATCAGGAGGGGTGACATGTCACAGGATCTGGGTAAATCAGGAGGGTGAAAGTCAGAGGATCTGGTTAAATCAGGAGGGGTGAAAGTCAGAAGATCTGGTAAATCAGGAGGGGTGAATGTCAGAGGATCTTGGTAAATCAGGAGGGGTGAATGTCAGAGTTTCTGGTAAATCAGGAGGGTGAATGTCAGAGGAACTGGGTAAATCAGGAGGGGTGAATGTCAGAGGATCTGGGTAAATCAGGAGGGGTGAATGTCAGAGGATCTGGTAAATCAGGAGGGTGAATGTCAGAGGATCTGGGTAAATCAGGAGGGTGAATGTCAGAGGATCTGGGTAAATCAGGAGGGGTGAATGTCAGAGGATCTGGGTAAATCAGGAGGGGTGAATGTCAGAGGATCTGGGTAAATCAGGAGGGTGAATGTCAGAGGATCTGGGTAAATCAGGAGGTGTGAATGTCAGAGGATCTGGGTAAATCAGGAGGGGTGAATGTCAGAGGATCTGGGTAAATCAGGAGGGGTGAATGTCAGAGGATCTGGGTAAATCAGGAGTGGTGACAGGTCAGAGGATCTGGGTAAATCAGGAGAGGTGAATGACAGAGGATCTGGGTAAATCAGGAGGTGTGAATGTCAGAGGATCTGGGTAAATCAGGAGGGCTGAATGTCAGAGGATCAGGGTAAATCAGGAGGGGTGACATGTCACAGGATCTGGGTAAATCAGGAGGGTGAATGTCAGAGGATCTGGGTAAATCAGGAGGGGTGAATGTCAGAGGATCTGGGTAAATCAGGAGGGGTGAATGTCAGAGGATCTGGGTAAACCAGGAAGGGTGAATGTCAGAGGATCTGGGTAAATCAGGAGGGTGAATATCAGAGGATCTGGGTAAATCAAGAGTGGTGAATGTCAGAGGATCTGGGTAAATCAGGAGGGGTGACAGTTCAGAGGACCTGGGTAAACTAGGAGGAGCGACATATCAGAGGATAAGGGTAAATCAGGAGGGTGAACGTCATAGGGTCTGGGTAAATCAGGAGTGGTGTCATGTCAGAGGATCTGGGTAAATCAGGAGGGGTGACATGTCAGAGGATCTGGGTAAATCAGGAGGGTGAATGTCAGAGGATCTGGGTAAATCAGGAGTGGTGACATGTCAGAGGATCTGGGTAAATCAGGAGGGTGAACGTCAGAGGATCTGGGTATATCAGGAGGGGTGACATGTCAGAGGATCTGGATCAATCAGCAGGTGTGACAAGTCAGAGGATCTGGGTAAACTGGAGGGATGAATGTCAGACGTTCTGGTAAATCAGGAGGGGTGAATGTCAGAGGATCTGGGTAAATCAGGAGGGGTGAATGTCAGAGGATCTGGGTAAATCAGGAGGGGTGAATGTCAGAGGATCTGGGTAAAACAGGATGGGGTGAATGTCAGAGGATCTGGGTAAATCAGGAGGGGTGACAGGTCAGAGGATCTGGGTAAATCAGGAGGGTGAATTTCAGAGGATCTGGGTAAATCAGGAGGTGTGAATATCAGAGGATCAGGGTAAATCAGGAGGGGTGACATTTCAGAGGATCTGGGTAAATCAGGAGGGGTGACATGTCAGAGGATCTGGGTAAATCAGGAGGGTGAATGTCGGAGAATCTGGGTAAATCAGGAGGTGTGAATGTCATAGGATCTGGGTAAATCAAGAGGGTGAATGTCAGAGGATCGGGGTAAATCAGGAGGGGTAAATGTCGGATGATCTGGGTAAATCAGGAGGGTGAATGTCAGAGAATCTGGGTAAATCAGGAGGGGTGAATGTCAGAGGATCTGGTTAAATAAAGGGGGGGGATGAATGTCAGAGGATCTGGGTGAATCAAGAGGGTGACATGTCAGAGGATCTGGGTAAATCAGGAGGGGTGAATGTCAGAGTATCTGGTAAATCAGGAGGGGTGAATGTCAGAGGATCTGGGTAAATCAGGAGGGTGAATTTCAGAGGATCTGGGTAAATCAGGAGGTGTGAATATCAGAGGATGAGGGTAAATCAGGAGGGGTGACATTTCAGAGGATCTGGGTAAATCAGGAAGGGTGACAGGTCAGAGGATCTGGGTAAATCAGGAGGGGTGAATGTCAGAGGATCTGGGTAAATCAGGAGGGGTGAATGTCAGAGGATCTGGGTAAATCAGGAGGGGTGAATGTCAGAGGATCTGGGTAAATCAGGAGGGGTGAATGTCAGAGGATCTGGGTAAATCAGGAGGGGTGAATGTCAGAGGATCTGGGTAAATCAGGAGGGTGAAAGTCAGAGGAGCTGGGTAAAACTGGAGGGGTGAATGTCAGAGGTTCTGGTAAATCAGGAGGGTGAATGTCAGAGGATCTGGGTAAATCAGGAGGGGTGAATGTCAGAGGATCTGGGTAAATCAGGAGTGGTGAATGTCAGAGGATCTGGGTAAATCAGGAGGGGTGAATGTCAGAGGATCTGGGTAAATCAGGAGGGGTGACAGGTCAGAGGATCTGGGTAAATCAGGAGGGGTGAATGACAGAGGATCTGGGTAACACTGGAGGTGTGAATGTCAGAGGATCTGGGTGAATCAGGAGGGGTGATATGTCAGAGGATCTGTGTAAATCAGGAGGGTTGACATGTCAGAGGATCTGGGTAAATCAGGAGGGGTGAATGTCAGAGGATCTGGGTAAATCAGGAGGCGTGAATGTCAGAGGATCTGGGTAAATCACAAGGGGTGAATATCAGAGGATCTGGCTAAATCAGGAGGGTGAATGTCAGAGGATCTGGGTAAATCAGGAGGGGTGACAGGTCAGAGGATCTGGGTAAATCAGGAGGGGGTGAATGTCAGAGGATCTGGGTAAATCAGGAGGGTGAACGTCAGAGGATCTGGGTAAATCAGGAGGGTGAATGTCAGAGGATCTGGGTAAATCAGGAGGGTGTAAATGACAGAGGATCTGGGTAAATCGGGGGGGGGGTGAATGTCAGAGGATCTGGGTAAATCAGGAGGGCTGAATGTCAGAGGATCTGGGTAAATCGGGAGGGGTGACAGTTCAGAGGATCTGGGTAAATCAGGAGGAGGGGAATGTCAGAGGATCTGGGTAAATCAGGAGGGTGAATGTCAGAGGATCTGGGTAAATCAGGAGGGGTGAATGTCAGAGGATCTGGGTAAATCAGGAGGGGAAACGTCAGAGGATCTGGGTAAATCAGGAGGGTGTGAATGTCAGCGGATCTGGGTAAATCAGCAGGGGTAAATGACAGAGGATCTGGGTAAATCAGCGGGGGTGAATGTCAGAGGATCTGGGAAAATCAGGAGGGGTGACATGTCAGAGGATCCAGGTAAATCAGGAGGGTGAATGTCAGAGGATCTGGGTAAATCAGGAGGGGTGACATGTCAGAGGATCTGGGTAAATCAGGAGGGTGAATGTCAGAGGATCTGGGTAAATCAGGAGGGGTGAATGTCAGAGGATCTGGGTAAATCAGGAGTGGTGAATGTCAGAGGATCTGGGTAAATCAGGAGGGGTGAATGTCAGAGGATCTGGGTAAATCACGAAGGGTGACATGTCAGAGGATCTGGGTAAATCAGGAAGGGTGACAGGTCAGAGGATCTGGGTAAATCAGGAGGGCTGAATGTCAGAGGATCTGGGTAAATCAGGAGTGGTGAAAGTCAGAGGAGCTGGGTAAATCAGGAGGGATGAATGTCAGAGGATCTGGGTAAATCAGGAGGGGAAACGTCAGAGGATCTGGGTAAATCAGGAGGGGGTGAATGTCAGCGGATCTGGGTAAATCAGGAGGGGTGAATGTCAGAGGATCTGGGTAAATCAGGAGGGTGAATGTCAGAGGATCTGGGTAAATCAGGAGGGGTGAATGTCAGAGGATCTGGGTAAATCAGGAGGGGTGAACGTCAGAGGATCTGGGTAAATCAGGAGGGGGAAATGTCAGAGGATCTGGGTAAATCAGGAGGGGTGACAGGTCAGAGGATCTGGGTAAATCAGGAGGGTGAATGTCAGAGGATCTGGGTAAATCAGGAGGGTGTGAATGTCAGAGGATCTGGGTAAATCAGGAGGGTGAATGTCAGAGGATCTGGGTAAATCAGGAGGGGTGACAGGTCAGAGGATCTGGGTAAATCAGGAGGAGGTGAATGTCAGAGGATCTGGGTAAATCAGGAGGTGTGACATGTCAGAGGATCTGGGTAAATCAGGAGGGTGAACGTCAGAGGATCTGGGTAAATCAGGAGGGGTGACATGTCAGAGGATCTGGGTAAATCAGGAGGGGTGAATGTCAGAGGATCTGGGTAAATCAGGAGGGGTGACATGTCAGAGGATCTGGGTAAATCAGGAGGGGTGAATGACAGAGGATCTGGGTAAATCAGGAGGTGTGAATGTCAGAGGATCTGGGTAAATCAGGAGGGCTGAATGTCAGAGGATCTGGGTAAATCAGGAGGGGTGACATGTCAGAGGATCTGGGTAAATCAGGAGGGTGAATGTCAGAGGATCTGGGTAAATCAGGAGGGGTGAATGTCAGAGGATCTGGGTAAATCAGGAGGGGTGAATGTCAGAGGATCTGTGTAAATCAGGAGGGTGAATGTCAGAGCATCTGGGTAAATCAGGAGGTTGAATGTCAGAGTATCTGGGTAAATCAGGAGGGGTCACAGGTCAGAGGATATGGGTAAACTAGGAGGAGCGACATATCAGAGGATAAGCATAAATCAGGAAGGTGAACGTCAGAGGATCTGGGTAAATCAGGAGGGGAGAATGTCAGAGGATCTGGTAAATCAGGAGGGGTGAAAGTCAGAGGATCTGGGTAAATCAGGAGGGTGAATTTCAGAGGATCTGGGTAAATCAGGAGGTGTGAATATCAGAGGATCAGGGTAAATCAGGAGGGGTGACATTTCAGAGGATCTGGGTAAATCAGGAGGGGTGACATGTCAGAGGATCTGGGTAAATCAGGAAGGGTGACAGGTCAGAGGATCTGGGTAAATCAGGAGGGGTGAATGTCAGAGGATCTGGGTAAAACAGGAGGGGTGAATGTCAGAGGTTCTGGGTAAATCAGGAGGGTGAATGTCAGAGGATCTGGTAAATCAGGAGGGTGAATGTCAGAGGATCTGGGTAAATCAGGAGGGGTGAATGTCAGAGGATCTGGGTAAATCAGGAGGGGTAAATGACAGAGGATCTGGGTAAATCAGGGGGGGTGAATGTCAGAGGATCTGGGTAAATCAGGAGGGGTGACAGGTCAGAGGATCTGGGTAAATCAGGAGGGTGAATGTCAGAGGATCTGGGTAAATCAGGAGGGGGTGAATGTCAGAGGATGTGGGTAAATCAGGAGGGTGAATGTCAGGAGATCTGGGTAAATCAGGTGGGGTGACAGGTCAGAGGTTCCGGGTAAATCAGGAGGTTGAATGTCAGAGGATCTGGGTAAATCAAGTGGTGCGACATGTCAGAGGATCTGGGTAAATCAGGAGGGTGAATGTCAGAGTATCTGGGTAAATCAGGAGGGGTGACATGTCAGTGGATCTGGGTAAATCAGGAGGGTGAATGTCAGAGGATCTGGGTAACTCAGGAGGTGTGAATGTCAGAGGATCTGGGTAAATCAGGAGGGGGTGAATGTCAGCGGATCTGGGTAAATCAGCAGGGGTAAATGACAGAGGATCTGGGTAAATCAGCGGGGGTGAATGTCAGAGGATCTGGGTAAATCAGGAGTGGTGACAGGTCAGAGGATCTGGGTAAATCAGGAGGGGTGAATGTCAGAGGATCTGGGTAAATCAGGAGGGGTGAATGTCAGAGGATCTGGGTAAATCAGGAGGGCTGAATGTCAGAGGATCTGGGTAAATCAGGAGGGGTGACATGTCAGAGGATCTGGGTAAATCAGGAGGGTGAATGTCAGAGGATCTGGGTAAATCAGGAGGGGGTGAATGTCAGAGGATCTGGGTAAATCATGAGGTTGAATGTCAGAGGATCTGGGTAAATCAGGAGGGGTGACTGGTCAGAGGATCTGGGTAAACTAGGAGGAGCGACATATCAGAGGATAAGGGTAAATCAGGAAGGTGAACGTCAGAGGATCTGGGTAAATCAGGAGGGGAGATATGTCAGAGGATTTGAGTAAATCAGGAGGGGTGACATGTCATAGGATAAGGGTAAATCAGGAGGGTGAACGTCATAGGATCTGGGTAAATCAGGAGTGGTGTCATATCAGAGGATCTGGGTAAATCAGGAGGGTGAACGTCAGAGGATCTGGGTATATCAGGAGGGGTGACATGTCAGAGGATCTGGATCAATCAGTAGGTGTGACAAGTCAGAGGATCTGGGTAAAACTGGAGGGGTGAATGTCAGACGTTCTGGTAAATCAGGACGGTGAATGTCAGAGGATCTGGGTAAATCAGAAGGGTGAATGTCAGAGGATCTGGGTAAATCAGGAGGGGTGAATGTCAGAGGATCTGGGTAAATCAGGAGGGTGAATGTCAGAGGATCTGGGTAAATCAGGAGGGGTGAATGTCAGAGGATCTGGGTAATTCAGGAGTGGTGAATGTCAGAGGATCTGGGTAAATCAGGAGGGGTGACATGTCAGATGATCTGGGTAAATCAGGAGGGGTGAATGTCAGAGGATCTGGGTAAATCAGGAGGTGTGAATGTCAGAGGATCTGGGTAAATCAGGAGGGGTGACACGTCAGAGGATCTGGGTAAATCAGGAGGGGTGACATGTCAGAGGATCTGGGTAAATCAGGAGGGTGAATGTCAGAGGATCTGGGTAAATCAGGAGGGGTGAATGTCAGAGGATCTGGGTAAATCAGGAGGGGTGACAGGTCAGAGGATCTGGGTAAATCAGGAGGGTGAATGTCAGAGGATCTGGGTAAATCAGGAGGTGTGAATGTCAGAGGATCTGGGTAAATCAGGAGGGGTGACATGTCAGAGGATCTGGGTAAATCAGGAGGGGTGACATGTCAGAGGATCTGGGTAAATCAGGAGGGTGAATGTCAGAGGATCTGGGTAAATCAGGAGGTGTGAATGTCATAGGATCTGGGTAAATCAAGAGGGTGAATGTCAGAGGATCCGGGTAAATCAGGAGGGGTAAATGTCATAGGATCTGGGTAAATCAAGAGGGTGAATGTCAGAGGATCCGGGTAAATCAGGAGGGGTAAATGTCAGAGGATCTGGTTAAATCATGGGGGGGTGAATGTCAGAGGATCTGGGTGAATCAAGAGGGGAGAATGTAAGAGGTTCTGGTAAATCAGGAGGGGTGAATGTCAGAGTATCTGGTAAATCAGGAGGGGTGAATGTCAGAGGATCTGGGTAAATCAGGAGGTGTGAATTTCAGAGGATCTGGGTAAATCAGGAGGTGTGAATATCAGAGGATCAGGGTAAATCAGGAGGGGTGAATGTCAGAGGATCTGGGTAAATCCGGAAGGGTGACAGGTCAGAGGATCTGGGTAAATCAGGAGGGGTGAATGTCAGAGGATCTGGTAAATCAGGAGGGGTGAATGTCAGAGGATCTGTGTAAATCAAGAGAGGTGAATGTCAGAGGAGCTGGGTAAATCAGGAGGGGTGACAGGTAAGAGGATGCGGGTAAATCAGGAGGTTGAATGTCAGAGGATCTGGGTAAATCAGAATGGTGTGAATGTCCGATGATGAGTGTAAATCAGGAGGGTGAATGTCAGAGGATCTGGGTAAATCAGGAGGGGTGAATGTCAGAGGGTCTGGCTAATCAGGAGGGGTGAATACCTGAGGATCTGAGTAAATCAAGAGGGGTGACAGGTCAGAGGATCTGGGTAAATCAGGAGGGGTGACATGTCAGAGGATCTGGTTAAATCAGGGGGGGTGAATGTCAGAGGATCTGGGTAATGCAGCAGGGGTAAATGTCAGAGGATCTGGGTAAATCAGGAGGGGAAACGTCAGAGGATCTGGGTAAATCAGGAGGGGGTGAATGTCAGCGGATCTGGGTAAATCAGCAGGGGTAAATGACAGAGGATCTGGGTAAATCAGGGGGGGTGAATGTCAGAGGATCTGGGTAAATCAGGAGTGGTGACAGGTCAGAGGATCTGGGTAAATCAGGAGGGGGTGAATGTCAGAGGATCTGGGTAAATCAGGAGGGGTGACATGTCAGAGGATCTGGGTAAATCAGGAGGGTGAATGTCAGAGGATCTGGGTAAATCAGTCGGGTGAATGTCAGAGGATATGGGTAAATCAGGAGGGTGAATGTCGGAGAATCTGGGTAAATCAGGAGGTGTGAATGTCAGAGGATCTGGGTAACTCAGGAGGGTGAATGTCGGAGAATCTGGGTAAATCAGGAGGGGTGAATGTCAGAGGATCTGGGTAAATCAGGATGGGGTGAATGTCAGAGGATCTGGGTAAATCAGGAGGGGTGACAGGTCAGAGGATCTGGGTAAATCAGGAAGGGTGACAGGTCAGAGGATCTGGGTAAATCAGGAGGGCTGAATGTCAGAGGATCTGGGTAAATCAGGAGTGGTGAAAGTCAGAGGAGCTGGGTAAATCACAAGGGGTGAATGTCAGAGGATCTGGGTAAATCAGGAGGGGTGACATGTCAGAGGATCTAGGTAAATCTGGAGGGTGAATGTCAGAGGATCTGGGTAAATCAGGAGGGGTGAATGTCAGAGGATCTGGGTAAATCAGGAGGGGTGAATGTCAGAGGATCTGGGTAAATCAGGAGGGGTGACATGTCAGAGGATCTGGGTAAATCAGGAGGGTGAATGTCAGAGGATCTGGGTAAATCAGGAGGGGTGACATGTCAGAGGATCTGGGTATATCAGGAGGGGTTGAATGTCAGCGGATCTGGGTAAATCAGCAGGGGTAAATGACAGAGGATCTGGGTAAATCGGGGGGGGGGTGAATGTCAGAGGATCTGGGTAAATCAGGAGTGGTGACAGGTCAGAGGATCTGGGTAAATCAGGAGGGTGAATGTCAGAGGATCTGGGTAAATCAGGAGGGGTGAATGTCAGAGGATCTGGGTAAATCAGGAGGGGTGAATGTCAGAGGATCTGGGTAAATCACAAGGGGTGAATATCAGAGGATCTGGCTAAATCAGGAGGGTTAATATCAGAGGATCTGGGTAAATCAGGAGGGTGAATGTCAGAGGATCTGGGTAAATCAGGAGGGGTGAATGTCAGAGGATCTGGGTAAATCAGGAGGGGTGAATGTCAGAGGATCTGGGTAAATCAGGAGGGGTGAATGTCAGAGGATCTGGGTAAATCAGGAGGGCTGAATGTCAGAGGATCTGGGTAAATCAGGAGGGGTGACAGGTCAGAGGATCTGGGTAAATCAGGAGGGTGAATGTCAGAGGATCTGGGTAAATCAGGAGGTGTGAATGTCAGAGGATCTGGGTAAATCAGGAGGGGTGAATGTCAGAGGATCTGGGTAAATCAGGAGGGGTAAATGTCAGAGGATCTGGGTAAATCAGGAGGGGTGAAACGTCAGAGGATCTGGGTAAATCAGGAGGGGTGACATGTCAGAGGATCTGGGTAAATCAGGAGGGGTGAATGTCAGAGGATCTGGGTAAATCAGGAGGGTGAATGTCAGAGGATCTGGGTAAATCAGGAGGGGTGAATGTCAGAGGATCTGGGTAAATCAGGAGGGTGAATGTCAGAGGATCTGGGTAAATCAGGAGGGGGTGAATGTCAGCGGATCTGGGTAAATCAGCAGGGGTAAATGACAGAGGATCTGGGTAAATCAGGGGGGGTGAATGTCAGAGGATCTGGGTAAATCAGGAGGGGTGACAGGTCAGAGGATCTGGGTAAATCAGGAGGGGGTGAATGTCAGAGGATCTGGGTAAATCAGGAGGGGTGACATGTCAGAGGATCTGGGTAAATCAGGAGGGGGTGAATGTCAGAGGATCTGGGTAAATCAGGAGGGGTGAATGTCAGAGGATCTGGGTAAATCAGGAGGGGTGAATGTCAGAGGATCTGGGTAAATCAGGAGGGGTGAATGTCAGAGGATCTGGTAAATCAAGAGAGGTGAATGTCAGAGGATCTGGGTAAATCAGAATGGTGTGAATGTCCGATGATGAGTGTAAATCAGGAGGGTGAATGTCAGAGGATCTGGGTAAATCAGGAGGGGTGAATGTCAGAGGATCTGGGTAAATCAGGAGGGGTGAATGTCAGAGGATCTGGGTAAATCAGGAGGGGTGACAGGTCAGAGGATCTGGGTAAATCAGGAGGGGTGACATGTCAGAGGATCTGGGTAAATCAGGAGGGTGAATGTCAGAGGATCTGGGTAAATCAGGAGGGTGAATGTCAGAGGATCTGGGTAAATCAGGAGGTTGAATGTCAGAGGATCTGGGTAAATCAGGAGGGGGTGAATGTCAGCGGATCTGGGTAAATCAGCAGGGGTAAATGACAGAGGATCTGGGTAAATCGGGGGGGTGAATGTCAGAGGATATTGGTAAATCAGGAATGGTGATAGGTCAGAGGATCTGGGTAAATCAGGAGGGGGTGAATGTCAGAGGATCTGGGTAAATCAGGAGGGGTGACATGTCAGAGGATCTGGGTAAATCAGGAGGGTGAATGTCAGAGGATCTGGGTAAATCAGTCGGGTGAATGTCAGAGGATATGGGTAAATCAGGAGGGTGAATGTCGGAGAATCTGGGTAAATCAGGAGGTGTGAATGTCAGAGGATCTGGGTAACTCAGGAGGGTGAATGTCGGAGAATCTGGGTAAATCAGGAGGAGTGAATGTCAGAGGATCTGGGTAAAACAGGATGGGGTGAATGTCAGAGGATCTGGGTAAATCAGGAGGGGTGACAGGTCAGAGGATCTGGGTAAATCAGGAGGGTGAATGTCAGAGGATCTGGGTAAATCAGGAGGGGTGAATGTCAGAGGATCTGGGTAAATCAGGAGGGGTGACATGTCAGAGGATCTGGGTAAATCAGGAGGGGTGACATGTCAGAGGATCTGGGTAAATCAGGAGGGTGAATGTCAGAGGATCTGGGTAAATCAGGAGGGTGAATGTCGGAGGATCTGGGTAAATCAGGAGGGGTGAATGTCAGAGGATCTGGGTAATTCAGGAGTGGTGAATGTCAGAGGATCTGGGTAAATCAGGAGGGGTGAATGTCAGAGGATCTGGGTAAATCAGGAGGGGTGAATGTCAGAGGATCTGGGTAAATCAGGAGGGGTGACAGGTCAGAGGATCTGGGTAAATCAGGAGGGTGAATGTCAGAGGATCTGGGTAAATCAGGAGGGTGAATGTCAGAGGAACTGGGTAAATCAGGAGGGTGAATGTCAGAGGATCTGGGTAAATCAGGAGGGTGAATGTCAGAGGATCTGGGTAAATCAGGAGGTGTGAATGTCAGAGGATCTGGGTAAATCAGGAGGGTGAATGTCAGAGGATCTGGGTAAATCAGGAGGAGTGAATGTCAGAGGATCTGGGTAAATCAGGAGGGGTGAATGTCAGAGGATCTGGGTAAATCAGGAGGGGTGACAGGTCAGAGGATCTGGGTAAATCAGGAGGGGTGAATGACAGAGGATCTGGGTAAATCAGGAGGTGTGAATGTCAGAGGATCTGGGTAAATCAGGAGGGTGAATGTCAGAGGATCTGGGTAAATCAGGTGGGGTGACAGGTCAGAGGATCCGGGTAAATCAGGAGGTTGAATGTCAGAGGATCTGGGTAAATCAAGTGGTGCGACCTGTCAGAGGATCTGGGTAAATCAGGAGGGTGAATGTCAGAGTATCTGGGTAAATCAGGAGGGGTGACAGGTCGGAGGATCTGGGTAAATCAGGAGGGGGTGAATGTCAGAGGATCTGGGTAAATCAGGAGGGGTGACATGTCAGAGGATCTGGGTAAATCAGGAGGGTGAATGTCAGAGGATCTGGGTAACTCAGGAGATGTGAATGTCAGAGGATCTGGGTATATCAGGAGGGGTTGAATGTCAGCGGTCTGGGTAAATCAGCAGGGGTAAATGACAGAGGATCTGGGTAAATCGGGGGGGGTGAATGTCAGAGGATCTTGGTAAATCAGGAGTGGTGACAGGTCAGAGGATCTGGGTAAATCAGGAGGGGTGAATGACAGAGGATCTGGGTAAATCAGGAGGTGTGAATGTCAGA
The DNA here is from genome assembly GCF_963921235.1 of Mobula hypostoma. Taxonomy (NCBI): domain Eukaryota; kingdom Metazoa; phylum Chordata; class Chondrichthyes; order Myliobatiformes; family Myliobatidae; genus Mobula; species Mobula hypostoma. Next base: position 65,172,504 of record NC_086113.1, on the reverse strand, counting down.
GGATCTGGGTAAATCAGGAGGGCTGAATGTCAGAGGATCAGGGTAAATCAGGAGGGGTGACATGTCACAGTATTTGGGTAAATCAGGAGGGTGAACGTCAGAGGATCTGGGTAAATCAGGAGGGGTGAATGTCAGAGGATCTGGTAAACCAGGAGGGGTGAATGTCAGAGGATCTGGGTAAAACAGGAGGGGGTGAATGTCAGAGTATCTGGGTAAATCAGGAGGGTGAATATCAGAGAATCTGGGTAAATCATGAGGTTGAATGTCAGAGGATCTGGGTAAATCAGGAAGGGTGACAGGTCAGAGGATCTGGGTAAATCAGGAGGGGTGAATGTCAGAGGATCTGGGTAAATCAGGAGGGGTGAATGTCAGAGGATCTGGGTAAATCAGGAGGGGTGAATGTCAGAGGATCTGGGTAAATCAGGAGGGGTGACAGGTCAGAGGATCTGGGTAAATCAGGAGGGTGAATGTCAGAGGATCTGGGTAAATCAGGAGGGGTGAATGTCAGAGGATCTGGGTAAATCAGGAGGGGTGACAGGTCAGAGGATCTGGGTAAATCAGGAGGGGTGAATGTCAGAGGATCTGGGTAAATCAGGAGGGGTGAAATGTCAGAGGATTTGGGTAAATCAGGAGGGTGAACGTCAGAGGATCTGGGTAAATCAGGAGGGGTGAATGTCAGAGGATCTGGGTAAATCAGGAGGGGTGAATGTCAGAGGATCTGGGTAAATCAGGAGGGGGTGAATGTCAGAGGATCTGGGTAAATCAGGAGGGTGAATATCAGAGGATCTGGGTAAATCAGGAGGGTGAATGTCAGAGGATCTGGGTAAATCAGGAGGGGTGAATGTCAGAGGATCTGGGTAAATCAGGAGGGGTGAATGTCAGAGGATCTGGGTAAATCAGGAGGGGTGAATGTCAGAGGATCTGGGTAAATCAAGAGAGGTGAATGTCAGAGGAGCTGGGTAAATCAGGAGGGGTGACAGGTCAGAGGATGCGGGTAAATCAGGAGGTTGAATGTCAGAGGATCTGGGTAAATCAGAATGGTGTGAATGTCCGATGATGAGTGTAAATCAGGAGGGTGAATGTCAGAGGATCTGGGTAAATCAGGAGGGGTGAATGTCAGAGGGTCTGGGTAAATCAGGAGGGGTGAATGTCAGAGGATCTGAGTAAATCAAGAGGGGTGACAGGTCAGAGGATCTGGGTAAATCAGGAGGGGTGACATGTCAGAGGATCTGGGTAAATCAGGAGGGTGAATGTCAGAGGATCTGGGTAAATCAGGAGGGTGAATGTCAGAGGATCTGAATAAATCAGGCGGGTGAACGTAAGAGGATCTGGTTAAATCAGGGGGGGTGAATGTCAGCGGATCTGGGTAAATCAGCAGGGGTAAATGACAGAGGATCTGGGTAAATCAGCGGGGGTGAATGTCAGAGGATCTGGGTAAATCAGGAGTGGTGACAGGTCAGAGGATCTGGGTAAATCAGGAGGGGGTGAATGTCAGAGGATCTGGGTAAATCAGGAGGGGTGACATGTCAGAGGATCTGGGTAAATCAGGAGGGTGAATGTCAGAGGATCTGGGTAAATCAGGAGGGTGAATGTCAGAGGATCTGGGTAAATCAGGAGGGTGAATGTCGGAGAATCTGGGTAAATCAGGAGGTGTGAATGTCAGAGGATCTGGGTAAATCAGGAGGGGTGAATGTCAGAGGATCTGGGTAAATCAGGAGGGGTGACAGGTCAGAGGATCTGGGTAAATCAGGAGGGGTGAATGTCAGAGGATCTGGGTAAATCAGGAGGGGTGAATGTCAGAGGATCTGGGTAAATCAGGAGGGGTGAATGTCAGAGGATCTGGGTAAATCAGGAGTGGTGAATGTCAGAGGATCTGGGTAAATCAGGAGGGGTGAATGTCAGAGGATCTGGGTAAATCACAAGGGGTGAATGTCAGAGGATCTGGCTAAATCAGGAGGGGAAACGACAGAGGATCTGGGTAAATCAGGAGGGGTGAATGTCAGAGGATCTGGGTAAATCAGGAGGGGTGACAGGTCAGAGGATCTGGGTAAATCAGGAGGGTGAATGTCAGAGGATCTGGGTAAATCAGGAGGGGTGACATGTCAGAGGATCTGGGTAAATCAGGAGGGTGAATGTCAGAGGATCTGGGTAAATCAGGAGGGGTGAATGTCAGAGGATCTGGGTAAATCAGGAGGGGTGACATGTCAGTGGATCTGGGTAAATCAGGAGGGGTGAATGACAGAGGATCTGGGTAAATCAGGAGGTGTGAATGTCAGAGGATCTGGGTAAATCAGGAGGGGTGAATGTCAGAGGATCTGGGTAAATCAGGAGGGGTGACATGTCAGAGGATCTGGGTAAATCAGGAGGGTGAACGTCAGAGGATCTGGGTAAATCAGGAGGGGTGAATGTCAGAGGATCTGGTAAATCAGGAGGGGTGAATGTCAGAGGATCTGGGTAAACCAGGAGGGGGTGAATGTCAGAGTATCTGGGTAAATCAGGAGGGTGAATATCAGAGAATCTGGGTAAATCATGAGGTTGAATGTCAGAGGATCTGGTAAATCAGGAGGGGTCACAGGTCAGAGGATATGGGTAAACTAGGAGGAGCGACATATCAGAGGATAAGCATAAATCAGGAAGGTGAACGTCAGAGGATCTGGGTAAATCAGGAGGGGAGATATGTCAGAGGATCTGGGTAAATCAGGAGGGGTGACATGTCAGAGGATAAGGGTAAATCAGGAGAGTGAACGTCAGAGGATCTGGGTAAATCAGGAGTGGTGTCATGTCAGAGGATCTGGGTAAATCAGGAGGGTGAACGTCAGAGGATCTGGGTATATCAGGAGGGGTGACATGTCAGAGGATCTGGATCAATCAGCAGGTGTGACAAGTCAGAGGATCTGGGTAAACTGGAGGGATGAATGTCAGACGTTCTGGTAAATCAGGAGGGGTGAATGTCAGAGGATCTGGGTAAATCAGGAGGGGTGAATGTCAGAGGATCTGGTAAATCAGGAGGGGTGAATGTCAGAGGATCTGGGTAAATCAGGAGGGGTGAATGTCAGAGGATCTGGGTAAATCAGGAGGGGTGACAGGTCAGAGGATCTGGGTAAATCAGGAGGGTGAATGTCAGAGGATCTGGGTAAATCAGGAGGGGTGACATGTCAGAGGATCTGGGTAAATCAGGAGGGGTGAATGTCAGAGGATCTGGGTAAATCAGGAGGGGTGAATGTCAGAGGATCTGGGTAAATCAGGAGGGTGAATGTCAGAGGATCTGGGTAAATCAGGAGGGGTGAATGTCAGAGGATCTGGGTAAATCAAGAGGGTGAATGTCAGAGAATCTGGGTAAATCAGGAGGGGTGAATGTCAGAGGATCTGGTTAAATCAGGGGGGGTGAATGTCAGAGGATCTGGGTGAATCAAGAGGGGAGAATGTAAGAGGTTCTGGTAAATCAGGAGGGGTGAATGTCAGAGTATCTGGTAAATCAGGAGGGGTGAATGTCAGAGGATCTGGGTAAATCAGGAGGGTGAATGTCAGAGGATCTGGGTAAATCAGGAGGTGTGAATATCAGAGGATCAGGGTAAATCAGGAGGGGTGAATGTCAGAGGATCTGGGTAAATCCGGAAGGGTGACAGGTCAGAGGATCTGGGTAAATCAGGAGGGGTGACAGGTAAGAGGATGCGGGTAAATCAGGAGGTGTGAATGTCAGAGGATCTGGGTAAATCAGGAGGGGTGAATGTCAGAGGATCTGGGTAAATCAGGAGGGTGAATGTCAGAGGATCTGGGTAAATCAGGAGGGGTGACAGGTCAGAGGATGCGGGAAAATCAGGAGGGTGAATGTCAGAGGATCTGGGTAAATCAGGAGGGTGAATGTCAGAGGATCTGGGTAAATCAGGAGGGTGAATATCAGAGGATCTGGGTAAATCATGAGGTTGAATGTCAGAGGATCTAGGTAAATCAGGAGGGGGTGAATGTCAGCGGATCTGGGTAAATCAGCAGGGGTAAATGACAGAGGATCTGGGTAAATCAGCGGGGGTGAATGTCAGAGGGACTGGCTAATCAGGAGGGGTGAATACCTGGGTAAATCAGGAGGGGTGACAGGTCAGAGGATCTGGGTAAATCAGGAGGGGTGACATGTCAGAGGATCTGGGTAAATCAGGAGGGTGAATGTCAGAGGATCTGGGTAAATCAGGAGGGTGAATGTCAGAGGATCTGGGTAAATCAGGAGGGGAAACGTCAGAGGATCTGGGTAAATCAGGAGGGGGTGAATGTCAGCGGATCTGGGTAAATCAGCAGGGGTAAATGACAGAGGATCTGGGTAAATCAGCTGGGGTGAATGTCAGAGGATCTGGGTAAATCAGGAGGGGTGACAGGTCAGAGGATCTGGGTAAATCAGGAGGGTGAATGTCAGAGGATCTGGGTAAATCAGGAGGGTGAATGTCAGAGGATCTGGGTAAATCAGGAGGGTGAATGTCAGAGGATCTGGGTAAATCAGGAGGGGTGAATGTCAGAGGATCTGGGTAAATCAGGAGTGGTGAATGTCAGAGGATCTGGGTAAATCACAAGGGGTGAATGTCAGAGGATCTGGGTAAATCAGGAGGGTGAATGTCAGAGGATCTGGGTAAATCAGGAGGGGTGACAGGTCAGAGGATCTGGGTAAATCAGGAGGGGTGAATGTCAGAGGATCTGGGTAAATCAGGAGGTGGTGAATGTCAGAGGATCTGGGTAAATCAGGAGGGGTGAATGTCAGAGGATCTGGGTAAATCAGGAGGGGAAATGTCAGAGGATCTGGGTAAATCAGGAGGGGGTGAATGTCAGAGGATCTGGGTAAATCAGGAGGGGTGACATGTCAGAGGATCTGGGTAAATCAGGAGGGTGAATGTCAGAGGATCTGGGTAAATCAGGAGGGGTGAATGTCAGAGGATCTGGGTAAATCAGGAGGGGTGAATGTCAGAGGATCTGGGTAAATCAGGGGGGGAGATTGTCAGAGGATCTGGGTAAATCAGGAGGGGTGACAGGTCAGAGGATCCGGGTAAATCAGGAGGGTGAATGTCAGAGGATCTGGGTAAATCAGGAGGGGGTGAATGTCAGAGGATCTGGGTAAATCAGGAGGGTGAATGTCAGGAGATCTGGGTAAATCAGGAGGGGTGACAGGTCAGAGGATCTGGGTAAATCAGGAGGGTGAATGTCAGAGGATCTGGGTAAATCAGGAGGTGTGAATGTCAGAGGATCTGGGTAAATCAGGAGGGTGAATGTCAGAGGATCTGGGTAAATCAGGAGGGGTGACAGGTCAGAGGATCTGGGTAAATCAGGAGGGGTGAATGTCAGAGGATCTGGGTAAATCAGGAGGGGTGACATGTCAGAGGATCTGGGTAAATCAGGAGGGGTGAATGTCAGAGGATCTGGGTAAATCAGGAGGTGTGAATGTCAGAGGATCTGGGTAAATCAGGAGGGCTGAATGTCAGAGGATCTGGGTAAATCAGGAGGGGTGACATGTCAGAGGATCTGGGTAAATCAGGAGGGTGAATGTCAGAGGATCTGGGTAAATCAGGAGGGGTGAATGTCAGAGGAGCTGGGTAAAACTGGAGGGGTGAATGTCAGAGGTTCTGGTAAATCAGGAGGGTGAATGTCAGAGGATCTGGGTAAATCATGAGGTTGAATGTCAGAGGATCTGGTAAATCAGGAGGGGTCACAGGTCAGAGGATATGGGTAAACTAGGAGGAGCGACATATCAGAGGATAAGCATAAATCAGGAAGGTGAACGTCAGAGGATCTGGGTAAATCAGGAGGGGAGATATGTCAGAGGATCTGGTAAATCAGGAGGGGTGAATGTCAGAGGATCTGGGTAAATCAGGAGGGTGAATTTCAGAGGATCTGGGTAAATCAGGAGGTGTGAATATCAGAGGATCAGGGTAAATCAGGAGGGGTGACATTTCAGAGGATCTGGGTAAATCAGGAGGGGTGACATGTCAGAGGATCTGGGTAAATCAGGAAGGGTGACAGGTCAGAGGATCTGGGTAAATCAGGAGGGCTGAATGTCAGAGGATCTGGGTAAATCAGGAGTGGTGAAAGTCAGAGGAGCTGGGTAAAACTGGAGGGGTGAATGTCAGAGGTTCTGGTAAATCAGGAGGGTGAATGTCAGAGGATCTGGGTAAATCAGGAGAGGGTGAATGTCAGAGGATGTGGGTAAATGAGCAGGAGCAAATGACAGAGGATCTGGGTAAATCAGGGGGGGAGATTGTCAGAGGATCTGGGTAAATCAGGAGGGGTGACAGGTCAGAGGATCCGGGTAAATCAGGAGGTTGAATGTCAGAGGATCTGGGTAAATCAGAAGGGTGTGAATGTCAGAGGATGAGTGTAAATCAGGAGGGTGAATGTCAGGAGATCTGGGTAAATCAGGTGGGGTGACAGGTCAGAGGTTCCGGGTAAATCAGGAGGTTGAATGTCAGAGGATCTGGGTAAATCAAGTGGTGCGACCTGTCAGAGGATCTGGGTAAATCAGGAGGGTGAATGTCAGAGTATCTGGGTAAATCAGGAGGGGTGACAGGTCGGAGGATCTGGGTAAATCAGGAGGGGGTGAATGTCAGAGGATCTGGGTAAATCAGGAGGGGTGACATGTCAGTGGATCTGGGTAAATCAGGAGGGTGAATGTCAGAGGATCTGGGTAACTCAGGAGATGTGAATGTCAGAGGATCTGGGTATATCAGGAGGGGTTGAATGTCAGCGGTCTGGGTAAATCAGCAGGGGTAAATGACAGAGGATCTGGGTAAATCGGGGGGGGTGAATGTCAGAGGATCTTGGTAAATCAGGAGTGGTGACAGGTCAGAGGATCTGGGTAAATCAGGAGGGGTGAATGACAGAGGATCTGGGTAAATCAGGAGGTGTGAATGTCAGAGGATCTGGGTAAATCAGGAGGGTGAATGTCAGAGGATCTGGGTAAATCAGGAGGGGTGACATGTCAGAGGATCTGGGTAAATCAGGAGGGTGAATGTCAGAGTATCTGGGTAAATCAGGAGGGTGAATATCAGAGAATCTGGGTAAATCATGAGGTTGAATGTCAGAGGATCTGGGTAAATCAGGAGGGGTCACAGGTCAGAGGATATGGGTAAACTAGGAGGAGCGACATATCAGAGGATAAGCATAAATCAGGAAGGTGAACGTCAGAGGATCTGGGTAAATCAGGAGGGGAGATATGTCAGAGGATCTGGGTAAATCAGGAGGGGTGACATGTCAGAGGATAAGGGTAAATCAGGAGAGTGAACGTCAGAGGATCTGGGTAAATCAGGAGTGGTGTCATGTCAGAGGATCTGGGTAAATCAGGAGGGTGAACGTCAGAGGATCTGGGTATATCAGGAGGGGTGACATGTCAGAGGATCTGGATCAATCAGGAGGTGTGACAAGTCAGAGGATCTGGGTAAATCAGGAGGGGTGAATGTCAGAGGATCTGGTAAATCAGGAGGGGTGAATGTCAGAGGATCTGGGTAAATCAGGAGGGGTGAATGTCAGAGGATCTGGGTAAATCAGGAGGGGTGAATGTCAGAGGATCTGGGTAAATCAGGAGGGTGAATGTCAGAGGATCTGGGTAAATCAGGAGGGGTGAATGTCAGAGGATCTGGGTAAATCAGGAGGGGTGAATGTCAGAGGATCTGGGTAAATCAGGAGGGGTGACAGGTCAGAGGATCTGGGTAAATCAGGAGGGTGAATGTCAGAGGATCTGGGTAAATCAGGAGGTGTGAATGTCAGAGGATCTGGGTAAATCAGGAGGGTGAATGTCAGAGGATCTGGGTAAATCAGGAGGGGTGACATGTCAGAGGATCTGGGTAAATCAGGAGGGTGAATGTCAGAGGATCTGGGTAAATCAGGAGGGTGAATGTCAGAGGATCTGGGTAAATCAGGAGTGGTGACAGGTCAGAGGATCTGGGTAAATCAGGAGGGTGAATTTCAGAGGATCTGGGTAAATCAGGAGGTGTGAATATCAGAGGATCAGGGTAAATCAGGAGGGGTGACATTTCAGAGGATCTGGGTAAATCAGGAGGGGTGACATGTCAGAGGATCTGGGTAAATCAGGAGGGTGAATGTCGGAGAATCTGGGTAAATCAGGAGGTGTGAATGTCATAGGATCTGGGTAAATCAAGAGGGTGAATGTCAGAGGATCGGGGTAAATCAGGAGGGGTAAATGTCGGATGATCTGGGTAAATCAGGAGGGTGAATGTCAGAGAATCTGGGTAAATCAGGAGGGGTGAATGTCAGAGGATCTGGTTAAATCAAGGGGGGGGTGAATGTCAGAGGATCTGGGTGAATCAAGAGGGGAGAATGTAAGAGGTTCTGGTAAATCAGGAGGGGTGAATGTCAGAGTATCTGGTAAATCAGGAGGGGTGAATGTCAGAGGATCTGGGTAAATCAGGAGGGTGAATTTCAGAGGATCTGGGTAAATCAGGAGGTGTGAATATCAGAGGATGAGGGTAAATCAGGAGGGGTGACATTTCAGAGGATCTGGGTAAATCAGGAAGGGTGACAGGTCAGAGGATCTGGGTAAATCAGGAGGGGTGAATGTCAGAGGATCTGGGTAAATCAGGAGGGGTGAATGTCAGAGGATCTGTGTAAATCAAGAGAGGTGAATGTCAGAGGAGCTGGGTAAATCAGGAGGGGTGACAGGTCAGAGGATCCGGGTAAATCAGGAGGTTGAATGTCAGAGGATCTGGGTAAATCAGAATGGTGTGAATGTCCGATGATGAGTGTAAATCAGGAGGGTGAATGTCAGAGGATCTGGGTAAATCAGGAGGGGTGAATGTCAGAGGGTCTGGCTAATCAGGAGGGGTGAATACCTGAGGATCTGAGTAAATCAAGAGGGGTGACACGTCAGAGGATCTGGGTAAATCAGGAGGGGTGACATGTCAGAGGATCTGGATAAATCAGGAGGGTGAATGTCAGAGGATCTGGGTAAATCAGGAGGGTGAATGTCAGAGGATCTGGGTAAATCAGGAGGGTGAATGTCAGAGGATCTGGGTAAATCAGGAGGGGTGAATGACAGAGGATCTGGGTAAATCAGGGGGGGTGAATGTCAGAGGATCTGGGTAAATCAGGAGTGGTGACAGGTCAGAGGATCTGGGTAAATCAGGAGGGGGTGAATGTCAGAGGATCTGGGTAAATCAGGAGGGGTGACATGTCAGAGGATCTAGGTAAATCAGGAGGGTGAATGTCAGAGGAACTGGGTAAATCAGGAGGGTGAATGTCGGAGGATCTGGGTAAATCAGGAGGGCTGATTGTCAGAGGATCTGGGTAAATCAGGAGGTGTGAATGTCAGATGATCTGGGTAAATGAGGAGGGGTGAATGTCAGAGGATCTGGGTAAATCAGGAGGGGTGAATGTCAGAGGATCTGGGTAAATCAGGAGGGGTGAATGTCAGAGGATCTGGGTAAATCAGGAGGGGTGACATGTCAGAGGATCTGGGTAAATCAGGAGGGGTGAATGTCAGAGGATCTGGGTAAATCAGGAGTGGTGAATGTCAGAGGATCTGGGTAAATCAGGAGGGGTGAATGTCAGAGGATCTGGGTAAATCACAAGGGGTGAATGTCAGAGGATCTGGGTAAATCAGGAGTAGTGACAGGTCAGAGGATCTGGGTAAATCAGGAGGGTGAATTTCAGAGGATCTGGGTAATTCAGGAGGGGTGAATGTCAGAGGATCTGGGTAAATCACAAGGGGTGAATGTCAGAGGATCTGGGTAAATCAGGAGGGGTGACATGTCAGAGGATCTGGGTAAATCAGGAGGGTGAATGTCAGAGGATCTGGGTAAATCAGGAGGTGTGAATGTCAGAGGATCTGGGTAAATGAGGAGGGTGTGAATGTCAGCGGATCTGGCTAAATCAGCAGGGTTAAATAACAGAGGATCTGGGTAAATCAGCGGGGGTGAATGTCAGAGGATCTGGGTAAATCAGGAGTGGTGACAGGTCAGAGGATCTGGGTAAATCAGGAGGGGTGAATGTCAGAGGATCTGGGTAAATCAGGAGGGGTGAATGTCAGAGGATCTGGGTAAATCAGGAGGCGTGAATGTCAGAGGATCTGGGTAAATCACAAGGGGTGAATATCAGAGGATCTGGCTAAATCAGGAGGGTTAATATCAGAGGATCTGGGTAAATTAGGAGGGGTGAATGTCAGAGGATCTGGGTAAATCAGGAAGGGTGACAGGTCAGAGGATCTGGGTAAATCAGGAGGGGTGAATGTCAGAGGATCTGGTAAATCAGGAGGGGTGAATGTCAGAGGATCTGGGTAACTCAGGAGGGTGAATGTCGGAGAATCTGGGTAAATCAGGAGGGGTGACAGGTCAGAGGATCTGGGTAAATCAGGAGGGTGAATTTCAGAGGATCTGGGTAAATCAGAATGGTGTGAATGTCCGATGATGAGTGTAAATCAGGAGGGTGAATGTCAGAGGATCTGGGTAAATCAGGAGGGGTGAATGTCAGAGGATCTGGGTAAATCAGGAGGGGTGAATACCTGAGGATCTGGGTAAATCAGGAGGGGTGACAGGTCAGAGGATCTGGGTAAATCAGGAGGGGTGAATGACAGAGGATCTGGGTAAATCAGGAGGTGTGAATGTCAGAGGATCTGGGTAAATCAGGAGGGTGAATGTCAGAGGATCTGGGTAAATCAGGAGGGGTGAATGTCAGAGGATCTGGGTAAATCAGGGGGGGTGAATGTCAGAGGATCTGGGTAAATCAGCAGGGGTAAATGACAGAGGATCTGGGTAAATCGGGGGGGTGAATGTCAGAGGATCTGGGTAAATCAGGAGTGGTGACAGGTCAGAGGATCTGGGTAAATCAGGAGGGGGTGAATGTCAGAGGATCTGGGTAAATCAGGAGGGGTGACATGTCAGAGGATCTGGGTAAATCAGGAGGGTGAATGTCAGAGGATCTGGGTAAATCAGGAGGGTGAATGTCAGAGGATATGGGTAAATCAGGAGGGTGAATGTCGGAGAATCTGGGTAAATCAGGAGGTGTGAATGTCAGAGGATCTGGGTAACTCAGGAGGGTGAATGTCGGAGAATCTGGGTAAATCAGGAGGGGTGACAGGTCAGAGGATCTGGGTAAATCAGGAGGGTGAATGTCAGAGGATCTGGGTAAATCAGGAGTGGTGAATGTCAGAGGATCTGGGTAAATCAGGAGGGGTGAATGTCAGAGGATCTGGGTAAATCAGGAGGGGTGAAAGTCAGAGGATCTGGGTAAATCAGGAGGGGTGAATGTCAGAGGATCTGGGTAAATCAGGAGGGGTGAATGTCAGAGGATCTGGGTAAATCAGGAGAGGGTGAATGTCAGAGGATCTGGGTAAATCAGGAGGGGTGAATGTCAGAGGATCTGGGTAAATCAGGAGGGGGTGAATGTCAGAGGATCTGGGTAAATCAGGAGGGTGAATGTCAGAGGATCTGGGTAAATCAGGAGGTGTGAATGTCAGAGGATCTGGGTAAATCAGGAGGGTGAATGTCAGAGGATCTGGGTAAATCAGGAGGGGTGACATGTCAGAGGATCTGGGTAAATCAGGAGGGTGAATGTCAGAGGATCTGGGTAAATCAGGAGGGGTGAATGTCAGAGGATCTGGGTAATTCAGGAGTGGTGAAAGTCAGAGGAGCTGGGTAAAACTGGAGGGGTGAATGTCAGAGGTTCTGGTAAATCAGGAGGGTGAATGTCAGAGGATCTGGCTAAATCAGGAGGGTGAATGTCAGAGGATCTGGGTAAATGAGGATGGGTGACATGTCAGAGGATCTGGGTAAATCAGGAGGGGTGAATGTCAGAGGATCTGTGTAATTCAGGAGTGGTGAATGTCAGAGGATCTGGGTAAATCAGGAGGCGTGAATGTCAGAGGATCTGGGTAAATCAGGAGGGGTGACAGGTCAGAGGATCTGGGTAAATCAGGAGGGTGAATGTCAGAGGATCTGGGTAAATCAGGAGGGGTGAATGTCAGAGGTTCTGGTAAATCAGGAGGGTGAATGTCAGAGGATCTGGGTAAATCAGGAGGGTGAAAGTCAGAGGAGCTGGGTAAATCACAAGGGGTGAATATCAGAGGATCTGGCTAAATCAGGAGGGTGAATGTCAGAGGATCTGGGTAAATTAGGAGGGGTGAATGTCAGTGGATCTGGGTAATTCAGGAGTGGTGAATGTCAGAGGATCTGGGTAAATCAGGAGGGGTGACATGTCAGATGATCTGGGTAAATCAGGAGGGGTGAATGTCAGAGGATCTGGGTAAATCAGGAGGGGTGAATGTCAGAGGATCTGGGTAAATCAGGAGGGGTGAATGTCAGAGGATCTGGGTAAATCAGGAGGGTGAATGTCAGAGGATCTGGGTAAATCAGGAGAGGGTGAATGTCAGAGGATGTGGGTAAATGAGCAGGAGCAAATGACAGAGGATCTGGGTAAATCAGGAGGGGTGAATGTCAGAGGATCTGGGTAAATCAGGAGGGGTGACAGGTCAGAGGATCTGGGTAAATCAGGAGGGGTGAATGTCAGAGGATCTGGGTAAATCAGGAGGTGTGAATGTCAGAGGATCTGGCTAAATCAGGAGGGTGAATGTCAGAGGATCTGGGTAAATTAGGAGGGGTGAATGTCAGAGGATCTGGGTAAATCAGGAGGGGTGAATGTCAGAGGATCTGGGTAAAATCAGGAGGGTGAATGTCAGAGGATCTGGGTAAATCAGGAGGGGTGAATGTCAGAGGATCTGGGTAAATCAGGAGGGGTGACAGGTCAGAGGATCTGGGTAAATCAGGAGGGGGTGAATGTCAGAGGATCTGGGTAAATCAGGAGTGGTGACATGTCAGAGGATCTGGGTAAATCAGGAGGGTGAATGTCAGAGGATCTGGGTAAATCAGGAGGGGTGACATGTCAGAGGATCTGGGTAAATCAGGAGGGGAAACGTCAGAGGATCTGGGTAAATCAGGAGGGGGTGAATGTCAGCGGATCTGGGTAAATCAGCAGGGGTAAATGACAGAGGATCTGGGTAAATCAGCGGGGGTGAATGTCAGAGGATCTGGGTAAATCAGGAGTGGTGACAGGTCAGAGGATCTGGGTAAATCAGGAGGGGGTGAATGTCAGAGGATCTGGGTAAATCAGGAGGGGTGAATGTCAGAGGATCTGGGTAAATCATAAGGGGTGAATATCAGAGGATCTGTCTAAATCAGGAGGGTGAATGTCAGAGGATCTGGGTAAATTAGGAGGGGTGAATGTCAGAGGATCTGGGTAAATCAGGAGGGGTGAATGTCAGAGGATCTGGGTAAATCACAAGGGGTGAATGTCAGAGGATCTGGGTAAATCAGGAGGGTGAATATCAGAGGATCTGGGTAAATCAGGAGGGTGAATGTCAGAGGATCTGGGTAAATCAGGAGGGGTGAATGTCAGAGGATCTGGGTAAATCAGGAGGGGTGAATGTCAGAGGATCTGGGTAAATCAGGAGGGGTGAATGTCAGAGGATCTGGGTAAATCACAAGGGGTGAATGTCAGAGGATCTGGGTAAATCAGGAGGGGTGACAGGTCAGAGGATCTGGGTAAATCAGGAGGGTGAATGTCAGAGGATCTGGGTAAATCAGGAGGGTGAATGTCAGAGGATCTGGGTAAATCAGGAGGGGTGAATGTCAGAGGATCTGGGTAAATCAGGAGGGTGAATGTCAGAGGATCTGGGTAAATCAGGAGGGGTGAATATCAGAGGATCTGGGTAAATCAGGAGGGTGAATGTCAGAGGATCTGGGTAAATCAGGAGGGGTGAATGTCAGAGGATCTGGGTAAATCAGGAGGGGTGAATGTCAGAGGATCTGGGTAAATCAGGAGGGGTGACATGTCAGAGGATCTGGGTAAATCAGGAGGGGTGAATGTCAGAGGATCTGGGTAAATCAGGAGGGGTGAATGTCAGAGGATCTGGGTAAATCAGGAGGGGTGACATGTCAGAGGATCTGGGTAAATCAGGAGGGGTGAATGTCAGAGGATCTGGGTAAATCAGGAGGGGGTGAATGTCAGAGGATCTGGGTAAATCAGCAGGGGTAAATGACAGAGGATCTGGGTAAATCAGCGGGGGTGAATGTCAGAGGATCTGGGTAAATCAGGAGGGGTGACAGGTCAGAGGATCTGGGTAAATCAGGAGGGTGAATGTCAGAGGATCTGGGTAAATCAGGAGGTGTGAATGTCAGAGGATCTGGGTAAATCAGGAGGGTGAACGTCAGAGGATCTGGGTAAATCAGGAGGGGTGAATGTCAGAGGATCTGGGTAAATCAGGAGGGTGAATGTCAGAGGATCTGGGTAAATCAGGAGGGGTGAATGTCAGAGGATCTGGGTAAATCAGGAGGGTGAATGTCAGAGGATCTGGGTAAATCAGGAGGGGTGAATGTCAGAGGATCTGGGTAAATCAGGAGGGGTGAATGTCAGAGGATCTGGGTAAATCAGGAGGGGTGACATGTCAGAGGATCTGGGTAAATCAGGAGGGGTGAATGTCAGAGGATCTGGGTAATTCAGGAGGGGTGAATGTCAGAGGATCTGGGTAAATCAGGAGGGTGAATGTCAGAGGATCTGGGTAAATCAGGAGGGGTGAATGTCAGAGGATCTGGGTAAATCAGGAGGGGTGAATGTCAGAGGATCTGGGTAAAACAGGAGGGGGTGAATGTCAGAGGATCTGGGTAAATCAGGAGGGGGTGAATGTCAGAGGATCTGGGTAAATCACAAGGGGTGAATGTCAGAGGATCTGGGTAAATCAGGAGGGGTGACAGGTCAGAGGATCTGGGTAAATCAGGAGGGGTGAATGACAGAGGATCTGGGTAAATCAGGAGGTGTGAATGTCAGAGGATCTGGGTAAATCAGGAGGGTGAATGTCAGAGGATCTGGGTAAATCAGGAGGGGTGAATGTCAGAGGATCTGGGTAAATCAGGAGGCGTGAATGTCAGAGGATCTGGGTAAATCACAAGGGGTGAATATCAGAGGATCTGTCTAAATCAGGAGGGTGAATGTCAGAGGATCTGGGTAAATTAGGAGGGGTGAATGTCAGAGGATCTGGGTAAATCAGGAGGGGTTAAAGTCAGAGGATCTGGGTAAATCAGCAGGGGTAAATGTCAGAGGATCTGGGTAAATCAGGAGGGGTGAATGTCAGAGGATCTGGGTAAATCAGGAGTGGTGACAGGTCAGAGGATCTGGGTAAATCAGGAGGGGTGAATGTCAGAGGATCTGGGTAAATCAGGAGGGGTGAATGTCAGAGGATCTGGGTAAATCAGGAGGGGTGAATGTCAGAGGATCTGGGTAAATCAGGAGGGTGAATGTCAGAGGATCTGGGTAAATCAGGAGGGGTGAATGTCAGAGGATCTGGGTAAATCAGGAGGGGTGAATGTCAGAGGATCTGGGTAAATCAGGAGGGGGTGAATGTCAGAGGATCTGGGTAAATCAGGAGGGTGAATATCAGAGGATCTGGGTAAATCATGAGGTTGAATGTCAGAGGATCTAGGTAAATCAGGAGGGGTGAATGTCAGAGGATCTGGGTAAATCAGGAGGGGTGAATGTCAGAGGATCTGGGTAAATCAGGAGGGGTGAATGTCAGAGGATCTGGGTAAATCAGGAGGGTGAATGTCAGAGGATCTGGGTAAATCAGGAGGGGTGACAGGTCAGAGGATCTGGGTAAATCAGGAGGGTGAATTTCAGAGGATCTGGGTAATTCAGGAGTGGTGAATGTCAGAGGATCTGGATAAATCAGGAGGCGTGAATGTCAGAGGATCTGGGTAAATCAGGAGGGTGAATGTCAGAGGATCTGGGTAAATCAGGAGGGGTGAATGTCAGAGGATCTGGGTAAATCAGGAGGGTGAATGTCAGAGGATCTGGGTAAATCAGGAGGGGTGAATGTCAGAGGATCTGGGTAAATCAGGAGGGGTGAATGTCAGAGGATCTGGGTAAATCAGGAGTGGTGACAGGTCAGAGGATCTGGGTAAATCAGGAGGGGTGAATGTCAGAGGATCTGGGTAAATGAGGATGGGTGACATGTCAGAGGATCTGGGTAAATCAGGAGGGTGAATGTCAGAGGATCTGGGTAAATCAGGAGGGGTGAATGTCAGAGGATCTGGGTAAATCAGGAGGGGTTAAAGTCAGAGGATCTGGGTAATGCAGCAGGGGTAAATGTCAGAGGATCTGGGTAAATCAGGAGGGGTGAATGTCAGAGGATCTGGGTAAATCAGGAGGGGTGACATGTCAGAGGATCTGGGTAAATCAGGAGGGTGAATGTCAGAGGATCTGGGTAAATCAGCAGTGGTAACATGTCAGAGGATCTGGGTAAATCAGGAGGGTGAATGTCAGAGGATCTGGGTAAATCAGGAGGGGTGACAGGTCAGAGGATCTGGGTAAATCAGGAGGGGGTGAATGTCAGAGGATCTGGGTAAATCAGGAGGGGTGACATGTCAGAGGATCTGGGTAAATCAGGAGGGTGAATGTCAGAGGATCTGGGTAAATCAGGAGGGGTGAATGTCAGAGGATCTGGGTAAATCAGGAGGGTGAATGTCAGAGGATCTGGGTAAATCAGCAGGGGTAAATGACAGAGGATCTGGGTAAATCGGGGGGGTGAATGTCAGAGGATCTGGGTAAATCAGGAGTGGTGACAGGTCAGAGGATCTGGGTAAATCAGGATGGGGTGAATGTCAGAGGATCTGGGTAAATCAGGAGGGGTGACATGTCAGAGGATCTGGGTAAATCAGGAGGGGTGAATGTCAGAGGATCTGGGTAAATCAGGAGGGGTGAATGTCAGAGGATCTGGGTAAATCAGGAGGGTGAATGTCAGAGGATCTGGGTAAATCAGGAGGGGTGAATGTCAGAGGATCTGGGTAAATCACAAGGGGTGAATATCAGAGGATCTGGCTAAATCAGGAGGGTGAATGTCAGAGGATCTGGGTAAATTAGGAGGGGTGAATGTCAGAGGATCTGGGTAAATCAGGAGGGGTGAATGTCAGAGGATCTGGGTAAATCAGGAGGGGTGAATGTCAGAGGATCTGGGTAAATCAGGAGGGTGAATGTCAGAGGATCTGGGTAAATCAGGAGGGGTGACATGTCAGAGGATCTGGGTAAATCAGGAGGGGTGAATGTCAGAGGATCTGGGTAAATCAGGAGGGGTGACATGTCAGAGGATCTGGGTAAATCAGGAGGGTGAATGTCAGAGGATCTGGGTAAATCAGGAGGGGTGAATGTCAGAGGATCTGGGTAATTCAGGAGGGGTGAATGTCAGAGGATCTGGGTAAATGAGGATGGGTGACATGTCAGTGGATCTGGGTAAATCAGGAGGGTGAATGTCAGAGGAACTGGGTTAATCAGGAGGGGTGAATGTCAGAGGATCTGGGTAATTCAGGAGTGGTGAATGTCAGAGGATCTGGGTAAATCAGGAGGGGTGAATGTCAGAGGATCTGGGTAAATCACAAGGGGTGAATATCAGAGGATCTGGCTAAATCAGGAGGGTGAATGTCAGAGGATCTGGGTAAATCAGGAGGGGTGAATGTCAGAGGATCTGGGTAAATCAGGAGGGGTTAATGTCAAGAGGATCTGGGTAAATCAGCAGGGGTAAATGTCAGAGGATCTGGGTAAATCGGGGGGGTGAATGACATAGGATCTGGGTAAATCGGGGGGTGAATGTCAGAGGATCTGGGTAAATCAGGAGTGGTGACAGGTCAGAGGATCTGGGTAAATCAGGAGGGTGAATGTCAGAGGATCTGGGTAAATCAGAAGGGTGTGAATGTCAGAGGATGAGTGTAAATCAGGAGGGTGAATGTCAGAGTATCTGGGTAAATCAGGAGGGGTGACAGGTCGGAGGATCTGGGTAAATCAGGAGGGGGTGAATGTCAGAGGATCTGGGTAAATCAGGAGTGGTGACAGGTCAGAGGATCTGGGTAAATCAGGATGGGGTTAATGTCAGAGGATCTGGGTAAATGAGGATGGGTGACATGTCGGAGGATCTGGGTAAATCAGGAGGGTGAATGTCAGAGGATCTGGGTAAATCAGGAGCAGAGAGATTAGGGATGGAAGGTGAGTGTTTTACTCGAAAATGGAGAATTCCATGTTCATGTATTGTATTGTGGAATACCCGTGCAGAATAGGAGGCGCTATTTCTGTCTCAACCTGGACAGACATGTCGGTGTGGGAATGCTGCAGAACATGAAAATAGCTGGAATTTCAGATGCCCGTGGTAGGTGGAGTGGATGTCCACATTGAAATTGTTTCATGTTCTGTGATTGGACTCAGTGAAACGGTCTCCTGGTCTGTGATCGGACTCAGTGAAATGGTCTCCTGGTCTCTGTACAGTCTCAGTGAATCCATCACCTAGTCTGTGCACAGTCTTCTATTCCAACATTCAGATTCTTCTCTTCCAAAATCTAATACAACTGTAACATGACATCCCGATTCCTGTACTCCAACATCTGCTACAGCTGTAACACGAAGTCTTAATTCCTGTAATTCAAAATCTAGTTCAACTGTAACATGAGATCCTGAAACCTGTAATACATCATCCAGTACAGCTGTAACATGACATCCCGATTCCTGTACTCCAACGTCTGCTACAGCTGTAACACGAAGTCTTAATTCCTGTAATTCAACATCTAGTTCAACTGTGACCTGACATCCTGAAACCTGTAATACATCATCCAGTACAGCTGTGACATGACATCCCGATTGCTCTACTCCAACAACTAGAACAGCTGTAACATGAAATCCCAATTCCTGTACTCCAACATCTAGTACAGCTGTGACATGGTGACCCGATTCCTGTACTCCAACATCCAGTATTCCTGTAATATGATGACCTGATTCCTATACTCCAACATCTAGTACAGCGGTAACATGAAATACAACTTCCTATACTCCAACATCTAGAACAGCCGTAACATGCTTCCCCTATTCCTGTACTCCACCATCTAGTATAGGTGTGACATACTGCCTAGTTCCTGTACTCCGACATCTTGTACAGCTGTAACAAGACTTTCTGATTCCTGTAGTCCAACATCTGGTACAGCTGTAACATAGTGTCCCGATACCTGTACCCTAATATCTAGAACAGCTGTAACATGACGTCCCTGTTACTGTGCTCCTACATCCAGTACGGCAGTAACAAGGCATCTGGATTCCTGTAATCTAACATCTAGTATAGCTCTAATGTGACATATGAATTCCTGTACTCCAACATCTAGTACAGCCGTAACATGATGCCCCTATTCCTGTACTCCAACTCTAGAACAGCTAAACACCTCCCAATTCCTGTACTCCAACATTTAATACTGCTGTAACATGACATCCCGATACCTATTCTCCAACACCGAGTACAGCTGTAACATGATGCCCCTATTCCTGTACCCCGACATCTTGTACAGCTGTAACAAGACTTACTAATTCCTGAAATCCAACATCTAGTACAGCTGTAACCATAGGAAAACTACAGGACAGAAACAGGCCTTTTGGCCCTTCTTGGCTGTGTCGAACCATTTTCTGCTTAGTCCCACTGACCTGCACACGGACCATATCCCTCCATACACCTCCCATCCATGTATCTGTCCAATTTATTCTTAAATGTTAAAAAAGAACCCGCATTTACCACCTCGTCTGGCAGCTCATTCCATACTCCCACCACTCTCTGTGTGAAGAAGCCCCCCACTAATATTCCCTTTAAACTCCCCCCCCCCGCACCCTTAACCCATGTCCTCTGGTTTTTTTCTCCCCTTGCCTCAGTGGAAAAAGCCTGCTTGCATTCACTCTATCTATACCCATCATAATTTTATATACCTCTATCAAATCTCCCCTCATTCTTCTACGCTCCAGGGAATAAAGTCCTAACCTATTCAACCTTTCTCTGTAACTGAGTTTCTCAAGTCCCAGCAACATCCTTGTAAACCTTCCCTGCACTCTTTCAACCTTATTTATATCCTTCCTGTAATTTGGTGACCAAAACTGAACACAATACTCCAGATTCGGCCTCACCAATGCCTTATACAACCTCATCATAACATTCCAGCTCTTGTACTCAATACTTTGATTAATAAAGGCCAATGCACCAAAAGCTCTCTTTACGACCCTCTCTCCCTGTGATGCCACTTTTAGGGAATTTTGTATCTGCATTCCCAGATCCCTCTGTTCCACTGCACTCCTCAGTGCCTTACCATTAACCCTGTATGTTCTACCTTGGTTTGTCCTTCCAACGTGCAATACCTCACACTTGTCTGTATTAAACTCCATCTGCCATTTTTCAGCCCATTTTCCCAGCTGGTCCAAGTCCCTCTGCAGGCTCTGAAAACCTTCCTCACTGTCTACTACACTTCCAATCTTTGTATCATCAGCAAATTTGCTGATCCAATTTACCACATTATCATCCAGACCATTGATATAGATGACAAATAACAATGGACCCAGCACTGATCCCTGTGGCACACCACTAGTCACAGGCCTCTACTCGGAGAAGCAATTCTCTACTACCACTCTTTGGCTTTTTCCATTGAACCAATGTCTAATCCAATTTACCACCTCTCCATCTATACCTAGCGACTGAATTTTCCTAACTAACCTCCCATGCGGGACCTTGTCAAAGGCCTTACTGAAATCCATGTGGACAATATCCACTGCCTTCCCTTCATCCACTTTCCTGGTAACCTCCTCGAAAAACTCCAACAGATTGGTCAAACATGACGTACCACACACAAAGCCATGTTGACTCTCCCTAGTAAGTCCCTGTCTATCCAAATGCTTGTAGATTCTGTCTCTTAGTACTCCCTCCAATAACTTACCTACTACCGACGTTAAACTTACCGGCCTATAATTTCCCGGATTACTTTTCGATCCTTTTTTAAACAACGGAACAACATGAGCCACTCTCCAATCCTCTGGCACCTCACCTGTAGACAGCGACATTTTAAATATTTCTGCCAGAGTTCCTGCAATTTCAACACTAGTCCCCTTCAATGTCCGAGGGAACACCCTGTCAGGTCCCGGGGATTTATCCACTTTAATTTTCCTCAAGACAGCAAGCACCTCCTCCTTTTCAATCTGTACAGTTTCCATGATCTCACTACTTGTTTCCCTTAATTCCATAGACTTCATGCCAGTTTGCTTAGTAAATATAGACGCAAAAAACCTATTTAAGATCTCCCCCATTTCCTTTGGTTCTGCACAGCGACCACTCTGATCTTCAAGAGGACCAATTTTATCCCTTACAATCCTTTTGCTCTTAATATACCTGTAAAAGCTCTTTGGATTATCCTTCACTTTGACTGCCAAGGCAACCTCATGTCTTCTTTTAGCCCTCCTGATTTCTTCCTTAAGTATTTTCTTGCACTTCTTATACTCCTCAAGCACCTTATTTACTCCCTGTTTCCTATACATGTCATACAACTCCCTCTTCTTCTTTATCAGAGTTGCAATATCCCTTGAGAACCAAGGTTCCTTATTCCTATTCACTTTGCCTTTAATCCTGACAGGAACATACAAACTCTGCACTCTCAAAATTTCTCCTTTGAAGGCTTCCCACCTACCAATCACATCCTTGCCAGAGAACAACCTATCCCAATCCACGTTTATATATCCTTTCTCATTTCTTCAAATTAGACCTTCTTCCAGTTCAGAACCTCAACCCTAGGACCAGATCTATCCTTGTCCATGATCAAGTTGAAACTAATGGTGTTATGATCACTGGAACCAAAGTGCTCCCCTACACAGATTTCCGTCACTTGTCCTAACTCGTTTCCTAACAGGAGATCCAATATTGCACCCCCTCTGGTTGGTCCCTCTATATATTGATTTAGAAAACTTTCCTGAACACATTTTACAAACTCTAAACCATCTAGACCCCTAACAGTATGGGAGTCCCAATCAATTTATGGAAAATTAAAATCCCCTACCACCACAACTTTATGTTTCCTGCAGTTGCCTGCTATCTCTCTGCAGATTTGCTCTTCCAATTCTCGTTGACTATTGGGTGGTCTGTAATACAATCCCACTAATGTGGCCATACCTTTTCTGTTTCTCAGCTCCACCCATAAGGACTCAGTAGACAAGCCCTCTAATCTGTCCTGCCTGAGCACTGCTGTAATATTTTCCCTAACAAGCAATGCTACTCCCTCGCCTTTCATTCCTCTGCCTCGATCACATCTGAAACATCGGAACCCTGGAATATTAAGCTGCCAGTCCTGCCCCTCCTGTAGCCAAGTTTCACTAATTGCTATAACGTCATAATTCCACATGTCAATCCACGCCCTCAACTCATCCGCCTTCCCCGCAATACTCCTAACATTGAAATATATACACCTCAGAAGACTTTTACCACCACTCACAACCTTTCTATTAGCGGATTTGCTTGAACTTTTAACATCATTTATTTTCACCCCAGCCACACTGTCAGCTCTGGCACTCTGGTTCCCATCCCCCTGCAAATCTAGTTTAAAGCCTCCCCAATAGCACTAACAAACCTCCCTGAAAGGATATTGGTCCCCCTGTAGTTCAAGGGCAACCCGCCTCTCTTGTACAGATCCCACCTGCCCCAGAAGAGGTCCCAATGATCCTGAAATCTGAAACCCTGCTCCCTACACCAGTTCCTCAGCCACTTGTTCATCCTCCAGAGCATCCTATTCCTACCCTCACTGGCACGTAGCACAGGTAGAAATCCTGAGATTGCCACCCTCGAGGTCCTGCTTTTCAACTTCCTACCAAGCTCTCTATACTCACTGTCCAGGACCTCCTCACTCTTCCTTGCTATGTCATTGGTACCGATGTGCACCACGACATCTGGCTGATCACCCTTCCACTTCAGAATGTCATGCAATCGATCAGAGACATCCTTGACCCTGGCACCCGGGAGGCAACAAACCATCCTGGATTCTCTGTCACGACCACAGAACCTCCTTTCTGTACCTCTAACTATCGAGTCCCCTATCACTACTGCTCTCCTCTTTTTCCACCCTCCCTTCTGCACTGCAGAGCCAGACTCAGTGCCAGAGATCCGGCTACTGCAGCTTGTCCCAGGTAAGTCATCCCCCACAACAGTATCCAATGCGGTATACTTGTTGTTGAGGGGAACATGACATCCCAATCCCTGTAATAGAGCATTTTGTACAGATGTTACATGGTGTCCCGATTCCTGTACTCCAACATCTGGTACAGCTGTAACATACCATCCTGATGCCTGTACCCTAATATCTAGAACAGCTGTAACATGATGCCCTTATTCCTGTACTCCAACTCTAGAATAGCTGTAACATGACGTCCCAGTTCCTGTACTCCAAAACCTAGAACAGCTGTAACCATAAGACCATAAGACAAAGGAGCAGAAGTCGGCCATTTGGCCCATCGAGTCTGCTCCGCTATTTTATCATGAGCTGATCCATTCTCCCATTTAGTCCCACTCTCCTGCCTTCTCACCATAACCTTTGATGCCCTGGCTACTCAGATACCTATCAATCTCTGCCTTAAATACACCCAATGACTTGACCTCCACTGCTGCCCATGGCAACAAATTCCACAGATTCACCACCCTCTGGCTGAAAAAATTTCTTCGCATCTCTGTTCCGAATGGGCGCCCTTCAATCCTTAAGCCATGTCCTCTCGTACTGGACTCCCCCACTATGGGAAACAATTTGGCCACATCCACTCTGTCCATGCCTTTCAACATTCAAAATGTTTCTATGAGGTCCCCTCTCATTCTTCTAAACTCCAAGGAGCACAGTCCAAGAGCGGACAAACGTTCCTCATATGTTAACCCTCTCATTCCCGGAATCATTCTAGTGAATCTACACTGAATCCTCTCCAACATCAGCACATCCTTTCTTAAATAAGGAGCCCAAAACTGCCCACAGTACTCCAAGTGAGGTCTCACCAGCGCCTTATAGAGCCTCAACATCACTTCCCTGCTCCTATACTCTATTCCTCTAGAAATGAATGCAAACATTGCATTCGGCTTCTTCACAACTGACTCAACCTGGAGGTTAAACTTAAGGGTATCCTGCACGAGGACTCCCAAGTCCTGTTGCATCTCAGAACTTTGAATCTTTCTCCATTTAAATAATAGTCTGCCCGTTTATTACTTCTGCCAAAGTGCATTACCATACACTTTTCAACATTGTACTTCATTTGCCACTTCTTTGCCCATTCTTCCAATCTATCCAAGTCTCTCTGCAGACTCTCTGTTTCCTCAGCACTACCAGCCCCTCCACCTATCTTCGTATCGTCAGCAAACTTAGCCACAAAACCATCTATTCCATAATCCAAATCGTTGATGTACAAAGTAAAAAAAAAAAGCAGCCCCAACACAGACCACTGTGGAACACCACTGGTAACCAGCAGCCAACCAGAATGGGATCCCTTTATTCCCACTCTCTGTTTCCTGCCAATCAGCCAACGCTCTATCCATGTATGTAACTTTCCCTTTTGATGGGCTTTTATCTTGTTAAGTAGCCTCATGTGTGGCACCTTGTCAAAGGCCTTCTGAAAATCCAAATACACAACATCCACTGCATCTCCCTTGTCTAGCCTACTTGTAATTTCCTCAAAAAATTGCAATAGGTTTGTCAGGCAGAATTTTCCTTTAAGTAAACCATACTGAGTTCTGCCTTACTTGTCATATGCCTCCAGGTACGCTGTAATCTCATCCTTGACATGACATCCCGATTCCTGTACTCCAACACTGAGTACAGCTGGAGTATGACATCCCAATTCCTGTACTCTAACACCTAGTACAGCTGTAACATGTCATCCCAATCCCTGTACTCTAACACCTAGTACAGCTGTAACATGACACCCTGATTTTTAAAAAATTTATATTATTTGATTTTTATTACCTGAGGGGATATCATTCCACATCCAAATTTATTTGTTTTTTTGAAGGATTTGTCAATCATTATTTGACCATTAGTCTTGTAAACTGTCAGAAAATTCACTTATCAATTAAAGTCAAAGCCAAAGTTTTTGCCAAAGGCTCCAGGTCAAAGCCAAAGGCCAGCACCGTAGTGTCGCCGTTTCATAATGCTTTACCACACCAGTGACTGGAAGATGGGGGTTCAATTTCCGTTACTGACTGTAAGGAGATTGTATGTCTCTTCTATAGGTTCCTCTAGGTGCTTCAGATTCCTCCTACATTCCAAAGACATATGGCTTAGGGTTAGTAAGCTATGAGCATGCTATGTAGAGGGCTGCCTCCACTACATTCTTGGATTGTGTTGGTCGTTGATGCAAATAATGCATTTCACTCTGTTCTTATATGTCAATGTACGTCTTACAAATTAAGCTAATCTTTATCTCTAGTATCAAGGTTATTGTCATGTGCAGTAATACATTGATCACAGGTGTAATAAAAAAATGTACTTTCTGCAGGATCACAGGTACAAAGCATGATATAAACAACATTGAAAAGAAACACATTCATTAAGCACAATATTTACAAGAAAGAACACAATTAGAGCAGTCATTTAAACCTTACAATTAAAACCTCATGAAATAAAAGGTGAGACTTTCAGGATTTTACAAGAAGATCAGTTTGCTTTGTAAAGGATTGAAACAGCGTGACAGAGGAATCCTGACTCATTCACAACAACTTGAAGGTTGCTGCATTAACTTCGCAAGTGTGAAGATCCAGAGTGGATGAGAATGATCAGGATGGGATGTGCTGGCTGGTGATGGGTTAATGCCAATGCTTCCAGAATGATCATGGGCAAACCTTTCACTGTTCACTGGAGTAGAAGATCTCTGGTGGGGGAGTTCAGTTAGGATACCCAGCTCCTCAGAAACTAATCACTTGGGGTGTAGGGAAGAGAGGTGGGGAGGGTAGGGAGGGTGAGCTGGAGACAAAGGCAGTGATCCATCTTTGAGGAAAGGGTAGTGTGGCTGATGGGGAGTTCCAGTCCAGGTTAGGAGGTCCACAGATCAAGTAATCATCCCAAAAATTGGACATCAGGGCTTTCTCTAGTCTTGGATCTAGTTGACAGCTATTGATTCGAGGATGGTGGGGGGCATTCCCATCCCTACCCCACCAGCTCAGATTACTGGGTATCTGAACCAACTGGCTGTATGGATCACCAAGACATTTTTGCAGCATGGAGGGAAGGGAAGGAGGAGGCAGCCACAGTTAAAACTGGATGAAGATTTTAACATCAAGATGGAGATGTTGCCCAGCTGTCTCAGTGATGGTCAGGGTGTGGTGTTCAGCGTGGGGGTGAATGTGACAAAATTAAAAATGGAGTGGTTCCTGAACACAGGATAATTTTATTCTTTTCAAGTGGCCACAGAGTAACATCTCATGAACAACCAGTCAGGCCATACTCCCAACCATTGCTTATGTTATGGTATTTATTTACACCATCTCTATTCAGGAATGCAACAAGATAAGAGCAATACCCTGGAGATCCATGGTGAATTGACACATTTAGAAAGTTTCAATTCACACATTTAGGTTTTGATTTCCTGTAAAACAATTAAATCTGCTGCTGAGGCCTGGGGAGCCCAAAGACACAGAGAAGATGGTTTTGGGTGGCACAGTACAGTCCTAGTTTGGTTAGAAGCAGACTCCTGAGTCTAAGGTGAGGTGAGTTCTGTTCCTACACAAGAAATTGCTTGACTTTTACCAGAATAAAAAAACCGAATGTGAAATGAACTGCTCACTTTCAGAGAGAGTGGGCTTGCACTTTTTAATTACTGTTGATGGGCTAATCAAATGAAAGTGTGTTTTACAGCTGTTCTCAGAAATTCATTTCCACGTGATGTCAGGTTCTGACTGATGGGTCTGCCTCGCACCTAAGCTCAAGCTGATTGGCCTCAAGAAAGACTCTGCTCTGCCCTGCCCTGCCCTCAGCACCTCCTTTGTCATTCTCACTGGAATATTAGTTCACCTCACCACCAATAAGCCTCCCACTGGGCCGGTATCAGTCGATAGGATGAGCAGGAAACAGTACAAACTCTGTCACCTCCACTCAAGGTCACCCCGGGCTCACACACAAAGCTGTATTATACACACGTTCTCTCCAACTTGTCATGGCTTGGACACGCATGCCTGAATGACCCGGAGATCTATGTTGGCTGGAGTCAGGGCTTTATGCTTTGACTCTTGGTAGGATCACCCATACCAAACAGGTCGAAAGGTAGAGAAAAGACTAAGAGTGGTCCATCGGCCCTTCAGGTTCAGGGGTTCAGCTCAGGACTAACAAACCTGACCGGTAAAACAAAATTGTTACAGAAACAGCAATGAAAAATCCTTCTACATCTGAGTGTGACAGTATTCCTGAGCCTCCACCCTGGGCTTCCATGATTGACAGTAATGACAATGGAGAGAGGGGTACTGAGATGATAAATGGACCCCTGACACCACCATAAATGGAGGACCTTCATTGCTGCCCCTAAATAAATACCCAATTTACATCGGCGGTGCGTAAGTGGAACAGGTCAAAAGCTTTAAGTTCCTCGGGGTCAATATCACAAATGACCTGACTTGGCCCAACCAAGCAGAGTTCACTGCCAAGAAGGCCCACCAGCGCCTTTACTTCCTAAGAAAACTAAAGAAATTTGGCCTGTCCCCTAAAACCCTCACTAATTTTTATAGATACACCATAGAAAGCATTCTTCTAGGGTGCATCACAACCTGATATGGAAGTTGCCCTGTCCAAGACCGAAAGAAGCTGCAGAAGATCGTGAACACTGCGCAGCACATCACACAAACCAATCTTCCGTCCTTGGACTCACTTTACACCGCACGCTGTCGGAGCAGTGCTGCCGGGATAATCAAGGACACAACCCACCCAGCCTTCACACTTTTCGTCCCTCTTCCCTCCGGGAGAAGGCTCAGGAGCTTGAGGAATAATTCGGCCAGATTTGGGAACAGCTTCTTTCCAACTGTGATAAGACTGCTGAACGGATCCTGACCCGGATCTGGGCCATACCCTCCAAATATCCGGACCTGCCTCTCGGTTTTTTTGCACTACCTTACTTCCCATTTTTTTATTTTCTATTTATGATTCATAATTGAAATTTTTAATATTTATTATCGATTTGTAATCCAGGGAGCGGGAAGCGCAGAATCAAATATCGCTATGATGATTGTACGTTCTAGTATCAATTGTTTGGTGACAATAAAGTATAAAGTATAAAAGTATAAAGTATAATATTGCCAGAGATGGAGGACATTCATTGTTGCCCTAAGTGCCAGTGGCGTCACAGGCAGTGAGTAATACACGTGTTCAGTAATACACGGGTCCCGCGTCACAGGCAGTGAGTAATACACGTGTTCAGTAATACACGGGTCCCGCGTCACAGGCAGTGAGTAATACACGTGTTCAGTAATACACGGGTCCCGCGTCACAGGCAGTGAGTAATACACGTGTTCAGTAATACACGGGTCCCGCATCACAGGCAGTGAGTAATACACGTGTTCAGTAATACACAGGTCCCGCGTCACAGGCAGTGAGTAATACACGTGTTCAGTAATACACGGGTCCCGCGTCACAGGCAGTGAGTAATACACGTGTTCAGTAATACACGGGTCCCGCGTCACAGGCAGTGAGTAATACACGTGTTCAGTAATACACGGGTCCTGCGTCACAGACAGTGAGTAATACACGTGTTCAGTAATACACGGGTCCCGCATCACAGGCAGTGAGTAATACACGTGTTCAGTAATACACAGGTCCCGCGTCACAGGCAGTGAGTAATACACGTGTTCAGTAATACACGGGTCCCGCGTCACAGGCAGTGAGTAACACACGCGTTCAGTAATACATGTGACCCACATCACAGGCAGTGAGTAATACACGTGTTCAGTAATACACGGGTCCCGCGTCACAGGCAGTGAGTAATACACGTGTTCAGTAATACACGGGTCCGGCGTCACAGGCAGTGAGTAATACACGTGTTCAGTAATACACGGGTCCCGCGTCACAGGCAGTGAGTAATACACGTGTTCAGTAATACACGGGCCCGCGTCACAGGCAGTGAGTAATACACGGGTCCCGCGTCACAGGCAGTGAGTAATACGTGTTCAGTAATACACGGGTCCCGCGTCACAGGCAGTGAGTAACACACGTGTTCAGTAATACCCGGGTCCCACGTCACAGGCAGTGAGTAATACACGTGTTCGGCGTCACAGGCAGTGAGTAATACACGTGTTCGGCGTCACAGGCAGTGAGTAACACACATGTTCAGAGGCTGAGCTCCATGTTGTTGGACACTGAAAGAAGTGAGAAGGTGGCCCTTAAAGGGGACTGCAGCACAGGAATAAGTCCCTCAGAACGAATCATCCATGTTGGCTATGATGTCAATCAAGCTAGTCTCATTTACCTATGTTTGGACCATGCCCCTCTAAACCCCTCCTGTCCGTATACTTACCAAATGTCTCTTAAATATTGTTATTGTACATGCCTCAACCACTTCCTCTGCTAGCTTGCTCCAGATACGCACCACCCTCTGCTTAAAGAAGTTGCCCCTCAGATTCCTTTTTAATCTTTCCCATCTCACCTTAAATGCATGCCCTCATGGACTTAATTCGCCTTCCCTGGGAGAAGAAAGAGTGTGTGTCTTCACTCTATCTATGCCCCTCATGCCTTTACGTACCTCGATAAGAAGTTTTATATAGCTCAGTCTCTAACGCTCCGAGGAATAGCATCCTCACGCAACAACCTGCCCCAGTAACTAACGTCCTCAGGTTAAACATCTGGATGATAAAGGCACTTCATCACCTTCCCTTCTCTCCATCACCTCAGTGATGAACTACACTGCACTGGCACCAGCAATGAATGTTTGAGGAAAAGCATATAAAATGATCAAGACCCATTACAGCAATGATTGTCCCAGTCCCATCCCCATCCCTCCTTCTGCCCCAGAGATTTTGTTTTACCCTGAAAAGGTAAGACAGCCACTTTCATCACATCCAATGGGTAGGAACCGGTCAACTATCAACTAATGGAGAAATCCACATTTACTGCACTCACCCAGGCCCAACAAATGCTGCCTCTCCACCCTAACTATTGGTGCTATATTAGAACAGAACTCTGTAAAAGGGAGGGCCATAGGAGCTCCTGAGAGACAGGGTGGCGAAAAAGGCATTTGCATACTGACCTTCATCAGTCTGGTTATTGAATACATTCATGATGATGATGATGAGATAGTGCATAATGCTGTAGCTCTACAGGCCATTGAGCTGGAAAGAGTGCAGAAAAGGTGTGTGACAATATTGCCAGGACGAGACAAACAAAGTCACAGAGAGTTTGAGCAGACTAGGACTTCATTTGAAACTTGAGGAGTGACCCATAGAGATACGGGTGGCAAGGTCGTGCAGCAGTTAGCTCAATTTTGTAGAGAGTGGGGGTCAGAGTTCAGGGTTCAATCCTGGCGGTTGTATGTTCTCCCTTAGAAAGCCTGTCTTTTCACTGGGTGCTCTGGTTTCCTCCAAAGGTCAAAGACGTACTGGTGTGAGGGTCAAAGATGTACCAAGAGTAGGTCAAAGATGTATAGTGAGTAGGTCAAAGATGTACTGGTGTGTAGGTCAAAGACGTACCGGTGAGTCAGGTCAAAGACGAATGGAGTGTAGGTCGAAGACGTACCAAGAGTACGTTAAAGATGTACCGGTGTGTAGGTCAAAGATGGACCGATGAGTAGGTCAAAGACGAACGGTGAGTAGGTCAAAGACCAATGGAGTGTAGGTCAAAGGAGTACCGGTGTATAGGTCAAAGAAGAACGTTGTGTGGGTCAAAGACGAACGGTGAGTAGGTCTAGGACGTAACGATGTTTACGTCACAGATGTACCGGTGAGTAGGTCAAAGTCGTACCGGTGAGTAGTTCAAAGTCGTACTGGTGAGTAGTTCAAAGACATACCGGTGTGTAGGTCAAAGGCGTTTAGTGAGTAGGTCAAAGACGTACCGGTGAGTAGGTCAAAGACGAACGGTGTGTAGGTCGAAGACGTACCAAGATTACGTTAAAGATGTACCAGTGTGTAGGTCAAAGACGAACGGTGAGTAGGTCAAAGGCGTACCGGTGTGCAAGTCAAAGATGTACCGGTGAGTAGGTCAAAGACGTAACGGTGAGTAGGTCAAAGACGTAACGGTGAGTAGGTCAAAGACGTAATGGTGTTTACATCACAGATGTACCGGTGAGTAGGTCAAAGTCGTACCAGTGAGTAGTTCAAAGTCGTACCGGTGTGTAGGTCAAAGACATACGGGTGAGTAGGTCACAGATGTACCGGTGAGTAGGTCAAAGTCGTACCAGTGAGTAGTTCAAAGTCGTACCGGTGTGTAGGTCAAAGGTGTTTAGTGAGCAGGTCAAAGACGTACCGGTGAGTAGGTCAAAGACGAACGGTGTGTAGGTCAAAGACGTACCGGTGAGTAGGTCAAAGACGAACGGTGTGTAGGTCGAAGACGTACCGGTGTGTAGGTCAAAGACGAACGGTGTGTAAGTCAAAGATGTACCGGTGCGTAGGTCAAAGACAAATGGTGTGTAGGTCAAGGACGTACCAGTGAGTAGGTCAAAGACGTAGCAGTGTGTAGGTCAAAGACGAACGGTGTGTGGGTCAAAGACGAACGGTGGGCAGGTCAAAGGCCTACCGGTGTGTAGATCAAAGATGTACCAGTGTGTAGGTCAAAGGCAAACGGTGTGTAGGTTAAAGATGTAGGGTGTGCAGGTCAAAGGCGTACCAAGAGTAGGTCAAAGACGTATAGTGTGTAGCTCAAAGACGTACCGGTGAGTAGGTCAAAGACGAACGGTGTGTAGGTCAAAGACGTACTGGTGAGTAGGTCAAAGACGTACCGGTGTGCAAGTCAAAGATGTACCGGTGTGTAGGTCAAAGATGAACGGTGAGTAGGTCAAAGACGAATGGTGTGTAGGTCAAAGACGTACCAACAGTAGGTCAAAGACATACCGGTGTGTAGGTCAAAGGTGTTTAGTGAGCAGGTCAAAGATGTACCGGTGAGTAGGTCAAAGACGAACGGTGTGTAGGTCAAAGGCGCATACTCAGTAGCTCAAAGGCGTCACGGTGAGTAGGTCAAAGACGTACCGGTGTGTAGGTCAAAGACGTACCAACAGTAGATCAAAGACATACCGGTGTGTAGGTCAAAGGTGTTTAGTGAGCAGGTCAAAGATGTACCGGTGAGTAGGTCAAAGACGTACCAAGAGTAGGTTAAAGATGTACCGGTGTGTACGTCAAAGATGAACGGTGAGTAGGTCAAAGACGAACAGTGTGCAGTTCAAAGGCGTACCGGTGCGTAGGTCAAAGACATACCGGTGAGTAGGTCAACGGCGTACCGGTGTGTAGGGCAAAGATGAATGGTGTGTAAGTCAAAGACGAACCGGTGTGTAGGTCAAAGACGTACCAACAGTAGGTCAAAGACATACCGGTGTGTAGGTCAAAGGTGTTTAGTGAGCTGGTCAAAGATGTACCGGTGAGTAGGTTAAAGACATACCGGCGTGTACGTCAAAGATGAACGGTGAGTAGGTCAAAGATGAACAGTGTGCAGTTCAAAGGCGTACCGGAGTGTAGGTCAAAGACGAATGGTGTGTAAGTCAAAGGCGTACCGGAGTGTAGGTCAAAGACGAATGGTGTTTAAGTCAAAGACGAACCGGTGTGTAGGTCAAAGACGAACGGTGTGTAGGTCAAAGACGAACTGTGTGTAGGTCAAAGACATAGCGGTGTGTAGGTCAAAGACGAATGGAGTGTAGGTTAAAGACGAATGGTGTGTAGGTCAAAGACGAACGCTGAGTAGGTCAAAGTCAAATGGTGTGTAGGTCAAAGATGTACTGGTGAGTAGGTCAATGACGAATGGTGTGTAGGTCAAAGACGAATGGTGAGTAGGTCAAAGACAAATGGTGTGTAGGTCAAGGACGTACCAGTGAGTAGGTCAAAGACGTAGCAGTGTGTAGGTCAAAGACGAACGGTGTGTGGGTCAAAGACGAACGGTGAGTAGATCAAAGATGTACCGGTGTGTAGGTCAAAGGCGAACGGTGTGTAGGTTAAAGACGTACCGCTGTGTAGGTCAAAGATGTACGGTGTGCAGGTCAAAGGCGTACCAAAAGTAGGTCAAAGACGTATAATGAGTAGGTCAAAGACAAACGGTGTGTCAGTCAAAGATGAATGGGGAGTATGTCAAAGACATAGCAGTGTGTAGGTCAAAGACGAATGGAGTGTAGGTTAAAGACGAACGCTGAGTAGGTGAAAGTCAAATGGTGTGTAGGTCAAAGATGTACTGGTGAGTAGGTCAAAGACAAATGGTGTGTAGGTCAAAGACGTACCAGTGAGTAGGTCAAAGATGTACTGGTGAGTAGGTCAAAGACGAACGGTGTGTAGGTCAAAGACGAACGGTGAGAAGGTCAAAGACAAATGGTGTGTAGGTCAAAGACGTACCGGTGAGTAGGTCAAAGACGTAGCAGTGTGTAGGTCAAAGACGAACGGTGTGTGGGTCAAAGACGAACAGTGGGCAGGTCAAAGGCCTACCGGTGTGTAGATCAAAGACGTACCAGTGTGTAGGTCAAAGGCAAACGGTGAGTAGATTAAAGATGTACCGGTGTGTAGGTCAAAGGCGAATGGTGTGTAGGTTAAAGACGTACCGCTGTGTAGGTCAAAGATGTACGGTGTGCAGGTCAAAGGCGTACCAAAAGTAGGTCAAAGACGTATAATGAGTAGGTCAAAGACAAACGGTGTGTAGGTCAAAGACGAACGGTGTGTAGGTCAAAGATGAATGGAGTGTAGGTCAAAGACGAATGGTGTGTAGGTCAAAGACGGATGGTGTGTAGGTCAAAGACGAACGGTGAGTAGGTCAAAGACAAATGGTGTGTAGGTCAAAGACGTACCGGTGTGTACGTCAAAGATGAACGGTGAGTAGGTCAAAGATGAACAGTGTGCAGTTCAAAGGCGTACCGGTGCGTAGGTCAAAGACGAATGGTGTGTAGGTCAAAGGCGTACCGGTGTGTAGGTCAAAGACGAACGGTGTGTAGGTCAAAGACGTACCGGCGAGTAGGTCAAAGAGGTACTGGTGTGTAGGTCAAAGACGAACGGTGTGTCGGTCAAAGATGAACGGGGAGTAGGTCAAAGACATAGCGGTGTGTAGGTCAAAGACGAACGCTGTGTAGGTCAAAGGCGTACCGGTGTGTAGGTCAAAGACGAATGGTGTGTAGGTCAAAGACGTACCAACAGTAGGTCAAAGACATACCGGTGTGTAGGTCAAAGGTGTTTAGTGAGCAGGTCAAAGATGTACCAGTGAGTAGGTCAAAGACGTACCGGTGAGTAGGTCAAAGACGTACCAAGAGTAGGTCAAAGACGTACCGGTGAGTAGGTCAAAGACGTACCAAGAGTAGATTAAAGACGTACCAGTGTGTACGTCAAAGATGAACGGTGAGTAGGTCAAAGACAAATGGGGAGTAGGTCAAAGACATAGCGGTGTGTAGGTCAAAGACGAATGGAGTGTAGGTTAAAGACGAATGGTGTGTAGGTCAAAGATGAATGCTGAGTAGGTCAAAGTCAAATGGTGTGTAGGTCAAAGATGTACTGGTGAGTAAGTCAATGACGAATGGTGTGTAGGTCAAAGACGAACCGTGAGTAGGTCAAAGACAAATGGTGTGTAGGTCAAGGACGTACCAGTGAGTAGGTCAAAGACGTAGCAGTGTGTAGGTCAAAGACGAATGGTGTGTGGGTCAAAGACGAACGAGTGAGTAGATCAAAGATGTACCGGTGAGTAGGTCAAAGGCGAATGGAGTGTAGGTTAAAGACGAATGGTGTGTAGGTCAAAGACGAACGGTGAGTAGGTCAATGACGAATGGTGTGTAGGTCAAAGACGAACGGTGAGTAGGTCAAAGACAAATGGTGTGTAGGTCAAGGACGTACCAGTGAGTAGGTCAAAGACGTAGCAGTGTGTAGGTCAAAGACGAACGGTGTGTGGGTCAAAGACGAACGGTGAGTAGATCAAAGATGTACCGGTGTGTAGGTCAAAGGCGAACGGTGTGTAGGTTAAAGACGTACCACTGTGTAGGTCAAAGATGTACGGTGTGCAGGTCAAAGGCGTACCAAAAGTAGGTCAAAGACGTATAATGAGTAGGTCAAAGACAAACGGTGTGTAGGTCAAAGACGAACGGTGTGTAGGTTAAAGACGAATGGGGAGTATGTCAAAGACATAGCGGTGTGTAGGTCAAAGACGAATGGAGTGTAGGTTAAAGACGAATGGTGTGTAGGTCAAAGACGAATGGTGTGTAGGTCAAAGACGAACGCTGAGTAGGTGAAAGTCAAATGGTGTGTAGGTCAAAGACGAATGGTGTGTAGGTCAAAGACGAACGCTGAGTAGGTGAAAGTCAAATGGTGTGTAGGTCAAAAATGTACTGGTGAGTAGGTCAAAGACGAACGGTGTGTAGGTCAAAGACGAACGGTGAGAAGGTCAAAGACAAATGGTGTGTAGGTCAAAGACGTACCGGTGAGTAGGTCAAAGACGTAGCAGTGTGTAGGTCAAAGACGAACGGTGTGTGGGTCAAAGACGAACAGTGGGCAGGTCAAAGGCCTACCGGTGTGTAGATCAAAGACGTACCAGTGTGTAGGTCAAAGGCAAACGGTGAGTAGATCAAAGATGTACCGGTGTGTAGGTCAAAGGCGAACGGTGTGTAGGTTAAAGACGTACCGCTGTGTAGGTCAAAGATGTACGGTGTGCAGGTCAAAGGCGTACCAAAAGTAGGTCAAAGACGTATAATGAGTAGGTCAAAGACAAACGGTGTGTAGGTCAAAGACGAACGGTGTGTAAGTCAAAGGTGAATGGAGTGTAGGTCAAAGACGAATGGTGTGTAGGTCAAAGACGAATGGTGTGTAGGTCAAAGACGGATGGTGTGTAGGTCAAAGACGAACGGTGAGTAGGTCAAAGACAAATGGTGTGTAGGTCAAAGACGTACCGGTGTGTACGTCAAAGATGAACGGTGAGTAGGTCAAAGATGAACAGTGTGCAGTTCAAAGGCGTACCGGTGCGTAGGTCAAAGACATACCGGTGAGTAGGTCAACGGCGTACCGGTGTGTAGGTCAAAGACTTACCGGAGTGTAGGTCAAAGACGAATGGTGTGTAGGTCAAAGACGTACCAACAGTAGGTCAAAGACATACCGGTGTGTAGGTCAAAGGTGTTTAGTAAGCAGGTCAAAGATGTACCAGTGAGTAGGTCAAAGACGTACTGGTGTGTAGGTCAAAGACGTACCAAGAGTAGGTCAAAGACGTACCGGTGAGTAGGTCAAAGACGTACCAAGAGTAGATTAAAGACGTACCGGTGTGTACGTCAAAGATGAACGGTGAGTAGGTCAAAGACGAACAGTGTGCAGTTCAAAGGCGTACCGGTGCATAGGTCAAAGACATACCGGTGAGTAGGTCAACGGCGTACCGGTGTGTAGGTCAAAGACGTACCAACAGTAGGTCAAAGACATACCGGTGTGTAGGTCAAAGGTGTTTAGTGAGCAGGACAAAGATGTACCGGTGAGTAGGTCAAAGATGAACGGTGTGTAGGTCAAAGACGTTACGGTGAGTAGGTCAAAGACGTACCGGTGTGTAGGTCAAAGATGTACCAACAGTAGATCAAAGACATACCGGTGTGTAGGTCAAAGATGTACCAACAGTAGATCAAAGACATACCGGTGTGTAGGTCAAAGGTGTTTAGTGAGCAGGTCAAAGATGTACCGATGTGTAGGTCAAAGACGTACCAAGAGTAGGTTAAAGACGTACCGGTGTGTACGTCAAAGATGAACGGTGAGTAGGTCAAAGACGAACGGTGTGCAGTTCAAAGGCGTACTGGTGCGTAGGTCAAAGACTTACCGGAGTGTAGGTCAAAGACGAATGGTGTGTAGGTCAAAGGCGTTCCGGTGTGTAGGGCAAAGATGAATGGTGTGTAAGTCAAAGATGAACCGGTGTGTAGGTCAAAGACGTACCAACAGTAGGTCAAAGACATACCGGTGTGTAGGTCAAAGGTGTTTAGTGAGCAGGTCAAAGATGTACCGGTGAGTAGGTTAAAGACATACCGGTGTGTACGTCAAATTTGAACGGTGAGTAGGTCAAAGACGAACAGTGTGCAGTTCAAAGGCGTACCGGAGTGTAGGTCAAAGACAAATGGTGTGTAAGTCAAAGACGAACCGGTGTGTAGGTCAAAGACGAACGGTGTGTAGGTCAAAGACAAATGGAGTGTAGGTTAAAGACGAATGGTGTGTAGGTCAAAGACGAATGCTGAGTAGGTCAAAGTCAAATGGTGTGTAGGTCAAAGATGTACCGGTGAGTAGGTCAATGACGAATGGTGTCTAGGTCAAAGACGAATGGTGAGTAGGTCAAAGACGTAGCAGTGTGTAGGTCAAAGACGAACGGTGTGTGGGGCAAAGGCGAACTGGGAGTAGGTCAAAGACATAGCGGTGTATAGGTCAAAGACGAACGGTGTGTAGGTCAAAGACAAATGGTGTGTAGGTCAAAGACGTACCGGTGTGTACGTCAAAATGAACAGTGAGTAGGTCAAAGACGAACAGTGTGCAGTTCAAAGGCGTACTGGTGCGTAGGTCAAAGACTTACCGGAGTGTAGGTCAAAGACGAATGGTGTGTAGGTCAAAGGCGTACCGGTGTGTAGGTCAAAGACGAACGGTGTGTAGGTCAAAGACGAACGGTGAGTAGGTCAAAGACGAACGGTGTGTAGGTCAAAGACGTACCGGTGTGTACGTCAAAATGAACGGTGAGTAGGTCAAAGATGAACAGTGTGCAGTTCAAAGGCGTACCGGTGCGTAGGTCAAAGACATACCGGTGAGTAGGTCAACGGCGTACCGGTGTGTAGGTCAAAGACTTACCGGAGTGTAGGTCAAAGACGAATGGTGTGTAGGTCAAAGACGTACCAACAGTAGGTCAAAGACATACCGGTGTGTAGGTCAAAGGTGTTTAGTGAGCAGGTCAAAGATGTACCAGTGAGTAGGTTAAAGACGTACTGGTGTGTAGGTCAAAGACGTACCAAGAGTAGGTCAAAGACGTACCGGTGAGTAGGTCAAAGACGTACCAAGAGTAGATTAAAGACGTACCGGTGTGTACGTCAAAGATGAACGGTGAGTAGGTCAAAGACGAACAGTGTGCAGTTCAAAGGCGTACCGGTGCATAGGTCAAAGACATACCGGTGAGTAGGTCAACGGCGTACCGGTGTGTAGGTCAAAGACTTACCGGAGTGTAGGTCAAAGGTGTTTAGTGAGCAGGTCAAAGATGTACCGGTGAGTAGGTCAAAGATGAACGGTGTGTAGGTCAAAGACGTTACGGTGAGTAGGTCAAAGACGTACCGGTGTGTAGGTCAAAGATGTACCAACAGTAGATCAAAGACATACCGGTGTGTAGGTCAAAGGTGTTTAGTGAGCAGGTCAAAGATGTACTGATGTGTAGGTCAAAGACGTACCAAGAGTAGGTTAAAGACGTACCGGTGTGTACGTCAAAGATGAACGGTGAGTAGGTCAAAGACGAACGGTGTGCAGTTCAAAGGCGTACTGGTGCGTAGGTCAAAGACTTACCGGAGTGTAGGTCAATGACGAATGGTGTGTAGGTCAAAGGCGTTCCGGTGTGTAGGGCAAAGATGAATGGTGTGTAAGTCAAAGATGAACTGGTGTGTAGGTCAAAGACGTACCAACAGTAGGTCAAAGACATACCGGTGTGTAGGTCAAAGGTGTTTAGTGAGCAGGTCAAAGATGTACCGGTGTGTAGGTTAAAGACATACCGGTGTGTACGTCAAATTTGAACGGTGAGTAGGTCAAAGACGAACAGTGTGCAGTTCAAAGGCGTACCGGAGTGTAGGTCAAAGACAAATGGTGTGTAAGTCAAAGGCATACCGGAGTGTAGGTCAAAGACGAATGGTGTGTAAGTCAAAGACGAACCGGTGTGTAGGTCAAAGACAAATGGGGAGTAGGTCAAAGACATAGCGGTGTGTAGGTCAAAGAAGAATGGAGTGTAGGTTAAAGACGAATGGTGTGTAGGTCAAAGACGAATGCTGAGTAGGTCAAAGTCAAATGGTGTGTAGGTCAAAGATGTACCGGTGAGTAGCTCAATGACGAATGGTGTCTAGGTCAAAGACGAATGGTGAGTAGGTCAAAGACGTAGCAGTGTGTAGGTCAAAGACGAACGGTGTGTGGGGCAAAGGCGAACTGGGAGTAGGTCAAAGACATAGCGGTGTATAGGTCAAAGACGAACGGTGTGTAGGTCAAAGACGGATGGTGTGTAGGTCAAAGACGAACGGTGAGTAGGTCAAAGACAAATGGTGTGTAGGTCAAAGACGTACCGGTGTGTACGTCAAAATGAACGGTGAGTAGGTCAAAGACGAACAGTGTGCAGTTCAAAGGCGTACCGGTGCGTAGGTCAAAGACATACCGGTGAGTAGGTCAACGGCGTACCGGTGTGTAGGTCAAAGACTTACCGGAGTGTAGGTCAAAGACGAACGGTGTGTAGGTCAAAGGCGTACCGGTGTGTAGGTCAAAGACGAACGGTGTGTAGGTCAAAGACGTACCGGTGAGTAGGTCAAAGAGGTACTGGTGTGTAGGTCAAAGACGAACGGTGTGTCGGTCAAAGATGAACGGGGAGTAGGTCAAAGACATAGCGGTGTGTAGGTCAAAGACGAACAGTGCGTAGGTCAAAGGCGTACCGGTGTGTAGGTCAAAGACGAACGGTGTGTAGGTCAAAGACGTACCGGTGAGCAGGTCAAAGAGGTACTGGTGTGTAGGTCAAAGACGAACGGTGTGTCGGTCAAAGATGAATGGGGAGTATGTCAAAGACAAACGGTGTGTAGGTCAAAGATGAACGGTGTGTAGGTCAAAGACATAGCGGTGTGTAGGTCAAAGACGAATGGAGTGTAGGTTAAAGACGAATGGTGTGTAGGTCAAAGACGAA
Source organism: Mobula hypostoma (assembly GCF_963921235.1). Taxonomy (NCBI): domain Eukaryota; kingdom Metazoa; phylum Chordata; class Chondrichthyes; order Myliobatiformes; family Myliobatidae; genus Mobula; species Mobula hypostoma. Next base: position 65,132,692 of record NC_086113.1, on the reverse strand, counting down.
CGGTGTGTAGGTCAAAGACGTACCAACAGTAGGTCAAAGAGGTACTGGTGTGTAGGTCAAAGACGAACGGTGTGTCGGTCAAAGATGAATGGGGAGTATGTCAAAGACATAGCGGTGTGTAGGTCAAAGATGAACGGTGTGTAGGTCAAAGACATAGCGGTGTGTAGGTCAAAGACGAATGGAGTGTAGGTTAAAGACGAATGGTGTGTAGGTCAAAGACGAACGGTGTGTAGGTCAAAGACGTACCAAGAGTAGGTCAAAGACGTACCGGTGAGTAGGTCAAAGACGTACCAAGAGTAGATTAAAGACGTACCGGTGTGTACGTCAAAGATGAACGGTGAGTAGGTCAAAGATGAACACTGTGCAGTTCAAAGGCGTACCGGTGCATAGGTCAAAGACATACCGGTGAGTAGGTCAACGGCGTACCGGTGTGTAGGTCAAAGACATACCGGTGTGTAGGTCAAAGGTGTTTAGTGAGCAGGTCAAAGATGTACCGGTGAGTAGGTCAAAGACGTACCAAAAGTAGGTTAAAGACGTACCGGTGTGTACGTCAAAGATGAACGGTGTATAGGTCAAAGACGAACGGTGTGTAGGTCAAAGGCGTTACGGTGAGTAGGTCAAAGACGTACCGGTGTGTAGGTCAAAGACGTACCAACAGTAGATCAAAGAAATACCGGTGTGTAGGTCAAAGGTGTTTAGTGAGCAGGTCAAAGATGTACCGGTGAGTAGGTCAAAGACGTACCAAGAGTAGGTTAAAGATGTACCGGTGTGTACGTCAAAGATGAATGGTGAGGTGGTCAAAGACAAACGGTGTGTAGGTCAAAGACATACTGGTGAGTAGGTTAAAGACAAACGGTGTATAGGTCAAAGACGAACGGGGAGTAGGTCAAAGACAAATGGTGTGTAGGTCAAAGACATAGCGGTGTGTAGGTCAAAGACGAACGGTGTGTAGGTCAAAGGCGTACCGGTGAGTAGGTCAAAGATGAACGGTGTGTAGGTCAAAGACGTTACGGTGAGTAGGTCAAAGACGTACCGGTGTGTAGGTCAAAGATGTACCAACAGTAGATCAAAGACATACCGGTGTGTAGGTCAAAGGTGTTTAGTGAGCAGGTCAAAGATGTACCGATGTGTAGGTCAAAGACGTACCAAGAGTAGGTTAAAGACGTACCGGTGTGTACGTCAAAGATGAACGGTGAGTAGGTCAAAGACGAACGGTGTGCAGTTCAAAGGCGTACTGGTGCGTAGGTCAAAGACTTACCGGAGTGTAGGTCAAAGACGAATGGTGTGTAGGTCAAAGGCGTTCCGGTGTGTAGGGCAAAGATGAATGGTGTGTAAGTCAAAGATGAACCGGTGTGTAGGTCAAAGACGTACCAACAGTAGGTCAAAGACATACCGGTGTGTAGGTCAAAGGTGTTTAGTGAGCAGGTCAAAGATGTACCGGTGAGTAGGTTAAAGACATACCGGTGTGTACGTCAAAGATGAACGGTGAGTAGGTCAAAGACGAACGGTGTGTAGGTCAAAGGCGTACCGGTGTGTAGGTCAAAGACATAGCGGTGTATAGGTCAAAGATGAATGGAGTGTAGGTCAAAGACGTATAATGAGTAGGTCAAAGAGGGATGGTGTGTAGGTCAAAGACGAACGGTGAGTAGGTCAAAGACAAATGGTGTGTAGGTCAAAGACGTACCGGTGTGTACGTCAAAGATGAACGGTGAGTAGGTCAAAGACGAACAGTGTGCAGTTCAAAGGCGTACCGGTGCGTAGGTCAAAGACATACCGGTGAGTAGGTCAATGGTGTACCGGTGTGTAGGTCAAAGACTCACCGGAATGTAGGTCAAAGACGAATGGTGTGTAGGTCAAAGACGAACGGTGTGTAGGTCAAAGACGTACCGGTGAGTAGGTCAAAGAGGTACTGGTGAGTAGGTCAAAGAGGTACTGGTGTGTAGGTCAAAGACGAACGGTGTGTCGGTCAAAGAAGAACGGGGAGTAGGTCAAAGACATAGCGGTGTGTAGGTCAAAGACGAACGGTGCGTAGGTCAAAGGCGTACCGGTGTGTAGGTCAAAGACGAACGGTATGTAGGTCAAAGACGTACCGGTGAGTAGGTCAAAGAGGTACTGGAGTGTAGGTCAAAGACGAACGGTGTGTCGGTCAAAGACATAGTGGTGTGTAGGTCAAAGATGAATGGAGTGTAGGTCAAAGACGAATGGTGTGTAGGTCAAAGACGAACGGTGAGTAGGTCAAAGATGAACGGTGAGTAGGTCAAAGACAAACAGTGTGCAGTTCAAAGGCATACCGGTGCGTAGGTCAAAGACATACCGGTGAGTAGGTCAACGGCGTACCGGTGTGTAGGTCAAAGACTTACCGGAATGTAGGTCAAAGATGTACTGGTGAGTAGGTCAAAGACGAACGGTGTGTAGGTCAAAGACGAATGGTGAGAAGGTCAAAGACAAATGGTGTGTAGGTCAAAGACGTACCGGTGAGTAGGTCAAAGACGTAGCAGTGTGTAGGTCAAAGACAATCGGTGTGTGGGTCAAAGACGAACGGTGGGCAGGTCAAAGGCCTACCGGTGTGTAGATCAAAGATGTACCAGTGTGTAGGTCAAAGGCAAACGGTGTGTAGATCAAAGATGTACCGGTGTGTAGGTCGAAGGCGAACGGTGTGTAGGTTAAAGACGTACCGCTGTGTAGGTCAAAGACGAACGGTGTGTAGGTCAAAGACGAACGATGTGTAGGTCAAAGACGAACGGTGTGCAGGTCAAAGGCGTACCAAAAGTAGGTCAAAGACGTATAATGAGTAGGTCAAAGACGATTGGTGTGTAGCTTAAAGACGTACTGGTGAGAAGGTCAAAGACAAACGGTGTGTAGGTCAAAGACGTACCGGTGTGCAAGTCAAAGATGTACAGGTGTGTAGGTCAAAGACGTACCAGTGAGTAGGTCAAAGACGAATGGTGTGTAGGTCAAAGGTGTACTGGTGAGTAGGTCAAAGATGTACTGGTGAGTAGGTCAAAGACGAATGGTGAGTAGGTCAAAGACATACCGGTGTGTAGGTCAAAGATGTACTGGTGAGCAGCTCAAAGACGTACAGGTGAGCAGCTCAAAGACGTACCGGTGAATAGGTCAAAGGCAAACGGTATGTTGGTCAAAGACGTACCAGTGTGTAGGTCAAAGGTGTACCGGTGTGTAGGTCTACGAAGAACGGTGTGTAGGTCAAAGACGTACCAAGAGTAGGTTAAAGATGTACCGGTGAGTAGGTCAAAGTCGTACCGGTGTGTAGGTCAAAGACGTACAGTGAGTAGGTCAAAGATATACCAGTGAGTAGGTCAAAGACGAACGAAGAGTAGGTCAAAGGCATACCGGTGAGTAGGTCAAAGACAAGCAGTGTGCAGGTCAAAGACGTACCTCTGTGTAGGTCAAAGATGTCTGTTGTGCAGGTCAAAGGCGTACAAAGAGTAGGTCAAAGACGAACGGTGTGTAGGTCAAAGACGTACCAGTGAGTAGGTGAAAGACGTACCAGTTAGAAGGTGAAAGGCGTACGGTTTGCAGGTCAAGGGCGTACCGGTGAATAGGTCAAAGGTGTATAGTGAGTAGGTCAAAGACGTACCGGTAAATAGGTCAATGATGTACCAGTGAGTAGGTCAAAGGTGTACCAGTGTGTAGGTCTACGAAGAACGGTGAGTAGGTCAAAGACGTACTGGTGTATTTGTCAAAGACGTACCGGTGAATAGGTCAGAGATGTACCAGTAAGTAGGTCAGAGACATAACGCTGTGTAGGTCAAAGACAAACGGTGAGTAGCTCAGAGACCTTCCGGTGTGTAGGTCAAAGACGTAGCGGTGTGTACGTCAAAGGCGTTTAGTGAGCAGGTCAAAAGCGTACCGGTGAATAGGTCAAAGACAAGTGATGCGTAGTTCAAAGACGTACCGGTGTGTAGGTGAAAGACGTACCAGTGTGTCGGTCAAAGACGAACGGTGTGTAGATCAAAGACGTACCAAGAGTAGGTTAAAGATGTACCGGTGTGTAGGTCAAAGACATACCGGTGTGTAGATCAAACACGTACCGGTGTGTAGGTCAAACACGTACCGGTGTGTAGGTTAAAGACGTAGCGGTGTGTAGATCAAAGGCGTTTAGTGAACAGGTCAAAGACGAACGGTGTGTAGGTCAAAGACGTACCAAGAGTAGTTTAAAGACGTACCGGTGTGTAGGTCAAAGACGTACCAGTGAGTAGGTCAAAGACGAACGGTGTGTAGGTCAAAGACGTACCAAGAGTAGTTTAAAGACGTACCGGTGTGTAGGTCAAAGACGTACCAGTGAGTAGGTCAAAGACGAATGGTGTGTAGGTCAAAGACGTACCAAGAGTAGTTTAAAGACGTACCGGTGTGTAGGTCAAAGACGTACCAGTGAGTAGGTCAAAGACGAACGGTGTGTAGATCAAAGACGTACCAAGAGTAGGTTAAAGATGTACCGGTGTGTAGGTCAAAGACATACCGGTGTGTAGATCAAACACGTACCGGTGTGTAGGTCAAACACGTACCGGTGTGTAGGTTAAAGACGTAGCGGTGTGTAGATCAAAGGCGTATAGTGAACAGGTCAAAGACGAACGGTGTGTAGGTCAAAGACGTACCAAGAGTAGTTTAAAGACGTACCGGTGTGTAGGTCAAAGACGTACCAGTGAGTAGGTCAAAGACGAACGGTGTGTAGGTCAAAGACGTACCAAGAGTAGTTTAAAGACGTACCGGTGTGTAGGTCAAAGACGTACCAGTGAGTAGGTCAAAGACGAATGGTGTGTAGGTCAAAGACGTACCAAGAGTAGTTTAAAGACGTACCGATGTGTAGGTCAAAGACGTACCAGTGTGTAGGTCAAAGACGAACGGTGTGTAGATCAAAGACGTACCAAGAGTAGGTTAAAGATGTACTGGTGTGTAGCTCAAAGACGTAGCGGTGTGTAGGTCAAAGGCGTTTAGTGAGCAAGTCAAAAGCGTACCGGTGAATAGGTCAAAGACAAATGGTGCGTAGTTCAAAGACGTACCGGTGTGTAGGCCAAAGACGTACCAGTGAATAGGTTAAAGACGAACGGTGTGTAGGTCAAAGACGTACCAAGAGTATGTTAAAGATGTACCGGTGTGTAGGTCAAAGACGTAGCGGTGTGTAGATCAAACACGTACCGGTGTGTAGATCAAACACGTACCGGTGTGTAGATCAAAGGCGTTTAGTGTGCAGGTCAAAGGCATACCGGTGAACAGGTCAAAGACGAATGGTGTGTAGGTCAAAGACGTACCAAGAGTAGGTCAAAGACAAACGGTGTGTAGGTCAAAGACGAACGGTGTGTAGGTCAAAGATGTACCGATGAGTAAGTCAAAGACGAACCGGTGTGTAGGTCAAAGACGTACAGTGTGTAGGTCAAAGACGAACCGGTGTGTAGGTCAAAGACGTACAGTGTGTAGGTCAAAGACGTATAGTGAATAGGTCAAAGATGCACCGGTGAGTAGGTCAAAGTCGTACTGGTGTATTTGTCAAAGATGTACCGGTGAATAGGTCAGAGATGTACCGGTGTGTAGGTCAAAGACAAACGGCGAGTAGCTCAAAGACCTTCCGGTGTGTAGGTCAAAGACGTACTGGTGTGTAGGTCAAAGACGTACCGGTGATTAGGTCAAAGACGAGTGGTGTGCAAGTTAAAGACGTACTGGTGAGTAGGTGAAAGACGTGCCGGTTAGAAGGTGAAAGGCGTACGGTTTGCAGGTCAAAGGCTTACCGGTGAGTAGGCTCAAAGGTGTATAGTGAGTAGGTCAAAGAAGTACTGGTGAGTAGGTCAAAGACGTACCAGTGTGTAGGTCAAAGATGAACGGTGTGTAGGTCAAAGACGTACCGGTGAGTAGGTCAAAGACGAACGATGTGTAACTCAAAGACGAACGGTTTGTGGGTCAAAGACGTACCAGTGAGTAGGGTATTTTGTCATTGTAAGTCTGGAGTTGTCGTGTGGAAGGCCGGAAAGGCCTATCCTGTTCCTCATATCTAAATAAATAAATAGATAAATAAATACAGGAATAAATAGTTAAATAAATATAGAAATAAATAAATTGATAAATGAATACAGAAATAAATAAATTGATAAATGAATACATAAATAAGAATCATGAGGGGCAGAAACAGGGTGAATGGACTGACGTTTTCCCCAGTGTTGGGGGATCAGGAACTGGAGGGCAGACATTTAAGGTTTTGTGGAGAAATTTAGCAAGAACCTGATGGGTAACTGTTTCACTCAGAAAGTGGGATGAACTGCCAGAGGAAGTGGCTGAGGTAAGTATATTATATCCTGTGACCCGGATGTGGGCCGTACCCTCCAAATATCCGAACCTCCATCTCGGTTTTTTTGTACTACCTTACTTTCCATTTTTCTAAATTTTCTATTTGTGATTTATAATTTAAATTTTTAATATTTACTATTGATTTGTAATCCAGGGAGCGTGAAGCGCAGGATCAAATATCACTATGATGATTGTACATTCTGGTATCAATTGTTTGGCGACAATAAAGTATAAAGTATATTAGCAATGTTGGAAAGGCACTGGAATGGACACATGGATATGAAAGGTTTAGAGGGATATGGGCCAAATGTGGGCAAAGGGGATTCAGTGGGTGTCATATTTGGAACAGTCCAGGCAGGCAAAGGACTTCTTTCCCTTCCGTGTGACTCTGTAACAAATATGGTGTGAGAGAGAATTAGGGGGCAGGTATCTGAGCGATGCCTGGGTGGCACCGCTGCTAGTCAGGCGCCTCCAACGGTGCTGCTGCTCCTGTGACTGGTGTTATTCCCAGAATGCATCCTGTATGCTCAACAAGGGAGCAGTGCACTGGTTGGCATTCCTCCCCAATGTCTGGTTCAATTTCCCCATAGCCCCAACCCTTGATGTTACTGCAGCTCCAGCTCGCCCACAGTACTCCTCTGAACTCCCTGCTCCATTAACTTCCACTGTTCACTCCCACTTCCACCTCTATATGCAATAGCTTTTCCTTGAACCAAGGTTTCTGTCACTGCCTCAGGGCCTCCTTCTCGGGCTCAGCACTAGCCTGTGCAGGGTAGCAATCTGATGGAATCTACCGTCCTGATGCTGTTGTCAAATCCCTGCTGCCAAGGTTAAAGACAGTTCTGCAAAATAACCTCTTCACAAACATGGAAATATAACCTGGATCAACAATTTAAATTTTGAGAACATTGCAAAGAATGGTCTGCACTGTAAAATGATATTGCCCTGAAACACTGACCCAGTTTCTCTCTCCGCACATGCTGCCGAAGCATTCCCCACATGCTCTGTTTTTATTGGGGATTTCTGTGGTCTGTAACATTTTATTTCAATTGAAATATCAGTTTGTCTCCCAGCTTTGGCACACAGATCAGTCTCAGTCACAGCACTGTTGTCTCAGAGCGAGAGGCTGGGGGAGTTAAGCCTCTCCAGAGACTGGAGTGAAGCACTTTGAGGTAACACTACAGAGCAGGATTTGGGGAGGGCCACTTTGTCACGATGTAGCTGTTATATCAGATTAATTAAAAATATACAGTGCTACTATTTTGAAGCAATGCTGGCAAGCCCTGACAGAATTTTTGGGGAACTCCTTATCAGATGTTCTGCTCATTATCCCTTTGCTTTTTTGTGTGATCTTTCTATGTGCATTGGCTCGGAAACTGTAGCAGAGACGTAACTGTATAACATCTCTTATCAAAGCTCTTTCTATGAGATGAGAGGTGCAGTCTCTCTGTAAGTGCCCCTTTATTTCATGCCCTGTATCCCCCACAAACACTGGGTGACAGACGACAGGAGCCAGGCACCATCCTACCCCTTGCCTTTGGGTATCATGTGCACCCGATACTGGTGAAGGACTTACCACGTATTCAGGCAAATAAAAGCCAAAACGAAAAGGAGGATGTTGCAGGACTCGAGCGTCTGGGTTTTTGGGAGAAGTTGGGCAGGCTAGTATCTTCTTCCTTGGAAGGAAGGAGCAATCGGGGTGACTTTACTGAAGAGTATAAAATCACAAGCAACATAGATAGGGTGAATGTGCACAAGAACCAGGGTTGGGGAATCAAGAACGAAATTCAAAGTAAGTTTATTATCAAAGTACATAATTTCACCATATACAAATCCAGATTCATTTTCTTGTGGACATAGTCAATAAATCTATAGAATAATAACATTACTAATATCAAAGGAAGACCACACCAGCTTAGGCGTTCAACCAGTGGGCAAAAGACTGTTTAGATACAAAAAGAAAGAAATAGTAATAACAGGACTGACCGAAAGAAGCTGCAGAGGGTTGTAAATTCAGTCAGCTCCATCCTGGGTACTAGCCTACAAAGTACCCAAGACATCTTCAGGGAGCAGTGTCTCAGAAAGGCAGCATCTATTATTAAGGACCTCCAGCACCCAGGGCATGCCCTTTTCTCACTGTTACCATCAGGTAGGAGGTACAGAAGCCTGAAGACACACACTCAGTGATTCAGGAACAGCTTCTTCCCCTCTGCCATCCAATTCCTAAATGGACATTGAACCCTTGGATGTTACCTCACTTTTTAAAAATATATTTTATTTCTGTTTTTTGCATGATTTTTAATCTATTCAATATCTGTATACTGTGATTTATTTATTACTATTTTATTTTGGTTTTTTTTCTTCTCTATTATGAATTGCATTGAACTGTTGCTGCTAAATTAACAAATTTCACATCACATGCTGGTGATAATAAACCTGATTCAGATTAATAAGTATTGAGAACATGAGATGAAGAGCCGTGAAAGTGAGTTCATAGGTTGTGGGAACATTTCAGTGATGGCGCATGTGAAGACGTCCCCTCTGGTTCAAGAACCTGATGGTTGAGGGATGATAACTGTTCCTGAACAGAGAAATGACTTGGGGCAATGAGACTAGCTGAAAGAGATTCACTGGATGCTGGCAGAGATTGATTGGCCTCCTTTCATCAATTGAAAAGTCACAAAAATAATTTTAAGATGAAAATAAAATGGTGCAGCATGCTTCATAGGAGAACTGTCAGGCATGGAATGCTAGTCACATCATGTGAACGACAAACAGGCCAAAAGGGGCGATTTCGATGAGGGTCAGAGTCAAACAGGCCAAAGGGGGCAATTTCGATGAGGGTCAGAGTCAAACAGGCCAAAGGGGGCGATTTCGATGAGGGTCAGAGTCAAACAGGCCAAAGGGGGCAATTTCGATGAGGGTCAGGATCAAACAGGCCAAAGGGGGCGATTTCGATGAGGGTCAGGGTCAAAAAGTCCAAAGGGGGCGATTTCGATGAGGGTCAGGAAAACAGGCCAAACGGGGCGATTTCGATGAGGGTCAGAGTCAAACAGGCCAAAGGGGGCGATTTCGATGAGGGTCAGAGTCAAACAGGCCAAAGGGGGCGATTTCGATGAGGGTCAGGATCAAACAGGCCGAACGGGGCGATTTCGATGACAGTCAGGGTCAAACAGGCCAAAGGGGGCGATTTCAATGAGGGTCAGAGTCAAACAGGCCAAAGGGGGCAATTTCGTTGAGAGTCAGAGTCAAACAAGCCAAAGGGGGCAATTTCGATGACAGTCAGAGTCAAATAGCATGGAAACAGGCCCTTCGGTCCAACTTGCCCAAACTGACGGTGTTGCCCAGCAACTTAGACCCATCAGCCATCATTTGACCCAAATCATAGATAGAAGAGATTTAATAATCTTAACTAGATGATTTTTAAATGCGTCTACCTCAACCTCTAATTCAGAGAAACACCTTACCAACCAGAGAGATCGTTTCATTACATTGAGGTAGTACAAGAGAAAAGCAATGGGAGAATCAGAATCCAGTGATAGAGTAGTGGAGAACGTGTCGTGCAGGCAGGCAATAAGGGCATGCCTAGGTAGATTGTGATCCAGACAGACTTGGAGGAGATTGTCCAGGAAACAGTAGTGACGTGTTGTTAAGAATGTATGCATGGATTCCTGTTGGATGGGCTTGCAATGGAAGAACAATCACCTTAATGTGGTTTAGACAGCAACAATCCTGAGAGTCCATACTCATATCAAACATTTCTCATGACCCAGTCCTCACTACCATTAACTGGCTCCCTGTAAGTTAATGCAAACACTTGAAATATTTGTTTTCTAATCCTTCCATGTACCTACCAGCTTTTAAACTCTCACAGCCCCACCCCTCACCATGAAGATATCTACTCTCCCCCAATTAGGCCTTCCTGGACCTCCCTGAATTTAGTCACTTCACAGTTGCTAAGTTGTGCCTTCACCTTCTGAGTTCTCACCGCTTAGATTCTTCCTCTCTCCCCTCCAGACCTCTTTGACTCCCCCTTCTCTCTTCCTTTAACACTCCTCGTCATTGTCTCCTCCTTTATCTCTTCCTTTAACACTCCTTGGCTCTTTGACAAACTTTTGGATTTGACTTCCTTGTTTCTGAGTTTAACTGAGAATTTGTTGGATAACATCAGTGACAGGAAAACACTGGAATCTGTAGTGAAGGATGCAATAACAGAAGATAATGAGAAGTGGGACTCCTTTAAAGGAGAGTTATTCTGGTAAGGGTTAAAAGCAAAAACAGCAAGATTGGTGAAACTTGGATGACAAATGTTGTTGAAGGTTGATCAGAATGAAAAGGAAGCACATGAAAAGTATAGGCAACTTGTTGTGATCCAGTGCATTGGAAGCTCCATACCAGGCTCTGCTGCAGTCAGTCAGAATGTTCTCCACCATGTATATCTATAGAAATTTACACCATAAGCCACAGGAACAGAATTAAGCCATTTAGAACTTTGAGAAGATTTAATATGTCACTAAAGACTCTTGCAAATTCCTAAATGAATATATTCACTTTAGTGCCTTCTTTGTGACTAAGTCAATATGTTGGCCCCAGGATAGATCTTCTGAGATGCTGACACCCAGGAACTTGAAACTGTTCACCGGGGCTCACAATGTAAAAATGATACATTGTGGGAGAAGGAAGAATGGAAAAACTACTTAAAGGCCTAATGTTTGAATTTCTTATAAATAACAAGGGACATTCTCCCAAAGTGAGGAGGATTCCATCTAACTGCAAGTTGTTGTAACAACAAAGGCTATTTTAATTTATCATTGTGCAGACAGAATTGATTATATATAGAGCAAATTTCAACTCTGGCTAACAAACTCTGAGCTTTGGATCAGTGAGTTTCTTTGTTGACCTTCAGGAAGTATACTGCACCTCAGTCAGCCTCTTGCTTTGACCTTCTTGTCCTCTGTGCCTGGGGATCATAAGGCTCAGAGTCACTGAGATCGACTCAGAATAGAAATGCAAAAGAGCGAGGGAGGCAAGATGTCTCCAGCCATGCATCTTGTTCCTTAGCAACAGACAGATCCAGTCTCCCAGCGACGAAAGGTTACTGATTTACTGCGATTTTAACTGTAAAGATTGGAGTACTCTAAGAGGGATAATTCTGAAGCATGTTGGGTGGGAAGGAGCTGAGAGATTTGTGGTAGTTTCACTGCTGATCTTAACTAATGCCTATTTAGCGATGAACAATTTGGCAGATAAATGTGAAATAAAGCAGAATTAAATGAACACTGAACAATAGACTTTCTCTACCCCACTCTATGAAACAATCCATCTTTCTATTTGTCTATTTGTCTATCTGTCTATTTTAACATTGCCTCAGTTACAACTACAGGCTGGTTACTGTTTGGATTAGAAACATAGAAACACAGAAAACCTACAGCACAATACAGGCCCTATGGCCTAAAAAGCTGTGCTGAACATGTCCTTACCTTAGAAATTACCTAGGGTTAACCATAGCCCTCTACTTTTCTAAGCTTCATGCACCTATCCAGGAGTCTCTCAAAAGACCCTATCGTATCTGCCTCCACCACCACCGCTGACAGCCCATTCCACGCACTCACCACTCTCTGCGTAAAAAAAACCCCAACATCTCCTCTGTATCTACTTCCAAGCACCTTAAAACTGTGCCCTCTCGTGCTAGCCATTTCAGCCCTGGGAAAAAGCCTCTGACTATCCACATGATCAATACCTCTCATCATCTTGTACACCTCTATCAGGTCACCTCTCATCCTCTGTCGCTCCAAGGAGAAAAGGCCAAGTTCACTCAACCTATTCTCATAAGGCATGCTCCCCAATCCAGGCAACGTCCTTGTAAATCTCCTCTGCACCCTTTCTATGGTTTCCAAATCCTTCCTGTAGTGAGGCAACCAGAACTGAGCACAGTACTCCAAGTGGGGTCTGACCAGGGTCCTATATAGCTGCAACATTACCTCTCAGCTCCTAAACTCAATCCCACAATTGATGAAGGACAATGCACCGTATGCTTCTTAACCACAGACTCAACAGCAGCTTTGAGTGTCCTATGGACTCAGACCCCAAGATCTCTCTGATCCTCCACACTGCCAAGAGTCTTATCATTAATACTATATTCTGCCATCATATTTGACCTACCAAAATGAACCACTCCACACTCATCTGGGTTGAACTCCATCTGCTACTTCTCAGCCCAGTTTTGCATCCTATCAATGTCCTGCTGTATCATCTGACAGCCCTCCACACTATCCACAACACCCCTAACCTATGTGTCATCAGCAAACTTACTAACCCATCCCTCCACTTCCTAATCCAGGTAATTTATAAAAATCACGAAGAGTAAGGGTCCCAGAACAGATCCCTGAGGCACACCACTGATCACCAACCTCCATGCAGAATATGAGCCATCTATAGCCACACTTTGCCTTCTGTGGGCAAGCCAGTTCTGGCTCCACAAAGCAATGTCCCCTTGGATCCCATGCCTCCTTACTTTCCCAATAAGCCTTGCATGGGGTACCTTATCAAATGCCTTGCTGAAATCCATATACACTACATCTACTGTGCTACTTTCATCAATGTGTTTATTTACATCCTCAAAAAATTCAATCAGACTTGTAAGGCATGAACTGCCTTTGACAAAGCCATGCTGACTATTCCTAATCATATTATACCTATCCAAATGTCCATAAATCCTGATTCTCAGGATCTTTTCCATCAACTTACCGACCACTGAGGTAAGACTCACTGGTCTATAATTTCCTGGGCTATCCCTACTCACTTTCTTGAATAAGGGAACAACATCTGCAACCCTTCAATCCTCTGGAACCTTCCCCGTCCCCATTGATGATGCAAAGATCATCGCCAGTAGCTCGGCAATCTCCTCCCTCGCCTCCCGCAGTAGCCTGGGGTACATTTCATCCGGTCCCGGTGACTTATCCAACTTGATGCTTTCCAAAAGTTCCAGCACATCCTCTTTCTTAATATCTACATGCTCAAGCTTTTCAGTCCGCTGTAAGTCATCCCTACAATCGCCAAGATCCTTTTCTGTAGTGAATACTGAAGCAAAGTATTCATTAAGTACCTTTGCTAACTCCTTCAGTTCCATACACACTTTCCCACTGTCACACTTGATTGGTCCTATTGTCTCACATCTTATCCTCTTGCTCTTCACATATTTGTAGAATGCCTTGGGGTTTTCCTTAATCCTGTCCGCCAAGGCCTTCTCATGGCTCCTTCTGGCTCTCCTAATTTCATTCTTAAGTTCCTTCCTGCTCACCTTATAATCTTTTAGATCTCCATCGTTACCTAGTTTTTTGAACCTTTCATAAGCTCTTCTTTTCTTCTTGACTAGATTTACAACAGCCTTTGTGCACCACGGTTCCTGTACCCTACCATCCTTTCCCTGTCTCATTGGAATGTACCTGTGCAGAACTCCACGCAAATAACCCCTGAACATTTGCCACATTTCTTCTGCACATTTCCTTGAGAACATCTGTTCCTAATTTATGCTTCCAAGTTCCTGCCTGATAGACTCATATTTCCCCTTACTCCAATTAAATGCTTTCCTAACTTGTCTGTTCCTATCGCTCTCCAATGTTATTGTAAAGGGAGATACAATTGTGATCACTATCTCCAAAATGCTCTCCCACTGAGAGACCTGACACCTGACCAGGTGCATTTCCCAATACCAGACCAAGTACAGACTCTCCTCTTGTAGGATTATCTACATGTTGATTATGTGTGGTTACTTAAGATGATGATTTCACACAACCCGATGATTTAACAAATTAACTGAAGCAAACTGAACTAGCTTCTACATTCATGACATTAAGACAAGGAGGACTCAGTGATTAAGACAGGGCAACCCCTGGGCAATAGAAAAGAAAGCTGATACTGGCCATTGCAAAGTATTGGTTCTACTTGTTGGACAAATCAAACATATTGTAGTGAAGGGCAAGACACTGGCGTCTTTATATAGCTTGGGTGCCTAAGACTCTCACACAGTAGAAACATAGAAACATAGAAAATAGGTGCAGGAGTAGGCCATTCGGCCCTTCGAGCCTGCACCGCCATTTATTATGATCATGGCTGATCATCCAACTCAGAACCCAGCCTTCCCTCCATACCCCGTGACCCCTGTAGCCACAAGGGCCATATCTAACTTCCTTTTAAACATAGCTAATGAACTGGCCTCAACAGTTTGCTGTGGCAGAGAATTCCACAGATTCACCACTCTCTGTGGAGTGGCAGAGCAGACTCGATGGACTGAATGGCCTACTTCTGCTCCTTTGTCTTGTGATCCTGTGTGGTCTTGTGATCTCTCCTTATAGCTGATGTCTCCAGTCCTGGCAACCTCCAAGAACGTGGAGCAACAAACAATCTGCTGGATGAACCCAACAGGTCTGAACTCCTCACCATCTGTGGGGGGAGGCATTGGGTCATACCTTCTGTACCTTCTCCAAAGCCTCCACATCCTTCCTATAATGTGCTGACCAGAACTGCAGGTAACCCTCCAAATGAGACCAAACTTTATATAGTTCTAAAGAAGGGCTTCAGCCCGGAATGCCGACTGTTTATTCATTTCCATGGATGCTGTCTGACCTGCTGAGTTTCCCCAGCATTGTGTCTGTTGCTTTCTATCATTTTATACAGCTGCAACATGAATTCCCAACTTTTATCCTCAGTGTCATGAGCCCTGCGGTTTGCCATAGAATGTTGACCTAGGTTTCTCGAGCACTTGTATATACAAATTATTATCTTAATGACAGCCGTTATGTACAGGTCCTATCAGTTTGATCTTGTCAAGTTATTGGTGATTGGCACTTGCTTTCCACATTCTGTGATTATTTAAAGTTAGCTCCTAGTGGAGTCATACTGTGTTACAGAGACTGTTTTGTCTTGCTCAGTTGTCCCTTTGAGATTCTGTTGGTATTCCTATGCTTAACCTCCTGTTACTGTCTCTTCATGGGGAGTCTGCTTTCCCTCCTCCCCCGGGTCGAGCCGTCTCCTGCCATTCCTCCCCCGCCGGGTCGAGCCGAGACCTATCGTTCCTCCTCCCCTGGGTCGAGCCGTGACCTGCCGTTCCTCCTCCCCCGGGTCGAGCCGTCTCCTGCCGTTCCTCCCCCACCGGGTCGAGCCAAGACCTGTCGTTCCTCCTCCCCTGGGTCGAGTCATCACCTATTGTTCCTCCTCCCCTGGGTCGAGCCGTGACCTGCCGTTCCTCCTCCCCTGGGTCGTGTCATCACCTATTGTTCCTCCTCCCCTGGGTCGAGCCGTGACCTGCCGTTCCTCCTCCCCTGGGTCGAGTCATCACCTATCGTTCCTCCTCCCCCGGGTCGAGCCGTGACCTGCCATTCCTCCTCCCCTGGGTCAAGCCATCTCCTGCCATTCCTCCTCCCCTGGGTCGAGTTGTGACCTGCTGTTCCTCCTCCCCCGGGTCGAGCTGTGACCTGCCATTCCTCCTCCCCTGGGTCGAGTCATCACCTATCATTCCTCCTCCCCTGGGTCGAGCCGTCTCCTGTCGTTCCTCCTCCCCTGGGTCGAGTCGTGAGCCTGCCATTCCTCCTCCCCCGGGTCGAGCCGTGACCTGCCATTCCTCCTCCCCTGGGTCAAGCCGTCTCCTGTCGTTCCTCCTCCTCTGGGTCGAGTTGTGAGCCTGTTCCTCCTCCCCTGGGTCGAGTCATCACCTATCGTTCCTCCTCCCCTGGGTCGAGCCGTGACCTGCCATTCCTCCTCCCCTGGGTCAAGCCGTCTCCTGTCGTTCCTCCTCCCCTGGGTCGAGCCGTCTCCTGTCGTTCCTCCTCCCCTGGGTCGAGTCGTGAGCCTGCCACTGGCCACGCCTGGCTCGAGCCAGTGGCAGCAACTGCCATGGCACCTAATGACTAACCAATGAAGGCAAACATGTCATATACCTTCTTCACAATCCTACCCACTTGATTTTCCACTTGCAAGGATTTGAATCCTGACAGTTTAAGAATAAGGGGTAGGCCATTTAGAACAGAGTTGAGGAAAAACTTTTTCACCCAGAGCGTGGTGGATACGTGGAATGCTCTGCCCCAGAAGGCAGTGGAGGCCAGGTGTCTGGATGCTTTCAAGAAAAAGATGGATAGAGCTTTTAAAGATAGTGGAATCAAAGGTTATGGGGATAAGGCAGGAACTGGATACTGATTGTGGATGATCAGCCATGATCACAGTGAATAGTGGTGCTGGCTCAAAGGGCCAAATGGCCTACTCCTGCACCTATTGTCTACAGTACACCATTGCTTCGGAGGGTCCTCCTAAATACTGCCTACTTTCCTCTTACATTTGACTTCATAAAATACAACACATCACACTGGTCTGGGTTAAACTCCACCTCCCATTTCTCCACCCATTTTCCAACTCAGTGGACCCATTTGACAACTTTTGATGTGACTTTGCCATTATTTTTATTTAAAGAGGCAATATTGCATCACAGTTTGGGCCAACAGCAGTCAGCCACAGAAATGGGCGTATGCTGCTTTTGTTTCCCACTGGAAAAATCTTACTGTGGCTGTGGGACGGGTTGCTTTGTGTTCAGCTGTCGTTGAGAGCCCGTCAGTGGTACCGCCACCCACGGAAACTGCTCACCACACCACAGTGGCAAGTGGCGCTTCTGTAGAAAGAACCAAAAAGAACCATTTCTGCCTCCTGCCCAAGACACCGTTTGGCCATTTACCCTGTGGAACTGGAACCGGATCACAAAGTGTTTGTTAACTAGATTCCCTGCTGCAGGTTTGTGTGTTGGATGGTGCAGCAAGTCCCGGTGTGGACAATGTCAGCCAAGGTGCATCTTTCACGCTCTGGCGATTCACTGCGGAACTGCAGTTTAGTTGCCATTTACAACGTGGCCACAAGATGGCGTAGCAGAACTACCATCGTTCTGGTTTTGTGCCGTGATGCTGTCAGCAAATGAAGGCTGACAGCAAAGTCCCCCAGGAGATGTTGGGGCAGTTGCTTGGTCAGAGGGCTTTAATAACACCTTAAAGGAGGTGGGAACGGAGGAATGATTTGCAAAAGGAAGCTGTGCAGACGCCAGCGCGTTTAGATTCAACCACTGGCCACAGTGTAAAGCCTGATTTATACTTGTGCATATGGGCTAAGCCGTAGGCCTGATTTATACTTTGGTGTAGCCCTATGCCGTAGCGAGCATGCGTAGTTGTGTCTGCATCGCTCTGCAATTCACCGCCAAAACACTAGTTGGTGGTGGGGTTTCTATGCCACTGTGTTAAGTTTCTTCGTGAGAGACATGGATGAGGAAATGCATTTCAAATATTTTTGGATGTTGGCAGGTAGATTTGACGATTTGGTTCATCGTCTCCAACCATTTATTTCACATCAGTGTACAGACATGGCGGAGAAAAGCAACCAGAAATGCGTAGGGGGAAATGCGATGCTACCAAGCGGACCAGTCACAGTTGTTGTGGTCTGTGTCGCCACGACGCGTGAGTTACTTTTTTGGGGAGGTGCACGTCACCCTACAGTGTAGGGTACGCATTACCTACGGAGTACATTTGACGCAGAAGTATAAATTGGGCTTAATGATGCAACGCTCATGACGTTATTCAGCACAAATAATGGCAGGTGGGGAAGCGAAAACCACTGGCTTTGATGGTTAATGTCGATGTGCAATCCCTTGTGAGGTCAGTGTATCTGCTATAATCATGAGGAGAAAACTCTGCAGATTCCGGAATGTTTGCCCACCAATGAAATGCAGCTGGGCGGGTGGCCACTGTTGGGTGGTGAGATTGTACACAGTAAGATCCCACAAGCACCGACAGGTTAATGAGCAAGCAGATGATGGAGCCATGCTCAGGAATTACCCTGGTCTTCCTCAAAATGGTTTCAGGGATCTTCATTGGCCAACAGGGGTTCCATTCAATGTCTAGCCCAAGGTCAACATCACTGACAATGCTGTACTTCCTCAGGACTGCACATAATGGCCGTTCAGGGCGCAAATGCTTTGAAGCTGAGTGAACACTCAAGTTTGCAATTTCCAGAGCTGGTGACGCCTCTCAAAGTCCCAGCCCATATTAGAAACATAGAAACATAGAAAATAGGTGCAGGAGTAGGCCATTCGGCCCTTCGAGCTTGCACCGCCATTTATTATGATCATGGCTGATCATCCAACTCAGAACCCAGCCTTCCCTCCATACCCCCTGACCCCTGTAGCCACAAGGGCCATATCTAACTTCCTTTTAAACATAGCTAATGAACTGGCCTCAACAGTTTGCTGTGGCAGAGAATTCCACAGATTCACCACTCTCTGTGTGAAGAAGTTTTTCCTAACCTCGGTCCTAAAAGGCTTCCCCTCTATCCTCAAACTGTGACCCCTCGTTCTAGACCTCCCCAACATCGGGAACAATCTTCCCGCATCTAGCCTGTCCAATCCCTTTAGGATCTTATACGTTTCAATCAGATCGCCCCTCAATCTTCTAAATTCCAACGAGTACAAGCCCAGTTCATCCAGTCTTTCTTCATATGAAAGACCTGCCATCCCAGGAATCAATCTGGTGAACCTTCTTTGTACTCCCTCTATGGCAAAGATGTCTTTCCTCAGATTAGGGGACCAAAACTGCACACAATACTCCAGGTGTGGTCTCACCAAGGCCTTGTACAACTGCAGTAGTACCTCCCTGCTCCTGTACTCGAATCCTCTCGCTATAAATGCCAGCATACCGTTCGCCTTTTTCACCGCCTGCTGTACCTGCATGCCCACTTTCAATGACTGGTGTATAATGACACCCAGGTCTCGTTGCACCTCCCCTTTTCCTAATCAGCCACCATTCAGATAATAATCTGTTTTCCTATTTTTGCCACCAAAGTGGATAACTTCACATTTATCCACGTTAAATTGCATCTGCCATGAGTTTGCCCACTCACCCAACCTATCCAAGTCACCCTGCATCCTCTTAGCATCCTCCTCACTGCTAACACTGCCACCCAGCTTTGTGTCATCCGCAAACTTGGAGATGCTGCATTTAATTCCCTCATCCAAGTCATTAATATATATTGTAAACAACTGGGGTCCCAGCACTGAGCCTTGCGGTACCCCACTAGTCACCGCCTGCCATTCTGAAAAGGTCCCGTTTATTCCCACTCTTTGCTTCCTGTCTGCTAACCAATTCTCCACCCACACCAATACCTTACCCCCAATACCGTGTGCTTTAAGTTTGCACACTAATCTCCTATGTGGGACCTTGTCAAAAGCCTTTTGAAAATCCAAATATACCACATCCACTGGTTCTCCCCTATCCACTCTACTAGTTACATCCTCAAAAAATTCTATGAGATTCGTCAGACATGATTTTCCTTTCACAAATCCATGCTGACTTTGTCCGATCATTTCACCGCTTTCCAAATGTGCTGTTATCACATCCTTGATAACTGACTCCAGCAGTTTCCCCACCACCGACGTTAGGCTAACCGGCCTATAATTCCCCGGTTTCTCTCTCCCTCCTTTTTTAAAAAGTGGGGTTACATTAGCCACCCTCCAATCCTCAGGAACTAGTCCAGAATCTAACGAGTTTTGAAAAATTATCACTAATGCATCCACTATTTCTTGGGCCACTTCCTTAAGCACTCTGGGATGCAGACCATCTGGCCCTGGGGATTTATCTGCCTTCAATCCCTTCAATTTACCTAACACCACTTCCCTACTAACATGTATTTCGCTCAGTTCCTCCATCTCACTGGACCCTCTGTCCCTTACTATTTCTGGAAGATTATTTATGTCCTCCTTAGTGAAGACAGAACCAAAGTAATTATTCAATTGGTCTGCCATGTCCTTGCTCCCCATAATCAATTCACCTGTTTCTGTTTGCAGGGGACCTACATTTGTCTTTATCAGTCTTTTCCTTTTTACATATCTATAAAAGCTTTTACAGTCCGTTTTTGTGTTCTCTGCCAGTTTTCTCTCATAATCTTTTTTCCCCTTCCTAATTAAGCCCTTTGTCCTCCTCTGCTGAACTCTGAATTTCTCCCAGTCCTCAGGTGAGCCACTTTCTCTGGCTAATTTGTATGCTACTTCTTTGGAATTGATACTATCCCTAATTTCTCTTGTCAGCCACGGGTGCACTACCTTCCTTGATTTATTCTTTTGCCAAACTGGGATGAACAATTGTTGTAGTTCATCCATGCAACCTTTAAATGCCTGCCATTGCATATCCACCGTCAATCCTTGAAGTGTCATTTGCCAGTCTATCTTAGCTAATTCATGTCTCATACCTTCAAAGTTACCCCTCTTTAAGTTCAGAACCTTTGTTTCTGAATTAACTACGTCACTCTCCATGTTAATGAAGAATTCTACCATATTATGGTCACTCTTCCCCAAGGGGCCTCTCACGACAAGATCGCTAATTAACCCTTCCTCATTGCTCAAAACCCAGTCCAGAATAGCCTGCTCTCTAGTCGGTTCCTCGACATGTTGGTTCAAAAAACCATCCCGCATACATTCCAAGAAATCGTCTTCCTCAGCACCTTTGTGAGAGGTGGAAATGGGCAAGGACGGCAGACAGGGCTCTGTTGAAGCTGTATAAACCAATCCCCCGTACAGTGGGTACAAAACATTACAGAAACATGATGAACTCCAGTCATTGATGACTTCAAGGACGATGGAGATGGGAGGTCATCGATGGCCTTTGCTCCAACGGGAGCCAAAGGCCCAAGAAGAAGAAGAGTTGGTGTCACTGGCAGGCTGGGGGATGTCTGATCTGGGTCTATGTTCTGTGATTCTCCCCTCCCCAGTGGGACTGAAACCTTCAACTTCCTGACTCCAAAGAAGAGCATCTCTGCTGAACTGTGGTTGACATTGCAACGTTCTGGGTGCAGTCTATGCCTGGACGAGACCCTTTGCCCTGCTTATTGTTTGTTGGATTCATACTGCTTTGCTCTACTTTAACATGTCACCAGTGTTCATTGGTTAGGACAATGGTGCCAGTGCGAGGCCAGAGGAAGTATAAATTACTCTGAACACTGTGAATTGCTCGTGGGTTTTTTTGGTCTGTCTGGTTGTGAAGTGTGGTTTGGAAGTGGTATTGCCAGCCTGGATGGGTCAGTAAGCCTAACCATGAACCATGGGCAGTGATATCTGGAATGTGTGTTGGGGGGGGGGGATGCCTTATGGGGAAAGAATAGACAGGCTTTGCTGAATGAGGATGGAAGATCCCAGGGCTTTTGGAAAGGTGTTTGTGGAGATGACATTTCCTTTTGTGGGACAGCCTAGAACTAGAAGGTCTCAGTTTAAAAATAAGACAGAGATAAGAATGAATGTTTTTACTGTTAGAGGATGGCAGGCTTTGACACTTTCTTCTTTTAAGGCTGGTGGAAGCAGTGGTAATGAATACTTAGAGAGTGAAAGGGAACTCAAGGACTGTGGAGATGACGCTACAGTCAGCGCAGCCATGATTGTATTGTATTAAAGGCACGCTCTGTGGTGGGAGGGAGGGCGGTCAGACTGAGTTCTCGTTCAGGAATGAAGCAGGCTGTTTCAAACATCTGATCTGTGGTAACTGAGTATGAGTTTCACCCACAGTTGGAGAAATGATGCAACACTAGACATGACATCCTGTGAAAAAGCTTCAGGTGTCCTGAACTTGGGCAGCAGTCCTTGAAGACAGCTGGAAGTCATGCTGGAGTCCAGATTTCTACAACTTCCTGAATGCTGAAGGCCAGAGTTGGTCTGAACTTGGGCAGCAGGGTTCAAATACAGCAATGCAGGGTGGTTTACATGGTTCCAGTTCTGCTCACTGCCTTACTATCGGATTAACCGTGTTACAACAAGGCAGCTGCACTGAAGGTGTGTTCCCACCGACAGTATCAGCTAACCCGCCGTCCTGTTCACCAGCACAGCAAGCAACAGGGGCAAAGAAGGTGGGGAATCCCATTGGATGGCACAGGTACAAAGACAACAAGAGGATGAACTCTCCCCTGAGTCGGAGCTTGGGCGGTCTCCCTGATACAAATTGGCAGCAGTAAGTGGAGATTCGCCTGCAGCAAGGACTGTTGGTGGTACTGGTCACAGATTGGATTGAGGTCCACCTCAGTGAAGTGTGGTTCATGGTGCCTTCTCACTCAGATGTCTTGCAGTGACATAAAACTCTGGGCAGATAGAGTTTTGGGTCATAAACTATGTTCCCTCTAAGCTGTGTGCGTGCACATACATTTTTCAACCAGCGCCAAAGGAAATTAATGTGCGCACAAAAGGTTAGTGACCTAAAATAATGTAGTAATTAATAATTATGCTTATTGAAAATTGTCTTTTAGCTATATGTTTCTGTTAACTAGTTAACGATTGATTCACTTCATTTTGTGTGAGACAAAATTAACAAGGTAAGAAAGCAATATCTGGGAGACAATGTTTCGCGGAGTGACAAAGTTAAAATTTTGCTAAGCCAACAATGTGAAGAAAACGTCACAGTAGATACAAGTTCACTGTTGACTTTTATAAATAGTCTTTGTGTTCATTTAGAAGAAAGGTTTCCTGAAGATGAGGTACAAGAATGGTCAGCTTTTTATTTCTCCGCAATTGTGATTTTACACTTGGCGATGAACAAGTTAATGCCTTATGTCTAAAATATCATGATTTTCAAGCTGAAAATACTGTAATAGTTAGACAGTTTAATGATTTCAAATTTTCCATGCAAGAAAAAATTAAATCCAAACTGATTTCAAACTTTGCTCAAATGGTGACATTTGTACTTCAAAATGAACAGTTTTGCGACCTTGCACATTGATGGACATTGGGGGAACCTTTCTTGCGACTGGTGCGGACTGTGTGCGAGGTTTTAGCCTAATGAATCAACTCAAAAACAAGCTGAGAAACTGTTTAGGTGAATGTCATTTGGATATGTTAATGAGAATCAAAAGCTATCAATTGGATGGAAGTTTTATTAGTCTGGGTAGAGTTTACAAAGAATGGGTAAATGCCAAAGACAGGAGAGAGAAAAAATAACTGAGTGACTTAAATATGTATGTTATTTTGTTGTTATTCTGTGCAGTTTTATGTCAAAAATTTTGTAAACCTACATAAACTGTGCGAAGTGTGCATTCAGTGCGTACGTACTTCTGTCACAGGAAAAAGATTTGCACAACATAAGATTTTTGCGCACACTGACTACTAAAAATTAGAGGGAACATTGGTCATAACCCTTCTCCATGCCTGCCCCCAGGAGGCCCAAAGTCAACCACCTGCCATCCAAGAGCAATGTCAGGTGGAGATAGCTGCCAGCCTCAAGGGAGGTTGATTAGGTACAAGTGAGGGGGAGGGGGCTCAGATTTAATCGTGACGGCAGCTAATGTAACTTGAGAGGGTGGTTTCATGGCAAAAGCGGCTTATTCTTTGGTACACACAAGAGATCCTACAAATGCTGGAAATTCAGGGCAAAACACACAAAATACTAGAGGAACTCAACATCCATGGAAATGAATAAAGAGTTGATGTTTCGGGCCGAGACCTTTCTTCAAGTCTGAGAAGGAAAGGGGAAGGCACCAGATTAAAATATTGGGGGGAGCGGGAGGGGGCTAGCTAGAAGGTGAAAGGTGAAGCCAGGTGGGTGGAAAAGGTAAAGGGCTGGGGAGGAAGGAATCTGATAGGAGAGGAGAGTGGACCTTGGGAGAAAGGGAAGAAAGAGGGACACTAAGGGGAGGCAATAGGCAGGTGAAGTGAAGAGTGACGAGGCCAGAGTGGGGAGTAGAAGAAGAGGAAAGGGGAGGGGAAAATCATTGTCCAAGCCATCAGGTCGGAGGCTGCTAGACGGAATATGAGGTGTTGCTCCTCCATCCTTAGACTGGCTTCTTCGTGGTTAGAGAGGAGGCCATAGACTGATGTGTTGGAATGGGAATGGTGATAGGAATTAAAATGGTTGGCCATCGGGAAATTCCACTTCTGGCGGATGGAGCAGAGGGGCTTGACAAATTGGTTTCCGAGTTTAGGTTGAACACAGGAACCAGTGAAGTCCAAGGTCTGACTTAAAGATGAAAAACATACTCTGTACTGTTGTTGAAATCAGAGAGTGAATCTCAAGACCTCATGTGATAAAGGTGAATTCTTGACCTGAGTGGGACTAGTTAGATTGTTCTCACCAAGACCTGAGTCCTTTTACCTGCACTGCATCTTCCCCGTAACTGTAGTTCTGCATTCTGATTTTATTTTCCTTTTGTACTCACTCGATGTACTTGTGTGTGCAATGGTCTGTCTGGCCAACGCTTCTTTCACTGAGTGATTTATGTGAGATTTATGGTAATTTATATTTGTCGTGTTTGTAACATTCTGTGCTGTCACTGCTTCTGCAAAAAGCAAATTGGTATGACATTTATTCCCTGGCTATGTATGCCTTTGATAATAAACTTGAACTTGGAAAACTTGATTCCAGCCCTGAGGAGAATCCAGTGGTGTTCTGGCCAAGTGGGTGGTGCTGTTCCACTCCAGACTGATCCTGACTTTCAACAAACAACACACATCAAAGTTGATGGTGAACGCAGCAGGCCAGGCAGCATCTCTAGGAAGCGGTACAGTCAACGTTTCAGGACGAGACCCTTCGTCCGGACTAACTGAAGGAAGAGTGAGTAAGGGATTTGAAAGTGGGAGGGGGAGGGGGAGATCCAAAATGTTAGGAGAAGACAGGAGGGGGAGGGATGGAGTCAGGAGCTGGACAGGTGATTGGCAAAAGGGATATGAGAGGATCATGGGACAGGAGGTCCGGGGAGAAAGACCGGGGGGAGGGGGGGAACCCAGTGGATGGGCAAGGGGTATAGTCAGAGGGACAGAGGGAGAAAAAGGAGAGTGAGAGAAAGAATGTGTGTATATAAATAAATAAATAACGGATGGGGTACGAGGGGGAGGTGGGGCATTAGCGGAAGTTAGAGAAGTCAATGTTCATGCCATCAGGTCGGAGGCTACCCAGATGGAATATGAGGTGTTGTTCCTCCAGATGAAGGTGTGCCTTCATCTTTACAGTAGAGGAGGCCGTGGATAGACATGTCAATCTGTCTTTCAGCTGCTTCAACCCGCAGTTTCCGGGCCGCGGGCATGAGTTCAGCGGGAGGGGTTTGGACGACCAGGTCAGATCAGTGCCAGGGCTCAGAGAGCAGGACAAGTGCCAGGGCGGGGGCTGAGGGCAGCCACAGACAGGTAACCCAGCTGCAGTGGCAGGTGAACTTGAAGACAATGCGTCACCTTTATCAGGTGGGGACAGGTGACTCGGTGGGATGGAGCTGCCAATCTCAAATTCCGCTCACAGGTAGGCTTCCTTGCCCTCTGCTTCCACACAGGTTCACAGACCGGTCACAGCACTGGAAGAAACTACTCAGTGCAATGAGCCCACCTCAGGTCTTGGTGAGACCAAACTAACCACTTCCACTCTCTCACAAGCTCACCACATACACAACAATTCCTTCCTTTCACATACATGACAAGCTCCCTTTCCAATACTACAGTGAACCTCCCTCTTGCTCTTCAGTCAGTCACTTTCTGTGTAAAATAATTGAATCTTCGATCAACATTTCAAACTGAAGCATCGACGGCCCATTCCCAGTGAAACAACTCCAGTACATGAATCCATTCCCAGTGTGGGACCATTCCCAGTGAAACAACTCCAGTACATGAATCCATTCCCAGTGTGGGACCATTCCCAGTGTAACAACTCCAGTCCATGAATCCATTCCCAGTGTGGGACCATTCCCAGTGAAACAACTCCAGTCCATGAATCCATTCCCAGTGTGGGACCATTCCCAGTGTAAACAACTCCAGTACGTGAACCGTGGATCCATTCGCAGTGTAAACCACTCCAGTACATCAATCCATTCCCAATGTGGACCCATTCCCAGTGTAAACAACTCTAGTACGTTGATCCATTCCCAGTGTGGGACCATTCCCAGTGTAAACAACTCCAGTGCGTGGATCCATTGTCAGTGTAAACAACTCTAGTCCATGAATGCATTCCCACTGTGGATCCATTCCCAGTGTGGACCCATTCCCAGTGTGGATAGTAATAATTCCACCGTGATACAACACTTGGCGGCATGGGAGTTCGTTCCTGCCTGTGGCCATCGAACGTGCAGCTCCTCCCGCGGAGGGTCAGACACCCTGAGCCAGTAGACTGGTCCTGGACTTATTTTCCATCTGGCATAGTTTGCATTTTTCTGTTTGATTGTTGGGGTTTTTTGTATTGCTATATTTATGCTGTATTCTTGGTTGGTGCGGCTGTAATGAAACCAAATTTCCCTCGGGATTAATAAAGTATATCTATCTATCTATCTATCTATCGTTACACTGTCAGTGTAAACAACTCCAGTACGTGGATCCATTCCCAGTGTAAACAACTCCAGTACATGGCTCTACTCCCAGTGTAAACAACTCCTGTACATGGATCCACTCCCAGTGTAAACAACTCCAGTACATGAATCTATTCCCATTGTGGGACCATTCCCAGTGTAAACAGCTGCAGTAAACACCCTAGTATGGTTCTATTTCTTGTGTAAAGTCTCTGAGTGTGAGCTAATTTCCTGTGTAAATACCATCAATATGGGTGTAGACCCAGAATGTGTCTATTCACTGTGAAGGCAAATTGTCAGTAAAACACATCTAGTGTAGGGATATTTCCAGGGCAAGCATTACCAGTGTGGGCCCATCTCAGTCTCAATATCCCCAGAGAGGGCCCATTCCCAGTATGGATCCATGCCAGTTTGGACCATTCCCAATATGCACTCATTTCCAATGTTAACACCTCCAATATGGGTCCATTGCAGCATAGTTTGGGCCAATCTCAGTATCAATACACCTAGACTGGGCCTATTCCCAGTGTGGGCCCATTCCAGTGTGAACACCTGGAGTGAGCCTAGGACTAGTGTGGGCCCATTCCAGTGTGAATACCCCAGAGCAGGTCCATTCCTAGAGTGGGTCCTTTCCAGTGTGAAAACCCAGAGTGGTCCTATTCCAAGTGTGCACCCATTCCAGTGTGAGTACCCCAAAGTGGCCCCCTGCCAGTGTGAAAACACAGAGTGGACCCATTCTTAGAGTGGCTTCCTGCCACTGTGAAAAACCTGGAGTGGACTCATTCCAGTGTGAAAACCCAGAGTGGGCCCATTCCAGTGTGAATACCCCAGAGTGGACCCATTCCTAGAGTGGGCACATTCCAGTGTGAATACCCCAGAGTGGGCCCATTCCAGTGTGAATACCCCAGAGTGGGCACATTCCAGTGTGAATACCCCAGAGTGGACCCATTCCTAGAGTGGGCACATTCCAGTGTGAATACCCCAGAGTGGACCCATTCCAGTGTGAATACCCCAGAGTGGGCCCATTCCAGTGTGAATACCCCAGAGTGGGCCCATTCCAGTGTGAATACCCCAGAGTGGACCAATTCCTAGAGTGGGCACATTCCAGTGTGAATACCCCAGAGTGGGCCCATTCCAGTGTGAATACCCAGAGTGGGCCTATTCCAGTGTGAATACCCCAGTTGGGGCCCATTCCAGTGTGAGTACCCAGAGTGGACCCATTCCAGTGTGAATACCCCAGAGTGGACCCATTCCAGTGTGAATACCCCAGAGTGGGCCCATTCCAGTGTGAATACCCCAGAGTGGGCACATTCCAGTGTGAATACCCCAGAGTGGACCCATTCCTAGAGTGGGCACATTCCAGTGTGAATACCCCAGAGTGGACCCATTCCAGTGTGAATACCCCAGAGTGGACCCATTCCAGTGTGAATACCCCAGAGTGGACCCATTCCAGTGTGAATACCCCAGAGTGGGCCCATTCCAGTGTGAATACCCCAGAGTGGACCCATTCCTAGAGTGGGCACATTCCAATGTGAATACCCCAGAGTGGGCCCATTCCAGTGTGAATACCCAGAGTGGGCCTATTCCAGTGTGAATACCCCAGTTGGGGCCCATTCCAGTGGAATACCCAGAGTGGACCCATTCCAGTGTGAATACCCCAGAGTGGACCCATTCCAGTGTGAATACCCCAGAGTGGGCCCATTCCAGTGTGAATACCCAGAGTGGACCCATTCCATTGTGAATACCCCAGAGTGGGCCCATTCCAGTGTGAATACCCACAGTGGGCCTATTCCAGTGTGAATACCCCAGTTGGGGCCATTCCTAGAGTGGACCCATTCCAGTGTGAAAGCCTGGAATGGACCCATTCCTAGTGTGGGTCCATTCCAGTATGAAAACCCCAGATTCTTAGTGTGAACAGACCAAATATAGATCTATTTCTAGTGTAGGCACCCCCAGTGTGATTCCAGTTCCAACATTAATATCCCGAGTGTAGGTCCATTCCCAGTGTGGGTCTATTCACTGTATGAGCCCATTTCTGGTATAAAAACTCCCTGTGTTGGAAAAATTTGCAGTAAAATATCCCCAGTGTGGATCTATTTCCAGTGTAAAACCCACACCATGGGCCCATTCCAACCTTTCAGCTATTCCCAGTGTGAACACATCCAATATAGGCCCATTCCAGCATAAACACCCCCAGTGTTGGTCAAAAAATCCCAAATATGGGCCCTTTTCTACTAATGGAATCCCATGGATCTATTCTTGCCCTCCCCAGCTCCTCTCCTTCCTCTCTCAAGGGATGACTAATTGGTTCTTATTACAACTGTGCAGCTGCCAACTATTGTCTGCAGTGGAATGTAGCTGGCAACTTTAAATTCTTTCCCAATGAGAAAGTAACAACCAGAAGATAGGAAGGAAGCAGCTTCATTAAAATCATTGTAGCATCACGAGAGTCCTCAACATAATGTTAAGATTTTCCAATAGATCTTTACTGCAATGATTGGTTTGACCATGTTGTACAAGGGTTATACAGTGAACATAGAACATAGAAATCTACAGCACATTACAGGTCCTTCGGTCTGAAATGTTGTGCTGACCATGTAACCTACTCTAGAAACTGCCTAGAATTTCCCTACTGCATAGCCCCCTATTTTCCTAAACTCCATGTACCTATCTGAGTCTGTTAAAAGACCCTATTGTATCCACCTCCACCACCATTGCTGGCGGTACATTCCACACATCCCCACTCTCTGTGAGAAAAACTTACCTCTGACATCCCCTTGGTACCTATTTCCAACACCTTAAAACTATGCCCCCATTTCAGCCCTGGGGGCAAAAGCATCTGAATATCCACGTGATCAATGCCTCTTATCATCTTGTACACCTCTATCAAGTCACCCGTCATCCTCCGTCGCTCCAAGGAGAAAAGGCCAAGTTCACACAACCTATTCTCATAAGGCAAGCTCTCCAATCCAGGCAACATCTCTGTAAATCGCCTCTGCACTCTCTCTATAGTATCCACATCCTTCATGTAGTGAGGTGACCAGAACTGAACACAGTACTCCAAGTGGGGTCTGACTAAGGTCTTATATAACTTTACATTACCTCATGGCTCATGAACTCAATCCCATGGTTGATGAAGGCCAACAGATCATGCACCTTTTTAACAACACTGTCAACCTGCGCAGCAGCTTTGAGTGTCCTATCGAAATTGGATCTCAAGATCTCTTTGGTTCTCCACACTGTCAAGAGTCTTCCAATCTGCACCTTGTAAGGCATGAAAATGCCCGACACAGGCCTCCCATGGTCTGAGTTGACGTTCCCTCCCTCCAAGAGTCTTACCATTAATATTATATTCTGCCTTCAAATTTGACGTACCGAAATGAACCACTTCACACTTATCTGGGTTGAAGTCCACCTGCCACTGCTCAGCCCATTTCTGCACCCTATCGATGTTCCACTGTAACCTCTGACAACCCTCCAGACTATCTACAACCCCCCTCAATCTTACTAACCCACCCTTCTACTTCTTCATCCAGGTAATTTACAAAAATCATAAAGAGCAGAACCGTCCCAGAACAGATCCCTATGGAACACCACTAGTCACCGACCTCCATGCAGAATAAAAGCCATCCACAACCAACCTTTGCCTTCTGTGGGCAAGCCAATTCTGAATCCACAAAGCAAGGTCTCTTTGGATCCCATGCCTCCTTACTTTCTGAATGAGCCTTCCATGGGGAACCTTATCAAATGCCTTACTGAAATCCATATACATTATATCCACTACTCTACCTTCATCAATGTGTTTTGTTACATCCTCAAAGAATTCAATCAGGCTCGTAAGGCACAACCTGCCCTTGACAAAGCCATGCTGATTATCCCTAATCAGATTATGTCTCTCCAAATGCACATATATCTTACCTCTCAGGATCTTCTCCAACAATCTGCTCACCATTGAAGTAAGACTCACATCAATAACTTCCTGGGTTATCTCTACTCCCTTTCTTGAATAAGGGTCAACATTTGCAACCCTCCGGTCTTCTGGTACTTCTCCCGTCCTTATTGATGATGCAAAGATCATCACCAGAGGCTCAGCAATCTCCTCCCTCGCCTCCCACAGTAGCCTGGGGTAAATCCCATCTGGACCCAGTGGCTTATCCAACTTGATGTTTTTCAAAAACTCCAGCACATCCTCTTTCTTAATGTCTATGTTCTCAAGCATTTCAGTCCACTGTAAGTCATCCCTACAATCATCAAGGTCTCAACTAGATTTTCCACATCCTTTGTACACCATGATTCTTTTACCCTCCCATCCTTTCCCTCCCACAATGGAACATTTCCCCGAACATTTGGCACATTTCTGTAGTGCATTTCCCCAAGAACATCTGCTCCCAAATTCCTCTTTAATAGCATCATATTTCCTTCTACCCCAATTAAATATTTTCCCAAATTGTCTGCTCCTATCCCTCTCCAGCGCTATGGTAAAGGAAATAGAGTTGTGATGCTCTCCCACCGAGAGATCTGACACCTGACCAGGTTCATTTTCCGATACTAGATCAAGTACAGCCTCTCTTCTAGTTGGCTTATCTACATATAGTGTCAAGAAACCTTCCTGAACACACCTGACAAAAATCGAACCCATCCAAACCCCTTGCTCTAAGAAGATGCCAGTCAATATTAGGAAAATTAAAATCACCCATCACAACAACTCTATTATTATTGCACCATTCCAGAATCTGCCTCCCTATCTGTTCCTCAATGTCTTTGTTACTATTGGGGGGGGGAGTCTATAAAAACACCCAGTAGAGTTATTGCCCCCTTCCTGTCTCTGACTTCCACTCACATTGACTCAGTAGACAATCCCTCCATGACTTCCTCCTTTTCTGCAGCCATGATAGTATTCCTGGTTAGCAATGCCACACCCCCACCTCTTTTGCCTCCTTCCCTGTCCTTTTTGAAACATCTAACGCCTGGCACACTCAGCAGCCATTCCTGCTCCTGAGACATCCAAGTCTTTGTAATGGACACAACGTCACAGTTCCACATATTGATCCATGCTCTAAGTTCATCCGCCTTGTATATGGTACTCTTTGCATTAAAATAGACACATCTCAAACCATCTGGCTAAGTGCATCTGCCTATCCTTCCACACAAACTCCCAACAAGTTGCCTCTACTTGTGCGCCAACCACCCCATTCTCTGCTCTTCACTTCGGTTCTCATCCCCTTCAAATCTAGTTTAAACCCTCCCCAATCGCATTGGCAAACCTCTCTCCCAGGATATTGGTTCCCCTCCAGTTCAGGTGCAACCTGTCCCACTTGTACAGGTCACCCCTTCCCGAGAAAAGGTTCCAATGATCCAAGAACTTGAAACTCTGTCCCCTGCACCATCTTCTCAGCCACACATTCATCTGTGCTATCTTCCTGTTTTGACCTTCCCTAGCTGGTGGCATCAGGAGTAATCCAGAGATTAGCAATTTGGAAATCCTGCTCTTTAGGCTCCTTCCTAACTGCCTAAACTTACTACAAAGGACCTTTATCCTTTACTGCCTATGTTATTGGTACCAATATGTACCACCACCTCTGGCTGCTCACCCTTCTCTTCAAGAATATTCAGAGACACCTTGGAGCCTAGCACCTGGGAGGCAACGCACTACCCTGGTATCTCTTTTGCTGCCACAGAATTTCCTATCTGTCCCCCTAACTATTGAGTCCCTATGACTATTACTCTGCCTGACTTCACTCTACCCTTCTGAGGCACAGAGCTGACCACAATGTTATTGGCCTGGCTGCTGCTGCCTTGCCCAGATAGGCCACCCCCCTCATCAGTATCCTGTTGCTGAGAGGAATGACCACGATGGGGGCAGAGCCTGCACCAACTTCCTCCTCCCGTTACCCCTCTCGGTGTTCACCCATCTACTCCCTGAATTCTGCATTCTTCGTGTAACCGCCTGCTCATACGTCTTATTGCTCTGCCTCCCGGACAATCCTTAGTTCATCTGACTCCAGCTCCAGCTCCAGCTCCTTAATGGCGGTCCTTCAGGGAGATCATCAGGTTCCATGAATGCCCCCATCCTACAGGAGGAGCACTGCACTGCCATATCTGTCATCCTGCCAGCACTGTCCAATGGGCAACCAAGACCAAATCAGCAAATATGAAAGGGAAAACCTACCCTTCTTACCTGTTTCTTTAGCCTCAGCCTCTTTTTTTTTAAGATTATGAAGACACGCAGTCCTCTTTTATTGTTATTTAGTAATGCATGCATTAAAAAATGATACAATATTTCCTCCAGTGTGATATCACAAAACACAGGACAAACCAAGACTGAAAAAACTAACAAAACCACATAATTATAACATATAGTTACAACAGTGTAACAATACCATAACTTGATGAAGAAGTCTATGAGCACAGTAAAAGTTCAAAGTTTCTCAAATGTCCCACATCTCATGCAGACAGGAGAGGGAAGAAGAACTCTCCCTGCCATGCCGACCACAATCCGACTCTGAGTCATCCGAAAACTTCAAGCTCTGATCAGCTCTCTGACACTGAGTACTGAGCGCCATCTCTGTCCGATCGATTCGACCTCCTTCTCGGTCGCCAAAAGCAGGCAAGGCCGGGGATTTTGAGGCCTACCCTCTGAAAGATTCGCGACCATGCAGTAACGACAGCAGCAAACGAGTGTTTCAGAAATTTCTCCAGATGTTCCTCTGTGCTTTCACGTCCATTCTCCATCAAATCAGAATTGTTCACGGCCCCTATTTAACAGATATGATATCATTTTTCACCGGAGGGCTGTGCACGCACAGGCACGCCTCCATCTTTTCCTCCCGCCTTAGAGTCAAAGTTCCTAAGTTCCTACCCTGACTTTAGCCCCCACTCTGATGATGACCACTCCGCTAGACCCCCATGCAAGGAGAAAAAGACCCACGCAAGGAGAGAGAACTCACCGCGTTTGGTGGTGCTCTGCCTGCCTTCCACTGCCACCAATGCCTCTGTTGTTGTTTCGTTTAGTAAATGGAAGAAACTGAGAAAAAATATTCTGAAGTTCTGTCTATTATGTAAGTAATGAAGGTCAGACTCGGAGTATGGAGGACCAGGCTGAGGGGAAACACTTCACACCGTGCGAGGCTGGAATCTGGGAAACACTACCTGTGGGTATGGTTCTGCTGTGGTCTGCAACAGAGAACTGGAAAATACATGAGATGAGGAAAATTTTACAAAGGCTGGGGAGAAGGATCTAGGGAGCAAAACTCAAGAGTTATTAAGGGTGAGGACAACAGAATCCAGTGGATCATCAGGTTGGTGTCCTGGCCAAGTGGGTAGTGTTGTCCTACTCCTGACTGAACCTGTCTTTTGGATGCTTTTCTGGGCTGTGGGCATAAGCTTAGCGAGAGGGGTTTGGATGGCTGGGTCAAACCAGTACCAGGGCAGAACGAGAGAGCTGGTCAGTGTGAGGCTGACAGGTTAGATTGGTACAGTAACCATTCCAGCATTCTGCTTATAGTACATAGATGGAGTGGGGAAAGGGGATTTTCTCCTTTGGAACAGAGGAGGGTGTGAAGTGACAGGTAGATTTGCAATCACGAAGGGTACAGATAGAGTACCGACTGTTCCCATTGGTGGAAGTGGTCAGAACCTTGGGCCAGAGACTGAAGGAACAAACACTAGATCCTTCTTGGCTGCCTGTCCACCACCCTATACATTTACTCCTTCCGTCAGGAGGCTCCCCAGCTTCAAACCTGCAACCTCCATCAAAGGTTGCCCTCCAATTCATTCAAGTTTCTGACTGAGAAAACTATCACCAGTTCTTCATTATTTAAATCCTGGAACTCTGTCCCAACAAGGGCAGATCAGGATGGCTGATAAATGCTGGGCCTAGATCCTGGATTCAGAACCTGGAATACATTGCCT
Source organism: Mobula hypostoma (assembly GCF_963921235.1). Taxonomy (NCBI): domain Eukaryota; kingdom Metazoa; phylum Chordata; class Chondrichthyes; order Myliobatiformes; family Myliobatidae; genus Mobula; species Mobula hypostoma. The sequence continues at coordinate 65,098,171 of NC_086113.1, read as the reverse complement.
AGGGGCAAAATCAAATCAAGTATTAATGAGGAACTTTCAGAGATGCAAGCAGATGGTCAGACACGTTTGCCTTCATCACACAGGAAAATGAATAAACGAACTGGGTGGTCAAGTTGTCGTGATCTGGTCCGTGAAGTCTGCATTCCGGTTCACGGTCCGGGCCATCGCTCCTTATTCCAGGTTTTCAGGTTTTCCCTTGTTCTGTTGGGTGCTCTAATTGAGGCACCTGATTCTCATTTTGGGGCTGGCTACATAAATAGCTCCTGGGTTCAGCTTCATTTGCTGGACTGTTCCCTTCCCTTCCCCTTCCTCCTGAAGCCTTTCCCTGCGACCTTTGCCTGAGGCCTTTCCTACAACCTCGCCTGCGTCCTCGCCTGTATCGCTGTCAAGTTCTACCGCTGGAGCAAGACCGGATCCTTGCTGTGTCTAGATAAGGAACTGTCTTTCGTTGTTTGGATCTGTCTCTTTGTGTCCTCACCTTCGCTAGGTAGGTCCAGCCATTTGCCGCTACCTTGAGTTGAGAACTGTCTCTGTGGCCATGACTTCGTTAGGTAGGTCCGGCTGTTTGCCGCTACCTTGAGTGGAGATCTGTCTCTCAGTATTCTGTGTATGAGTCCTGGCCCTATGTCCTGTTCCCAAGGAGGGGACCAAGCTCTGTGTTCCATGTTCCTGTTCTCCCAAGACCAAGGCTCCATGTTCCTGTTTTACCAAGACCAAGGCTCTGAATTCCTGTTCTCCAAAGATCAAGTCAAGGCTTTGGGGTCTCATCCTGTCCTTGTGCCTCGCCCAGCCCAGGAGTATCTCGTCCTGCCTAGGAAAGCCTCGAAGAATCCAAGCCTCATCCAGTCCAGTAAACCACGTCATGTCCGAGCCTAGTTCTGGAGTCCGAGCCTGAGTCAAGACACAGGTTCTGGGTGCTTGCCCAGTCTCTGGCTCAGAATCCATACCCAAGCCTCGAAGAACCCAAGCCATGTCCAGTCCTGTAGCCACGTCATGTCTTCGCCTAGATCCGGGGTCCGAGCCCGAGTCAAGACCCAGGTTCTGAGTCCCTGTCCAGTCTCTGGCTCAGAGCCCAAGCCCAGGCTCCCAGTTCCCAGTTCCTTGTCTTAGTCCTGCTCTCCTGGACAAAGTCCTAGCCCAAGTCTGTTTTCTTGTCCCAGCTCGTAGTCTGCACCCAGTCACGTCCCAAACTCTAGTCCTAGTCCTGTTCCTAGTACTTCAGTGTCTTTGTCTTGCATTTAGGTCTGCTCCCAGCGCCCCCATTATTACACAAGTTGCATCTAAACAAGGCATTGGTGAGGCCCAGCTTGGACTGTTGTGTGCATTTCTGGTCACCAGTTATAGGAAGGATGATGTTAAGGTCAAAAGAATGCAGAAAATTAGGGTTCATAAAACTTGGGTGCAGAAAATGAGGAGTTTTTTGGCTCTGGGTCTGTATTCACTGGAAGAATGAGGTTGGGTGGGGGGGGGGAAGTCTCATTGAAACTTACTGAATATTGAAAGGCCTACACAGAGTAGGCATGGAGAGGATGTTCCCATTCATGGGGGAGTCTAGGACCAGAGGGTACAGCCTCAGACATAAGGATGTCCATTTAGAACAGAGATGAGGGGGAGTATCTTCCTTCAGAGTGTAGTGAATCAGTGGAATTCATTTCCGTGGATGGCTGTGGAAGCCAAGCCATTGTGTATACTTAAAGTGGAGTGAAGTAGGTACTGGTGGTGCCAGTAATGTCAGCAGATGCAACCAAGGAAAACGAGCATCAGGTGCCCATGGCACGCTTCTCAATAATTAGTTTACAGAAGAATGATCTGATTGTGGTGACCCCAGAGGGCCAAACCAGTAGCTTCATTGTCTCTGTGCACCCAAGGATTTAATGCTGCACACTGTCTCTCCACTGTAATAGGTAGCTCTGCCATCTTCTATGTATTCATTCAAGCAAGAGAGAAAGGCCAGATCTCTTTTCCAGTGCTAACTGCCTTAAACTGGGGGAGAGTGAAAATTGAATTTATGATTGCTCTGGGGTCTCATGCAGGTCAGACCACGTACAGGTGGCAGATTCTCTTCCCCAGTTTGGTTTTTAGTTTCAGTGCCACATGTTAATGTTTAAATTCCAGTTTTGTGAATTAACTGTATTTAATTTTCTAGTTACTACGTTGGGATTAAAAATCAAGTATTAAATTAGCCCTAGGTTTAATTCAGATAAGTGCAAGGTGTAACATCTTCAAAAGGATAGGATTTGCACATGAAGTTAAAAGTTCGAAGTGCATTTATTATCAAGGTATGTCCGCAGTATACAACCATGAGATTTGTCTTACCACAGACAACCATGATACAAAGAAAACCATGGGACCCAATCAAAGAAAAACATCAAGTGCTGACATGCAAAAAAAACCCCAAATCACACAAACAGCATGTGATCTTGAATGTAATGCCAGAGGAAGTGTGTCATGGTCCGGTCCGTGAAGTCCGCATTCCGGTTCACAGACTGGTCCATTGATCCTTATTCCAGGTGTTTTGGTTTTCCCTTGTTCTGTTGGGTGCCTAAATTGAAGCACATGATTCTCATTTTGGGCTGGCTACATAAATAGCTCCTGGGTTCAGCTTCAGTTGCTGGACTGTTCCCTTCCCTTCCTCTTCCTTCTGAAGCCTCCCCTGCTACCTTTGCCTGAAGCCTTGCCTGCTACTTTTGCCTGAAGTCTTGCCTGCTACCTTCACCTGTGTCCTCACCTGTATCGCCGTCAAATTCCACGACTGGAGCAAGACCAGAGCCTTGCTGTGTCTAGATAAGGAACTGTCTTTCGTTGTTTGGAACTGTCTCTTTGTGTCCTCACCTTCGCTAGGTAGGTCTGGCCGTTTGCTGCTACCTTGAGTTAGGAAACTATCTCTGTGTCCACGCTTCATAGATCTTGCTGGATCTATGTAATTAATAGAGATAAAATATAAAAGGTGCCAAACTTATCAAAGTTCAACCACTTCATGCACAACAGTTGGAGCTCAATTAATGGAGTCTTCTTTCCACCATTCGATCCTCTCTGACCCCCTCAAACCGCCACCTGGGACCAACCACTGTGATTGACCTGACACTCCACATGAGTCTGTCTTCATCTCCTCTCCTCGCTGAAGACCCTGGGCCTCGGACTCCCGCTCAGGGTCGGTCCCGCCGCCCAGGGTCACAGCATCACGTCTCCTCTCTCTGTTGCCATCATGCCTTCTGCGCCAAAGCCCGCGAAACACAATAGCTTACAGACACACAAGAAAGAATAACATCTATCCTAATTGGTTCATTCCTTTTCTTATCAACAATATAATCCAAACAAGGAGAGAGAGCGAGAGAGAGAGTGAGAGAGAGAGAGAGAGAGAGAGATACTTACATCGCAGTTATTATTACAGAAAAGCCATTTAAATATATAACGAAGAAGCCATTATGTTAGACTTCACAGTAACATAAAAGAAGAAACCCCTTACACTCTCCCCCCACCAGATAAAGTCATGTCCTCATGACTTCTAAGTAACTCACCAACCATTCCTGCAGACACAAAAACCCAATCCAGGTATAAACAGTCACATTGCTCCCCAAACAGTGGACCTTACACCCTGTTCCACAGATGCCACATAGGCCATCTTATCTGGGAGTTTCCTAATCCTCCGAGACCTCCATGCCCCCTCACCTAAACCCTTCAGGCTCGGACACTACTGGGGATACCTTGGGTCTGCTTGCCAACTCCTCTCTCAATCTCTCACTCATGCCCCCACTGCAACTTGGAGCCCCCCGTCCCGTGTCCAGGGCCCCGCTTCTTTTCCTTCAGGGTCCTGCTGTAACCCAGTCTGCCCACAGCTAGCCCTCGCCACTACACCTGACTCAGTGGTGGAAGGGCCATAAGTCTCTTCCTCAATCAAGGGGAAGTTAGCAAAAGGCAGCATGAACCACACATCCAGCACATCATCCTTCGAATCCGTATTCTTCCTCATTTCCTCGATCGGCAGCTGCTGTTTGATTTTCTCCAAACTGAAGCAGTTAGCCTGGGCTGCCTCTGTAGCCTCTTCAGCCTCCTGCAGTCGAGACGTCAGCTTCTTCTCCGACTCCTCCAACTCTCGCCCCAGTCTCAGCAGTTCTGACCCACGTTTTGTGTCCATCTCCATCTGGGACGCAATTATACCACCAGCTTCTTGCAATCTGCTCTGGATCGATGTCTTGAGTTTCTGCTGATCCTTTCGAAGGCTGGTCATTGTTTCGTCTCTCTGGATTAATTTATCAGTACATGACTGCAGTTTCGGCTCAGAATTCCATTTCCCTGTCTCCACTTTGATGAGCAAGAACTCCAAGTCTTCAATGGTTGTCCCGGGCTCCGGCACTCACCTCACATCATCGTCCCCCAAGGCGAATCCAAACCCTAGGCTATCATCCACATACGCCAAAACTCCAAACACCTCCACATCCTCCTTGGTCTTCCTCATGCCCCGCGGGAAGGTTGCAGGGGCTCCGGATATGCCCTGTGGCATCTTTTCGGACCGGAAGAATCCTAGGGGACCTATAACAGCCATCTTCTCCTTGTCGGCCTCACTCATCAGGATCTGGCAACATCCACTCCTCAGATCCAGCACACTAAACCACGTCGCACCATTCAGACAGACCATCACGTCTTCGGCCCTCAGGACCGTATTCTGGTCAATGACAGTGCGCCTGTTCAGAGTCCTATAATCCACACACACGCTGCCTACGTCTTCCACGGCTACAGGGTCCAGTCGCCACGACCTCTCTCTCACCGAGGTGTCTTCAGCGGTCAACTCCACTCCCTCCTGGTATTTCAGAGCGTCTAGTAAGAGGGTCTCACCCTCAGATACTTCCCCCGGGCTGTACCACATCAGCTGTCGTTTAAATTCGGTACTGGCCCAAGGCTGCTACACACGTCCTCACAAGCAGCTCGAAACATTGGGTGCACAGACATGCCCCCATGAACTTCAGTTTCACTGACCAATCATCGTCTTCTGGATAATCACTGGCACTGGTACCCCAAACCTCCAGTGCCCTTAATGTTGTCAAGGGTAAATGCTTCAGACACCGGTTGTAAAACGAACTGTACAACAACTTGACCTGTGCCCCAGTGTCGAGGATGGCTTTAGCATAGTTTCCATCTATCTGTAACGACACACAGGGACGTGGTCCCTCCAAGCCTTCAGGAATAGGGTCTTTTCCTTTCAGGAGTTCCTTGGTACATTGCTGGGAACGTGCTCCCCCAGAGACCCAAAGGCGTTCCCCCACTGGACCTCCACTAATTTTCCCAACACCTCTTTGATCAGCTGAACAACTGAGGGAGGGGCTGATCCCCTTAAGTGTTCCCCCTGGCACTGCAAGCAATTTAGCCGCCCTCCTAGCCAGAGAAGATGCACTGAAAGTTTTTCCCTAATCTCCTGACACAGGTATGGACAGCCCCTCAGGAACTGCCTTTTGCTTCCAGTCGAACCAGACGCATTTTCCTCTGCTTTCAGATAACTGGCAGCTGTCACTATGGGGCAATTGAACCTGGCAGTTCTAACACCATCAACAGCCCACCTACACAAACCTTCAACCAATCCCTGTCATTCTCCCTCAACCGAGCACGGCCACTCATCTAACAACTGAGAGGTCCGCTCTGCCCATGTCTCGTACGCCTCCGCCCCTTTAGAGGTGGACAATATCCCAAAAGCCAGGTGGAGCCTGCAATAGCTGGAACATTTATTTGCAGACACTATTTCCGAATCAGACCACTCTTTCCTCTCTCTCCTAACAGTATGGACAGCCCATGGTCCCGCCTCACCTGGGGCAGTCCCACTGTCAACTCGTCAGCCCTAGTCTGAACTCGAACAAAGACCTCTGGGGTACCAACAGCCATCCCACCCAACACGCATGCAGTAATACCAGCAATCCCACAGAGATACAGCAGCACTGATTTAAACCAGGCAATCACACAGCACCCCACTGAATTAAATCCTCGGACGAATCCCCCAAATGTAGCCCCCTGGTAACCCTCAGGCTCGCTCAGCTCGCTGTCGTCTAGCGGGAGCAGTCTTCGGCCCCGCCAAACTGGGTAATCAAGTTTGTGTGGATGCTGTGTGATGTACCCCACCCTGCCAAATAACAGACAATACACCATATGCAATTAAATGATTACCTTTTATAGATCTTACTGGAACTATGTAATTAATAGAGATAAAATATAAAAGGAAAGTAAAAAGCACCAAACTTATCAAAGTTCAGCCACTTTGTGCACAACAGTTGAAGCTCAATTAACGGGGTCTTCTTCCCACCATTCGATCCCCTCCGACCCCCTCAACCCACCGCCTGGGGCCAACCACGGCGGTGGACCAGTCACTCCACATGAGTCTGACTTCGTCTCCTCTCCTCGCCGAAGACCCTGGGCCTCGGACTCCCGCTCAGGGTTGGTCCCACCACCCAGGGTCACAGCTTCGCGTCTCCTCTCTCTGTCCCCATCACGCCTTCTGCGTCAAAGCCCCGCAAAACACAATAGCTTACAGACACACAAGAAAGAATAACATCTATCCTAATTGGTTTGTTCCTTCTCTTATCAATAGTATGTACGGGGTCTTTCTTTTTTGTTAAATTTAAGATGGCTTCTTTGTTATGTTATACTGGGGAATGCTGAGAAAGTCTCTAACTAGACAGTTGCTTGGATTATTAGAGATAGCAGGGTGCTATTAACCAATGGGTGGTCATGTATCATTTTGTTTTCGGATGATAATGCTGTATCATATGACTGGGGATGGGGTTTTTGGCGGGGAGTCGGAGGAGAGACGGGGAGGACGGCGGACGTGCGGGGATTTTTGGTGGGGAGTCGGAGGAGAGATGGGGAGGACGGCGGACGTGTGGGGATTTTTGGGGGGAAGTCGGAGGAGAAACGGGGAGGACAGAGGAGAGACGGGGTGTCAGAGGAGAGACGGGAAGTCGGAGGAGGGACGGGGAGTCAGAGGAGAGATGGGGGGTCGGAAGAGAGACAAGGAGGACGGTGGAGAGACAGGGAGTCGGAAGAGAGATGGGGAGGACAGTGGAGAGACGGGGAGTCGGAGGAGAGACGGGAGGTCGGAGGAGAGACGGGGAGGACGGAGGAGAGACGGGGAGTCGGAGAAGAGACGGGGAGGACGGTGGACGTGCGGAAAGGCTCCAGTCGATCACTTCGGGTGGTCCCGAGCCGTGAGTCGACAGGATTCGGGTGGTCGTCCGGAATCGATTGAGTTCCAACGGTTGCGCGCGAAGAACTTGGACTTTGATAAGTGTTGGCGCCTTTTCTTCATTACTTCCCTTTCTGTATCGAATTAATATTAATGTCATAGAAACATAGAAACATAGAAACATAGAAAATAGGTGCAGGAGTAAGCCATTCGGCCCTTCGAGCCTGCACCGCCATTTATTATGATCATGGCTGATCATCCAACTCAGAACCCCGCTCCAGCCTTCCCTCCATACCCCCTGACCCCCGTAGCCACAAGGGCCATATCTAACTCCCTCTTAAATATAGCCAATGAACTGGCCTCAACTGTTTCCTGTGGCAGAGAATTCCACAGATTCACCACTCTCTGTGTGAAGAAGTTTTTCCTAATCTCAGTCCTAAAAGGCTTCCCCTCTATCCTCAAACTGTGACCCCTCGTTCTGGACTTCCCCAACATCGGGAACAATCTTCCTGCATCTAGCCTGTACAATTCCTTTAGAATCTTATACGTTTCAATCAGATCCCCCCTCAATCACATCATAGAATTAGTAATATCTATAAAGTGTACTTGTTAAAATTTACTGGGTGTGCTGGCTGATGATTGATGTTTGTGATTGATTCGGGCGGCGACCAACCCTGTGGGGAGTGTTGAGGCAGGTGCTGGGCTGGATTTCCCCTAGACATACACGAGCCAATATAATTGAGCGTTACAAGTATAACCCAAACAAGCAGAGAGAGAGAGAGAGAGAGAGAGAGAGAGAACTCCTTACGTCACAGTTATTATTACAGAAAAGCCATTTTAATTATAAAGTAACAAAGAAGCCATTTTGTTAGCCTTCGCAGTAACATAAAAGGAGCAACCCCTTACATGTGTATGAGTCCGGGCCCTACATCCTGTTCCCTAGGAGGGGTCCTGACTCTGAGTTGAGCCTCAGCCCCAAGTCCTGTTCCCAAGGAGGGGTCCCGGCTCTGTGCTGCATGTTCCTGTTCTCTCTCGACCAAAGCTCTGCGTTCCTGTCCTCTCAAGACCAAGTCAAGGCTTTGTGTTCTCGTCCTGTCCATGTGCCTCGCCCAGCTCGGTGCTGGGGTTCCCTATTCCTGTCCCGGGATCTCACGTCCAGTCCTGTTGCCACTCCTCATCCTGTAGCCATGTCTTATCCTCGCTTGGATTCGGGGTCTGAGCCCGAGTCAAGACCCAGGTTCCGGGTCCCTGTCCAGTCTCTGGCTCGGTGTCCTTGTCCAGGTTCCAAGTTCCTTGTTCCTCATCCAGGTCCCGTTTTCCTAGTCTAGCCCTAGACCAGGCCCTGTATCCTAGCCTTGTCCAGAGCCTGTGTCTTGTCCAGCATCATTTCTTCCCCACTTTCCTTGCTTTCTTGACAAATCTAGTCCTGTTCCTAGTACTTCAGTGTCTGTGTCTTGCATTTGGGCCTGTTCCCACTGCCCCCGTTATGACAAAGTGGTTGAGGCAGGTCCAATAACAACTTTTAAAAGACAATTGGACAGGCACATAGTTTGCAGAATGACTGAATGGCCCATTCTTAGAGAGCAACATTATTTCCCTTTCCGTAGCATTATAGAACATCCCTGGCACTTCCCTGAAGGGTTCCAAAACAAAAACTGAATATAGAAGGACCTATTGAGATGGATAGCTAAAAGTTTGATTCTAAGGAATGTCTAACAGGAAGGAGAGGGAAGGAGGTGAAAAGGTTCAGTGAAGCAGGGTGCAGAGATGGAGTAAATTCAGCTATGCTCTGGGGCAAAAGGGTTCCTAACCAGGGATCTATGGACCCCTTGTTTAATGGTATTGGTCCATGGCATAAAAAAAGGTTGGGAACCCCTGCTCTAGGGGAAACCTTGGGAAGTTCTAAGACTGGAGGAGAGCTTCAGAGAGGAGCCTATCTCGTAAGGATTTGCCAACAACACAGAGATTTTAAAACGGAAGCATAGCTTAATCAGGTGCCATTGTGGGTCATGTCTGCTGGGTGAGCCGGGAGTTGAAATATATCCAAGGGTTTTATCTAATCTGGCTTGTTCCAATACATATTATTTGAATCTGTATTGGGAAGGTCCATTTAGTTACTCATCAAACAATGTGAGGCAGCTTGATAGAAACAAAGTATGAATTAATCTAGAAATGTCTTCTAATACATCTATAAATTCTTTCAAGCATTCTTGTGAAGCCTCTGAGAACTGACAGATTCACATGCTAGCAACAGAACTAACACCCTCCGTCAGTGAATCATACAGTCACACAAAAGGTATTCTTCATATTATCGCAAACACAGCCCACATCTTCACACCCTAATCCACATCAAAGTGCTGGATTCATTTCTCCTTAAATGCAACACCTCAGAAGGTCCAATGTGAGATTTCATCTTTACCATTAAATTCTGTCAAAAAAAACAGGATCTGGGTATTGTTGGGAGGATCCCTGTCGCCTGTTTATAGCTGCCAAGGAGAGAGGCATTGGAGTCCGTGTACTTCACCGGAGGCAGTATGACATGGTGTTCAAGCTGGAGTCGGTGCTGCCCCCTAGTGTTTGCTTGGCAGGAGACAAGCCATGTTGTATTTGCCTGGACACTTTTCATGGACTCAGATTCCTGGACTATATTTTTTCTTGTATGAATGTATTTTTAATGTTATCTTATATGTGCTTGCTACTTCCTATGTGCTGTATGTGCCTGTGCTGTGCGTGACTGTTTGTGTTTCACTCCTTGACTCCGGAGTAATGTTGTTTTGTTTGGCTGTATTCATGGATATTTATGACATTAAACTGCAACTTGAACTTGCTTCCCCCTAAAGGAGCTGGAGATGAACTGTGGGGGTTACTGTGAAGTACTCTACAGTGCCTATTATTTGGTACAATGGATGGGTTTGCTGAGTAAGATATGCACGTTGGTGTGGTTTAGGATTCACCGTGTAAGAACAGCAGAATTCCTTGCCTAAGGGGTCTTGCTGAACTCAATCAGTTTTTCACTAATCTGGTGGCAGCTTGAGAAATGTTATTGGCTTTGATTTATTATTGTCACGTGTACCAAGATTTAAGCAACAAAGCTTTTGTTGAGCATGCCATCCATACGAAGAGAACAGAACACAGTGCCCACCAAGCTAGTCTGAGATTCCTGCATTTGACACATTTCTCTAAGTCCAGCCCCTCAAGAACGTGCCATAAGTAATTACACTGAGTTAGTAAAGGAAAACAGGGTGCAGAACATGGTGCTTACAATTTTACTGAGATTGGCTTTATAACTTCCAGATGCAGGTGGTGGGACCAGTTCACTGAACAACACAGCTGGTTTGGGCAAGCGGGCTGAGGGGCCTGTTTCTATGCTGTATGACTCTATAACTTTATGTATTTCATTAACGGGTAGGTTTTGAATTGCATTAATTGTCTAGGACTCTAATTTCTGCTGAGGCACATGAGTACTTAGTCCAATGTCTTCAGTTAAGGGGTTGCAGGATTTCGATCCAGCAACAATGCAATAGTGTTCCATGTTAGGTTGGTGATCAACATAGAGGGGAAGCTGCAGGTGACAGTGTTGCCATGTGGTTACTGCATTTCTCCTTGCTGATGGTAGAGGTGAGAGACTCTCGAGATGATGTCAGTATGTGCGGTCAAATGCTTGTGGTGCATTTTGCAGTCTCATAGGTGAGGCTAACAGGGAAGAGGATAGAAAATGGTGAGCTAGCAACAGGGTATCCAAGGGCAATCTTCCACTGTTCATGGAATCTTAGACATGTACAGAACAGAAAGGCCCTTCAGCCCATCAAGTGCATGCCAACCCTTTTGTCCAACACATTTGCCTGCATTAGAGTCATGGAGCACTAGAGCATAAAAACAGGCACTTCAGCCATCCAGTTTAACTGAACTATGAGTCTGGCTAGTCCCATTAGCTTTCCACACCTCTCTCATCCATGTATTTATTCAAACTTCTCCTAAATGTTGGTATTGAACCCATGTCTCCCAATTCTGGCAGCTCGTTCCACACTCTCACCCCCCCCCCACTAAAGAAGTTCCTTCTCATGTTCACCTTAAACATTTCACCTTTCACCCTTATCCCATGACCTCTAGTTCTAGTCTCACCTAACCTCAGTGGGAACGGTCTGCTTGCATTTACCCTGTCTATATGCCTCAAGATATTGTATACATCTATCCATTCTGTTCTCATTCTCATACTGCCTAGCGAATAAAATCCTAACCTATTCAGCCTTTCCCTACAACACAGGCCCTAAAGTCCTGGCAACTCCTTCTACACTTCTCTGTATCCTTTCAACCTTATTGATATTCTTCTTGTAGGTAGGAGACTGGAACTGCATACAACACTCCAAATTAGGCCTCACCAATGTCTTATACAGCCTCAACATAACATCCCAACTCCTGTACTCGATACTTTGGTTTATGAAGGCTAAATGTGCCAAAAGTTCTCATTACAACCCTATCTACCTGCGATGCCACTTTCTAGGAATTATGGATCTGTATTCCCAGGTCCCTCTGTTTTACCACACTCCTAAGTGCCCTGATCACTGTGTAATATCTACCCTGGTTGGTCTTCCCAAAGTGCAGCACCCCACACTTGTCTGCATCAAATTCTATTCACCATTTTTCATCCCATTTTTTCCAGCTGGTCCAAATCCAGCTGCAAGCTTTGATAGCCTTTCTTGCTATCCACTACACCCCCCAATCTTCAAAGGTACATTTACTGTCAGTGAAATGTATACAATATACATCCTGAAATGCTTTTTCTTCACAACCATCCACAAAAACAGAGTGCCTCCAAAGAATTAATGTCAATTAAATGTTAGAACCCCAAAGTCCCTTCCATCTCCCCTCCCTCCCCTGCGTAAGCGGCAGCAAACAATGATCTCCCCTTCCCCCACTGGCAAAAAAAACATCGCACCTGCCACCGAGCATTCGGCGTCAGCAAAGCAACAGCAAAGACACAGATTTGCAGTTACTTCAAAGACTACTTGTTCACCCGGTATTTCAAGTCAAGTCAAGTCAAGTCACTTTTTATTGTCATTTCGACCATAACTGCTGGTACAGTACACAGTACAAATGAGACAACATTTTTCAGGACCATGGTGCTACATGAAACAATACAAAAACTATATTGAACTACGTAAAAAACTACACTAGACTACAGATCTCCCAGGACTGCATAAAGTGCACAAGACAGTGCAGGCATTACAATAAATAATAAACAAGACAACAGGCACAGTAGAGGGCAGTAGGTTGGTGTCAGTCCAGACTCTGGGTATTGAGGAGTCTGATGGCTTGGGGGAAGAAACTGTTACATAGTCTGGTCGTGAGAGCCCAAATGCTTCGGTGCCTTTTGCAGATGGCAGGAGGGAGAAGAGTTTGTATGAGGGGTGTGTGGGGTCCTTCATAATGCTGTTTGCTTTACGGATGCAGCGTGTGGTGTAAATGTCTGTAGTGGCGGGAAGAGAGACCCCGATGATCTTCTCAGCTGACCTCACTATCTGCTGCAGGGTCTTGCGATCCGAGATGGTGCAATTTCCGAACCAGGCAGTGATGCAGCTGCTCAGGATGCTCTCAATACAACCTCTGTAGAATGTGGTTAGGATGGGGGTGGGGGGTGGGAGATGGACTTTTCTCAGCCTTCGCAGAAAGTAGAGACGCTGTTGGGCTTTCTTTACTATGGAGCTGGTGTTGAGGGACCAGGTGAGATTCTCTGCCATGTGAACACCAAGAAATTTGGTGCTCTTAACGATCTCTATGGAGGAGTCGTTGATGTTCAGTGGAGAGTGGTCACCCCATGTCCTCCTGAAGTCAACAACCATCTCTTTTGTTCACATTCGGAGACAGGTTGTTGGCTCTGCACCTCCTCTCTGTATGCTGACTCATCATTCTTGCTGATGAGACCCACCACGGTCGTGTCATCGGCGAACTTGATGATGTGGTTCGAGCTGTGTGTTGCAGCACAGTCGTGGGTCAGCAGAGTGAACAGCAGTGGACTGAGCACACAGCCCTGGGGGGCCCCCGTGCTCAGTGTGATGGTGTTGGAGATGCTGTTTCCAATCTGGACTGACTGAGGTCTCCCAATCATGAAGTACCACAGACATACCAAAGGGTCTCTCTCTTTCTCTCTCTCCCCCTAATAAGGGAGAAAGAAATGTCTCCATTTCACAGCGAGAGGGGAGACATAACAACTCACTGGTTTACGATGTTAAAAGTCTGTTGCATTGTTTTTTACGAGCTCTGTGCCCAAAGATCTCGAGTTTCTGGGCACATAGCCTTAGATCTTCCCATTCCCATGACACACCGATCTCCTGCCCGGACACTGGCCTTCGATTCCCACCCCCCCCATCTCCAGAGCCATGAAATCTTGAACCTCTGAAGGCAATTGAAGCTCTTAGGCTGTGTCCTTCGCATGCTGAATAATGTCCAGTTGTGAAACCCTAAGAGCAGGTCCCATTCCCACAAAGAACCGTAGTCAGCGTGTAACTCCATGTCGGGGTCTTCAAAAGAACCACAAAATGCAAGCAAAGGGGTTGCCATTAGGCGCCATTGTCTCCTAAGCTCCTCCTCCTTGGTGTCATCAGCAAACTTGCTGATCCAGTTAACATCAGTAGTGGGGAAGATGCTAGAGTCCATTATTAAAGATGAAATAGCGGCATATCTTGATAGCAGTGATAGGATTGGGCCGAGCCAGCATGGATTTACCAAGGGCAAATCATGCTTGACTAACCTATTGGAGTTTTTCGAGGATGTAACCAGGAAGATAGACACGGGAGATCCAGTGGATGTGGTGTACCTTGACTTTCAGAAGGCATTTGATAAGGTATTACATAGGAGATTGGTGGGTAAAATCAGAGCTCATGGCATTGGGGGGAAGATATTGACATGGATAGAAAACTGGTTGGCAGATAGAAAGCAAAGGGTAGCAGTGAATGGGTGTTTCTCGGAATGGCAGGTGGTGACTAGTGGGGTGCCACAGGGCTCGGTATTGGGACCACAGCTGTTTACAATTTATGTCAATGATTTAGAGGAAGGCATTGTGAATAACATCAGCAAGTTTGCTGATGATACTAAGCTGGGTGGCAGTGTGACATGTGATGAGGATGTTAGGAGAATTCAAGGTGACTTGGATAGGCTGGGTGTGTGGGCAGAAACTTGGTAGATGGCATTTAATGTGAATAAATGTGAGGTTATTCACTTTGGGAGCAAGAACAGGAAGGCAGATTATTATCTGAACGGTGTAGAGTTAGGTAAGGGAGAAATACAAAGAGATCTAGGTGTAGTTGTTCATCAGTCTCTGAAGGTGAATGAGCAAATGCAGCAGGCAGTGAAGAAGTCTAATGGAATGTTGGCCTTTATTACAAAGGAAATTGAGTACAAGAGCAAGGAAATCCTTTTGCATTTGTACAGGGCCCTGGTGAGACCATACCTGGAGTATTGTCTGCAGTTTTGGTCTCCAGGGTTAAGGAAGGACATCCTGGCTGTGAAGGAGGTGCAGCATAGGTTCACTAGGTTAATTCCTGGGATGTCCGGACTGTCTTATGCAGAGAGGTTAAAGAGACTGGGCTTGTACACGCTGGAATTAAGGAGATTGAGGGGGGATCTGATTGAGACATATAAGATTATTAAGGGATTGGACAAGATAGAGGCAGGAAATATGTTCCAGATGCTGGGCGAGTCCAGTACCAGAGGGCATGGTTTAAGAATAAAGGGTAGGTCATTTAGGACAGAGTTGAGGAGGAACTTCTTCTCCCAGAGAGTTGTGGAGGTGTGGAACGCGTTGCCTCAGAAGGCAGTGGAGGCCAATTCTCTGGATGCTTTCAAGAAGGAGCTAGATAGGTATCTTATGGATAGGGGAATCAAGGGTTATGGGGACAAGGCAGGAACCGGGTATTGATAGTAGATGATCAGCCATGATCTCAGAATGGCAGTGCAAGCTCGAAGGGCCGAATGGTCTACTTCTGCACCTATTGTCTATTGTCTATTACCATCCCAATCACTGAGACAGATGACAAACAACAATAGACCCAGCACTAATCCTTGTGGCACAGCACCAAGTCTCAGGTCTCCAATCAGAGAGGCAACCATCTACCACCACCCTCTGTCTTCCCATGTCAATCCAACTCACTAACTCATCCTTTCGGTCCCTGTTCTTCTGCACTGTGTATATTTGAGTGTCTGTCAAAATGTCTGCTAAACCTAGAGATGGTATATGATTTCTGCCACCTCCTCTTGTAGTGTTGTCCAGATATCAACACTCTTTGGGGATGAAAGATCATCCCCCTTGTTCATCTCAGTCCCTGCTCATTCTAGCAGGATCTCAGAGGAGGAGATTTCTGTGGGATTTGACTTTCTGAAATCCATGCTGACTTTGCTTAATTAACCTATGTTCTGTCAGTGAATGTTAGTTTTGTCTGGGGCTCCTTGGAGCACTCAATGTTCTTTGAAACTTTCTGAACATTTAGTATTTGCATAAGATACAGTACTGACCTCAATCAGTAACGAATGTTGATGCAGAAGATAGCAGTTGGCTGCAGCCCAAACCCATGCTGAATTAATTTAGTTAATAAAGTCTCATGGAAGGCAGGTGGCAAAGGGATTATTTTATATGCAAAATTTTGAGAGAAAGATCTGAAAATTAGTAAGTATTCTCTTAGAGAAATAGTTAAATTTCTGAGCTGCTCTGCTGAGGTGGAAACACATGCTGGGATTTGTAATCCCCCGTCCTGTCAATAACTGCCCATGAAATATTACACTGAAAGAAAAGTGAAAGAGGTGGGTTGGCAGGTATAAACGATGAATGTTACTTGTCTGCATCATGACCTCCTATTGGGAGATTCCTTCAGTGTGATTGTGGCGGCCTGGGTCTGACAGATGCAATGACAACATGCTGATGGAATTAAAGCTCTGATCATCCTATGAAGTTATAACTACAGCTCCTGTGTTTCAGAACCAGTAGGCAGGAATATTTCTGTCCTGATGAACACTTCAGTAGCGCACAAAACCACATTCGGAGAACACATCCTCGATCTTTACAATCCTTTCCCATTCCCAATCCTCACTCTATTTTCCAATTCCAAATCCACACTTTCTCCCATTCCCATTCCCAATCCTCACTAGCTCCTGCTCATTCATATTCCCCACCATCTCCATTCCATCCACTTATCGCCATGTGTGTTTCGTCTTTATTAGATACACCTCACAGCTAACATGATTAAATTACATCTGACATTGATCTGCCTAATTTACCAGCTGATCAATTTTGTATCTTGACCGCCTCACTCAATATCAACACCACCATAATTTTCATGTCACCTGCAAACTGCTAAATCATACCTCCTACATTTGCATCCAGATTGCTAATGTACACAACAGATTGTAAGCCACTGGTCACAGGCTTCTGTCAGCCCCTGTCGCCTATTACCAAGGCAACCCTGGATCCAATTTGACTTCGATCCCTTGTGATCCCTTGTGCAGCGTTCCATGTGGGATGTCCCGATCTTTTTGAACATGAACACAATTTAATCTTTCACAGTTTAAAAAACATGCTGCTTCTCTGTTTCACAGACTGTAGTCGATAACATTACATTTTCCATATTATGTTTTGTCTGCCATCTCTGGGACTATTCACTCACCTGAGGTCTCTTTGTGTTCTCCTTCCTACTCATAATCACATCATTAAAGAACCACGTGGCTCGATAATGGTAGCAGGTAATGCCTTCGACCAAAAGTATTATTGCCTTACTTTTACTCTACCCTCTATATCTTGGTCTACATGATTTGGATATGTAGAGTGGACAGTCAGCACCCTTTTCCCCAGGTAGAAATGGCTAATGTGAGAGGGCATACTTTTAAATTGATTGGAGGGGAGTATAGGGGACAGAGGTAGGTTTTTTCACACAGTGGTGGGTGCATGGTACTATTCGGCAGATATATTAGGGACATTTAAGAAACTCTTAGATAGGATGAAAGGAAAATGGAGAGTTATGTGTGAGGGAAGGGTTAGCTTGATATTAGAGTGTGTTAAAAGGTCAGTGCAACATCGTGGACCCAAGGGCATGTACTTTGCCATAGAGTTTGCAGTCTTTGTTCTATGCTCCATGATTTCTCAATGTACATACAATACAAGCCAAGGGTCACATTCATTATGGAGTGTATGTTATTCATAAATAATCAATAGTGCTGCAGAGCTGTCATGCTGGAGTATTGACTGTATCTCTCTCCATCAATGCTGCCTAACCTGCTGTGTATTTTGGATTTGCTGCATCTGCAGTCTTCTTCTGTTTTGTTGACACTACTTGTTCCACTGCACCTGCCGTTACTCAGTGGAGACCACCATTGTCTCAGAGAGTTATGGATTCATCTCCAGTTCCAGTTCACAAAGATTGAAGGTGATGCTCCACTGAAAGACTTGGTTAAACTAGAGGAAATGCAGAACAGATTCACAATTATTGCGGCTGGAAGGATTGGGTTCTAAGAAGAGAGCAGATAGGCTGGGGCTGTTTCCCCTGGAGCAAAGGGCACTGAGGTTTATGAAATCACACCTTTTTCTCAGGGTCATGGAGTCTAAAACTAGAGGGCACAGGGAAAAATTTAAAGGCAACCCAAAGGACAAACTTTGGACTTGCTTAAAACAACACCTTTTATGTTCACTTGAAACAGAATCCAGAACAGTACCGTGAAGGAAGGAACAGGCCTTTCGGCCCGCAATATCTATGCTATAAAATATACCAAATTAAACAAATCCTTTCTGCCTGTACATGATCACTATCTGTTCACTTCTCAGCACATTCATGTGTCTTTCTAAAAGCCTCTTGACCATTGCTATCATATCTGCTTCCACCATTACCCCTGGCAGCTTGTTCCAGGTGCCCACCAGTTATTGTGTAGAAAATGTGCCCATTTATCTCCTTTAGGTTTTCCACCTGTCATCGTAAAACTATGCACTCTGGTATTTGACACTTCCACCCTGGGATATCTATCCTATTTATGCCCCTCATAATTTTACATATTTCTGTCAAGTCTTCACTCGACCTCTAATACTCCTGAGTAAATAACCCAAGTTTGTATAGCCTCTAACTACAGATAATACCCTCTAATCGAAGCCGCAAGCTGATGAACCTCTTCTTCACCCTCTCATCCTTCCAGGAATTGGGCTGCACACAATACCCAAATGAAGCATCACCAATCCAGAGCTGAGAGAGCAAGCCGGGCCTTGGGGCATCATCACCGAACGAGAGCCGAGAGAACATAGAAACATAGAAACATAGAAACATAGAAAATAGGTGCAGGAGTAGGCCATTCGGCCCTTCGAGCCTGCACCGCCATTTATTATGATCATGGCTGATCATCCAACTCAGAACCCAGCCTTCCCTCCATACCCCCTGACCCCTGTAGCCACAAGGGCCATATCTAACTCCCTCTTAAACATAGCCAATGAACTGGCCTCAACAGTTTGCTGTGGCAGAGAATTCCACAGATTCACCACTCTCTGTGTGAAGAAGTTTTTCCTAATCTCGGTCCTAAAAGGCTTCCCCTCTATCCTCAAACTGTGACCCCTCGTTCTGGACCTCCCCAACATCGGGAACAATCTTCCCGCATCTAGCCTGTCCAATCCCTTTAGGATCTTATACGTTTCAATCAGATCCCCCCTCAATCTTCTAAATTCCAACGAGTACAAGCCCAGTTCATCCAGTCTTTCTTCATATGAAAGACCTGCCATCCCAGGAATCAATCTGGTGAACCTTCTTTGTACTCCCTCTATGGCAAAGATGTCTTTCCTCAGATTAGAGGACCAAAACTGCACACAATACTCCAGGTGTGGTCTCACCAAGGCCTTGTACAACTGCAGTAGTACCTCCCTGCTCCTGTACTCGAATCCTCTCGCAATAAATGCCAGCATACCGTTCGCCTTTTTCACCGCCTGCTGTACCTGCATGCCCACTTTCAATGACTGGTGTATAATGACACCCAGGTCTCGTTGCACCTCCCCTTTTCCTAATCGGTCACCATTCAGATAATAATCTGTTTTCCTATTTTTGCCACCAAAGTGGATAACTTCACATTTATCCACATTAAATTGCATCTGCCATGAGTTTGCCCACTCACCCAACCTATCCAAGTCACCCTGCATCCTCTTAGCATCCTCCTCACTGCTAACACTGCCACCCAGCTTCGTGTCATCCGCAAACTTGGAGATGCTGCATTTAATTCCCTCATCCAAGTCATTAATATATATTGTAAACAACTGGGGTCCCAGCACTGAGCCTTGTGGTATCCCACTAGTCACCGCCTGCAATTCTGAAAAGGTCCCGTTTATTCCCACTCTTTGCTTCCTGTCAGCTAACCAATTCTCCACCCACACCAATACCTTACCCCCAATACCGTGTGCTTTAAGTTTGCACACTAATCTCCTGTGTGGGACCTTGTCAAAAGCCTTTTGAAAATCCAAATATACCACATCCACTGGTTCTCCCCTATCCACTCTACTAGTTACATCCTCAAAAAATTCTATGAGATTCGTCAGACATGATTTTCCTTTCACAAATCCATGCTGACTTTGTCCGATCATTTCACCGCTTTCCAAATGTGCTGTTATCACATCCTTGATAACTGACTCCAGCAGTTTCCCCACCACCGACGTTAGGCTAACCGGCCTATAATTCCCCGGTTTCTCTCTCCCTCCTTTTTTAAAAAGTGGGGTTACATTAGCCACCCTCCAATCCTCAGGAACTAGTCCAGAATCTAACGAGTTTTGAAAAATTATCACTAATGCATCCACTATTTCTTGGGCTACTTCCTTAAGCACTCTGGGATGCAGACCATCTGGCCCTGGGGATTTATCTGCCTTCAATCCCTTCAATTTACCTAACACCCTTCCCTACTAACATGTATTTCACTCAGTTCCTCCATCTCACTGGACCCTCTGTCCCTTACTATTTCTGGAAGATTATTTATGTCCTCCTTAGTGAAGACAGAACCAAAGTAATTATTCAATTGGTCTGCCATGTCCTTGCTCCCCATAATCAATTCACCTGTTTCTGTCTGCAGGGGACCTACATTTGTCTTTATCAGTCTTTTCCTTTTTACATATCTATAAAAGCTTTTACAGTCCGTTTTTATGTTCTCTGCCAGTTTTCTCTCATAATCTTTTTTCCCCTTCCTAATTAAGCCCTTTGTCCTCCTCTGCTGAACTCTGAATTTCTCCCAGTCCTCAGGTGAGCCACTTTCTCTGGCTAATTTGTATGCTACTTCTTTGGAATTGATACTATCCCTAATTTCTCTTGTCAGCCACGGGTGCACTACCTTCCTTGATTTATTCTTTTGCCAAACTGGGATGAACAATTGTTGTAGTTCATCCATGCAACCTTTAAATGCTTGCCATTGCATATCCACCGTCAATCCTTTAAGTGTCATTTGCCAGTCTATCTTAGCTAATTCACGTCTCATACCTTCAAAGTTACCCCTCTTTAAGTTCAGAACCTTTGTTTCTGAATTAACTATGTCACTCTCCATCTTAATGAAGAATTCCACCATATTATGGTCATTCTGACCCAAGGGGCCTCTCACGACAAGATCGCTAATTAACCCTTCCTCATTGCTCAAAACCCAGTCCAGAATAGTCTGCTCTCTAGTTGGTTCCTCAACATGTTGGTTCAAAAAACCATCCCGCATACATTCCAAGAAATCCTCTTCCTCAGCACCTTTACCAATTTGGTTCACCCAGTCTACATGTAGATTGAAGTCACCCATTATAACTGCTGTTCCTTTATTGCACACATTTCTAATTTCCTGTTTAATACCATCTCCGACCTCACTACTACTGTTAGGTGGCCTGTACACAACTCCCACCAGCGTCTTCTGCCCCTTAGTGTTACGCAGCTCTACCCATATCGATTCCACATCTTCCCGGCTTATATCCTCCCTTTCTATTGCGTTAATCTCTTTTTTAACCAGCAACGCCACCCCACCTCCCCTTCCTTCATGTCTATCCCTCCTGAATATTGAATATCCCTGAACGTTGAGCTCCCATCCCTGGTCACCCTGGAGCCATGTCTCTGTGATCCCAACTATATCATAATCATTAATAACAATCTGCACTTTCAATTCATCCACCTTATTACGAATGCTCCTTGCATTGACACATAAAGCCTTCAGGCGCTCTTTTACAACTCTCTTAGCCCTTTTTAATGCTTGCCCTGGATTTGTCGGCCTGCCACTTTTACTTTTCTCCTTTGTACTTTTTGCTTCTACGCTCACTTTACACCCCTCTGTCTCTCTGCACTGGTTCCCATCCCTCTGTAGTGAACTAACCTCCTCACGCCTAGCCTCTTTAATTTGATTCCCACCCCCCAACCATTCTAGTTTAAAGTCACCTCAGTAGCCCCCGCTAATCTCCCTGCCAGGATATTGGTCCCCCTAGGATTCAAGTGTAACCCGTCCTTTTTGTACAGGTCACGCCTGCACCAATAGAGGTCCCAATGATCCAAAAACTTGAATCCCTGCCCCCTGCTCCAATCCCTCAGCCACGCATTTATCCTCCACCTCATCGCATTCCTACTCTCACTGTCGCGTGGCACAGGCAGTAATCCCGAGATTACTACCTTTGCGGTCCTTTTTCTCAACTCCCTTCCTAGCTCCCTATATTCTTCTTTCAGGACCTCTTCCCTTTTCCTACCTATGTCATTGGTACCTATATGTACCACGACCTCTGGCTCCTCACCCTCCCACTTCAGGATATCTTGGACACGATCAGAAATATCCCGGACCCTGGCACCAGGGAGGCAAACTACCATCCGGGTCTCTGGACTGCGTCCACAGAATCGCCTATCTGACCCCCTCACTATCGAGTCCCCTATCACAACTGCCCTCCTCTTCCTTGCCCTACCCTTCTGAGCTACAGGGCCAGACTCTGTGCCGGAGGCAGGGCCACTGTCGCTTCCCCCTGGTAAGCTGTCCCCTCCAACAGTACTCAAACAGGAGTACCTGTTGTTAAGGGGCACAGCCACCGGGGTACTCCCCATCACCTGCCTTTTCCCCTTCCCCCTCCTAACCATGACCCACTTGTCTGCCTCCCGTGGCCCCGGCGTGACCACATGCCAGGCCTTGGGGCATCATCACCGAACGAGAGCCGAGAGAACATGCCAGGCCTTGGGGCATCATCACCGAACGAGAGCCGAGAGAACATGCCAGGCCTTGGGGCATCATCACCGAACGAGAGCCGAGAGAACATGCCGGGCCTTGGGGCATCATCACCGAACGAGAGCCGAGAGAACATGCCGGGCCTTGGGGCATCATCACCGAACGAGAGCCGAGAGAACATGCCAGGCCTTGGGGCCTCATCCCACTGGCTGCCAGTGCTTGTCCCTCAGCCGGTCCCCATCCATCACTCACGCAGAGACCGCGGCAGGGCCAGGAAGTGGGATAACTAACACAGACTGCCACAGGTCCACCAGCTTAGTACAGGAGCATCGTCCATTACCAGTCTTCAGTGCTCAAGGAAAGGAAAGCCTTGCCAGGCAGGGCCTTGCTGTTCACCAACAACAACTTGCATTTGGACAGCACCTGAAACAAAACATCACACCTTTCCTTCATTTGATTTAAGAGCAAGGCACAGTCAGAGGATATTTCCCTAACTTATGTTCCCTAACCATATGTTTTTATCAACTTTAGTCTTTTCCTGTTAATCACTACATCTGCTATGGAACACTGAACTAGTACCTCACTAGTATAAAAGTTCTTTCACCTGTGTCATGTTGTGTTCTACCAGCTTTGTAGGTCCGGGCAGGCTGACTTCAACATCTTCCCTGGAATCCTGGGTGATTCCTGCAGGGATGTGTTTCCTGACACCCCTTCCGCTCCTTTGAGTATGGATGTTTCCTGCTTCTCACTCCCTTTCCTTGACTTTCAGTTGTAGCTTACCATGTATGTCCTGGAACTGCCTCCCTGGCTCGTCGTCATTTGTTGCTCAAAATCCTTGCAAGCCTGTGCTAACCATCCAATACCCATCTATACTAATCCTAAATTTATGCCACAAATGCTCCCCACATTTCAATCCTGCCCTTCACCTATGCATTAGGGAAAATGTTCAATGACCAACCAACCTATGAACCCACATGTCTTTGGAATGGAAACTGGAACAAGTCACCACGGGGAAAATGTAGTCACAGGTCATCTTCAAGGAGGGATGGTGACCCTCTCTAAGGACATTCACCACCCAGAACATTCCCTCTTCTCATTGCTGCTATCAAGGAGGAGGTACTGGAGCCTGAAGGCACACACTCAATGATTCAGGAATAGCTTCTTCCCCTCTGCCATCAGATTTTGGAATGGACATGGAGCCCATGAACACTACCTCACTACTTTTTAAATATTTCCTTTTACACCCTACTTATTTAATTTAACTATTTAATATATGTCATATATATGTGCTTACTATAATTCACAGTTTTCTCTTTCTCCCTATTACCATCTATTTCATTGTACTGTTACCACAAAGTTAACACCTTTCATGACACAATGCCAATGAAATTATTTCCGATTCTGACTGCACAAATTCCACTCAGGTGCAGGAGGTCGCGATCAAGCCTGGGTCGCTGATTGTGAGGGAGCAGCTCTCCTAACTGCACCACTGTGTCAGCCCACTGTCACGCATGGGTTGCTCCGATGTGTCACGGCTCGCTTTCCAACTGTTGACCGTGATAATGACTAGCCACTGGAATACTGAATCAGATGCTTAGGTGGAAACTTTTCATGCGTGTAAAGCCCCATCACCACAGTTCTAGGCTATATCCCGCTTTATCGTTGACTTTATGCATAGGCTGCTTTTGAGAGAATTTAAGGATTGCAGCAGGGTTTGCTCCCTGGAGAGTGACAGGCAGATTTAATGGCTTGCACAAGGGGAGCTAATAGATTTTTAAACCAGAAAATTGATTTTAAGGGCACTCCAGGCCATACTTAACTCATTACCATCTCTCTGGGGCAAAGTGGATTTCACCTGAGATAGCGACCCTGCTGAGCAAACTGCTGTAGACAGCGCATTGTGGCAGGTAATGCAAACTGAAAGTATAATCCAGAAAGATGGGCAGCAATCTCATTTAAAACCACTCTGGGCTTCCCTGAATACATTGTTTTGTTTAACCTAGCACTTGTCCAATAAATTACAAGGAAACTTGCAGATGCTGGAAATCCAAAGCAACACGCACAAAATGCTGGGCGAACGCAGCAGGTCAGGCAGCATCTATGGAAATGAGTCAACAGTCGACATTATGGGCCGAAACCCTTCATCAGGATTATTACTAGGATGGCTAACAATGCTGCTGTTTTTTTTATCCGACAGACTCATTGTGTTCCTCAGTCCATAAACACTACCACCTATCTCTTAAATCCAGCAGTACGTCTGTCTGAAATCAAATTCGTGGGTTTGGTGAGTGGTGACATAAGACACTCACTCCCAGCAAGTAAGTTAATTATTTATTTACAGGACAAGGCAAACACTAAACACTCAGTTATAAATATTTATCTGAAGTGTCCACTTGGGCCCTCTCTCACTGCAGCAAACTTCCACAGTTCCCACGGCACCAGTCATGCCCCAATCTGTTGGCAAGCCCCTGAAGCAAAATGCTGGGTGTTTTCAGCACACGAGATTTATACTCTACCAGTGCTGTGACATCATCATCCCGCCTGATGGTGCCAAATGGCAGCTCGTGGAAGGGCTGCAACGGTCCTTAAACAGGCCAATCCCGAGCTAACATGGGGAACAGCTTTCGATAACACTTACGGTAACATTCCAATCCCTGAAAGATGCAACTCTGTGAAGTTCAGACCACAGGCAAGTATAACCCCCTCAGACATCCCGCTGTACTGCACTCAAAATGTAACACTATGACACCCAGAATGATCAGCCTGTCAGAAGTTAACTAGTGTACTCAGTAGTCCACCTATCTCCCAACCCCGACCCCGGCCACCCACCGGGTATAGTATTTATGGTGTTACTCCCCCACCCCCACCCCCACACTTTCCTGATCACGTTTACTGACTGCTGGATATGAACAGCCTGGTGAGTAATGTTCCAGAGTTGATGGGGATTAGGTGCACACTGCTGGCCAATCACAACACGGGTGTTCCCTTTCTCTGTGAACACGTCATCAAAAGCCATTCGATATTGCAAGGCCACCTTCCAAACAGGCATCATCTCAGCTGACACTCTGGTCAGTGCATCCTTGGGTATGCTTGAGCATGCAGCCATCTCTTTGGCCAGTGTCTCCATTACAGAGGCCACGTGTATCAGTCCCTGGGACAGCCTGGCCGCACCATGCGGGGAAAGTTATCATTCAGGACTTTGCTGCCTCTGGGATTTGCCTCTTACTGCACTGACCCTCATGGCAGGGTCCTCGTCTGGGATATTAAGGTGTGGTACCATGTACACTGGACAGCAGAAGCTGTACCATCTTATGGTGAGCCACAAGAGACCACATATCCAGTACATACCATTTAACATTCAGGAGTGCCCACCTTCGTAGCACCATTTGGCTTCAACACAGTCGTCCCAGGTTACTTGTCCTGCTCAAACTTGCTGTGCCCCACTGACTGATCGGACCTGTGCCCACTGGATCGGACCTGTGCCCCACTGAGTGATCGGACCTGTGCCCCACTGACTGATTGGACCTGTGCCCACTGGATAGGACCTGTGCCCACTGGATCGGACCTGTGGTCATCATACACCTAGACCAACACTCCTTCCCCTTCAGGTTGGCAGAGGAATTACTCTCTGAGTTGGGAACTTGGGATTAGATAAATCGTAAGCCAGGAAGTACCAGCCCTTAAAGCTCTTACACTACCGGAGGTAACTGAGTTTTTTAAGGCCGCTCCCATATGATGGGGTGAGATTGGCTGGAATGGACTACTGTCTTTGGGCTTCCTCCAAAACAGAATGTCAAAGTCAGAGGAGATGGGCAAGTTCCTCCAACAGACCCGTTGTTCTTTGTTGAAGGGGTTCGGTGTCAGCAGAACCCCTTCTGCAGCATGGGTTGGCATTCTCGTGGAGATCCACCAGCCCAAAGTGTTGGTGTGGTTATCATACTCATACGCCATCCATAGGAATGAGTTCTGGATCTCACATTGACACCACCGTCACTACCTCCATCAGCATCAATCACTTTGCATTTCTGTAATGTAGGGAGACAGAAACTCGCTCCCTCCTGGTTAGTCACTGGGTACTTACACAGACTATCCCTTGGTATTGTCACCTGTAGTGTATTCACCGGTCTGTGCACCCCAATCTCCCCCCTGCGCTGGTGGCCCCTGTGGGTGCTGCACCCACACCTTCCCCAGTTCCCCCCTCTAACTCCATCTTCCATCTTTGCAGGGTCCAACACCGCCAAGTGCTGGGACATCAGAGACCGTCCCGGGCCAGCTGTCCGGGAGTTCTGGTTGTCCAACACATACTGCAGAAGCCTGAAAGGTGTGAGTGGGGGGTCCATAACTTAATTTGCTGTCTCGACTGCCCATACATACGTTCAATCAGTCCTGCTGTCTGTGAGTAGTATGGGATGTGGAATACCCAGAAACTGCTGGCCTCCGCATCTCACTCCTGCACTTTGGCTTCTGTAAAACATGAGCCATTGTCCGACTGGATCTTCCAGGGGATCCCATTCAGCAACTAACCGGGAGGGAGTGAGTGTGTGGTGCCCCACGTTACAGAATGACAAACCGGTGAATGCTGATGACAGTGGTGACCATGCTGAATCTCAGGGTTGTATATAGTGACCTAGAAGTACTTCAATAATAAATCTATGTTGAATTCTGAACTCTGATGGCAAGTGCTGCAAACCTTTCATGGTGTTTTCTTGGTCAGTATAGTCACACGGCACCACCACCAGCACCCCAGAATGCGTCCACCATCGTGAGCACATACCATTTCTTGTTCTGTGGTGGCAGAGGCCCCACATCTACTTGCCATACCTGACCAAATCCCGTGCACCTTTGGATGTGTCGTCAGGTTCCGCTGGCCTTCCCCGGGGCTGAATCTGCTGGTGCGTAGGGCAGCCTGCAGCCGATGCCCTGGCCTCATCAAACATCAAGCTTCAGCCCATTCCGTGCTCCTTACCCCCCCCCCACCGCCCCCAGATGCCCACACTTCCAGTGTACCCACACACTGCCCTTCTCCTCCTCCTTGCACTGCTCAGTCGACAGCAGCATTACGTACGGTCCCCTCAGAGGTGTGGGCATCGATGTGCGTGGACGTCGATGTACATCCATCCAGAGGTGTTCCCAATAGCAGTGCCCCCAGAGGTGTCACCAATGGACCTCCCATTCTGCCCATGACAATGAGGCATCCGTGCCACTATGCTGATAGACACGGTCCAGGAGTTGATGTAGCTTTCCACCACTGTGTACCACTCCACCAATGGCTGGAGACTTGCTGCTTCTGTTCAGCAGTCAGATGGTCATGGGGATCACTCCAGTGTATGAGTGAGGGGTCAATGGTGGGAACCTCATCTGGGTAAGTGGTCATTGTGATCTGCTCATGAACGTGACCCTTCACTGTCTGTAATGTACCACTTTGTTTGGCAATGGACAATGGCTGGGAAAATGGCCCTCTCTGTGGGTTACATTGTCAGACTTTACCCATTTCCTGACAGGGAGGTGTGAATGCCGCACGACTGACTCAGACTTGGAGGTGGTCTGACGGTCTGATGGTCTGTGGCCTGTAGCAGGCTAACAGCTGCATCTTGAAGGGCGTGTATCACATCACCTCCTTGGGAAGGGGCTTTTGTCCAAAACTCCAAGGGAACTTCTGTACCTGCCACAGGTTCCGTTCAGCCATCCTGGGGGTAGCTGAAACCTGCAGCTTGAACAGCACCCTGTTTTATCTAGGGGCCAAGGCGAGGGTGTGCTCTACCACTTGCTTCACACAGCAAAGTTGCTGGTGAACGCAGCAGGCCAGGCAGCATCTCTAGGAAGAGGTACAGTCGACGTCTTGGGCTGAGACCCTTTGTCAGGACTACCTTTATGGTTTCAAAGACTGTCGACTGCTCGGGACCTCACTGGAAGGTGGGAGACTTGGTATAGGCAGCATCATTGTCATGTGGGCGAGGGGGATGTGCTGACGCCAACACCTTAGGAGCCCCACAAAGCACTGCATCTCCTCTTTGGAGCTGGGGACAGCTGACAGCAGCACCCAAGATAACTGTGCTTGACCCCTATTTGGCATCTCCTGCTGAGCAGATGCCAATGTATGCCCATGAATATGACATTCAGACTCCGGCTCTGCATCTTGTTAGGGTTGATGGACCAACCCCTTTCCTGCAGGAAGGTGATCACTTATCCAGGGCCTGCCTCACTACCTCCTGTGAGGGTCCCTATAGCAGCACCTCGCCTACGTAGTGGGATACAGAGGCAATGGGGTCTAACTGCATCCCTTGCAGGTCTCAAGCAATCACGCTGTGGCCCAAAGTGGGACTGTGGGCATAGCCCTGTGGGAGGGAGAGAAAACTGTAATGTTTACCCTCCCAGGTAAAAGCTTTCTGGCCCTGTGACTCTGGACTCAAGGGAAATGGCGAAGAAAGCACTGGCCAGGTCCGCTACCAAGTACCAATGCTTTCCCTCTCTACCCTTATGTCCTCAATAAGGGTCATACAACTAGTACAGTCACTGTGAGGGGCGATGCATACCTATTCAACTGTCTCCAGTCGATGGTCATGAGCCATGTGTTATACCCCATCCAACTGGCCACTCCGAGCTGTTGTATGGGGTGGATGACCCCTCAGCACCCGGCCTCCATTTTCCCTGATTATCTTCCGACTGGCCACTCCGAGCTGTTGTATGGGGTGGATGACTCCTCAGAACATTTTCCCTGATCATTTTTGTGCCTTCAGGGATTCCGCACAGCTTGGTGTTAGATACCATGGCGGGGGTTTTGGCAGGATTGGCAAAGGTTCCCACTCGACCAATCCCACCAATACCCTCGCCCTTGGCTCCCCACCCCCCACCCTGAAGGTAAAACGACCCTTACTTGCTTGCAGGGATCTACCCCTCCGCACGTTCATACCCAGAATTCACTCGGGAGGCCACCACCAAGACAATCTTGTCCTGATCCCATGACCACCTGGAAAGCAAGCTCCTGGGTGGGGAGAAGGGAGCACCTGACCCCTCTGTGGCAGCCCTGAGACCCTGCCAGCTATCAGGGTTAACTGGAACAATGGTGTGCTTGGCATCAGTGCCCACCAGCATTACCCAATGCTACAGACTTCCTTTCCCCCAGTGTACTGCAATGGGTACGTAAAGACACAGGTCCCTGGCTGGGCGTGGGCTGTCGAGCATGTCCACCCGGAGCTTAGACTCCATCCCTACGTGAGTGGGGCAGGAGGGCCATCCCCTGCTGCCACTGAACGTCTGCCCGTGCCTTTTGCAGAACCTCCAGTGAGGGATGTAGGGAATCCTGAGCAGAATGTGAGGGATCCTGTTGTGTGGGGCTGAAGGAATCTTCAGTGGGGGAGGGCTTGAGAGTGAATCTTCTCCCCTAACAGGCTCTTTGTCTCTCTTCTTCTGGCTGCACATGGTGCAGAGGGTGGGACTGGGAACCTCATCGGCCTGCTTCCTTGGGAACCCAGATCTGCGCAATGCCAAGAAGCGTTTCCTCACAGGTCACGCGGGGCCCTCCTCCCCAGGCTGCATGTCTACCTTTCCTCACGTACCTTAATATCTCCAATAATCTGACAGCGGTCTTTACAGTACCCTCTATTGCGGGTCCCAGTAAGGGTAGCACCAATCCCTTTAAATAAGGAGCTGCTGCTTTAACTGAATACCCCACCATGGGCAAGATGAACCCATGAGCCTCCAGTGGGTTGTCACTGTGGTCACAGATCCCCACTGGGAAAGGACTCTGGTCCCTTACTCCACTCTGCTCCACTCTCCCCAGGGCTTCAAATCCCACTGGAAGAGTGAGGGATACCTGACTTAACTCCACTATCACTCTGCCCATGGCGATTCATCAGCCCCCGGGGGGAGTGTGTGTAACTCTCAGGACATTGTTAAACTCGTAATAGGATGCCAGCATCCCCAGGACACCCATCTCTCTGTTGAACAAAATCACTCCAGCAGCTCCCCGTCACCGCCAAGATCCTCAGCCACCATGTGGGCAGGGAGTCTCTTGGTTCCTGCCTATTCCTGTCTCCCAACTGTGCCAGTTCCTTAGTGGAGAACTGTCTTGGTGAACCCTATTACGTCACTCTCCTCAGGTCCTTCCCCCTCATACTGTTCTTCCTCTCCAGCCGGCTGCTCTCCCCCACCCCTCTGGCTCCCCTTGTGTCCCTCTCCCCAGGTCCTTCCCTCTCACACTGTTCCTCCTCTCTAGC
The DNA here is from genome assembly GCF_963921235.1 of Mobula hypostoma. Lineage (NCBI taxonomy): Eukaryota > Metazoa > Chordata > Chondrichthyes > Myliobatiformes > Myliobatidae > Mobula > Mobula hypostoma. Next base: position 65,067,631 of record NC_086113.1, on the reverse strand, counting down.
CGGCTGCTCTCCCCCACCCCTCTGGCTCCCCTTTCTCTCAGGGAACCCTGCGTTGTTAAGTATGCATGATGTGGTGCCCAGTTTCAGCCTGTGGGATTGCAGTTTGTCTGACCAGTCTATCGGCCAGTCGGTTGGCAAGACACCCAAATCATGCACTGTTGTCAGTCCACCCCAAGTCTCAGCAGTCCTCACATGGTGGGGGGATTCTCACTCTTATTTTTGCCTTTAATCGTATTAATCCTGTTCAATTACCAAAAACTGCTTGCAGCACCAGTTCTTGTGTGAAATCAGGTTCGCAGGTTTGGTGAACGGGAACAGACACACTCACTGCTGGTAAGTAAGTTAACTATTTATTTACAAGACAAATGCTAAACATTCAGTAAACCCAAAAAGTTACAGCCAGTTACGAGTACTTATCTGAAGTGTGTGCTGGGCCCTCACTGCAGCACGCTTCCACTGATCCCATGGCACCTATCATGATCCAATCCAACAGAACCAAAAGACCAGGCGGTTTCAGCACGATAGATTATACTCTACTGGCACTGTGACCTCATCAGCCAGCGCCATGGTGCCAAATGGCAGCCAATGGTAGAGCACAAATGCTTCTTAAACAGGCCAATCCCTGGCTAGCACGGGCTTTTTACAAACAGGCAAGTTTGACACTTACTGAACAACTAGTGATATAATCTATAGCTTCCATTGGCCTGTAATGGAAGTATCTGCATTTATCCCTATTTCAGAGCTGAAAGTTAGTTTATCATATTGATCAATTTCCCAGGTAAGTACCTTCATAATCTTGGCAATCAGCATTGTTAATATGTTTGCTATTGTCACATGTATCAAAATACAGTAAAAAGCTTGTGCGTGCCATCCACACAGACCTTTCAATATATGAGTTGTACAGAATGTTGAACACAGTGTCATAGATACAGAATGCAAGAACCATGCCGAACTTCACTGAGAGATCAAAAGTTCAACTTTTTGCTTAATCTTGAAAACTTGCATCAAATCTAACAAATTATTTTCAACATTGTAACTTTGCAATCCAAACTCCTAGATATACTGGTCCAGCGATCGAAAGAAAGAAAGGATAGGTTTCATAGAACTTAATTTACCTCAGAGTGCTTCACAGTCAATGGGAAGCATTGAACATGGAGTAACGTTTGTAATGACGAGATTTGCACCCAGATTGCAAAGCTTCAATTAGTGGGCAGTATGTAACTGACCAGAACTTCAGGGTTAATTGCCCTGCTCTTTTTCTAGTATCACCTCTTTGGATCTTCTAAATCCACCCGAGAGGGTAAACAGATACTCGGATTATTGTCTCATCCAAAGAATAGTATCTTGCTCAGTGCAGCCCTCCCTCAGCTCTGCACTAGTGTCTCAGTTTAGGATTTGGTGCCCGTCATGGATCAAACTCTGCCTGTATAAGTTCTGTTACATTTTCCCTCAGAGTTATATCAGGCATGGACAGAGTGGATGTGGCAAAGTTGTTTCCCATGATGGAGGAGTCTAGTATGAGAGGACATGACTTAAGGATTGAAGGGTGCCCATTCAGAACAGAAATGCGAAGAAATTTTTTTAGTCAGAGGGTGGTGAACCTATGGAATTTGTTGCCACGGGCAGCAGTGGAGGCCAAGTCATTGGGTGTATTTAAGGCAGAGATTGATAGGTATCTGAGTAGCCAGGGCATCAGAGGTTATGGTGAGAAGGCGGGGGAGTGGGACTAAATGGGAGAATGGATCAGCTCATAATAAAATGGTGGAGCAGACTCGATGGGCCGAATGGCCGACTTCTGCTCCTTTGTCTTATGGTCTTATGGTTTTAGTGGAAACTCCTGGCCATGAAACGGTAACTCTGTTTTTCTCTCTCCACAGAATCTGCTGGACCGGTTGTGTATTTTCAGCATTTTCTATTTTTATTTAAGCAGAGGCTTATTTATGGTCTTTTTGTCATCAATGGGAAACAGTGCACTATATTTATAATGCCAAGGATTTTTGACAAATTAGTGGTCAGTAATGCAAGCAGTAGGAATTGTTTCTGGAGTCCAGTGTTATGTGTAAAGCAAGATTTATGTCTGTATTTATCTAAAGTCTCACAAACTAGAGGAACAAACAAGCTCAGACCACCAGAGGAGAGCCACAGAAGAAACAGACCCTGTTTTCTGGAAGCCCATCTCAAGAGAGTCTCATTTTCAACGGCCTCCACCATCTGGAGGGGAGGGACCAGGGAGACAAGGTCGATTGTTGCTGCCCAGGCTCCCCATACCAAAGCACTCTTCAACACAGCAACTGAGGCAGATGCAGGGGACACGAGGGATGGTACTGAACAGTGGCATGGCCTGCTGAGGATAGGGTTCTGTGGTCAGTACATCCTGCAGTACACACCAGGCATCGTGGAACTTTCATCCTCGTGTTGCCTGCCACATGGAAGACAAATGTTGCAGTGATGGTGAAGAGCAGGAAAAGGGCCAGAAATCCAAGGGCCTCAAGCTGAACCTGAAGATCAGAGTGATCAGGAGGGAGCAGGTGGCTCCCATAGGTTTACTCAGCATCCCCAGTCAGCTGAGTACAGGGGCAGGACAAGTGTGGTTCGCAGGGCATGTGAGGGTATCCTGGCAGAGACAGGCTTCCTGTAACCGACCCACAAGGTGACAGCTCCCAGAGCGAATGGTGTGACTCCCTGCACAGTTCTGTGATCACCACACGCATCATTTAGTTCTGACGTGGAAGCCCAGGTGACACAAACAATCCCTTCACATACTGCCTTGCTGGTCCAGGCCTCTGATCGTCAGATGCTTCTGGACCCAGCTTCTGAGAAGGCTAACCACAGATGTTCTCAGTGATTGGCACTTCACCTTGCCTATATTATGGCTTATGCAGGGCTTGTTGGAGCAGGTATTCTCCTCACCTCTGGACCATAAAATGCTTCAGTTTCTCTCTCATTCTGATCTATCCATTTCCCCTGCACCCAACCACAGCCCTCATCATCTGCTTTCTTTTCCCTCCTGCACCTACTCCACTGCCCATCACTCACCCTCTCCTCCTGTCGTTGCCATCAGCTCTCCCCTTTACTCCCCGCTCCACCTTCCTCTGCTACCAGATACCATCTGTCACCTCTCACCCTCTGTCAATATTCCCATTCTTCCCATCTCCATCTGCCTACTTCCCCCTCACTTCTCACCTGCCGGCTCTTGCCCCTTCATTTCCCTCCACCTTTTTAAGCTGAGTATCTCCCCTCTATCTTTCAATCCAGGTGCAGGGTTTTAACTCAAATTGTCAACCATCCATTTCCTTCCATAAATCTTCCTGACCCACTGAGTTGCACTAGTAGATTCCGCTGCGATCGGTGTTGGGTCTTTTGTTGCTTGTTATCTGTATCAGTGACCTTGGTGATAATGTGGTAAATTGGATCAGCAGGTTTGTGGATGACACCAAGTCTGGGGGTGTAATGGTGTAATGGACAGTGAGGAAGGCTATCAAAGCTGGTAGCTGGGAAGATGGGCTGAAATAGGGCAGATGAAATTTAATGCAAACAAGAGTGAGTTGTTTCACTTTGGGGACCAACCAGGTGAAGACTTACACTGTGAATGTTAGGGCACTGAGGAGTTTGGTAGAGCAGATTCCAATGTCTGCAGTCTCTTCAGTCTCCTCTCTTGTGAGAGTCACCCTCCTGCCATTCACCACACTCTCTCCCTTTGGGGGCATCACGTTAGGGTAACGATTACTGTAACAGGGTCAGTGACCCGGGTTCAATTCCCCCACCGACTGTAAGAAATTTGTATGTTCTCCCCATGATCCGGTTCTTTGCCTCATTCCGAAGAGGTATGGTTTAATAGGATAATTGGTCACGTGGGTGTAATTGGGTTGTGAGGGCTCGTTAGGCCAGAATGGCCGGTTACTGTGCCGTATCAGGAGCAGTGGTGTTGGGCTGCCCTGAGGAGAGTGCCACCAAGCTCTGATACACCCTCAGACAGGCTGCAGGAAGCTAAGGAAAGGGGCTTACAGGTCTCACTTCCCTGCCTGCTCTGAATGTAACCACCCGGAGATCACTGATTCATTCATGAGCATATACCTGGTCACTAAATGACCGTGAACAGGCTCGAACCAAACACAAAGACAACGTACTTCACCAAATCTCAATGCAGCTTGTCTGCTGTGCCTTCCCTCCTGCTGCCCTGGGTTATGGTGGGGAGTCAGTGCAGTGTGACGAGGTGAAACGTTCATCCTGGATCGGATGGTAAACAACACACAGTGCTGGATCCACCTAGTATTTACCCGTAGTTCACCTCTGATTTCAATTGGAATGATTTTGCAACTCGGGGACAATATTCAGTGACCAGTGAATATTCAGCACACCTTTAACACAAGAGACCAAGAACACATCCACTCCTTCCCCAACTGTTGCAGGCATTCTGGTATCATACCCACAGACAGACAGACAGACAGACACACACACACACAAATGTACACACACACGCACACTTGCGCACACACACACACACAAATGTACACTCACACGCACACTTGCACACACACACTACACACAAACCCTCACATGCAAACACACACATGCAAACACAAAAACGCACGTGCACACACATACACACAAACCCACTCATATGCAAACACACACACAAACACACTCATATTACAGAGACCCACATACATAGGCATACCGCCAGTCTCACTGCCTGCCCCCCCCCCACACACACACACACACACACACACACACCAAACCCCACCCCCACAGACACACATACAGCCACCAACACGTTAATTAGATTTCACAAGTGTCAATGGACCACAAACTTGATTGGGAGTGGAATTATCTTCTACAGGAGTAATGCCACTGCAATGATATTAATATTCTGTTTTTGATAAATTAATGCATAATCTGAATACCCTTCAAAGTCTGACTGTGTGCCACACAGCAAGGGGGAAACAGCCAAGTCTGACTGCAGATTTTGGCAGGTCTGGAGCTGCAAGCTGTCTACAATAGTCAGGACTAATATTTCTAGTCTTTCAGTGAGGATAGGAAAAGGTGGATTGGACAGATCTAGTCAGAGTACAATCCTCCTTCCTCCAGGCAGCAGTTTACAGCACAGAACTGCCCAAGACTCCACACTCATTGACTAATAGCGGAGCACTGAGAAACAATGTTGTAATAGGCAGGGTAGGAGGAAGAAGGGAGACAGAATAGGATGAACTGGGTATGGGGAGCTGGAGATGAATTGATGAGATCTGGCTGTGATAGAGAGTCCAGAGCAGACTGACTGCACTGGTTGACACATCTCCCTGCAAGTCATCAAGAAATGAGTCAGCTGTGAGTGGGATCAGCTGTTCTTTTCAGATCATGCCTTAGACTGTGATCTGTAACACAGAAAAAATATAGTCAAGGGCCATCAGTTTTCTCCTGAAAGGTGGCAGCATTATTCCAGGAATGTTTCCATTGCTTCTCCTGGAAACAAACCCAGTCTCTCCTCATAACTGAGACATTCCAATCTCCACTGAACTTCCTGCAGTGTATCACTTCTTTCCTATAGTGTGGTGTACAGACTGTGGCCTGACCAGTGCTATTATAAGCTGCACCTTATCCTTCATACTTGTGTACTCCATGTCCCAGTTCAAGAAGAGGAGCACGCAGTATGTCTTCTTTACCATCCTCTCCAATTGTGCCATCTGAAGGGATCTTTGGATGTACATCGAGGTCCTTTCATTACGAAAAACTTCATATCATTCACAGCATACAGTATGTCTTAGGCTTACTTGACCCCAACATGCTTCACCTCCGGGTTGGTTGAGATTAAATTCCATTTGTCATTGCCCTGCCTAATTTACTGACAGATCAATATCATTGCATAATCTAAGCCTTATCAACAACACCACCAATTTGTGTGTCTTTGGTGATATGGTGAAAGTGGTGAGTTCCTAATCCTAAACCTATTGCCTCCCTTCACTGCTCCAGAGTCATGGTCACAGAGCTTTGGAGTTATAAAGTGTAGAAAGAAGCCCTTTGACCCAACTCGTCTATGCTGGCCAAGAGGTCTATCTGGGCTGTGTTTGGCCCATATCCCTCTCAAACATTTCTTCTTTAAAAAAGGCTAAACCTTTTTTTTTTGTAAAAAGATATAAACAAGTAATACAAGAGATACAAAAAAAAAAGTGTATGGCTTTTATTTGTGGTGTTGACCGGTATATTAGACTGATCAGATATACACATTTGTAGGGTCCGTACCACCTGGTGTAAAAGGCACCATTACCACTCGTGGAATTGATGATAAGTGGAAGTGATGAAGAGCTGAAATCTCATCCCAGCTTCTTATGTCCTTTCTACTCTCCATCCTTTCTCACCTTTCCTGGATCCTCCTAACTTCCACCAACTCTTTCTCCATCCCCTCCCATCCCTCTTTACTCTGGTTACACTCTCTCCTCCTTTCCCATCCTGATGGTCAACTGTCCAATTTCCTCCATAGGTACTGCCTGACCTGCTGAGTTCCTCTGGCTCCTTTTCATTTCCCTCCGCTACTTTATTTGTGTTCTGTTACAATTGTCTATTTAAGATAGACGTAGGATGACATATTTCTCTGGGAAGATTGTGAGAATTTGGAACTCTCATTCTCAAAGGGTTGTGGAAGGAGGGTATTTGAATATTTTAAAGTCAAGGACAGACAGATTCTTGTTAAAGAACGGCTACCAGTGGTAGGATGGAATGCAGACGATGGGTGTCAGTAGCAGCCATGATATTGCTAAGTGGTACAGGTCTGAAGAGATGAAAGGCTTGTCTTTGCTCCTAATGCATGTATGATGCCATCTTGTGGATTCTGACAGAAGATGCTCAGAGGTGCAGCATCTCAAACAGGATAAGGGGCCTACTTTTAAGTCTAAATTCAGGAGGATGTTCTTCATGCAGAAGATAGTGAACACGTGGCAATCTCCACCCCTTCTCAATCGGTGTTTTGAAATGAAGGGATATGGAGACTAGTCAGGAAAGTGTATCAAGGAGAACAGCCTGTGGAATGGTGGGACGTATCTGAAGAGTGAAGTGGTCTACTCTATTTCTTCACCCATGTGGGAACTCTGCCAGTTCCATTAGAGGTACGGCTCTCTCTCCATCGAGGACACCTGTAAGAAGAGGTGCTCAGGAAGGTGGCATCCATTATTGAGGGCCCCATCATCCAGGCCATCTCCTCCTTTCAATGCTGATGGAGGTACAGGACCTGAAGACCCTCACCTCAATTTTCATCAACCTCTTCCTCACTGGTTCCCGAACCACTGGTTTCTGAAATGACCTGAAGAGCCTTAATTCTCCCTCAGACTATACTTCCCTCAATTTGCACTAATATCATTTATTCTGCCATGTATGTTCTGTATAATTTAAGTTAATTTAAGTTTATGCAATTTCTATTTGCTGTGTTTGTAAAGTATTGAACTACTGCAGCAGCAGCAGAATGCTTACTCTCATAGCATTGACACCCTGGGCACGTATGCCCGTGGTAATAAACTTGAACTTTAAACACAATGACATGGAGATACCCCTCCAAGGCATACACCATCTCTCCATCCATTCATCGTCACAGGGTGCTCCCTGCACAGCACAATAGCACTGTGGGAGCATTTTCACCAGAGGGACTGCAGCTCACCTTTACACAACACTGCTGACTATAAAGTCAGCATCCTGAGAGTCATTACCCGGAGAGTGTTGTGTAACACTGTGTGATCAGAATCAGAACCTATTCTAATGTTAAAAATGGAGAGAGAGGCTGGTCAGAGAGATGCAATATTCTCCCTCCAAGGAAAAATGGAATACACCCTCCAGTAGTGTGTGGCTGTGGGTTGTTCAGAGGGTATGAGCTGTAAGGTCAGGACAAACTTGGGTTGTTTTCCCTCGAGCACAGAGGCTAACGGGAGGCCTGATAAAGGTGTTTAAAATTATGAGAGGCATAGACAGGATAGACGGTCAGAGTCTTTCCTCCAGGGTAGAAATGTCAAACATCAGAGGACATAAATATGAAAGGGTAGAGGCTATATACAGGAGGAGGACATTTAGCATAAATTGGCAACGAGATTGGTACAGTATCAAGGGCTGAATGGCCTGTCCAGTGCTCTGCTGTTTGACGTTGCTGTTGAATTCATGAAAACTCAACTGTGGAGGCATCTCACTCTCTCCTGGCCTTCAGGAGGCAACGTGTCCAGGTCTGACCACACTGCTTGACATTTTTATTGACAAGAAAGAGATGGATTCCTCAAGCACCGGGATAATGTCAGGACACCTAAAATGCTCTACAATAAGCTCTTTTTATGAAGTGTATTGTAGGAAATGCAGCAGGCAAATTACATACAGCAAGATTCCACAAGCCAGGCCCTTCAAATGTTTGAGTTTGGGATAGGGATCCAATAATTAGCAGGTAGATGTGTGTCTCCATGATGGTATGTCACCCCTGTGTTGTTAGAATCCTGGGTGCCACAGAGTGCATTGGGACCAGTTCAACAGCACACAGGACATAGCACACCTTACCTTCGACCATTCATTCACTCCACCACTGACACACTATAGCAGCAACTTGTACCAACTGAGGATGCCCTGCACCAACTCACCAAGACTTCTTTGGCAGTACTTCCAAACCCACCACCGCTACAGCTAAAAGGACAAGGGTAACTAAAGCATGGGTTCAACACTAGCAGGAAGTTATCCTCCAGGCCACCTGCTATCCACTCATTGCCGATATCACTGGACAACAAAGATTTTGATTCCTCAGTACTTTTGGGTGTATCTTATGGAATTTGAGCTGCTGATCATGAAAATTACCACAAAATTTCTCTATCATGCACCTATTTTTGAAAATAGCCTTTTAAAAAATTTCAATACATAATTCAAAGTCAGAATAACAGATGTCAAGATTAAGGAAGGCATTTTTGTTGGTCCACAATTCAAGCAGGTCATAAATGATAAATAATTTGAAGAACTTCTAGTGGGACTGGAGAAAATCACATGGAAGGCATTCAAGGATGTTGTAAAAATTTTCCTGACAACTACAGAGCACCAAACAACATGCAGCTAGTTGACAACATGTTTCAAGTGTACAAAACCATGAAGTGCAACATGTCACTAAAGATTCATTTTCTGCATTCCCATTTAGGCTTCTTCCCTGCAAATCTTGGCGCTGTCAGTGACAAGCATGGTGAAAGTTTTCACCAGAACATTGTGATCATGGAGAAATGGTATCAGGGCAACTGGAATCCATCAATGCTGGCTGATTATTGTTGGACATTTAAGCAAGAAGCCTCAGACACTGAGTACAAATGAAAATCATCAACAAAATATTTTAGCTTGCTTGAACATCTGCAAAGTCTTACCACCATAATGCAATCAAACATGTTATATTCAATAAAAGTTAATTTAGCTCCTAAGACCATAGGATATAGGAGCAGAATTAGGCTATTTGGCCCATCAAGTCTGCCCCGCCATTTCATCATGGCTGATCAAATTTTCCTCTCAGCCACAATCTTCTGCCTTCCCCCCGTATCCCTTCATGCCCTGATCAATCCAGAATCTATCAACCTCTGCCTTAAATATACATAAAGACTTGGCCTCCACGGTTGTCTGTGGCAATGAATTCCACAGATTCATCACACACTGGCTAAAGAAATTCCTCCTCATCTCTGTTTTAAGAGGGCACCCCTCTATTCTGAGGCTGTGTCCTCTAGTCTTAGACTCTCCCACCACAGGAAACATCCTCTCCACATCCACTCTATCAAGCCCTTTCACCATACGATACAGTCATCCCTCAGTCTGAATTCAAATAAATACAGGTCCATTGACATCAAATGCTGTTCAAATGACAAACCATTCAATTAACCTCTTTATTCTCCAAATTCCTACCTGATACAAGTAGTATGAAATTATATCTGTGTCCAGCTTCAAGTGGTCCATCATATGAAAAAAATTCTGAGGAAGCAACACTTTTGAAAACATTTGTTGTCCACTGTACTTTACTTCCACTGGATCAAACAACTGGAGCACCGTCCCTAACAGCTTATGGGTAAACACACACCTCAAGAATTTCAGCAATTCAAAAAAGCAGCTCATCACCACCTTCTCAAGGGCAACAAGGATAGGCAGGTAAATGTTGGCTTGTTCTGTGAAGCCTGCATTCCTTGATGGAATAAAAAATGTTCTGGGAGAGGTGGGAGAGGTTTCACCTCAACAGGGGTTGGAACCAGTCTGGTTACGTTGAATTTATTGTCACGTGCATTAAGGACTGTAGCATGAGGTACGGGCACAACAAAGTGCCCACTTTCAGCAGCAGCACTGGCACGTTGGTACAGACAACACACAGAACGTAAATTATGCCAGACAATGACTGTGCATAACAAATAGTGCAAAATTAAAACACAATTAAAGTGAAGTTCATGGTAGTACAAGAGATGGTCTATGATATTCTGTTGCTAAGGTGGGATTTGGGCTGTGCAGGTCAGTTCTAGGACCTGGTAGTTGTAAGAGAATAGCTGTTCCTGAACCCGGTAGCGTGGGACTTCAGACTTCTGTACTTCCTGCCCGAAGATGGAACTGAGAATATGGCGTGACTCAGATGGTCTGCATCTTTGATGATAGATGCTGCCTTCCTGTAGCAATGCCTCCTGTAGACGCTTGCTGGGGAGGGGGTTTGTTGGTTTACCAGGCAAGGTTACCCAGCTTAATCCCCAAAGGTAGTAATCTTGGGATTACTGCCTGAGCCACGTGACAGTAAGTACAGGAACAGAGTGAAGTGGAGGATAAATGTGTGGCTGAGGGATTGGACCAGGGGGCAGGGATTCAGATTTCTGGATCATTGGGACCTCTTTTGGGGCAGGTGTGACCTGTACAAAAAGGATGGGTTGCACTTGAATCTGAGGAGTATCAATATCCTGGCAGGGAGGCTTGCTAAGTTTGTTGGGGAGAGTTTAAGCTAGAATTGCTGGGGGGAGGGAACCAAACTAAAGAGATGGAGGAAGGGGTTAGGGTTAGGGTTAGGGTTAGGCTCACAAATACAGAAAGCTTGGAGACAATGCGAGAGAGAGGATAGGCAGGTGATAGAGAAGGGATGCGCTCAGACCGATGGTTTGAGATGCGTCTATTCTAATACAAGGAGTATTATGAACAAAGCGGATGAGCTTAGAGCATGGATCAGTAGTTGGAGCTATGATGTTGTGGCCATTACAGAGACTTGGATGGCTCAGGGGCAGGAATGGTTACTTAGAATGTCAGGCTTTCGATGTTTCAGAAAGGACAGGGAGGGAGGCAAAAGAGGTGGGGGTGTGGCACAGCTGATCAGAGATAGTGTCATGGCTGCAGAAAAGGAGTAAGTCACGGAGGGATTGTCTACTGAGTCTCTGTACGTGGAAGTTAGAAACAGGAAGGGGTCAACAATTCTACTGGGTGTTTTTTATAGACCACCCAATAGTAACAGGGACATCGAGGAGCAGATAGGGAGACATATTCTGGAAGGGTGTAATAATAACAGGGTTGTCATGGTGGGAGATTTTGATTTCCCAAATACTGATTAGAATTTCCCTAGCGCATGGAGTTTAAATGGGGTGGAATTTGTTAGGTGTATTCAAGAAGATTTCCTCACAAAATATATAGATAAGTCTACAAGAGGAGAGGCTGTACTTGACGTGCGTCTGTGGGATTGGAGCGGGGGCAGGGATTCAGATTTCTGGATCATTGGGATCTCTTTTGGGGTAGGTGTGACCTGTACAAAAAGAACGGGTTGCACTTGAGTCCGAGGGGACCAATATCCTGGCGGGGAGGTTTGCTAAAGCGACTGGGGAGAGTTTAAACTAGAACTGCTGGGGGGTGGGAACCAAACTGAAGAGACGGAGGAAGGGGTGGTTGGCTCACAAATAGAGAAAGCTTGGAAACAATGTGAGGGGGAGGATAGGCAGGTGCTAGAGAAGGGATGCGCTTATACCGCTGGTTTGAGATGTATCTATTTTAATGTCAGGAGTATCATAATTAAAGCAGATGAGATTAGAGCATGGATCAGCACTTGGAGCTATGATGTTGTGGCCATTACAGAGACTTGGATGGTGCAGGGGCAGGAATGGCTACTTCAAGTGCCAGGCCTTAGAAAGAATAGGGAGGGAGGCAAAAGAGGTGGGGGCATGGCACTGTTGATCAGAGATAGTGTCACAATTGCAGAAAAGGAGGAAGTCATGGAGGGATTGTCTGCAGAGTCTCTGTGGGTGGAAGTTAGGAATAGGAAGGGGTCAATAACTCTACTGGGTGTTTTTTATAGACCACCCAATAGTAACAGGGACATCGAGGAGCAGGTAGGGAGACAGATTCTGGAAAGGTATAATAATAACAGGATTGTTGTGGTGGGAGATTTTACTTTCCCGAATATTGATTGGCATCTCCCTAGAGTGAGGGGTTTAGATGGGGTGGAGTTTGTTAGGTGTGTTCAGGAAGGTTTCTTGACACAATGTGTAGATAAACTTACAAGAGGAGAGGCTGTACTTGATCTGGTATTGGGAAATGAACCCGGTCAGGTGTCAGGTCCCTCAGTGGGAGAGCGTTTTGGAGATAGTGATAACAATTCTATCTCCTTTACCATAGCATTGGAGAGGGATAGGTACAGACAAGTTAGGGAAACATTTAATTGGAGTAAGGGGAAATATGAGGCTATCAGGCAGGAACTTGGAAGCATAAATTGGAAACAGATGTTCTCAGGGAAACTTACCGAAGAAATGTGACAAATGTTCAGGGGATATTTGCGTGGGGTTCTGAGTAGGTACGTTCCAATGAGACATGGAAAGAATGGTAGGGTACAAGATCCGTGGTGCACAAAGGCTGTTGTAAATCTAGTCAAGAAGAAAAGAAGAGCTTATGAAAGGTTCAAAACACTAGGTAATGATATGAATCTAGAAGATTATAAGGCAAGCAGGAAGGAGTTTAAGAAGTGGCCATGAGAAGGCCTTGGCAGACAGGATTAAGGAAAACCCCAAGGCATTCTACAAGTATGTGAAGAGCAAGAGGATAAGATGTGCGAGAATAGGACCAATCAAGTGTGACAATGGAAAAGTGTATTAGGAACAGGAGGAAATAGCGGAGGTGCTGAATGATAACTTTACTTCAGTATTCCATATAGAAAAGGATCTTGGCAATTGTAGGGATGACTTGTAGTGGATTGAAAAGCTTGAGAATGTAGATATCAAGAAAAAGGTTGTTCTGGAGCTTTTGGAAAGTATCAAGTTGGATAAGTTACTGTGTCCGGATGGGATGTACCCCAAGCTACTGTGGGAAGCAAAGGAGGAGATTGCTGAGCCTCTGGGAATGATCTTTGCATCATTAATGAGGATGGGAGAGGTTCCAGAGGATTGGAGGGTTGCAGATATTGTTCTCTTTTTCAAGAAAGGGAGTAGGGGTAGCCCAGGAAATTATAGACCAGTGAGTCTTACTTCAGTGGTTGATAAGTTGATGGAGAAGATCCTGAGAGGCATGATTTATGAGCATTCAGAGAGGCATAATATGATTAGGAACAGTCAGCATGGCTTTGTCAAAGGCAGGTCCTTCCTTACGAACTTGATTGTATTTTTTGAGCATGTGACTAAGCACATTGATGAAGGTAGAGCCATAGATGTAGTGTATATGGATTTTAGCAAGACATTTGATAAGTTACCCCATGCAAGGCTTATTGAGAAAGTAAGGAGGCACGGGATCCAAGGGGACATTGCTTTGTGGATCCAGAACTGGCTTGCCCACAGAAGACAAAGAACAGTTGTATACGGGTCATATTCTGCATGGAGGTCGGTCACCCGTGGGTGCCTCAGGGATCTGTCCTGGGACTCCTACTCTTCGTGATTTTTATAAATGACCTGGTTGAGGAAGTGGAGGGATGGGTTAGTAAATTTGCCGATGACACAAAGGTTGGGGGTGTTGTGGATAGTGTGGAGGGCTGTCAGACGTTACAGTGGGACATTGATAAGGATGCAAAACTGGGCTGAGGATTGGCAGATGGAGTTCAACCCAGATAGTGTGAGGTGGTTCATTTCAGTACGTCAAATACGATGCAGAATATAGTATTAATGGTCATACTCTTGGCAGTGAGGAGAATCAGAGAGATCATGGGGTCTGAGTCCATAGGACACTCAAAGCTGCTGCACAGGTTGACTGTGTGGTTAAGAAGGCACATGGTGCATTGGCCTTCATCAACTGTGAGTTTGAGTTTAAGAGCTGAGAGGTAATGTTACAGCTATATAGGATCCTGGTCAGACCCCACTTGGAGTACTGTGCTCAGTTCTGGTTGCCTCACTATAGGAAGGAAGTGGAAACTATAGAAAGGGTGCAGAGGAGGTTTATAAGGATATTGCCTGAATTGGGGAGAATGCCTTATGAGAATAGGTTGAGTGAACTTGGCATTTTTTCCTTGGAGCAGCGGAGGATGAGAGGTGAACTGATAGAGGTGTACAAGATGATGAGAGGCATTGATCGTGTGGATAGTCAGAGGCTTTTTCCCCAGGGCTGTAATGGCTAACATGAGAGGGCACAGTTTTAAGGACCTTGGAAGTAGGTACAGATGCGATGTCAGGGGTAAGTTTTTTATGCAGAGAGTGGTGAGTGCGTGGAATGGGCTGCCGGTGACAGTGGTGGAGGCGGATACAATAGGGTCTTTTAAGAGACTCCTGGAAATGTACATTAAACTTTGAAAAATAGAGGGCTATGGATAACCTCTGGTAATTTCTAAAGTAAATACACGTTTGGCACAGCATTGTGGGCCGAACAGCCTGTATTGTGCTGTAGGTTTTCTATGTTTCTATGAATTCAAAACTTCTTGGAATGTTTTCCAGAAATTGTGCTCTTTGTTGTTTCTGTTGTATCAGTTGATACCAGTAATTTGAACTGTGCAATTCTTCTTTCATTATTATCTTTTCACTTCTCTGAAATGTGTCCACATTTTCCTTTCTCTGGCTGACAGTTTGTGAGTCTGCATTCTCTCCAACCTTCACTTACTATTTTTGTTCCTCAGCTCCAGTTTTGTGGTTCATTTTTTTAGCTTCTCTCCTATCAGCTGTAATTGTTCCTGAAACCAATACAGCTGTCCCATCCTTTGCCAAACCCCGGCCTCACTGTCTACTATCTCATACAAACACTCTGCAGCCAGAGATGTCCAGCTAACTCCCAGGCCATCCCTTTGCACTGTGCTTCTGCAAAGCTTTTGTTTCCTCAGCCCCTTTCCCATCCTATACATCCAATGAAGTTCTGCCAAACTGTTTTGTTTCCTTTCTCTGGCCTTAATTCCCAACTGTACTGACTAAAACACCACCTTTGACTTCCTGTTTTGCCCTTCTTCAAGCCAAGTCAAGTCAAGTCTTCATTAGAAATGGCTGCCAGGTTGTCATCCCTGGATTAACACCGAAACAGAGAAAACCTACAGGACAATACAGGCTCTTTGGCCCACAATGCTGTGACGAACATACACTTACTTTAGAAATTACCTAGGGTTACCCATAGCCCTCTATTTTGCTAAGCTCCATGTATCTAACCAGGAGTCTCTTATTGTATCCACCTCCACCACAGTCACCAGCAGCCCATTCCACGCACTCACCTCTCTTTGTGTAAAAAACTTACCCCTGACATCTCCTCTGTACCTACTTCCAAGCGCCTTAAAACGGTGCCCTCTCATGTTAGCCATTTCAGCTCTGGGAAAAAGCCTTCGACTATCCACATGATCAACGCCTCTCATCATATTATACACCTCTATCAAGTCACCTCTCATCCTCTGCCGCTCCAAGGTAAAAAGGCTGAGTTCACTCAGCTTATTCTCATAAGGCGTGCTCACCAATCCAGACAGCATCCTTATAAATCTCCTCTGCATCAATGTGCTTAGTCACATCCTCAAAAAATTCAATCAGGCTCATAAGGCTGATTATTCCTAATAATATTATGCCTCTCCAAATGTTCATAAATCCTGCCTCTCAGGATCACCTTACCAACAACTGAAGTAAGATTCACTGGTCTATAATTTCCTGGGCTATCTCTACTCCCTTTCTTGAACAAGGGAAACACATCTGCAACCCTCCAATCCTCCAGAACCTCTCCCATCCCCATTGATAACGCAATGATCATTGCCATATCCTCAGCAATTTCCTCCCTCGCCTCCCACAGTAGCCTGGGGTACATCTCCTCTGGTCCCGGAGACTCCTACTTGATGCTTTCCAAAAGCTCCAGAAAATCCTGTTTCTCAATGTCTATATGCTCAACCTTTTCAGTCCGCTGTAAGTCTACAATTGCCAAGATCCTTTTCTGGAGTGAATACTGAAGTAAGGTACTCACTAAGTACCTCTGGTTCCGTACGCACTTTTCCACTGTCACACTTGATTGGTTGTATTCTTTCATGTCTTAACCTCTTGTTCTTGACATACTTGTAGAATGCCTTGGGGTTTTCCTTAATCCTGCCCGTCAAGGCCTTCTTATGGCCCCTTCTGGCTCTCCTAATTTCATTCTTAAGCTCCTTCCTGCTAGCCTTATAATTTTCTAGATCTCTATCATTACCTAGTTTTTAGAACCTTTTGTAAGCTTTTCTTTTCTTCATGACTAGATAGGTGTTTGGGAAATCCAGAGTAGATAGACAAGAGCAGATCCTGCAGACACAGGAGACTGCAGATGTGGGAGCAAACAAAATGCTGATATCATGTGGGTCAGGCAGCATCTGTGAAGGGAAATGGGGAATGGAGGGAAAAATCTCATTTTTTAAAATTGTCTCCAGAATCCCATCAACAACACACTCGGGATAACTGACAGCAGCCAATTAATCCACCAACGTCCACATCTGTGGCATGTGGAAGGAGACGAGAGCACCTGGAGGACACCCATACCGTCACAGCGAGAAAGTGCAAGCACCACGCATACAGCATCCAAGGTCAGGATTGAACCCACAGAGCTGCTGCTGTGAAGGAACAGCTTTATCAGATGAACCAATGGGCTCTAATTCACTCTATATATGGAAAGGAACTAAATTTATCCAACAATTTTGGTCAATGTCCAATGTCTTGATGAGGCATGACAGTAGGTGCTTATCAGGGCAGAAATGGTTGACCAGCTTACATCTGTCAGAAACTGTATGTCCATTGCAAACCAGGCATGAAACTCTACCACAACTAAATACACAACTGCTGGTGACAAAGGTGAACTGAGAAACTTATTTCTTTAAAGTGCAAGGGCTCTCTCTCTCTTGCAAGTACAGAATCCCAGACCAACAACCAAAGAAGAAAGATTGATGTTTCTCATGCTTATCTCAAACAGAGCATAGAACATGGAACATAAATGTTTTAACAGGGAAACAGACTCTTAAAGGCCATGATGTTCTGCTAAAATAATTAAACTGGTAATTAAAAGGCTAACTAAACTTGTCTCTTCTGCCTACATAACGTCAATTTCCCTCTATTCTCTGCAGATTCATACACCAATGTAAAAGCCTTTTTATCATATTTGCACCCACTACCACACCTGCCAGCACATTCCAGGCACTCACCACTCTCTGTATAAAAACAAACTTGCCTTGCACATATTTGAACTTATTCTCCTCATCTTAAATACATACCCTCTAGTATTAGACAAGTTGTGACATTGGCTTCCTACTCTTTCTTTGCCTGTCATAATTTTACAAACTTTTATCAGCTCTCCTCTCAGCCTCTGCCACTCCAGAAAAAACAGCCCTATCTGTCCAAATTCTCCTTATAACATTTACTTCTATTTCAGGCTGCAACCTAGTAACTTGCTTGTGCACCCTCTCCAAAGCCTCTACAACCTTCCTGCAAATAGGGCAACTAGATTTGAATGCATTCGCTTGGAAGATGCCTGGGTGTAGTTTGCAGACAATGGAAAGAATATCTGTAGTCACGAAGGCAAAATGTGAAATTTAGCAGAGAATTTCTGCACAGCCAACTCCCACAAACATTGGGAATGTTTGGGAAATGGTGGAAACATTGATAATGTGCCTTAGTGCTGACAGCACAATTATCTGGCATCCCCAATCTGGTCATCCTGCAATGGGTCATCTGTAGCTCAGGAAATACTTCTGGGAATTCTTTTGAAATTTTTCCAATGACATTAAAGTTTCTTTAGGGGATTCATAATGCTCTTAGAAGTAGAATTCATGTTTAACTAATCCACTGGAATTATTTGAGGGGGTTTGTAAACAAGCAGATACAGTTTATATCAATTATATTACAAGATTTTGTTTGTAAATCCTGGCTAGATCTAGAATATAGAGACTTTGTGAAAGATGGGATTGACAGAATGGGTTGACAAATGATCTTGCCCCAGTTTAAGAAAAGGGATTTTATCAAGCAAGAGTAGAATCACAGGGTTATACTGAACAGATGCAGCTGCTTTGGCCCACTCACCAAATCTTCATCAACTATCAAGCACTAATTCTATCTGATTCTTTGTACATTCCCATTATCAAAATTATGTGCTGTGTCGTATGACGTGGGTGATCATGGTCTTCCCTTTGTCTTTAATCAGACTAGCAAGCGAGTGACATTCACACTGTTGCTCCATCCACGACCATGATTGTTCTTGGCAAGTTCTTCTGCAGAAGTGGTTTGCCATTGCCATCTTACGGGCAGTATCTTTCCAAGACAGGTAACTCACAGCCATTATCAATACTCTTCAGAGATTGTCTGCCTGGTGTAAGCGGTCACAAAACCAGGTCTTGTGATATGCACCAGATGCTCAGATGACTATCCACCTCTTGCTCCCATGGCTTCATGTGAAGTGTGGGGGGGGGGGGGTGCTAAGCAGGTGATAGACCTTGCCGAAGGATGACCTGCAGGCTAGTGGAGGGAAGTACTGCCTTTCACCTCCTTTAATAGAGATGTATCTCCACCCCACCACCCATATCCATTCCCACTAAGTCTATTTGCCTGAGCTGGGGTAATTTACAGTGACCATTTATCCTACCAACCTGAACACCCTTGAGATAGAAACATAGAAAACCTACAGCACAATGCAGGCTCTTTGGCCAACAAAGCTGTGCCGAACATGACCCTACCTTACAAATTACCAAGGATTACCATAGAAACCATAGAAACTACAGCACAGAAACAGGCCTTTTAGTCCTTCTTGGCTGTGCTGAACCATTTTCTGCCTAGTCCCACTGACCTGCACACGGACCATATCCCTCCATACACCTCCCATCCATGTATCCGTCCAATTTATTCTTAAATGTTAAAAAAGAACCCGCATTTACCACCTCATCTGGCAGCTCATTCCATACTCCCACCACTCTCTGTGTGAAGAAGCCCCCCCTAATGTTCCCTTTAAACTTTTCCCCCCTCACCCTTAACCCATGTCCTCTGGTTTCTTTCTCCCCTTGCCTCAGTGGAAAAAGCCTGCTTGCATTCACTCTATCTATACCCATCATAATTTTATATACCTCTATCAAATCTCCCCTCTTCTTCTACACTCCAGGGAATGAAGTCCTAACCTATTCAACCTTTCTCTGTAACTGAGTTTCTCAAGTCCTGGCAACATCCTTGTAAACCTTCTCTGCACTCTTTCAACCTTATTTATATCCTTCCTGTAATTTGGTGACCAAAACTGAACACAATACTCCAGATTCAGCCTCACCAATGCCTTGTACAACCTCATCATAACATTCCAGCTCTTATACTCAATACTTCGATTAATAAAGGCCAATGTACCAAAAGCTCTCTTTACGACCCTATCTACCTGTGATGCCACTTTTAGAGAATTTTGTATCTGTATTCCCAGATCCCTCTGTTCCACTGCACTCCTCAGTGCCTTACCATTAACCCTGTATGTTCTACCTTGGTTTGTCCTTCCAACGTGCGATACCTCACACTTGTCTGTATTAAACTCCATCTGCCATTTTTCAGCCCATTTTTCCAGCTGGTCCAAGTCCCTCTGCAGGCTCTGAAAACCTTCCTCACTGTCTACTACACCTCCAATCTTTGTATCATCAGCAAATTTGCTGATCCAATTTACCACATTATCATCCAGATCATTGATATAGAAACATAGAAACATAGAAAATAGGTGCAGGAGTAGGCCATTCGGCCCTTCGAGGCTGCACCGCCATTTATTATGATCATGGCTGATCATCCAACTCAGAACCCCGCCCCAGCCTTCCCTCCATACCCCCTGACCCCCGTAGCCACAAGGGCCATATCTAACTCCCTCTTAAATATAGCCAATGAACTGGCCTCAACAGTTTGCTGTGGCAGAGAATTCCACAGATTCACCACTCTCTGTGTGAAGAAGTTTTTCCTAATCTCGGTCCTAAAAGGCTTCCCGTCTATCCTCAAACTGTGGCCCCTCGTTCTGGACTTCCCCAACATCGGGAACAATCTTCCTGCATCTAGCCTGTCCAATCCCTTTAGGATCTTATACGTTTCAATCAGATCCCCCCTCAATCTTCTAAATTCCAATGAGTACAAGCCTAGTTCATCCAGTCTTTCTTCATATGAAAGTCCTGCCATCCCAGGAATCAATCTGGTGAACCTTCTTTGTACTCCCTCTATGGCAAAGATGTCTTTCCTCAGATTAGGGGACCAAAACTGCACACAATACTCCAGGTGTGGTCTCACCAAGGCCTTGTACAACTGCAGTAGTACCTCCCTGCTCCTGTACTGGAATCCTCTCGCTATAAATGCCAGCATACCATTTGCCTTTTTCACCGCCTGCTGTACCTGCATGCCCACTTTCAATGACTGGTGTATAATGACACCCAGGTCTCGTTGCACCTCCCCTTTTCCTAATCGGCCGCCATTCAGATAATAATCTGTTTTCCTATTTTTGCCACCAAAGTGGATAACTTCACATTTATCCACATTAAATTGCATCTGCCATGAATTTGCCCACTCACCCAACCTATCCAAGTCACCCTGCATCCTCTTAGCATCCTCCTCACTGCTAACACTGCCACCCAGCTTCGTGTCATCCGCAAACTTGGAGATGCTGCATTTAATTCCTTCATCCAAGTCATTAATATATATTGTAAACAACTGGGGTCCCAGCACTGAGCCTTGCGGTACCCCACTAGTCACCGCCTGCCATTCTGAAAAGGTCCCGTTTATTCCCACTCTTTGCTTCCTGTCTGCTAACCAATTCTCCACCCACACCAATACCTTACCCCCAATACCGTGTGCTTTAAGTTTGCACACTAATCTCCTGTGTGGGACCTTGTCAAAAGCCTTTTGAAAATCCAAATATACCACATCCACTGGTTCTCCCCTATCCACTCTACTAGTTACATCCTCAAAAAATTCTATCAGATTCGTCAGACGTGATTTTCCTTTCACAAATCCATGCTGACTTTGTCCGATCATTTCACCGCTTTCCAAATGTGCTGTTATCACATCCTTGATAACTGACTCCAGCAGTTTCCCCACCACCGACGTTAGGCTAACCGGTCTATAATTCCCCGGTTTCTCTCTCCCTCCTTTTTTAAAAAGTGGGGTTACATTAGCCACCCTCCAATCCTCAGGAACTAGTCCAGAATCTAACGAGTTTTGAAAAATTATCACTAATGCATCCACTATTTCTTGGGCTACTTCCTTAAGCACTCTAGGATGCAGACCATCTGTCCCTGGGGATTTATCTGCCTTCAATCCCTTCAATTTACCTAACACCACTTCCCTACTAACATGCATTTCCCTCAGTTCCTCCATCTCACTGGACTCTCTGTCCCTTACTATTTCTGGAAGATTATTTATGTCCTCCTTAGTGAAGACAGAACCAAAGTAATTATTCAGTTGGTCTGCCATGTCCTTGCTCCCCATAATCAATTCACCTGTTTCTGTCTGCAGGGGACCTACATTTGTCTTTACCAGTCTTTTCCTTTTTACATATCTATAAAAGCTTTTACAGTCCGTTTTTATGTTCCCTGCCAGTTTTCTCTCATAATCTTTTTCCCCCTTCCTAATTAACCCTTTGTCCTCCTCTGTGGAACTCTGAATTTCTCCCAGTCCTCAGGTGAGCCACTTTCTCTGGCTAATTTGTATGCTTCTTCTTTGGAATTGATACTATCCCTAATTTCTCTTGTCAGCCACGGGTGCACTACCTTCCTTGATTTATTCTTTTGCCAAACTGGGATGAACAATTGTTGTAGTTCATCCATGCAACCTTTAAATGCTTGCCATTGCATATCCACCGTCAATCCTTTAAGTGTCATTTGCCAGTCTATCTTAGCTAATTCACGTCTCATACCTTCAAAGTTACCCCTCTTTAAGTTCAGAACCTTTGTTTCTGAATTAACTATGTCACTCTCCATCTTAATGAAGAATTCCACCATATTATGGTCATTCTGACCCAAGGGGCCTCTCATGACAAGATCGCTAATTAACCCTTCCTCATTGCTCAAAACCCAGTCCAGAATAGTCTGCTCTCTAGTTGGTTCCTCAACATGTTGGTTCAAAAAACCATCCCGCATACATTCCAAGAAATCCTCTTCCTCAGCACCTTTACCAATTTGGTTCACCCAGTCTACATGTAGATTGAAGTCACCCATTATAACTGCTGTTCCTTTATTGCACACATTTCTAATTTCCTGTTTAATACCATCTCCGACCTCACTACTACTGTTAGGTGGCCTGTACACAACTCCCACCAGCGTCTTCTGCCCCTTAGTGTTACGCAGCTCTACCCATATCGATTCCACATCTTCCCGGCTTATATCCTCCCTTTCTATTGCGTTAATCTCTTCTTTAACCAGCAACGCCACCCCACCTCCCCTTCCTTCATGTCTATCCCTTCTGAATATTGAATATCCCTGAACGTTGAGCTCCCATCCCTGGTCACCCTGGAGCCATGTCTCTGTGATCCCAACTATATCATAATCATTAATAACAATCCGCACTTTCAATTCATCCACCTTATTACGAATGCTCCTTGTATTGACACATAAAGCCTTCAGGCGCTCTTTTCCAACTCTCTTAGCCCTTATACAATTATGTTGAAAAGTGGCCCTTTTTGATGCTTGCCCTGGATTTGTCGGCCTGCCACTTTTACTTTTCTCCTTTGTACTTTTTGCTTCTACCCTCACTTTACACCCCTCTGTCTCTCTGCACTGGTTCCCATCCCCCTGTAGTGAACTAACCTCCTCACGCCTAGCCTCTTTAATTTGATTCCCACCCCCCAACCATTCTAGTTTAAAGTCACCTCAGTAGCCCCCGCTAATCTCCCTGCCAGGATATTGGTCCCCCTAGGATTCAAGTGTAACCCGTCCTTTTTGTACAGGTCACGCCTGCGTCAAAAGAGGTCCCAATGATCCAAAAACTTGAATCCCTGCCCCCTGCTCCAATCCCTCAGCCACGCATTTATCCTCCACCTCATCGCATTCCTACTCTCACTGTCGCGTGGCACAGGCAGTAATCCCGAGATTACTACCTTTGCGGTCCTTTTTCTCAACTCCCTTCCTAGCTCCCTATATTCTCCTTTCAGGACCTCATCCCTTTTCCTACCTATGTCATTTCCTACCTATGTACCACGATCTCTGGCTCCTCACCCTCCCACTTCAGGATATCTTGGACACGATCAGAAATATCCCAGACCCTGGCACCAGGGAGGCAAACTACCATCCGGGTATCTGGACTGCGTCCACAGAATCGCCTATCTGACCCCCTTACTATCGAGTCCCCTATCACAACTATAGATATAGATGACAAATAACAATGGACCCAGCACTGATCCCTGTGGCACACTGCTAGTCACAGGCCTCCACTCAGAGAAGCAATTCTCTACTACCACTCTTTGGCTTCTTCCATTGAGCCGATGTCTAATCCAATTTACCACCTCTCCATGTATACCTAGCGACTGAATTTTCCTTACTAACCTCCCATGCGGGACCTTGTCAAAGGCCTTACTGAAATCCATGTAGACAATATCCACTGCCTTCCCTTCATCCACTTTCCTGGTAACCTCCTCGAAAAACTCCAATAGATTGGTCAAACATGACCTACCATGCACAAAGCCATGTTGACTCTCCCTAATAAATCCCTGTCTATCCAAATGCTTGTAGATTCTGTCTCTTAGTACTCCCTCCAATAACTTACCCACTACCGACGTTAAACTTACCGGCCTATAATCTTCCGGCCTATAACTACTTAAATATTTTTGTAAGAAATGTCTAAGTTGGAGATATTGTAAAACGTGTGAGTATGAAAGAGAATATTTATCAACTAATTGTTCAAAGGACAACAGTCTACCTTCTTTAAATAAATCCAAAAAAGAATTAATACCTTTATTTTTCCAAAGTAAAAAGATGGATCACTCAAAGAAGGCTTAAAAAAGTAGTTTTGATAAATTAAACTACAAAGCTTAAATTTTTTAAGATTAAAAAAATTGCGGAACTGAAGCCAAGTTTGTAAAGAATGCTTAATCACAGGGTATAAATTTAAAATCGCAACTTTAGCTAATTGTATAGGAAAAGCAGCTCCCAATAGCAAGGTTAAATAAAACTGTTTCACAGCTTTCAATTGCAAATCTACCCAAATAGGCCGATCCTTCTTATCAACCCAATGTAACCAAAAGGACATGTATCACACATTAACAGCCCAGTAATGCATTCTAAAATTAGGCAAAGCGAGACCTCCATCCTTTTTCAACTTTTGTAAATGACATTTACTAATTCTTGGTCTTTTACTATTCCACATAAAAGATAAAATAATCAAATCAATCCGGTCAAAAAACTTCTTAGTCAAAGAAACAGGGATATTCTGAAATAGATATAAAAATTTGGTAAAATCATCATTTTGACTACATGGATGCGACCAACAAGTGAAAATGTAAGTAGGCTCCATCTACTAAATAAATATTTCATAGAGTCTTGCAAAGGAACAAAATTGGCTTTATAAAGATCCTTAGATTTTTTAGTGACTGTGACACCTAAACAACTAAAAGAATCTGTGACTGAAAGGAATATTGTCATTCATAGAAATGGATTCATTTATAGGAAACAATTCACTTTTACTAAAATTTATTTTATATCCTAAAAACTCTCCAAATTCATTAAATAACTTTAACAAGGCAGGAATAGATTCCTCAGGATTAGATATATAAACCAATAAATCATCTGCATTAAGAGAAATCTTATGAATAGTCTCATTCACAGAAATCCTATAAATATTTTTAACTTCACAGGGAGCAATAGCAAGGGGCTCTAATATTAAATTAAATAGCAAAGGACTTAATGGACAGCCTTGTCTTTTCCCCCATGAAAGCTGAAAAAAAGGAGACCTACAGTTATTAGTAATAACAGTAGCAATAGGAGCTTTATATGTCATTCTAATCCAATTATTAAAATTAGCACCAAAGCCAAATTTCTCTAAAACATTAAATAGATATTTCCATTTGACTTGGAGTTTTATGTATAGTTCTGGTCATAACACTACTGGAAAGATGTAAGAGCATTACCAGGTTATAGCCAGAAACATAGAACTGTAGTTATATGGAGAGACCAGATAGGCTGGGTTTATTCCCACTGAACATAGGAGTCTGAGGGGGTTACCATATGTTCCAGTGACAATAAAGTTATGAAGGGTATAGACAAGATAGATAGTCATAGTTTTCTCCCCAGGGCAGGGGAGTCTAGAACGAAAGGTGGAAGCGTTGAAGATGTCTTCGATAATAGGGAGTGCCCATGATGGAATTGGCTAAGTTTACAACCCTCTGCAGCTTTTTCAAATCCTGTCCATTGGTGCCTCCATACCAGAGAGTAATGCAGCCAATCAGAATGTCCTCTGCAGTACCCTGTAGAAATTTGCTAGAGTCTTTGGAAACATACCAGCTCTCCTCAAACTCCTCGTGTGATGTAGCTGATGATGTGCCTTTGTAACTGCACCAGTATGATGGGCCCAGGAGAACTGTTCAGAGACGTTGACACCCAGGAACCTGAAGCTGCTCACCTTTTTCCACCGCTGATCCCTTGATGAGGACTAGTACGCGTTCTTTTGATTTCTCCTTTCTGAAGTCCACAGTCAATTCCTTGGCCTTAGGTTCAAGGTTGTTGTTGTGACACCACTCACCCAGTTGATCTATCTTGCTCCTGTACACCTCCTCATTACCCTCTGCCATTCTGCTGACAACAGTTGTGTCCTCAGTGATGTGTCTGAGCTGTGCCTATCCACACAGAGTGCAGAGAGAGTCGAGGCGCATCCCTGTCGATTGTCACTGAGTAGGCCATGTTACCTCTGATCTGTGCTAATTTCATCTCTCGATGAGGAAGTCAAGGATCCAGTTACAGAGAGGCCCAGGTCTCGAAGCTTGTTGATGAATTCTGAGGAGAGTTTGGGGTAGAACGCTACTCAATAAGCTGCAGCCTAACACAATGTTTGCTGCTGTCCAAGTGGTGCGAGGTCAAGTGCAGAGCGGTGAGATTGCAGCTGCTTCAGACCTACCTGGCTGAAGGTAAACTGCAGCAGGTCCCATGACCAAACTCTCAAAGTACTTCATCACGGCAACTGGGCAATATTCATTGAGACAGCTCATCCTGCTTTTCTTGGACACCGATATGATTGATGCCCCTTTGAACTGTTGACTGCAGCAGGAAGATGTCTCTGAACACTCCTGCCAGTTGGTTGGCTCAGGTTTTCAGAGTCCTACCAGGGACACCATCAGGGCCCATGCCCTTGTGAGGATTCACACTCTTGAAAGAGTCCTAACGTTGGCTTGTGCGTCAGATATCACAGAGTCAACAGATGCTGCAGGGATTTACACAGGTATACTTTTATTCTCTCTTTCATCTGACGCACAAGCCAACGTTAGGACTCTTTCAAAGTTTGCATGAAAGGCAATCAGCTCATTGGAGAGTAAATCATCACAGCCATTTATGATGTTAGATTTTGCCTTATAGGAAGCAATAGCCTGCTAGATGTTTATAAAAACATGAGGCATAGATTGGGAAGATAGACTCTTTTTCCCAGTGTAGAAATGACAATAATAGATGGCATAGGATTAAAGGAGATTTCCAAGACACGTAATTTATGGAGAGAGTGATGAGTGCCTGAGATGGGATGGGCTGCAGGGAAGAGGTGGAAGCTGGTACAACAACAACGTTTAGGAGACGGTTAGACAGGTACATGAACAGATAGCGAAAGGAGAGATATAGACCATGTGTTAGTAGCTTGGCATCATATCAGCACAGACACCATGGACTGCTGTGCTGCCCTATGTTCTCATTACTTCAGCCACTCAAGCTGAGTACCAAGATTGAATGAAGTTCTATCAGTGTTTCACCTGGTGCCATAAAGCAAAAAATACAACTCAACAGGTTGGGCAGGAACTGGGCTCATGAATGACACAAACATGAGGAATTCTGCAGATGCTGGAAATTCAAGCAACACACATCAAAGTTGCAGGTGAACGCAGCAGGCCAGGCAGCATCTCTAGGAAGAGGTACAGTCGACGTTTCAGGCCGAGATCTCCTGCTGCGTTCACCTGCAACTTTGATGTGTGTTGCTTCATTAATGACACAAGTATGCAGCCAGCAGAATGCTTCACAATGCAGTTAGTGAGCAAACACTGGCTGTCGTATTTCTTACATCAGAACAGCAGTAGATTTTATTGGCTGCAATAAAATCTATTGGAGTGTCATAAACAAGGCGGATGAATTTAGAGCATGGACCAAGACGTGGAACTGTGACGTTGTGTCCATTACAGAGACTTGGATGTCTCAGGAGCAGGAATGGCTGTTGAGTGTGCCAGGCTTTAGATGTTTTAAAAAGAACAGAGAGGAAAGCAAAAGAGGTGGGGGCATGGCATTACCAATTAGGGATAGTGTCACAGCTGCAGAAAAGGAGGAAGTCATGGAGGGATTGTCTACTGAGTCAGTGTGGGTGGAAGTCAGAAACAGGAAAGGGAAAATAACTCTATTGGGTGCTTTTTATAGACCCCCAATTGTAACAGGGATATTGAGGAGTAGATAGGGAGGCAGATTCTGGCACAGTACAATAATAATGGGGTTGTTGTGATGGGAGATTTTAACTTTCCTAATATTAATTTGCATCTCTTTAGTGTAAGGTAGAGTTTGTTAGGTGTGTTCAGGAAGGTTTCTTGACACAATATGTAGAGAAGCCTACAAGAGGAGAGGCTGTACTCGATTTGGTATTGGGAAATGAACCTGGTCAGGTGTCAGATCTCTTGGTGCGAGAGCATTTTGGAGGTAGTGACCACAACTCTTTCTCCTTTACCACAGTGTTGGAGAGGGATAGGAGCAGACAAATTGGGAAAACATTTAATTGGGGTTGAGGGAAATATGATGCTATTAAGGAGGAACTTGGAAACATAAATTGGGAATGGATATTCTTAGGGAAATGCATGGCAGAAATGTGGCAAATGTTCAGGGAACATTTGCATGGAGTTCTGCATCGGTATGTTCCATTGAGGCAGGGAAAGGATGGTGGAGTTGAAGAACAGTGGTGTACAAAGAATGTAGAAAATCTAGTTAAGAAGAAAAGAAAAACTTACAAAAGGTTCAAGAAACTAGGTACTATTAGAGCTCTAGAAAATTACAAGGTTTCCAGGAAGGAGTTTAAGAATGGAATTAGGAGAGCCAGAAGGGGCCGTGAGAAGGCCTTAGTGAGCAGGATTAAGGAAAACCCCAAGGCATTCTACACGTATGTGAAGAGCAAGAGGATGAGCCATGTGAGAGTAGGACCAATCAGGTGGGATAGTGGAAACGTGTGCATGGAGTCAGAGAAAGGTAGCAGGGGTACTTACTGAATACTTTGCTTAGGTACTCACCAAGGGAAAAATCCTTCGCAATAGTGGGGTTGACTTACAGTGGACTGAAATGTTTGAGCATACAGACATCAAGAAAGAAGATGTGCTGGAGCTTTTGAAAAGCATTAAGTTAGATTAAGTCGCTGGGACTGGACAAGATGTACCCCAGGCTACTGCTGGACGTGAGGGAGGAGATTGCTGAACCTCCTGTGAAGATCTTTGCTTCATCAATAGGGATGGGAGATGTACTGGAGGATAGGAGAAGTACTGGAGGATTGGAGGGTTGCAAATGCTGTTCCCTTGTTCAAGAAAGGGACTAGAGATAACCCAGGAAATTTTATACCAGTGAGTCTGACTTCAGTGGTGAGCAAGTTGTTAGAGAAGATCCTGAGAGGCAGGATTTATGGGCATCTGGAGACACATAATCTGATTAGGGATAGTCAGCATAGCTTTGTCAAGGGCAGGTTGTGCCTTACGAGCCTGATTGAATTCTTTGAGCATGTAACAAAGCAGTGGATGTAGTGTACATAGATTTCAGTAAGGCATTTGATAAGGTTCCCAAGCAAAGTTCCTTCAGAATGTAAGGAGGCATGGGATCCAAGGAGACTTTGCTTTGTGGATCCAGAGTTGGCTTGCCTACAGAAGGCAAAGGTTGGTTGTAGATGATTCGTACTCTGCATGGAGGTCGGTGACCAGTGGTGTTCTGCATGGATCTGTTCTGGGACATCTCCTCTTTGTGATTTTTATCAATGACCTGGATGAAGAAGTAGAAGGGTGGGTTAGTAGGTTTGCTGATGACACAAAGGTTGGGGGTGTTGTGAATGGTCTGGAGGGTTGTCTGAGGTTACAGTAAAACATTGATAGGATGCAGAAGTGTGCTGAGAAGTGGCAGATGGACTTCAACCCAGATAAGTGTGAAGTGGTCCTTTTGAAGCCCCTGACCTGGAGTTACACAAGGGCTTCGGTTCTTTGTGGGAATGGGATCCGTTCTTGGAGTTCCACGACTGGCTGCTATTCGACATGCCAAGGGTTTGGCCTGAGAATCTCGATCGTGTTCGGAAGCCTAAGATCTCGGGGATCTGGAGACGGGCGGATCGAGGGTTGGTGTCACAGCCGGAGACTTGTGTGTCATTGGGGAGGCTGGAAAAACTTTCACTGTGGGCCCAAAGACCTGAGGTCTTTGCAATCTCAGACACAGAGCTCGAAAAAAGTGACGATATGGACTTTTAAGATAGTAAACCAGTAGGTTGTTGTTATGTCTCCGCTTGCTGTGAACATGGGGGACACCTCCCTCTCCCTTGCCAGGGAGAAAGAGAACCTGTGGGTTGTTGAATTTCAGACGAAATGCGAAGCCTTTAGGGTAACTTTGGTCTGTGTCTTTGCTATTGCTTAGCACATGATTGGGCTCGGTAATAGTACCGATGCGCGTTTACTTTTGCTGGTGGGGGGAGGGGAGATCGTTGCTTGCTGCCGCTCACGTGTGGGAAAGTGCAGTTGGGGGGGGCTTTGGGGTTCTCACATTTAACTGTTGTTCATTCTTTGGGGCACTCCTCTGTTTCCGTGGATGTTTGCGAAGAAAAAGCATTTCAGGATGTATATTGTATACATTTCCCTGACATTAAATTTGACCTTTGAACCTTTGAAACAATTTGAAGGCAGAATATAATATAAATGGTAAGACTTTTGGCAGTGTGGAGGGTCTGAGAGATCTTGGGTCCACGTTGATAGGACACTCAAATCTGTTGCGCAGGTTGACAGTGTTGTTAAGAAGGAGTATGGTGTGTTGGCATTCATCAACCATGGGAGTGAGTTCATGAGCCATGAGGTAATGTTACAGCTATATAAGGCCTTGGTCAGACCCCACTAGGAGTACTGTGTTCAGTTCTGGTCACCTCACTACAGGAAGGATGTGGATACTATAGAGAGAGTGCAGAGGGGATTTACAAGGATGTTTCCTGGACTGGAGAGCGTATCTTATGAGATCAGGTTGAGTGTACTTTGCCTTTTCTCCTTGGAGCAAGGGAGGATGAGAGGTGACCTGATAGAGGTGTATAAGATGATGAGAGGCATTGATTGTGTGGATAGCCTTTTTCCCAGGGCTGAAATAGCCAACAGGAGGGGGCATAGTTTTAAGGTACTTGGAAATAGGTGCTGAGGGGATGTCAGGGTTAAGTTTTCCACACAAAGAGTGGTGGGTGTGTGGAATGCACTGCCGGTGGCAGTGGTGGAAACGGATATAATATAATAGGGTCTTTTAAGAGCCCCTTAGATAGATACACGGAGCTTAGAAAAATAGAGGGTGATGCGCTAGGGAAATTCTAGGTAGTCTCTAGAATAGGTTACATGGTCAGCACAACACTGTGGGCTGAAGGGCCTGTAATATGCTGTAAATTTCTATGTTCTATGTTCAAATGCTTTGGGACGTTCTGAGAGGGTGAAGTGCATTGCAGAAATCCAAATCTTTTTATTTTTTATTTTAATATTCATAAATTCTTCATTCATCTCTGCTTCTGGAACATGCCAAATTGTTTGACATGCTCCCACATACAAGATTGAGAAATCAGTTATAATTTTGCTGAGTGAAAGAGGACCTGTGTGGATTCACGTTCTCTGTTTTGTTGTGTATGGACAAAATGTATACTGTCAATCCCTTGCTACTTCTTAAAAGAAACTTGGAGTCATATAGAAACTATGGGCACAGCTGCAGATATAACACAATCCCTATTTTAAAGTAATACTCCCTCTAAACTAGAACTGAAGGTGGAAAATTTTCCAAGCTAATGACTGAATTAGAAAGCCATTTATGAAAGTTTGTGGGAACATAAATTTTGTCCAGAGAGTAGTTAATTGACTGCAGAAAGAGTCATAGAGCTTTACTGTATAGAAACAGGCCCTTCAGCCCAACTCATGCATGCCAACAGTGTTGTCCAGTGAGAATTTCATTTGTCTGTCTTTGGCCCTTAACCCTCTGAACCTCTCCTATCCATGTACTTACATAAATGGCTTTTAAATGTTACTAATGTACCTGTCTCAACCACTATTTCTGGCAGCTCATTCCAAATACGCTTTACCCTTTACGTGAAGAAACTTCCCCCAATCTCCCTCTTAAATATCTTGCATTTGACCCTTTTGTTTTTAATATCTCCTCCCTGAGCATAAGACAATGTGGTCTCACGATGTCTATGTCCCTCAGGATCTTATATACAGGAACCTCTATTAGGTCACCCCACAATCTTGTAAGTTCCAAGAAATAAAGTTCTAGTCTATACTAACTCTCATTTTAACCCAGACCCCCAAGTTCAGATAATATCCTCAGAAGCCTTTTAAACATAGACATACAAACATACATACAGCATAATACAGACCCTTTAGCCCACAAAGCTGAGCCGAACATGTCCCTACCTTAGAACTACCTAGGCTTACCCATGGCCCTCTATTTTTCTAAGCTCCATGTATCCATCCAGGAGTCTCTTAAAAGACCCTATCGTATCAGCCTCCACCACTGTCGCCGGCAGCCCATTCCACACACTCACCACTCTCTGTGTAAAAAACTTGCCCCTAACATCTCCTCTGTACCTACTTCCAAGCACCTTAAAACTATGCCCTCTTGTGCTAGCCATTTCAGCCCTGGGGAAAAGCCTTTGACTATCCACACGATCAATGCCTCTCATTATCTTATACACCTCTATCAGATCACCTCTCATCCTCTGTCACTCCAAGGAGAAAAGGCTGAGTTCACTCAACCTGTTCTCATAAGGCATGATCCCCAATCCAGGCAACATCCTTGTAAATCTCCTCTGCACCTTTTTTATGGTTTCCATGTCCTTCCTATAGTGAGGTGACCCACTGAGCACAGTACTCCAAGTGGGGTCTGCCCAGGGTCCTATATAGCTGCAACATTACCTCTCGGCTCTTAAACTCAATCCCACGATTGATGAAAGCCAATACACTGTATGCCTTCTTAACCACAGAGTCAACCTGCACAGCTGCTTTGAGCTTCCTATGGACTCGGACCCCAAGATCCCTCTGATCCTCTACACTGCCAAGAGTCTTACCATTAATGCTATATTCTGCCATCATATTTGACCTACCGAAATGAACCACCTCACACTTACCTGGGTTGAACTCCATCTGCCACACTCTTTCCAATTTATTAAACAAGTAAGACCTCACCAACATCTCATATGAGTGCAGCATAACTCCCAAGATCCTATACTCATTGCCCTGACCAATGAAAGCTAGCATGCCAAACATCTTCTTCATTCTACCTGAAGTGACAATTCCAGCGAATAATGTATCCTTGGACCCTCTGTTCCATAACTCTCCTCAGGGCCCTACATGTCATACCCTGGTTTGATCTCCTAAAGTGCAACACATATGGTAGTGATCATAATATGATAAGTTTTAATCTACAATTTGAGAGGGAGAAGGGAAACTCAGAAGTGTCAGTATTACAGTTGAACAAAGGGAACTATGGTGCTATGAGGGAGGAGCTGGGCAAAGTTCAATGGAACAATACCCGAGCAGGGATGACAGTGGAACAGCAATGGCAAGTGTTTCTGGGAATAATGCGGAAGGTGCAGGATCAGTTCGTTCCAAAGAGGAAGAAAGATCCTAAGGGGAGTAAGGGGAGGCCATGGCTGACAAGGGAAGTAATGGACAGTATAAAAATAAAAGAGAAGAAGTATAACATAGCAAAGGCGATTGGGAAGCTGGAGGATTGGGAAACTTTTAAAGAGCAACAGAAGGTAACTAAAAAGGCAATACGTGGTGAAAAAATGAGGAACAAAGGTAACCTAGCCAAGAATATAAAGGAGGATAATAAAAGCTTCTTTAGGTATGTGAAAAGGAAAAAAATAGTTAAGACCAAAATTGGGCCCTTGAAGACAGAAGCGGGTGAATTTATTATGGGGAACAAGGAAATGGCAGACGACTTGAACAGGTACTTTGGATCTGTCTTCACTAGGGAAGACACAAACAATCTCCCAGATGTAATAGTGGCCAAAAGACCTAGGGTAATGGATGAATTGAAGGAAATTTATATTAGGCAGGAAATGGTGTTGGATAGGCTGTTGGGTCTGAAGGCTGATAAGTCCCCGGGACCTGATGGTCTGCATCCCAGGGTACCTAAGGAGGTGGCTTTAGAAATCGTGGACGCATTGGTAATCATTTTCCAATGTTCTATAGATTCAGGATCAGTTCCTGTGGATTGGAGGGTGGCTAATGTTGTCCCTCTCTTCAAGAAGGGAGGAAGAGAGAAAACAGGGAATAATAGACCAGTTAGCCTGACGTCAGTGGTGGGAAAGATGCTGGAGTCAAATATAAAAGATGAAATTATGACACATCTGGATAGTAGTAACAGGATTGGTCCGAGTCAGCATGGATTTACGAAGGGGAAATTGTGCTTGACTAATCTTCTGGAATTTTTTGAGAATGTAACTATGAAAATGGACAAGGGAGAGCCAGTGGATGTAGTGTACCTGGACTTTCAGAAAGCCTTTGATAAAGTCCCACATAGGAGATTAGTGGGCAAAA
The DNA here is from genome assembly GCF_963921235.1 of Mobula hypostoma. Taxonomy (NCBI): domain Eukaryota; kingdom Metazoa; phylum Chordata; class Chondrichthyes; order Myliobatiformes; family Myliobatidae; genus Mobula; species Mobula hypostoma. The sequence goes on along the minus strand of NC_086113.1, from coordinate 65,033,368 downwards.
TTAGGGCACATGGTATTGGGGGCAGAGTACTGACATGGATTGAAAATTGGCTGGCTGACAGAAAACAAAGAGTAGCGATTAATGGGTCCCTTTCGGAATGGCAGGCGGTGACCAGTGGGGTACCGCAGGGTTCAGTGCTGGGACCGCAGCTGTTCACAATATATATAAATGATTTAGATGAGGGAATTAAAAGTAACATTAGCAAATTTGCTGATGACACAAAGCTGGGAGGCAGTGTGAAATGTGAGGAGGATGTTATGAGAATGCATGGTGACTTGGACAGTCTGGGTGAGTGGGCAGATGCATGGCAGATGCAGTTTAATGTGGATAAATGTGTGGTTATCCACTTTGGTGGTAAGAATGGGAAGGCAGATTATTATCTAAATGGAGTCAAGTTAGGAAAAGGGGAAGCACAACGAGATATAGGTGTTCTTGTACATCAGTCACTGAAAGCAAGCATGCAAGTACAGCAGGCAGTGAAAAAAGCTAATGGCATGCTGGCCTTCATAACAAGGGGAATTGAGTATAAGAGCAAAGAGGTCCTTCTGCAGCTGTACAGGGCCCTGGTGAGACCACACCTGGAGTACTGTGTACAGTTTTGGTCTCCAAATTTGAGGAAGGACATTCTTGCTATTGAGGGAGTGCAGCGTAGGTTCACAAGGTTAATTCCTGGGATGGCGGGACTGTCATATGTCAAAAGATTGGAGCAACTGGGCTTGTATACTCTGGAATTTAGAAGGCTGAGAGGGGATCTTATTGAAACATATAAGATTATTAAGGGATTGGACACGCTGCAGGCAGGAAGCATGTTCCCGCTGATGGGTGAGTCCAGAACCAGAGGCCACAGTTTAAGAATTAGGGGTAAGCCATTTAGAACGGAGTTGAGGAAAAACTTTTTCACCCAGAGAGTGGTGGATATATGGAATGCTCTGCCCCAGAAGGCTGTGGAGGCCAACTCTCTGGATGCTTTCAAAAAAGCTCTTAAAGATAGTGGAATCAAAGGTTATGGGGATAAGGCAGGAACTGGATACTGATTGTGGATGATCAGCCATGATCACAGCGAATGGCGGTGTTGGCTTGAAGGGCCGAATGGCCTACTCCTGCACCTATTGTCTATTGTCTATTCTGGACATTTTGGAATCATCCTGGAATCAGCAATCACAAGGATGAAAACTGGCTGAGGTGATTGAATAACTCCAAATCAGGGCACTCCTGTAATATCAGACTGGAGGGTGGGATAAGGTAAAAGGTAAATACGGTTTTTTACTTTGCAGTTTGGAGCACCTCTCAGAGTTCAAAGGTTCAAAGTACATTTATTATCAAAGTATATACAAATGATGCAACCTTGAGATTTGGCTGCTGACAGACAGCCACAAAGCAACAAGCCTGAAAGAATAGAATTTAAAATAAAAGACTAATATCCAATTCGAAGAGAGAGAAAAGAAACACAATTGCGCAAGCAACAGCATTCAGAATGGAAGTGAGTCCATCGACACGCACCCCAGAGCACTCAGAGCAGAGCCTCAGCCTCAGCTCATCACACACTGACGAGGTGATCTTCAATTTTGGACAAAATTTAATAGGAAAAGGTAGCTAAGGTGAATGAAATGCTGAAATAAAGAAATCAAGGCTGTTTTCAGTCGGGGAAATACAGCCTTCATTGCATGCAACTTAGCGACATCTCGCCCTGTTAAGTGTACATTAGTGTTTAATTGCGGTGACTCTGTTTTAAATCAATCATTCCTGATTGTCAGTGAATGAGAACCTTATTGACTAGTGGCTTATGAACAAGCACACCTGCTTTAACAACAACAGAGCTAAAAGTATGATGGAAACTCCTTCACTTGTTGCTGGTCTGGTAAGCCCTGAGCCACTTCACAGCTGACAACAGACATATAAAGTGTGGTTACTATTTCAGTGGGGGGGGGGCTCGTACCCCACTGCTGTAAGACCGTTGATCAGAGTGCCTGTCGTGGGGGGGGGGCTCACTGTTATAAGACCGCTGATCGTGGGGGGGGGGCTCGTACCCCACTGCTGTAAGACCGTTGATCAGAGTGCCTGTCGTGGGGGGGGGGGCTCGTACCCCACTGCTGTAAGACCGCTGATCAGAGTGCCTGTCGTGGGGGGGGGGCTCGTACCCCACTGCTGTAAGACCGCTGATCAGAGTGCCTGTCGTGGGGGGGGGGGCTCGTACCCCACTGCTGTAAGACCGTTGATCAGAGTGCCTGTCGTGGGGGGGGGGGGCTCGTACCCCACTGCTGTAAGACCGCTGATCAGAGTGCCTGTCGTGGGGGGGGGGGCTCGTACCCCACTGCTGTAAGACCGCTGATCAGAGTGCCTGTCGTGGGGGGGGGGCTCGTACCCCACTGTTATAAGACCGTTGATCAGAGTGCCTGTCGTGGGGGGGGGGGCTCGTACCCCACTGTTATAAGACCGTTGATCAGAGTGCCTGTCGTGGGGGGGGGCTCGTACCCCACTGCTGTAAGACCGTTGATCAGAGTGCCTGTCGTGGGGGGGGGGCTCGTACCCCACTGCTGTAAGACCGTTGATCAGAGTGCCTGTCGTGGGGGGGGGGCTCGTACCCCACTGCTGTAAGACCGTTGATCAGAGTGCCTGTCGTGGGGGGGGGCTCGTACCCCACTGCTGTAAGACCGCTGATCAGAGTGCCTGTCGTGGGGGGGGGGGCTCGTACCCCACTGCTGTAAGACCGCTGATCAGAGTGCCTGTCGTGGGGGAGGGCTCGTACCCCACTGTTATAAGACCGCTGATCAGAGTGCCTGTCGTGGGGGGGGGGGGCTCGTACCCCACTGCTGTAAGACCGCTGATCAGAGTGCCTGTCGTGGGGGTGGGGGCTCTTTTCCCACTGTTATAAGACTGTTGAACAGAGTACCTGCTTGTTCAGATAGACCCCTGACCTCACAATCTACCTTGCCAATACCTTGCACTTTATTGCCTGTCTGCACTTCATCTGACAATAAGAAGCCGATTTACCAAGTGCTTCTAACTGACCATATTTGAGGGGCATCTGGAGCCCTTGCAGAACATTCAGGAGGAAGAGAGTTCTGGTCCTGTGAATCTAGAGGTTCTCACCTGACAGTCGAGTAGTAAAATAGGGGATTATGGTTGTGACCATTTGAAGCGGCAGCACGAAAAGGCACAGTGAAATTGGATGCCATTCTCCCGCCCGTAGTGATGGAGCCGATGGCATCTTAAAGGAAAGCAGTCTAGAGCACGCCACCATGAGCTTGCATGGGTTGGGGGACATGGCTCATCTGCAGGCAGAAGAGATTTATTTTAATTCGGCGTCGCATTTGCCATAGCCCGAAAGACCTGCTCCGGCGCTGTTCTTTTCTACGTTACTAACTCCTATTTCCCTCGCATTGTCAAGCCATGTGGTCACGATTAGAGAGTGTGGTCAGGCACAGGATCGGAAGCGGAGATGGGGGCTGGCTTTCGATTATGTATAAAAGGAAGGCAGCCGGGGTTCCGAAGCTAACTTTGTCCGGAAGCGATTCCTCAGCGTCTTCTGTCAGACTCAGGTAACGCCAGCATTTCCCCCCACCCGCCCAACCCCGTCCTCACCCACTCGGTTCGCTGTAACTTTGTGTCCAATCTGTTCACTCATTGTCTCGGTGGACATGCTAAATTAGATTCTGCGTTTAATCCTATTCTGCAGAGCGTTAGATTTTTCTTTGAAACTTTAGAAAGTTTGTAAAAATCTTGTTTCTATTGCTGTTAAACTGGTCTGTGAGCTGAAGATGTAGGGATTGTGACTGTTCGTCATCGGCTCAGTGGCGGGCACCTCCTTCCAGGTCTGTGAACTTGATTTTGGGACTACGGTTTATCAGATTTAGTTCCAACTTCACATCTGCCCTGGGAATGCTTAACTCTTGCTAGAACCCCGTGTTCAACTGCTGCAGTTCTGTTTTACAAAAAGCATTTCACCCAACTCTTGTCAGAGTTTTCATTCCAAAGTCATCGTGGATAGTTTTTCCTGGTGTGGAGAAGACAGGGTTTAGAGATTCCGCACAGACACCCACTCGTTGAGTGTGGCTCCCGGCGGGAATTCGGACGACTTTGCATACAGCCTTTCTTGGATGAGGGTTTAAATGTTGCAGGCAGTCCTGGTGCCTCACATATGGTGCTGAAGGAACTCAGCGGGACAGGCTGAATCTGTGGTGGGGTGGGGAGAGGAATGGCCAATCGGCGAGACCTTTCATCTGAATCAAAGAATGAAGGGGAGATACGCGGTATTTATCCATCCATGGAAATATGTTGATTGATGTGAAGACGGGAATGGATGCTGTATGGAGCGTTGGTAAGGCTGAACTTGGAATGTTGTTTGTCATTCTGGTCGCCCATTACAAGAAGTATATGGGGGCTTTGGAAAATGTGTAAAAGCTGATGCTGACGGAATTAGAGAAGGTTAGCTGTAAGGAGAGACTGGACAAGAGAGGGTCGTTTTCTCTGGAGTACCAGAGGCTACCAGCATACAAGATAGAAGTTTATAAAACTATGTGAGGCAAAGGTAGTCCAAATCTTTTAATTCCCCGGAAAGAGATGTCAAATACTACAGGTCATGCATTTTAGGTGAGTGGGGAGGTGAGTTTAAAGGAAAGTTTAATGTGGGCGTTTTTTAAATACAGACATCATGTACAAGCAGAAGAAATTTAGTTTAATTTGACATCATGTTTGGTACAGGCATCTGGGAGGAAGGGTCTGTTCCTGTTCTATAACAGGGAAAAGTTCAAAGTAATTTATGATCCAAGTATGTACACCATATACAACTTCTACATATACAAAGTATGTACAGCATATACAACTTTGAGATTCATCTTCTTGCAGGCAGCCCCACAACAAAGAAGCACAATAGAATTAATGAGAAACCCCACAGCACAAACACAGTCACACATCCAATGTGCAAAAAAGAAAGAACAAATCATGCGAACGATCCTCTGAACATGAAAATCAGAGTCCCTGAAATTAAGTCCAGTGATGCATCCAGTTGATCACTGCTGCTGGTCCAGGAGCCCAATGACCGAGGCCAAGCCGTGGAACCCAGTTTAGCACTGAGCTGAGTGCTGATGGCTGCAGACTGCAGCTGCAGTGAGAAAAAGTTCAAAAGGTAGCTAATATATATATATATTGGATGCCTTTCTTTATTAGCAGAAACTTTATCAGTACAGTGTACAAAAGAAAAATAAAGGCAGCTGGAGGTCCTCTGGTATGAAAAGTTAACAGTTTCTCTCTCCCACAGATGCTACCTGCCCCGATGAGTATCTCCAGCATTTTCTGTTTTTATTTCAGATTTCCAGCATCTGCAGTTCTTTAATATACATTTTGCATGTGGCACTAATTTGACCACAGCATGAGTGCAGTATACAGTTCTAGTCACCCCATTGCAGGAATAATATTTTTGCTTTGGAAAGGGTGCAGCTGAGATTTACGAGAATGTTCCGGAAAATGGAAAACTTTAGCAAAATGGTAAGATTGGATAGGGTTTTGTTTTGTTCTTTCTTTTCTGAAACAAAGGCAGAGAAGAAAACTAGCAGGAGTTTAAAATTACGAGATTACTGAATCAGAAAACAACAGGCAGGCAAGCTGAGTTCAAGGTAAATTTATGATCAAAGTACATACATGTCACCAAATACAAACCTACGATTCATTTTCTTGCGGTCAATTACAGTAAATACAAGGAACGCAATAGAGTCAATAACAAACTGCACACAAGACTGACATACTCAATGTATAAAAGACAACAAACCGTGCAAATACAAAAAGAAAACAAAATAGTAATAATAAATAAATAAGCAATAAAAGGGAGGGAATGAAAGTTGCTGAACCTCGCCACCTCTGATCTCCCTATGATGTCTGGCTCAGGGACCTTCTGTTCCCTCCCGAGGTCAATAATCAGGTCCTTGGTTTTGCTGACATTGAGTGAGAGGTTGTTGTTGTAGCACCACTCAGCCAGATTTTCAATTTCCTTTCTATATGCTGATTTGTCATCACCTTTGATTCAGCCAACAACTTTAGAGTCATCAGCAAGGTTAAATATCGCATAGGAGCAATGCTTAGCCTTACAGAGTGAGTAGAGCAGGGAACTAAGCACACCACTTTGTGGTGCACCTGTGCTGATGGAGATGTGGAGGAGATATTGTTACTAATCCAAACTGACTATAGCCTGCATGCAAGGAAATCAAGGATCCATTGCACAAGGAGGCATGAAGACCTTGGTCTTGGTGTTTATTAATTAGTTTTGAGGAGATGATGGTATCGAATGCTGGGCTGTATTCAGTGAAGAGCATCCTGATGTAGGCATCTTCACTGACCAGATAGTTCAAGGTTGAATGAGGAGCCAATGGAATGGTATCTGCAGTTGACCTGTTGTGATGGGAAGCAAATTGGAGCATAACCAAGTTGCTTCTCAGGAAGGAGTTGATATATTTCATCACCATTTGCACAAAGCATTTAGTCACAGTGGATATAAATCAGGAGTTCCCAGCCTAGGGTCCACGGACGCCTTTGTTTAATGGTATTGGTCCATGGCATAAAAAAGGTTGGGAACTCCTCATGTAAGTACTACTGGATGGTAAGTACAATTAGATAAGTGCTGGAAGTGCAGGTTCAAAGTAACTGGATAGAGGCAAAATATTTTCACTAGAAAGTGGATCTCATCTGAGAGAGCTGTGAAGACAGGAGCTTTTATCCCATTTTAAAGGCATTTGAATACGTACCGACTAATGATTCTGCGGGAAATGAATTGAATTGCCTCTATTACTTACATCCTTCATATACATGAGGAGTAAAAATCTTTACATTATGTCTCTGTCTAAATGTGCAATGTACAATTATAGTAACTTATAATATTATGTGCAACAGGATAGTCAATATAACATAGAAATACAGTTGTATCAGCATGAATTGATCAGTCTGATGGTCTGGTGGAAGAAGCTGTCCCGGAGCCTGTTGGTCCTGGGTTTTATGCTGTGGTACCGTTTCCCAGATGGTAGCAGCTGGAACAGTTTGTGGTTGGGGCGACTCGGGTCCCCAGTGATCCTTCAGGCCCTTTTTACACACCTGTGTTTTTAAATGCCCTGAATAGTGGGAAGTTCACATCTGCAGATGCGCTGGGCTGTCCACACCACTCTCTGCAGAGTCCTGTGGTAGAGGGAAGTACAGTTCCCATACCAGGCAGTGATGCAGCCAGTCAGGATGCTCTCAATTATGCCCCTGTAGAAAGTTCTTAGGATTTGAGGGCCCATACCAAACTTTCTCAACCGTCTGAGGTGAAAGAGGCACCTTTTTGCCTCTTTCACCACACAGCCGGTATGTATAGACCACGTGAGGTCCTCGGTGATGTTAATGCCGAGGAAGTTAAAGCTGTTCACCCTCTCAGCCCCAGATCCATTGATGTCAATAGGGGTTAGCCTGTCTCCATTCCTCCTGTAGTCCACAACCAGCTCCTTTGTTTTTGCAACAACGAGGGAGAGGTTGTTTTCTTGACACCACTGTGTCAGGGTGATGATTTCTTCTCTGTAGGCTGCCTCATTATTATTTGAGATAAAGCCAATCAATGTACTGTCATCAGCAAATTTACTTAGCACATTGGAGCTGTGGGTGGTGACACAGTCATGGGTATACAGAGAGTAAAGAGGTGGCTTAGTACACAGCCCTGAGGGACACCTATGTTAAGGGTCAGAGGGGCAGAGGTGAGGGAGCCCACTCTTAGCACCTGCCAGCGATCTGACAGAAAGTCTAGGATCGAGCTACACAAGGCAGGGTGAAGGCCCAGGTCTCTGAGCTTCTTGTCGAGCCTGGAGGGAATTATGGCGTTGAATGCTGAACTGTAGTCCAAGAACAGCATTCTCACATAAGCATCCCTCTTCTCCAGATGTGTAAGGACAGCTGTGGCTATTGCGTCAGTGTCGGTAGGTGAATTGTAGGGGGTCCAGTTTGGGTGGTAGCAAGCTGCAGATGTAGTCCTTGACCAGCCTCTCAAAGCATTTGTTATTATTGAGGTGAATGCGACAGTCGTTCAGACACATTACCTTGGTCTTTTTAGGGACAGGGACAATGGTGGATGTTTTGAAGTAGGAGGGCACTCTACACTGGGAGAGGGAGAGATTAAAAATGTCTGTGAACACACCTGCCAGTTGTGCTGCGCAGATCCTGAGTACCCGCCCTGGGATGCTGTCCGGTCCCACGGCCTTGCGACCGTCCACTCGTTGGAAACACTTGCATACTTTGGTCCCAGAGATGACCAAGTTGCAGGTTACATCAGCGGCTCTCCTCGGGGGCTCAGTATTGGCGATATCGAATCGATCGTAAAAAAGACTTAGCTCGTCTGGGAGAGAGGCAGCGATGTTGGAAACTCCACGGCTCGAGACTAAGCTATTTTGTAATGTGTGCAAGGACCTCTGGGGTGTAAACTTTCCATACTTATGATTCCCTGAAAACTGCATTGTATAATGGAGGAACATTGGCATTATTAGATTTATAGCTTTAATTTTAACCCACCAATAGTCTTCCAAGAACAAGTTAAAATAAATAATTATTTGCAGGATTACTTCTTTTTTTTTGGTGTCACCCTTAGGTAAACATTGACTAATAATTTCAATGTGACACTCAGCAGTTTAATTTTTCCTCGAGCCCTCCGAACAATAACATCTCCAACAGGAAACCCATACTGAGGCACCTCGAGAGTAACACCTCCAACAGCAAACCCATACTAAGGCACGTCAGAGGAATGTGTAGAATGAGATTTTGGATCAGATGACCAAAACCAAGGCAAACGTGAAGGTTTTGAAGTGCTTCTTAGAAGAGGAAAAAGGATGTGAAGAGGATGAATGAAGGAATTCCAGAGCTCGGTGGCTTGTCAGTGCTTGGCATCTCAGCTGATGGTGACATGATCAGATTCGGAGCTGTTCAAGAGACCAGAAATGGAGGATTGAAGAGACTTCAAGCTTTAGTGGGATTGAAGGAGGTTAAGTATTGAAGCGATGTAAAAACATGGTTATTTAAAATCAAAGTTTTACTTAACAGGAAGTCAATGTAGTTGAGTGAACAGAGCTTCAGACTCACAAATACGAGAGAGTTTGCAAATGCAGGAATGTGAGTGTGTTGCCTAGAGTTTGTTTGATTGTTACACTTGAGTCTGCATTATTGCTTCCAAACAAACAAGAGAAAATCTGCAGTTGCTGCAATTCCAAGCAACACACACAAAATGCTGGAGGAACTCAGCAGACAAGGCAGAACCAATGGAGAAGTGCACAGTCCAACGTTTCGGACCGAGACTCTTCAGCAGGACCAGAGAAAAACAATTGAGGAGTAGATTTAAAAGGTGGAGGGAGTGGAGAGAGAAAGATCAGGTGGTAGGTGAAACCTAAAGTGGGGGGGGATGTATTAAAGAGGTTGGTGAAGATACAGGGCTGGACAAGGGGAGTCTGATAGAAGAGGACAGACGCCATGGAAGAAAGAAAAGTGGGGCGGAGCGCCAGAGAGATGCAATGGGCTGGCAAGGAGATAAGACGAGAGAGAGAAAACGGATGGGGAATGGTAAAGGGGAAGGTGAGGGGATATTCACGGAGGTTCGAAAAATTGAAGTTTATGCCATGAAGGTGTGTATGAGTGTGTGAGCGAGACTGTGTAAGCGAGAGTGTGAAGTTGTGAATGTGTGAGTGAGAGTGTGAAGGTGTGTGTGTGAGTGAGAGTGTGAAGGTGTGTGTGTGTGAGCGAGAGTGGGAAGGTGTGTGTGTGTGAGAGTGTGAAGGTGTGTGTGTGTGAGTGAGAGTGTGAAGTTGTGAGTGTGTGAGTGAGAGTGTGAAGGTGCGTGTGTGTGAGCGAGAGTGTGAAGGTGTGAGTGTGTGAGCGAGAGTGTGAAGTTGTGAGTGTGTGAAGGTGTGTGTGTGTGAGCGAGAGTGTGAAGGTGTGAGTGTGTGAGCGAGAGTGTGTGAGTGAGAGTGTGAAGGTGTGAGTGTGTGAGCGAGAGTGTGAAGGTGTGAGCGTGTGAGTGAGAATGTGAAGGTGTGAGTGTGAGTGAGAATGTGAAGGTGTGAGTGTGTGAGTGAGAGTGTGAAGGTGTGAGTGTGAGTGAGAATGTGAAGGTGTGAGTGTGTGAGCGAGAGTGTGAAGGTGTGAGTGTGAAGGTGTGTGTGTGTGAGTGAGAGTGTGAAGGTGTGTGTGTGTGAGCGAGAGTGTGAAGGTGTGAATGTGTGAGTGAGAGTGTGAAGGTGTGAGTGTGAGTGAGAGTGTGAAGGTGTGAGTGTGAGTGAGAGTGTGAAGGTGTGTGTGTGTGAGCGAGAGTGTGAAGGTGTGAGTGTGTGAGCGAGAGTGTGAAGGTGTGAGTGTGTGAGCGAGAGTGTGTGAGTGAGAGTGTGAAGGTGTGAGTGTGTGAGCGAGAGTGTGAAGGTGTGAGCGTGTGAGTGAGAATGTGAAGGTGTGAGTGTGAGTGAGAATGTGAAGGTGTGAGTGTGTGAGTGAGAGTGTGAAGGTGTGAGTGTGAGTGAGAATGTGAAGGTGTGAGTGTGTGAGCGAGAGTGTGAAGGTGTGAGTGTGAAGGTGTGTGTGTGTGTGAGTGAGAGTGTGAAGGTGTGTGTGTGTGAGCGAGAGTGTGAAGGTGTGAATGTGTGAGTGAGAGTGTGAAGGTGTGAGTGTGAGTGAGAGTGTGAAGGTGTGAGTGTGAGTGAGAGTGTGAAGGTGTGTGTGTGTGAGCGAGAGTGTGAAGGTGTGAGTGTGAGTGAGAGTGTGAAGGTGTGAATGTGAGAGTGTGAAGGTGTGTGTGTGAGTGAGAGTGTGAAGTTGTGAGTGTGTGAGTGAGAGTGTGAAGGTGCGTGTGTGTGAGCGAGAGTGTGAAGGTGTGAGTGTGTGAGCGAGAGTGTGAAGTTGTGAGTGTGTGAAGGTGTGTGTGTGTGAGCGAGAGTGTGAAGGTGTGAGTGTGTGAGCGAGAGTGTGTGAGTGAGAGTGTGAAGGTGTGAGTGTGTGAGCGAGAGTGTGAAGGTGTGAGCGTGTGAGTGAGAATGTGAAGGTGTGAGTGTGAGTGAGAATGTGAAGGTGTGAGTGTGTGAGTGAGAGTGTGAAGGTGTGAGTGTGAGTGAGAATGTGAAGGTGTGAGTGTGTGAGCGAGAGTGTGAAGGTGTGAGTGTGAAGGTGTGTGTGTGTGTGAGTGAGAGTGTGAAGGTGTGTGTGTGTGAGCGAGAGTGTGAAGGTGTGAATGTGTGAGTGAGAGTGTGAAGGTGTGAGTGTGAGTGAGAGTGTGAAGGTGTGAGTGTGAGTGAGAGTGTGAAGGTGTGTGTGTGTGAGCGAGAGTGTGAAGGTGTGAGTGTGAGTGAGAGTGTGAAGGTGTGAGTGTGAGTGAGAGTGTGAAGGTGTGAGTGTGTGAGCGAGAGTGTGAAGGTGTGAGTGTGACTGAGAGTATTGTCATAAGGGGGTGCTGGAAGCGGACCCAAATGCAAGACACAGACACTGAAGTATAGGAACAGGACAAGGTTTATCAAGAAAGCAAGGGGAGTCAGGAAGAAATGACACTGGACATGGACACAGGCCCTGGATGAGACAAGGACACGAGGCCTGGGCTAGGACTAAGACTAGGAAAGTAGGACCAGGACAAGGAACTTGGAACTAGGAGCCTGGGCTACTACTCCGAGCCAGAGACTGGACAGGGACCCGGAACCTGGGTCTTGACTTGGGCTCGGACCCTGGATCTAGGCGAGGACAAGACGTGGCTACAAGACTGGAGTGGAACTCCTGCACAGGATGAGGCACATGGACAGAATGAAAACACAAAGCCTTGACTTGGACAGGACAAGGTTCTTGGACGTGGCTACACGACCGGGCGAGGTTCTTGGACATGGCTACATGACCGGGCGAGGGAACTCTAGCACAAGGCAGGGTGAGGTACTCCAGGGCAGGACTTGGCTCTTGGACTCGGCTTGGGTACGGAGCCGGGACTCCTCCTTGGATTGCAGGGCCAGGACCCTTTCTAGGACGCAGGGGCGGGATGACTGCCGAGGTAAACTGCCGAGGATTCAGATAGGAACGATCCAGCACAGGACGAGGAATCTCCAGCATTGGGCTGGACGAGGCACATGGACAGGACAAGAACACGAAGTCTTGACTTGGACAGGACTGGAACACGCCGCCTGGAACTTGGAACACAGGAACACAGAACACAGAGCCGGGACCCCTCCTTGGGAACAGGACTTAGGGCTACGACTCTGCTTTGACAAGGACACTAAACACAGGGACACGAAGAGACAGTTCCAAACTAAACGAAAGATTGTTCCTTATCTTGGCATGGTAAGGCTCCGGTCTCACTCCGGCGGTTGAACTAGACATCGATACAGGAGAGGACGCAGGCAAGGTAGCAGGCGAGGTAGCAGGTGAAGGTAACGGAGGAAGATTACAGACGAAGAATAGTGCTAGGTAACTGTTGAGATAAACTGCCAAAGTAGCTTCCAGGGATTCAGATGGGGAGTGGAGGGGAACAGTCCAGCTGGGAATCCTTGGTTTGCAAAGATATTTATGTATCAGCCCAAAACGAGAATCAGGTGCCCAATAGAACAAGGAAATACAGGAAAACCTGGAACAAAGATTGATGAACTGGACCGTGACTCGGAATGCGGATTTCACAGACAGGACCATGACAAGTGTGAAGTTGTTGATGAGTGAGGGAGAGTGTGAACATGTATATCTGTGAGTGAGAATATGAAGGTGTGTATCTAAGAGTGAGAATGTGAATTTGTGTATGTGTGAGTGAGTGTGTGAATGTGTGTATGTGTGAATGAGGGTGTGAAGGTGTGTAGATGTGAGTGAGATTGTGAAGGTGTGTGTGTGTGAGTGAGATTTTGAAGGTGTATATGTGTGAGTGAGAGTGTGAAGGTGTGTATGTGTGAGTGAGAGTGTGGTGTGTATGTTTGAGTAAGTATGAAGGTGTGCAAGTATGGGTGAGAATATGAAGCTGTGTGTGTGAGTGAGAGTGTGAAGGTGTGTATGTGTGAGTGAGAGCATGAAGGTGTGTATGTGTCATGTACCCCGTACTGTTGTCTGCATGAAGCCACACTTAGACTGGAAGAACAACACCTTATAGAAACCAGCAGAATGGAAAACACTTTGGAGTCCGGTATTGCTATTAACTAATGGTATTTATTAGTAACTATGCAATTCAGTAATATAAATGCAGATATATCAAACAGGTTAGCAATGATTATATATATATTAGTGATGGAGAGGGAGAGGTGTTTGGTTCTTCAGGTGAGCTCATGCTGTCGATCTTCCCATTGTCCTCCAAATTCCTTTAGAAGTCACTGACTGTGACCACAACAAAGGGGACTATTCTTCTGTGGTGGAATTATCAACCCAGACGAGGGTCGGACACATGAATAACTCCCCACCAGTCACACCCTTTTCACACTGTGAGAGCCACTGATCGATCCTCCAAAACCCACCTTTTCTGTGGGCACAACAAAGCTCATTCAGTGCCCAAAACCATGTGTCTGTAGGTCTAACAACTGACCTTCTATTTATCTCACGGTGCTGATTACCAGCTGTCCATCAAGGAGCTCCTCCCTCTCTCTCTGTAAGAACCTGGAAGCTGCCAGTGTCCTCACAAAGTGTAAACATGCTGCAGAGAAACTATAACACCATCTCCAAGCAGTCTTCACCTCTCTTTCTCTCTCTCTCTCTCTCTCTCTCTCTCTTTTCAAAAGCACAGTTCATTGAGGTAATTCAGGACCCCGTCACACCCCCTTCCTTTTAGAAAAAATTGTGACGCAGGCAAAATTTTAGTTTAACTGTAAATTACAAAGTTTGAAGCAGTACCTGTTTAATTATCAGATAACAGAGCAAAAATGCGTACAGTTTCTAACTTAACATCTAGATAAACAATCAGCTATAATGTTGTCAGTAGCTTTCACACGTTTTATTTTTAAGTCATATTCTTGCAATATCAGACTCCAAGGGGAGGAGAAGATGGCGGCACGACGCAGCGCACGCGGCCGCTCCGGAATGATATCTGTATTTGTTAAGTAGGGGACCGTGCACAATCCTGATTTGATGGAGACAGACATGAGAAGCATGGAGGAACATCTGGAGAAACTTCTGAAACGCCTGCTTTGCTACCACTGCTACTATGCAATCGAGAATCTCTGGAGGAGAAGGCCCCAAATCCTCAGCTTTGCCTATTGCTTGGCGACCGGGGCCGGGGTCGAAGCGCTCAGCAGAGATGTTGCTCGGTGTTCGGTGTCGGAGGGCTGGTTGGAGGCTCGAAGTTTTCAGACGAACTCAAGAGCCGACTGTGGTCGGGTGCTTCCAGGGTGCTGCATCGGCAAGTTTGCGGCGCTGGAGGTTCATGGCAGCGGGTGTTTTTCTTCCTTCTACCGTCTGTGTGAGATGATGGGACTTTCGAGAGACTTCGAGACATTTTACCGTGCCCGTGGTCTGTTCTTTATCAAAGTACGGTATTGCTTTGCACTGTTGTAACTATATGTTATAATTGTGTGGCTTTTGTCAGTTTTTCAGTCTTGCTCTGTCTTGTGTTTCTGTGATATCATACTGGAGGAGCATTGTATCATTTCTTAATGCATGCATTACTAAATGACAATAAAAGAGGACTGCATGTCCTCATAATCTAATAATCTAATCTAATTTAATAACCTTCTATTCTTATCCTTCATCTTAGTTAGAAACACCAACGGACTGTGATCCGTGTAAACCACAGGTGGTCTCCGAGCAGGACAAACATAGACTTCAAAATGTTGTCAAGCCAGAATAAATGATAGCGATTCTTGTTCAACAGTGGAATAATTTTTCTGATGCACATTAAATTTCTTTGAGAAATAAGCTACTGGGTGTTCAATGTCATCCACACCTTTCTGTAACAATACTACCCCAGCAGCAGTCACTAGCGTCTGTTGCTGTAGAGAATAGTTTTGGAAAATCAGGTGCTTTTAGCACAGGGTGGTAACACAGGATGGTTTTCAGACATTCAAATGCCTCCTGGCAAAGGTCATTACATAAAAATCTTTCACTCTTCCCTGGGAGTTTTGTTAGGGGGAGAGCGATATCTGCAAAGTTCTTACAAAACTTTCAGTAATACCCAACCATTTCCAAAAACCTTAACGCTTTCTTGCCCGTTGGAACGGGAACCTCACCAATAGCTTGAACCTTGGCCTGTACAGGAGCCAGTTGGCCCTGGTCTACTACATAGCCAAGATATGTAACAGTAGCATGTTCAAACTCACTTTTATCAAGGTTCACAGTAAGATTGGCTTTGGAAAGTCTGTCAAATAGTTTTTCTACTGCTGCAATATGCTCCTCCCACGTGTCATTCCAGACCACTAAATCATCGATATAAGCCCCTGCGTTTTCTAAACCTCTAATTACAGAATTGATCATTCTTTGAAATGTCCCTGGAGCATTTTTTTTCATCCCGAAGGGTAAAACGTTATATTCATACAGCCCAGAAGGTGTGACAAAACGCTGAGATTTCACTGGCCCTCTCTGTCAAAGGAACACACCAATATCCTTTTAACAGGTCAATCTTTGTAAGGTATTTCGCCTTCCCCACTCTATCAATACAGTCATCCACTCTCTTTCCTTGTTCCTTCTTGTTTCCAATTTCTTGTTCAATGTGTGAGGGAGTGTGTGAAGGTGTGTATGTGTGAGTGAGAGTGTGAAGGTGTGTATGTGTGAGTGAGAGTGTGAAGGTGTGAATGTGAGAGTGTGAAGGTGTGTATGTGTGAGTGAGAGTGTGAAGGTGTGTATGTGAGAGTGTGAAGGTGTGTATGTGTGAGTGAGAGTGTGAAGGTGTGAATGTGAGAGTGTGAAGGTGTGTATGTGTGAGTGAGAGTGTGAAGGTGTGTATGTGAGAGTGTGAAGGTGTGTATGTGTGAGTGAGAGTGTGAAGGTGTGAATGTGAGAGTGTGAAGGTGTGTATGTGTGAGTGAGAGTGTGAAGGTGTGAATGTGAGAGTGTGAAGGTGTGTATGTGTGAGTGAAGGTGTGTGTGTGAGGGAGAGTGTGAAGGTGTGTGTGAGGGAGAGTGTAACGGCGTGTGTGAGTGAGAGTGTGAAGGTGTGTATGTATGAGTAAGAGTGTAGCGGCGTGTGTGAGTGGGAGTGAGAGTGTGAAGGTGTGTATGTGAGTGAGAATGTGAAGGTGTGAGTGAGGGTGTAAAGGTGTGTATGTGTGAGTGAGAATATGAAGGTGTGTATGTGAGTGAGAGTGTAAAGGTGTGTATGTGTGAGTGTGTGAAGGTGTGTATTTGTGAGTGAGACTATGAAGGTGTGTATGTAAGAGTGTGAAGGTGTGTATGTAAGAGTGTGAAGGTGTGTATGTGTGTGTGAGAGTGTGTATGTGTGTCTGTGTGAGGGAGAATGTGAAGGTACCCTGACAGAATATAAGGTGTTGTTCTTCCAGCCTAAGTGTGGCTTCATGCAGACAATGGAGGAGGCCATGGATAGACATATTGGAATGGGAATGGAGAGTGGAATTAAAATGGGTGACCACTGGGAGATCCTGCTTTTCTTGACAGACAGAGCGTAGGTGCTTGGCGAAGCAGTGTCCCAAACTACGTTGGATCTCACCGATATACAGTAGGCCACACCGGGAGCAGAGACACAGTATATGACCCCAACAGACCCTCTGGTGAAGTGTCTCCTCACCTGGAAGGGGCCCTGAATGGTCGTGAGGGAGGAGGTGTTGGAGCATGTGTAGCACTTGTTCCGCTTACAAAGAAAAGTGCGAAGAGGGAGATCAGTGGGGAAGGACTAATGGACAAGGGAGTCATGGAGGGAGTGATTCTGCGGAAAGCTGAAAGTAAGGGGGAGCATATGATGTGCTTTGTTGTGTGATCCTGTTGGAGATGGAGGAAATTTCAGAGAATTATGTGCTGGACGTAGAGGCTGTGGGGTGGTAGGTGAGGACAAGAGGAAGCCTATCCCTGGTAGGGTGGCAGGAGGATAGGGTAAGAGCAGACGTGCATGAAATGGAAGAGATGTAGTTGAGGGCGCCATTGATGATGGTGGAAGAGAAGACCCTTTCTTTGAAGAAGGAGTACATCTCCTTCATTCTAGAATGAAAAGCCTCATCCTGAGAGCAGATGTGGTGAGATGGAGGAATTGAGGGAAAGGGATGGCGTTTTTACAAGTAACAGAGTGGGAGGAGGTATAGTCCTGGCAGCTGTGAGAGCCCATGGGTTTGTAATAGACATCAGTAGATAAGCTGTCGCTAGAGATCGAAGCAGAGAACTCGAGAAAGGGGAGGGAGTTGTTGGAAATGCACCAGGTAAATTTGAGGGCTGGGTGGAAGTTGGAGGCAAAGTGGATGAAATCGGCAATTTCCGCATGGGTGCAGGAAGCAGCACCAATGCAGTCGTCAATGTAGCATAGGGAAAGTGTGGACGGTCACCGGTGTGGGCTTGGAACATAGACTGTTCCACATAGCCAACAAACAGGCTGGGTTAGCTGGGACCCGTACAAGTGCCTATGACTACACCTTTTGTTTGAAGGAAGTGGGAGGAGCCAAAGGAGAAATTATTTAGAGTGAGGTCAAGTTCCACTAGGCGGAGGGGAATGGTGGTGGAGTGACCTACACAGAGGGTATACCAACGCAGAGCTAACAGGAGTCACCTGCTACACATTTCCAAATCATCACCTGCAGCCTATTTAAACCCAGCTCTCATGCACAAACCTTGTATTTGTTCTGCCATGTTTTATGGCCCTGGTGACTTGTTGCTTTACAGTTTATTATTAAAGTGCTTGCTCACCACTAAATTGTTTCCGTTGCTCTGTGTTTGGGCCAAGCCTCCTCTACATTCCCTACAATGATTAGCAGAGTCTGTAATAATGAACTTTTGAACCTTTCAACCTTTGCCCTTTGATGTATTTGGCATGGTTGAGTGCACTTGAGCCAAAACATGAAGCCCTGATGCCAGCCTGCATAGCTCCCTGGGTCATGGAGATACGCAAGGCTCCAAACCACGACAAGGTTGTGGTACACGTATGCACAGGTGTAATGAAAAAATTATTTGCAACAGCATCACTGTCACATAGCATCATATCAGCAGCATTCACAAAAGCAAAAACCATAAATTATACAACACATGATTCTTACAAGACTGAATGCGAGGACAAAGTAATCAAAGTGGTCATAGTGATGCTATACAGTTCTGATTTTATAGAGAGAGTGAGGGAAATTTGGTTTAGAGTGATTAAAGGCATAGATAGGGATTCCAATATCAGCAGAACTTGGGCAAAGTACAACAGCTGATGATCTGAAGATGGAGGGGGGAGCTTTAGTAATCATGTGGATAGCAGTTGCAAAGCTCAACCAAGAGTGAAATGTGACAGTAAAGTTGCAAGCGGTCCAGTTAACCGTTAGACAGCCACCAGGCAGGCGATAACAATTACTATTAACAAGGAGTTCTGCTATTTTCTTTAAAAAAAAATGAGCTACAGTGCCAAGTAAAATAGTGACTCTCTTACACTGATCTGTCAGTCTACAAATCTAACATGACTGATTCTCAGTTTGGAATAGGCTAAACACAACTTTGAGGACCAGCACTGGTTGAAAATGGAGACTATATCAGGTGGAATTCATTCTCTCAGGGAAAGGTTGAGGTGAACAGCATAACGAGCTGTTTTAGCTTGGGAGGGGGAGGAATGGGTTAATAGAGACTGGTGAAGAAAAGTGTGAGTGGGAAGGATGCAGAGAGGCATCAAAGTAGATGTGGACAGTGTAATTGAATGTCTAATTGGGTGCTACAGCTGTACCATACCATTCTATAATCTTGTAAGGTTACTGGGGAAATGATGTCCAATAGGTACATACTGTCTACAGTAGGCATTGATAACAATCTATATATTTTTCAGGTTTTTTTCAGATATATTTCAGGTACTGTGTACAAAATTGTTAACATTGTAAAAATAATAATGATCAAATATTTGACTGTAACCAATTCAGGAGAACTCTGAGAGGTTCTGCGAAATGCATACCCTCCCATGGTGTAACCTCAACACAATTGAATCTAAATTCTTGTGAAACTGAATGAATATTAGAAAGATTTCTCATCCCCTCTCCAAGAATATTCTCAGATTTCTCCTCCAGCTCTACCCTCCTGTAAGATCCACAATGAATTACTCTTCCTACGGAATTACTCTTCCAATGGCACTTGACTCAAAGAGCATTTATTATTTATGTGACTCTCAGTGGTATCATGGGGCTCATCACATTGACCCAGTCTTGTGCAGTAACCTTCATGAATGCAGTAAGATGGAACTGATTGGTTGAGTTTTCATCTAAGAACACTTAAACAATTCTAGAAAATGTTCATTCACCTGGTTTTGGTAGCTGAACTCCACTAGGCTTTTTGTTTCAGATGGCCAGCGTTGTTACACATGGAAATTCTAGGTTCTACCATGGGCACAAACGCCCAGCTGATGTACAACCTACACATGTGAATGAGTGTTTGGAAGGTGGGCTGGGTGGATGAGGATAGATTTGTCTGTTGCTGTGGGAAATGCAGGCGTCTTCTGCCAGGTGAAAACTTGGTTCATGGCTGCATTTCTGACGTGAACTGTCTAGGTTATGAACAGTACACAGGATCAGAACTCTGACATAACTTGGGAAGGACCTGCCCTCAATTAAACAAAACAAGAGTTTTAAGGTGAAAGATGGGAATTTTAAAGTGGATCAGAGAGAAAGTTTTTTGACATAGATAGTGGTTAATGTCTGGCACTCACTCCCAGAGTTGGCATCAGATACATTGGTTATGTTTAAGAGATGTTTGACAGACATTTCAATAAGCAGGACTCCCGAAGAAGGGCCTCGGCTAGAAACATTCACTTCCATAGATGCTGCCAAACCTGCTGAATTCTTCCAGCATTTTGTGTGTGTTACTTTAGAAGAATATTGACCTAGTGTGAGCAAATGGGATTTATGTAGACGGACAAAACCACAAGACATGGACATGGTGTTTCAAAGGGCCTCTCCCTGTGCTGGGCAACTCTGTGACTATCTGACTTGTGTCTAGTTTGCAGGAGATAGACTGTAACCCAGAGAAGAATGATTTGTATCTCCTCTGTACACTCAATGACCACTTTACTAGGTCTCCTCCTGAGCTACACAGAGTGTGCATTCATGGTCTTCTGCTGTAGCTCGTCCACTGCAAGGTTCAACATGTTATGCATTCAGAGATGCTGCTCTGCATGCCACTGTTGTAGCACATGGTTATTTGAGTTACTGTTGCCTTCCTGACATCTTGAGCTAGTTTGGCCATTCTCCTCTGACCTCTCTCATTAACAAGTTGTTTTTCCCCACAGAACTGATGCTCACTGGATGTTTTTTTGTTTATCGCTTTTTTTGGGAGTTTTTTTTTTTGCTTTTTGTTTTATTCTCTGCAAGCTCTAGAGACTGTTGTATGTGAAAATCCCAGAAGAGCAGCAGTTTCTGAGATACTCAACACACCCCATGTGGCAGCAACAATCATTCCAAGTTCAAAGTCACTTAGATCACATTTCTTCCCTAGTCTGATGTTTTGGTCTGAACAACAACTAAACCTGTTGACCATGTCTGCATGCTTTTATGCATTGAGTTGCTGGCATATATTTGACTGATTAGATAATTGCACTAATAAGCAGATTCAGTGCACCGGATGAAGTGGCTACTAAGTGTATGTTGCTAAGCCTTGGTCAGGTTTTTTGTTTTGCTTTCCATCAATCTATTAATGTGTTCTACTAATCTTATTCCATCTCTGTTTCAGCAGGTTGGAAGTTAGAGATGTCTGAATCAAGCATTGCTAATCCAAACAGGAGAAAGCCATTAGCTTCATACGTTGGGCGGAAGACCACCCCTTCCAATAATTCCAATGCTGAAGAGAATGCCGTCCCTGACTTTCAGCAATTTGGACTCATTCCTAGAGGACCACCTAATCTGCGAGGTAGTTAATGCAGAGCTTTTAAATGTTTCGCATATCTCCATCACTGTTGTTCTGGTATAATTGATGAACTAATTTAAATAACTGGCAAGTGATTTGAGTCTGTTTTTTTGTGAGCATTTATCTGGGACGCAGAAGTCTATAATGGTGAAGAACTTAGCAGACTGGGAACCAGTTGACATTGTGAAATGTCATTACTTAAGGAGGTTTATTGATTAACTGGTTGACAGTTTGATAGATTTAAGAAAACAGCATGTTAGAGTGCACGCTGTAAATGCTTCAAATTGAAATTGTAGTTCTTCCTATTAACACAGTGGGCGATTGGGACATTCAAAAATGTAAAGACTCACTGCTTCATCTTGCCATACTCCCGACCTGAAATCAATTCCTTTGCAAATAATAATCTATTAAACAGAGGCTCGCTGGTTTCTGCAGTGCAACTGAAATTAACACAAAGAGAAGTACGATGAAGTGGTTAATTCCATACACTGACAAAAGGATCTATTTTGTCGAGTTTGATGTACATGTGGGTTGGAGAATGAAAAGTTATCATTGTAACTGACATTGTGTAATCCCATCCAACCACATTAGAAAACAAGATAAGCCTTTTATTCTGCTGCCAAGTGCTGTTGGTTCCAAGTGAGCCCGATTGATTGCAGTAACTTGAGCAAAAGTGTACATATTTGTTGCATTATAGGCAAAGTTCTACTGTTCTAAATAACTTTTTAGCCAGGACCTTTGGCAGTTTATCTCCAGATGGGCTTCCACAACTCTGTAACCCAATCTTTTTTAAAAAATTCCTGCACTCTGTACTAAAGCTCCCCAATTAATATAGATATCTATCTTCCTTTTCATATAGTCCCTCAGTCATCAAGAGACTGACTCTGTCTGTTCTTACTTCACTATTTTATATAAATTTGTTAAAATATTCCTCCTCTCAAAATATTCCAAAAGTTGGTGTTCTACTGGGAATTTGGTTTGAATTCCCCTCTTCAATAAATAATAAGGTTAAATCAGAGCTCCTCATCAAGAACAAAGGATTGGTTTAAAGCAAGGAGCTGGAAATAAAATTAAAACCTCCCAAACTGCGACAGTTATGTAAATTTGAGATTTTATTTGAATGGCTACAAATTGTAACTACATTTTTGACAGGGAGTTTAAACTAATGGAGTGTTGTTCTGGCATTAAGAACTGTTCCCACCCTTGATCAGTGAAGTGGCGATTGGTTTGACTCAGGCTGGAGAAATATTAATCTGATGCTGGGTACTGGATAGCTCTTTGAGAACAAATATATTCTTGAGACAGAAGGCTGTATATGCCAGAATCTAGAGCAACCCACAAAACGCTGGAGGAACAGATTGGAGCAGGCAGCATCTGTGGAGGGATATAGTTGGGTTGAGGAACTTCATCAGTACTAAGTACTACCCTGAGTGACCGACTGTCCATTTCCCTAAGAATATAATCTGTTGAGCAGCCTCCTCCTGATACAACTATAAACAGGGAGAGTGGCCATTTCAGCCATCTAGACTGTGTTGGTTTCATCAAGGAGCTGTCTGGCCAGTCCCATTCCCTGATAGTGTTCTGATATTCCTAATTGACAAATGGTAACTTCAAGCACTTGGGTTAAATTTGGTCCCCTCACATTGCATGGGGTGCTGTCTTTACACCAGGCTTCATTATCTGTAAAAGAGGCCTGGTGCAGCGTGAAGCCCACTGGTCTGTTGCACTGAGTCTCCTTTCAAGTCACTGCCAAAGTCTCGCATCATCCCCTATGATAAGAATCTGCATCCAACAATTAACCACTTGAACTATGCTATTCACTTTGTTCATCCTTGTATCAGAAAACCATATCAGTTTTGATATCATGGGATCACTGATATATGATATCAATATCATGATCATCGGCCACTATCTGGATGAAGAGGCTAAAATGTTGAATGTTTGGGATAGAAATGAGGAGAGTTTTTTTTCCACAGAGGGCTGTAACTATTTGGAATTCTCTCGCCAGAAGGCTGTGAATGGTCAGCTGTGAGGAAGGCTGATGAAACGGAGGGATGTGAAAGTCAGGCAGGGATGTGGATGAAATGATTACTGTGCCATGTTCTTAGTTCAGAAAATTAAATGTCTGTTGCACTTGATGTACACAGACACACACACACACACACCATTAACGTGCCAGCCATTCAGTTTGCCTTGTAGTTGTTGGGCTGACTATCAGGTTTTGCACCCATGTACTGTGATCATTTATGACTTGAGCTATCGCTACCTGTATGATGATGCAGTAATGAAGTGGTTAAGTCGCTGTGCAACGAGCCAGAGTTCTTGGCTATTGTACCAAGTGCTCCAGTACCACTATGGCAGCTGAGGAACTTAAACTCAATCAATTAAATAAATCTGTTTTTTCCCATTTTTATAAAACAAAAAGCTGATGGATTGTTGTAAAACCCCATCTGGTTCACAAATGTCCTCAAGGCGATGAAATCTATGTCTTTAATCGGGTTGCCTATGGCTGGCTCCAGACCAAAGATGTGGTTGATTGTTAACTGAATTAATCAGGGATGATCAGGGATGGATAGCAACACCAATCCGTAAAGCACAAGAATGATACTACCGCTCTTACCCTTGAGCACAAAGTTAATTAGAAACTGTTTTGAGGTGTATTGGTTTATATTTTGTTTATTCTTATAAAATCATTCTCGGTGGAGATGTGTTCATCAAAGACGTCCGTTTAAGTCATGCTGAGATAGTGGGTAGATCAATTGTGTGAGAAATGGCCATCGGTCTGAGACCAGAAGTTACTGTGAACTATTCCAGATGTTCAGCAGGTTACTTGCTGGGAGCTGCAGGGTAGTGAATTATTTACAGGAGAGAGATATAAATTCATACAAACAACTTATAAATGTAGATTCATATGAACAGCTTATAGACAATGGGCCTGACCTTCAATCGCTTTGACTTGCAAACATCGCAGTGTTCACTGCATGCAAAGATAAGAATGTTGTTGGGACGTTCTTCTGAATTAATAAAGCAACTAAATGTTTGCAGATGTAAGAATCAAATAAAAATAAGCAGTTAAGAAACAGATGGCAAGGGACTTAGGAATCCTTTCATGTCTTGGCTCATGAAAGATGCATTCTGCACAGATAAAGCCTTCACTGACATCAATGTTTTTCAAAATATCCTGTGCACCAGGTTTTACTTTAAGTTGATCTGTTACTTGCTCTGCTGGAATTCTTCATGAATGGAAAAAATATTTCAACTTTGATAAAATCATTCCAATTAGCATTGCCTGCTTAAAAAAATGTATTTTTATAGAACACTTGTCATTATTCCTTGAACCTCCAGCATTTTCCTTCAAACTCTTGGGGAAAGATGGGTTATAAAACTACAAAAGGAAATGGTAAGGCTATTTAAAGTTTAAAAGTACATCAGCTCTTGAAGATAATATTAGCAACATGGACACAATTCTAAAAGATTAGGGACCTCACTGTCAATTAAAGCTTATCTGTAGTCATGAAATTGAAACTTCCGCCTGGATTTCTGCAACTGTGTTCCCTGCTCTGTTTTTTCTTGCTCAAAGTCTGTTATCCACTCATCCTGGTCCATCCTGAGGCACATTCATGCAATGCCCACAATATCTTCCTCCATGTAGCAAGGAGACATTATCTCGCCACTCATCGGTTTAAAGACTTGATGTTGCTAAGACTGAAAATGATGTTGTTTGCACAAGGGAGCGAGAACACAAGAATTCAAGCCTGCCTCACCATCCAATAAGATTAAAGCATCATCTTCTCTTCTGTGACAATTCCTCAAGTTTATTTATCTCTTTTTTAACACCTCTAGTGATCCAGCCTCCATCAACCTCTGTGATTGGCAATGCCAGAGATTCAGGACCGTCTGTGAGATGTTCTTATCCAATCCCAGTTTGAAATGACTATCCCGCTATCTTGTGTCTATGTCCTACCACAAGGGACTCTCCCAATAGTGGAAATATCTGAACCTCTAGCTTGTCAAGCCTCCTGGGGATCTTATACATTTTAATAAGATATCCCTAATTCTTAACTTCAAAGCATAGCAGTTTAATGGAGACACAGAGATTGCAGACACTGGAATCCAGACCAAAAAAATCTGCTGGAGGAATTCAGGGGGTCGAGCAGCATCTATGGAAGAAAATGAATTGCTCTCTTCTCAACCTGAAAAATCACAAATGAGGTCCAATGTCTTTCGCCATAAGCATGTCAGATTATCTATGATAAAATGATGTAATTTAAAAGGATCTAGCTGGTTGGTAGTACAATGAAAACATTAACAGAATGCAGAATGAAGTGTTACTGTTACAGAGAAAGTACAGTGCGGCAGAAAATCAGGTTCAAGGCCATAAGAGAGTAGACTGTGAGGTCGAAAGTTCATCTTACCATTCAAGAGGTTGTTCAATAGACTTATAATAGATGCTGAGCGTGAGGTGGTACGTGCTTTCAGGCTTATGTATCTTCTACTCAGCGAAGGGGAGAAGAGAGAATGTGCAGCATGGGCAGATCTTTGATTATGTTGGCTCCTTCACTGAGGCGGCGAGGAGGAGGAGGAGCTGGTTCTGTGAGATGCTGAGCTGTGTCCACAACTTCATGATCCTGTCAACTGTCTTTGCAAGGCAGTGTCAGACAGCCCCGTCACTCCCACCAAGGGAAACTTATTATTCAGTCTATGATTTCATGTTGTTTTGTTGTAGTTTTTGAACCATTATATGCAAAATTATTTTACACACACACACTCACACAATGGGTCAAATGAAGGGAGTTGGGACTAGCTCAAGTGGGCAACTTAGTTGGCATGGACAAGTTGGACCTGTTTCCATGCTGTTCCACCCTGTGCCACTTACAATTGTGTCATGCTAAATTAAAACATAGCTTCAAATCATTTAAATGGTTGTACAATCAGGTCTGGAGTCAGACCCTCTGCTCTCCACACCCCACCATGGAGTATAAACCTGATGAAGATGTATGGATCCTCTCAGTGTGGAGCTCGGCTGCAATGGAGCTCAGCTACTGGATACGATGCAGCCGCATAAATGCCTGCCAAAGACAATTGTGAGACTGATTAATGCTGTAAACAATAGTAAATTAAGAGGTATTATAAAATAATTCAGAAGTAATCGCTACAGTTTGGATACAGCAAACAATAGAGGTTGGCTTACAAAAATAGACAAGAAATGTCAACACTATAAAGGTTTCCACTAAAGACATCACAAAAGCAGAGTACCAGTGCACACAAGAGTGTACATTATTTGCTTTTGTCATATATATATCATGAAAATAATTCATGTAGCACCATGTTTATCCAGAATTTAATGCGCCAATATCTAATATAGAAATTCTGTTGACAGTCTTTGGTATTATAAAATGTCACTTTCTCACTAGTAACCTGGTCCAGGTGGTTTTACCAGGGCTGCCTGGATGCAAATACAGACCAAAGAGTTGAATTCTTGCGGAGAGAGAGAGCTACTGCCCTTGACATCAAGGCAGTATTTGACCTAATGTAGCATTATTGGAACCCTGGTTAGATTGAAGTCATTGGGTATTTAAGGTGAAAGGTTTCAATAGTTGGAGTCAGGAATGTAGTGGACTATTCTCCACGTGCTGTGCTAGGCTGAGTACAAGTCAAACACGTCACAAGAGGCTGAACATCACCCAGAACAACTCAGGTCGTCTGACTGGCAAACAATTTGCTATTCCTCCACCACCAGCCCACAGTGGTCACAGAGCGTACCAGCTGCAAAATAAGCAACAGTTACTCTTCCAGACAACTCCAACAGCACCTTTTACACCCAAGATATTCATCAGCAAGAAGGACAACCAGTTCCCTCCATCCTGTCTTTGAACTATATCACCACCCCTTTATCATCACTGGGTCTAAATCCAGCAATTCAATCCCCTACAGGAGAATTGGATGATCTTCACCTGAAGAGCTGCAAGAAGGCAGTCTCCACTGTTTTCTCAAGGGCAGTAAACGTAGGCCTGTTCAGTGATACACAGGTGCCATAACAAAAAAAATCATAAATAATCCAGGACAATTCTCACCATTTGTCCATCACTGCTAATATATACAGTCTTGTTATTGGGAAAGAACAGGCAGGATAGACAAAGGAGAGTTAGTGGATGTTGTTTATTTGGATTTTCAGACAGCCATTGACAAAATACCACATATAAGGTGGTTAAACATGATAAGAGCCAATGGTAAGGTACCAGCTTGGATGGAAGAGTGGCTGACTGGCAGGAAGGTAAGAGTGGGAATAAGGGGAGTCTTTTGTTGTTGGCTGCCAGTGACTAGTGGTGTTCTGCAGGCATCGGTGTTGGGACGACTGCTTTTCATGTTATATGGCAATGACTTGGATGATGAAATTGTTGGCTTTGTGGCCAAGTTTGTGAACAATACAAATATATGTGGAGGGGCAGGTAGTGTTGTGGATGCAGGGAGTCTGCAGAAGGACTTGGGTAGCTTAGGAGAATTACTAAAGAAGTGGCAGATGGAATATGCCATAAGCACATGTATGGTCACGCACCTTGGTAGAAGGAATGAAGGCATAGATTATCTTCTTTCGTTCTTTTTCAATCTTTTTATTAATTTTCAAATTCATAAACATAACAACAATGTTAGTACAAAGAGATTGGGATTACATTATTGGTAATTATTATATGTGAATATAAACTACAGATAACACAAGTATACTAAGCCTCCCAAACTCTTAATGTAATTAAACATGATAAAAAGAAAAATGAAAAAATGTCAAGAAAAAAACCCCAAATTAGGAAAAAAAACCCAAAAACTAAACGAAACTGAACTAAACAAAACAAAACTAAACAAAACAAAGCTGGGCTATTATATTACATCAGATACAATCATTAATGTCATTAACTCCGCTCCTCTGCCCATATATTTAAGGTTAATAAAAAGGATTCGGAAAAGGTCAAGTCACATCATATGAAAATGTTGAATAAATGGCCTTCAAGTTTCTTCAAATTTAACCAAAAAATCAAAAGTGACACTTCTGATTTTTTCTAAATTTAAGCAAGATATAGTTTGGGAAAACCATTGAAATGTAATAGGGGGATTGATCTCTTTCCAATTCAATAAAATGGATCTTCTGGCCATTAATGTAACAAATGCAATCATCCGACGAGCTGAGGAGGTTAAATAACTATGTTCCATCATTGGTAAACCAAAAATTGCAGTAATAGGATGAGATTGTAAATCAATACGCAAAACTGTTAAAATAGTATCAAAAATGTCTTTCCAATATTTTTCCAAAAGAGGGCAAGACCAGAACATATGAATCAAAGAAGCTACCTCCGAGTGACATCTATCACAGATAGGACTTATATGAGAGTAAAAACGAGTTAGTTTATTTTTAGACATGTGGGCCCGATGCACCACCTTAAATTGTATCAACATATGTTTAGCACATATAGAGGAAAAGTTAAATAATTGGAAAATTTTCTCCCATTTCTCTATAGGTAAGAGAAGTTGAAGTTCCTGTTCCCACTCATTCTTAATTTTATCAGATATACCTGGCTGTAGATTATTTTCTAAACGGTGAGAAATTTCAGAAATCAGAAGTGCAAAGGAACTTGGGAGTCCTCGTGCAGGATTCCCTAAATGTTAACTTGCAGGTTGAGTCAGTGATAAGGAAGGCAAATACAATGTTAACATTCATTTTGAAGAGCATAAAAGTACAGATTTAATGCTAAAGCTTTTTAAGGCATTGATCACTCTGAACTTGGAGTATTGTGAACAGATTTGGGGCCCCTTATCTAAGAAAGGGTGTACTTGTGTTGGAGAGTGTCTAGGGAATGTTCACTAGAATGATACCAGGAATTAAATGGCTAATATAGTGTTTGATGGTTATAGGCCTGTACTCACTGGAGTTTAGAAGAATGGAGAAGGGTGGGAATTTCATCAAAACCTATTGAATATTGAAAGGCCTAGACAGTGTGGACATGGAGTAGATGTATCTAGTCATAGGAGAGTCTAGGACCAGAGGACACAGCCTCAGAATAGAGGGATGTCCCTTTAGAACAGAGATGAAGAGGAATTTCTTTACCCAGAGGTTGGGGAATCTGTGGGACTCATTGCCACAGATAGCTGTCAACGCCCAGTCATTGGTTATATTTAAAGTGAAGGTTAATAGGTTCTTGATTAGTAAAGGTGTTAAAGGTTATGGGGAGACACCAGGGGAATTGAGTTGAGGGGGATAATAAGTCAGCCCTGATAGAATGGTGGAGCAGTCTTTAGAGGCTAAATGGCTTAAATTGGCTATTATGTCTTTTGGTCTTATGGTCTCTTCCTTCCTGCTGTTTAGCTGCTCAGTGGTGTCTCTTTCTGCATCAAGCTGTATTTTACAGACGAGACTTTGTGAAAATTAGCAGGACTATTCCAAATAAACCATGCTCTATTTATGTCCAAGTTCCTTTCTTATTTCTTGTTCTGCTCAATTATTATTATATCTTATGGAAAGTTTTGTTTGATAATAAAAAATAAATTACAAAAAAAAAGGAACTAAAGGGCACCGGTTTTGTCTCTGAGACAGTGAGGTGAGTAGTTGCATTTTGTATGTCGACACAAACGGTCTTCGACATTCTAAACTGAAGGGAAGACTTACTGAGAGAAATACTGCTAAGGAAGGGAGAAATTAGTCGTGTCCCTATGGTTCACATGCCCGTATTTCCCAGAGTAGACAGGCAGAGCAGATCCACATCAACAGATGTTACACTACAGACTCTGCAGCCTGTCAACCCCATTGCGATATTGCACTTGTTAATAGCAGCAGCTATTAGTGAGCAGATAGTGAGTGAAGATCAGTTCAATTTTTTTTCCATTTGCTTTTGTTTAACATGCACCTGTGTGCATGTTAACAAATTGAGGTTACAGCATGTCCAATGTTACCCTCACCCTACAGCTTATAGGAGAATCGGAATCACAATCAGATTCAATATCTCTGGCAACACACACAACATGCTGGAGGAACTCAGCAGGCCAGGCAGCATCTATGGAAAAGGGCACAGTCGAGGTTTTAGGCTGAGACACTTTGCCAGTCCTGCCGAAGTTTCTATATATAAAGAAAATTAAATTAAATAGGTAGTACAAAAAGAGAGGGAAAGGCATGAGAAAGGGTTCCGGCCCGAAACGTCGACTCATCGTTTCCACGGATGCTGCCCGACCTGCTGAGTTCCTCCAGCGTGTTATGAGGAAGTGTTCATTGTCCATTCAGAAATCTGATCTCCGCGGTGAAAAAGCTGCTTCTGAAATGTTGCGTGTGCACCCTCAGGCTTCTGTATCCTCCTCCTGATGGTAACAATGAGAAGAGGACATGTCCTGAGAGATGGAGGTCCTTAATGTTGCCTCGAGGCAACACCTTTTGAAGGTGGCCTTGATGCTGGGGAGGCTGGTGCCCATAATGGAGCTGACTGACTTTACAACTCTCTGCAGCTGCTTCTGACCCTGCGCGGTGGCCCATCCATACCAGGGGGTCATGCAACATTAGAATGCTCTCTGTGGTACACCTGTAGAAACTTGAGAGAGTCTTTGGTGACAAACCAATTCTCCTCAAACTCCTAATGAAATATAGCCACTGTTGTGCCAACTTTGTAGTTGCATCAATATGTTGGGCCCCAGATAGATCGTCAGAGATGATGATATCCTGGAACTTGAAACTGCTCCCCTTTCCACTGCTGATCCCTTAAAGAGGACTGGTGTGCTCCCTAGGCATCTCCTTCCTGAAGTCCACAATCAGTTCCTTAGCCTTACTGGCATTGAATGCAAAGTTGTTGCGGTGACACCTTAGCTATGGGTCAAGCGCAGGCAAATAGGACCGGCTCAGTTAGACAACTTGGCTGGCGCTGACAAGCTATGCTGAAATACTTGTCTTTGTGTTGCATGATTCAATGACTCTGTGATTCCCACTAGAGTGGAAAATGGCAGAGGTAGACAGACTGGAGTTATACTATCTAATGTTAGCGAGAGGACACAAAGATGTTGTGGTCAGGAATGTATGGAACAGTGGGGAATAACTACCTTGACAAAAATGTTGGTGGAGACACTTATTGTTAGGCCATAAGAAATGAAAGATCAGTAGGCCATTTGGACCCTGTATCAGGTATCTGCACCAATGAAGTTATGACTCATCTTCTTGTTCAGTTCCACTGTGCTGCATCAATTCATTCCCTTGATTCCCTTCATATCTGAACATTCACCACTCTCTGTTACAGAAACGTACATTCATTCAGGTCAGAAGTGGACCCTACAGCTCATCAAGTCAGTGCTGATAATCACATGCCCATTTATAGTCATCTCACATTCTCATCAAACTCTTCCTAGATTTTAAGATCTACCTAAACAACGGTGACAATGTTGAATGTTCTCGGCATCTGAACCTTCAGTCCTCGTGTGTAGAAAACACCAATATTTTGCCACCCTCTGATAGAGCAGGTCTAAGGCGGAATATCCTGTAGGGAGTGACGCATCCCTGACTCCTCAAGGACTTTCCACCATCTATAAGGCACAAGTCAGGAATGAGATGGAACACTCTTCATTTGCCCAGATCAGTGCAGTTTCAGCAATTTTCAGAAGCCCAGCACCATCTAGGACAAGCCTGGCATATAGTCGGCTACCCTTATCTCAAACTGTTATCCTTAGGTCCATATGCCCTTGTAGAGGAAACATCTTCTCTGTGAAGCCTGGAAGTAGTTGGAACACTTATACTATTATACTTGGTGGAGTGCACCACACTGTCTATATCAATGGTGGACGAGAGATTCAAATTCTTATTTTTAAATATCACCAGCAACTTGTCCATGTGGACACTTTAGTCAGCAGAGCACATTAGAATCTCCATTTCCTCAGAAGCCAAAGAGACTACGGCATGCATGCAGTGACCCTCACCAATTTTTATAGATGCACCATAGCATGACAACTTGGTACGGCCATTGTTCTACCCATAACCGCAAGAAACTGTGGAAGTACCCCAGTCTATCATGCATACTAGGCTTTCCTCTATTGACTTCATCTGTAGTTTCCACTGCCTTGGGACCCCTCCCCTGGTCACTCTCTTTTCACTCTCCTCTCCTGTAAGAAAGATATAGAAAGCTTGGGAATGTGTACCACAAGACTCTAGGAGCATCTATGCCATTGCTATCAGTATCTTGCATGGATCACTCAGTGCTAAAAGATGAATTCTTGATTTCCCAATCTAACTCACTGTGGTTCTTGCACTTATCTGTCCACTTTCAGTGCATCTCCTGTGTAACTGCAACACTGTATCTTGTTTGTTACTTAAGCTTTTTATTAGCTTGTTGCTGTTATGTATGGAATGATAGGTCTGAATGCACACATATAAAAGATTTTTATGGTATGCATGTGACCATAATAAGCCAATAGCATTACTGAGAGAGTTAAGCAGGAATACCACGTCAGGACTTCTGACCCAAGAAATGATTCAAACTTCACCATTGGAATTAGGCAGTGTAGACTTAAGCAAATTGATATTAAAAATGCCAATTTCATTAACAGTAACCACAACATAACCAGACTGCTGTTACAGCTCATCTGGTTCACTGTGGGCTTTCAGAAGAGAAAATCTGCTGTCCATGACAAACATGGTGACCCCAGTGTGATCATCTGTTAAATGCTGCCATCAGAGATGTGCTTGGTGATGGGACCTGTTGGAGATGGCAGAAGTTTATATGCTAGACACCGAGGCTGGTGGGGTGGTAGGTGAGGACAAGAGGAACCCTTTCCCTGCTAGGGTGGCAGGAGGATGGGGTATGAGCAGATGTGCGTGAAATGGAAGAGAAATAGTGGATTCTGTGAAATCAGTATGTGTGGACTCAGATGTGAAGATGGGGCCTGGCTCCTGTTCTACCTACAGTGGGGAGATGGATGATCACTGTGCAGAGTGGGAGACATTCCTGAGACACACAAATCAAATGATGCACTGCTGTTATTAGAGAAGCAGGGGAAAGGGTTACATACTGAGTGGGAGCTAGCATGTCCTGTTTCCTGTAGTCAGAACTCCTGTAAATCTTGTCCTTGTGCATTAGATGAGTGCTCTTTGCAGTGAAACATCTTCAGAACACAGAGAGACAATTATAGCTCCTGTATCCTCAGTTTAGCCAGCTGTAAGTGATGTCATGGCAACCACAATGATATAAATAAGTAAAGAGAACTGGCCTATCTGCAGAAATTGAAATATTTACCTTCATAAAATGGGACAAGTAGAAATGAAGCAGTCTCAGTTGCATCCTGCCTCAGGATCACTCATTTTCAAAATTCTGCTTAAGTGATTAGTCAGGGCTGATCAAAGCAAAGGGGACACACCATGTACATCGGAATGAGGATTGACACCAAACGCAAAACGAAGGAGCTGGTTGTTGACTTCAGCAACTGAGGTGGGGGGGTGATCGATACACAGCCCTGTCTGTATCAATGGTGCTGAGGTGGGGGGGTGATCAATACACAGCCCTGTCTGTATCAATGGTGCTGAGGTGGGGGTGATTGATACACTGCCTTGTCTGTATCAATGGTGCTGAGGTGGGGGGTGATCAATACACTGCCCTGTCTGTATCAATGGTGCTGAGGTGGGGAGTGATTGATACACAGCCCTGTCTGTATCAATGGTGCTGAGGTGGGGGGTGATTGATACATAGCCCTGTCTGTATCAATGGTGCTGAGGTGGGGGGTGATTGATACACAGCCCTGTCTGTATCAATGGTGCTGAGGTGGGGGGTGATTGATACACAGCCCTGTCTGTATCAATGGTGCTGAGGTGGGGGGTGATTGATACATAGCCCTGTCTGTATCAATGGTGCTGAGGTGGGGGGTGAT
This sequence comes from Mobula hypostoma, assembly GCF_963921235.1. Lineage (NCBI taxonomy): Eukaryota > Metazoa > Chordata > Chondrichthyes > Myliobatiformes > Myliobatidae > Mobula > Mobula hypostoma. The sequence goes on along the minus strand of NC_086113.1, from coordinate 64,999,567 downwards.
TGATACACTGCCCTGTCTGTATCAATGGTGCTGAGGTGGGGGTGATTGATACACAGCCCTGTCTGTATCAATGGTGCTGAGGTGGGGGGGGGGGTGATCAATACACAGCCCTGTCTGTATCAATGGTGCTGAGGTGGGGGGTGATTGATACACTGCCCTGTCTGTATCAATGGTGCTGAGGTGGGGGGTGATTGATACACAGCCCTGTCTGTATCAATGGTGCTTAGGTGGGGGGTGATTGATACACAGCCCTGTCTGTATCAATGGTGCTGAGGTGGGGGGTGATTGATACATAGCCCTGTCTGTATCAATGGTGCTGAGGTGGGGGGTGATTGATACACTGCCCTGTCTGTATCAATGGTGCTGAGGTGGGGGTGATTGATACACTGCCCTGTCTGTATCAATGGTGCTGAGGTGGGGGGTGATTGATACACAGCCCTGTCTGTATCAATGGTGCTGAGGTGGGGGGGGGGGTGATCAATACACAGCCCTGTCTGTATCAATGGTGCTGAGGTGGGGGGTGATTGATACACTGCCCTGTCTGTATCAATGGTGCTGAGGTGGGGGGTGATTGATACACTGCCCTGTCTGTATCAATGGTGCTGAGGTGGGGGTGATTGATACACTGCCCTGTCTGTATCAATGGTGCTGAGGTGGGGGGTGATTGATACACAGCCCTGTCTGTATCAATGGTGCTGAGGTGGGGGGGGGGGTGATCAATACACAGCCCTGTCTGTATCAATGGTGCTGAGGTGGGGGGTGATTGATACACTGCCCTGTCTGTATCAATGGTGCTGAGGTGGGGGGTGATTGATACACTGCCCTGTCTGTATCAATGGTGCTGAGGTGGGGGTGATTGATACACTGCCCTGTCTGTATCAATGGTGCTGAGCTGGGGGTGATCAATACACAGCCCTGTCTGTATCAATGGTGCTGAGGTGGAGGTGATTGAGTTTAGACCTTCAGGTTCTTAGTTGTAAACATCAACAATTTGTCCAGGTCCAATCACTGGACGTGAACACTATGGTCTTTAAAGCACAACAGCATCTCTGCTGAGGAAATTCATCATGTTCCCAATGACCCTCACTAATTTTTATGACACACCATAAGAAGTATTCTGCTTGGATTCATTACAGCATGCTGTAGCAATTGTTTTGCCAAGGATTGCAAGAAATTGCAGAGAATTGGGGAAGCAGCCTAGTCCATCACATAAACCAATCTTCCCTCCATTAATTCTGTTTACATTTCCTGCTGCCTTGGGAAAACTGTCAACATAATCTAAGGACCCTTCCAACTCTGGTCATTTGTTCTTCTCCCTTCTCCTGTCAGGCAGAAGATACAAAATCTTGTGAGCATGAACCACCAGACTTAAGGTCAGCTTCTATCCTACTGTTATCAGACTCTTGAACACGCCCCTCATATGTTAGAGATGACGTCTGATCTCCCAACTTACCTCATTATGTTGCTTGCATTTACCTATCTTTCTGCACTGCACTTTCTCAGTAACTGTAACAGTATATTCTGCGTACTTTTGTCATTTAACTACCTCAAGGTAATTATGACATGGCCTGTCTGGTGGGCAGACAAAGTTTATCCTGAAACTTAAGACAATAATAAACCAATATCTTCACAGATAATGAGGAAGTTCACTCCTTCAACAGGAGGGCAGAATGATAAAAAGGAGAAATAAAAACCTAACTGGATTGGGATCTTTTCCATGCCCAGAACTGGATACATTCTTAGACTCTGGGGAGAGAATAAAAGCACAAACAGTCCATTACTCTGGATAAGTGAGGGCTGGGAAACAGTAAATAATGCACATTTGTTCATCCAGGGGTAGGACAATAAAGCCTGAATCGGGAGGTAAGGGAATAGGTATGACGTGGTACACTTAGGCAGGAACAAGTAGCACAATCTAAACCAAGCTATTGTGAGAGCAGAGGGACTAGGCGCACACATTTACAAATGTTTGAAGGCACTTTGGTGATATCAGCGTACAAGAGACAGACTTTACATTTGGCAAATGTAAGAAAGTGATGCTGAACATTTAGAAATAATTGGTTTGGCCTCAGCTCAGCACAGTTGGGAGAATTAGCAGAGTATGATGTCATGGCCAGGGAAAAGGTATCGAGGAGGGGTAGTGGGATGACGCAAGGAATGTTGGACTTCCGTTATGTGGAGAAACTACAGAGCTTGTGTTATCTCCTTAGAGAAGAAGAGGTTCTGGGCACATCCAGTGGAGCTGTCCAAATGTATGAGGGTGCTTTGATGCAACAGGCAGGAAGAAATGATTTCCTCTGGCACCAGGAATGGTAACCAAAAGTTAAAGATTTAAGTTGTTTGAAAGAAGACAAAAAGGAGAAAAGGGGAGAATATTTTCACACAACTGGGCCAACATTCCTAAAAGAACAATGGAAGCAGATTGGATCTGAACTACCTAATGGATTAGAAGAATGTTCATTTCTGGGATTCCAATTGGCTAGATGGAGATGGGAGTGTGGTGTAAAGCTTCATGTTGAATTTGTGCTCCTGCAGGAAGAATATGTAAGATTAATTGACTGCAGGGGGTTTCAAATCTTGAGGTCACCACTTGTCAAGGACTGTGCAATAGATGGTGTTGATGGTCAGTGGAATGGAACAAGGAGCTGGAATGGGTGTGGGGTAGCAGGGGATAGTTCTCAATGTGCAAGTTTACTTTAAAGAACTTGAGACAAGCATGCTACCCAGTTACTTGGTTTCAAAGTCTGCCTATTGTGTCAGGGAGTGGCATTTCAATTCCATTGCTTCGATTGCTAAGCCATGCTCCATACCACCTTACTCCTCTTCATATCTGACTGGCAAGCAAAGGCTGGCTGGGGGCGAACGTGATGAAGACAGCAATCATGCCTCCAACAAGAGCAAGAAACTCATCTCTACCTGAAAATCACAAACCTTCAGCTCATTTCCCTCAGAGTTATTTCAACAGATGATTTCAGGAACTGTGCCTGGGGTCTTGTGCTCTACACCAAGTCACTCCTTTTTCAGTGACAAGTCTTTGTGATCAGTGCTGAATTATATTGAAATGTTATGGCTGGTTGATAAAGTGGCAAATAAATATTCATATCACCAGCTCAAGAACAACTTTAATCCTTCTTTTATCAGACTCTTGAACAGACCTCTTGTATGAAAGCGGTAAATTCATGATCTCAGTCTATTTTGTCAGGGCCTTACACTTTAATGTCAACCTGCTCTGTAACAGTAGCGGCATATTCTGCATTTTGTTTTCTTTGTACTACCTCGATGTACTTCTGAGTGGCAAGCATACTAAAACTTTTTGCTGCAACTCCATACATGAGACAATAATAAACCAACTCCCAATTAGGAAATGGATCACCACATAGAGACCACTCTGCTACACGAGTGGCTGTGCACATTAGTGAGACCACCTCTTGGATGAAGAGACCTCATTCAGTAAAATACTTCCTACTTCAGGAGGGCTGCTGTCTATTCTTAAAGGGAAGGGAGATCAGCTAGAAGTTATGGTAAATATTGGTACCAATGACATAGGTAAGAAAAGGGATGAAGCCCTGAAGAGAGAACATAAGGAAATAGGACCTCAGGGGCAGTAATCTCTGGATTGCTGCCAGAGCCACGTGCCAATAAGGTTAAGAATAGGATGACATGTTAGATGTGTGGGTAGCTGAAGAATTGGTGTAGGGGGCAGGGTTTCAGAATTACACCTGAACTCAATGTTGTTGTGGGCAAATTTGCTGGTGCTGTTGGGGTGGGTTTAATCTAGACTGAAAGAGTAGGGGAGGCTGACAAGATATATGGAACATATAGTCAGGACAAAGAAAGCATACTTAAGGTTTAGGAAGCAAGGATCAGACAGGACTTTAGAGAGTTTCAAGGTAGCCAGGATAGCGCTTAAGAAGCAACATAGACAAACTAGAAGGGAGCACGAGCAGTCCCTGACGAGATGGATTAAGGAAAACCCCAGAGCATCCTACGTGTACATGAAGAACAGGAGGATGACTGGAGTGAGGGTTCGACTGATTAGGAGTAAAAGAGGAAACATGTGGCTGGAGTCAAAGGAGGTAGGGGATGTCCAGAATAAATTCAATATTCACCAGTGAGAGAGACCTAGAATCTGGAAAAGTGTGAAGTGATTCTCTTTGGAAGGTGAAACCTGAAAGGAGAGTACAGCATTAATGGCAGGATTCTCAGCAGTGTGCAGGAACAGAGGGATCTTGGTGTCCACGTTCATAGATCCCACAAAGATTTTGCGCAATTTGATAGGGTGGTTATGGTGTTTTGGCATTCATTAGCCAGGGGATTGAGTTCAAACACTGTAATATTGCAGCTCTATAAAATTCTGGTTAGACCACACGTGATATTGTCATCCCATTCTAGGAAGGATGTGGAAGCTTTAGAGAGGGTGCAGAGGAGAATTACCAGGGTGCTACCTGGATGAGAGAGCATGCCTTAAGAGGAAAAGTTGAGTGAGCTAGGCCTTTTCTTTTTGGAGAGAAGAAGGATGAGAGGATGTGATGTATAAGATGATAAGAAGCATGGATAGAGTGGACAGCAGCACCTTTCTTCCGTGGTGGTAATGGCTAATAGAGGAGGGAATAATTTTAAAGTGTTTGGAGGAAAGTGTAGGATTGAAGTCAGGGATAGATTTTTACACAGAGTGGTGGATGCATTGAACGTGCCACTGGGGGGGGGGGGGTGACAGATACATTAGAAACATTTAAGAGACTCTCAGGTAGGCATGTAGATGAAAAGAAAATGTGGGAGGGAAGTGTTAGTTTGATCTTGCAGTTTGTTAAACAGTCAGCATAACATTGTGGACCAAAGGGCCTGTACTGTTCTATGTTAAGGTTTGCACCTCTGTTAGAGAGGGAATAACCCGGCAGTTACATTGGAAATTGTCCAAGAGCAGCAGCAGCATTGGCCCAGGCTACTCTGACTGGGACTGTGCCTAGGGAAGGCCCTATCACCTACCTAGCTCAGCAGCTGGGCAGGACAGTGCACAGACTCAGGCCAGGAAAGCCATCCATAAAGACTTACCATCACCAGCTTTGAACTGATAGGTTGTGTAAGGGTCATAGAATCACTGAGCCATCAAGTGATACAGCACTTATTGGTGCTTCAGCCCAACAAATCCACATCAAATATCCACCACACAATTGTGTTAATCCCACTTTATTCTCTCTAAATTCCTATTAATTCCCCTGATTCTACTGATCATCTAGACAAAAGGGAGAATTTACAGTGGCCAATTAACCAACAAACATATGACTTTGGGATACAGGAGGAATCTGTAGTACCTGGGGCAAAAACCACGCAGTCACAGGGTGTCACAGTCCCGACTGTTAATTCCCCATTTTCTCCTAATTCCCTTTGATGGCGGCACCTGATTCTCATCAAGACCTACAGCATAAAAACCCCAGTTTTGCATCCACTCATTGCTAGATCGTTGTTTAGCCAGTGTGGTAATTAATGTTCCCGGCCGTTTAGGATTGTGTATTCTAAGTTTTACTTCAGTACCAAGGTTTACCTGTGTAACCCTGTCTCTCCGTGTCAAGGTAAGGATTCTAAGTTTTAATTCAGTACCGAGGTTTACCTGTGCAACTCCGTCTCTCCATGTCAAGATGTGGGCATGTGGCCAAGTGGTTAAGGCATTGGACTAATGATCTGAAGGTCGTGAGTTCGAGCCACAGCCGAGGAACGTGTTGTGTCCTTGAGCAAGGCACTTAATCACACATTGCTCTGCGATGACACTGGTGTCAAGCTGTATGGGTCCTAATGCCCTTCCCTTGGACAACATTGGTGTTGTGGAGAGGGGAGACTTGGGCAACTGCTGCTCTTCCATACAACCTTGCCGAGGCCTGCGCCCTGGAGAGTGAAGACTTTCCAGGTGCAGATCCATGGTCTCGCAAGATTAATGGATTCCATGTCAAGAAAAGTATTGTGTACCGCTTGCCTTTCTACGCTCCGTGTCAAGATAAGTTCTACCTGCCTCCTGCTTTCCTGTTCACTCTCCTGTTTGCCGTTCAGCTCCATCCACTCCCACACCCTTGTCTGCATCCTAACTCAATCTCCGTGTCAGTGTCCTGCGTTTGGGTTCACCCCGTTCCTTGCGACACAGGGAGGACATGCAGACCGCTCACAGACAGCAGCCATGCTGAGGACTGAGCCTGGATCTCTGGTGCAGTGAGCCAGCATCAATATTAGCTGTGCCAGTTTTCGCTCTGGACATCAGGTTGTGCTCCTGGGCTGCCTCATGCTCACCTGAGTATATAGGGCCCCTTTTGGGTAGGACCAATACACCCACCCTGTAAGCCTGAGTTAAGTGAGATGACTCCAAAATTTACAGAGTAAACACAAGAGATTCAGCAGAAGCTGGAAATCCAAAGCAACACACACAAAATGCCTGAGAAACTCAGCAGATCAGGCAGCACCTATGGAAATGAATAAACAGTCAACGTTTTGGACCAAAACTCTTCATTAGGATTTCCAGAGTAGTTGGGTTTCCCTGATAACTGAACCAATGTCCTTCCCCACAAAACCACCAGGTGAAGAACTTCCATGGTGCTGAGTCTACAGATTGGGTTTTGAGCCCCTCCCTGCCTACCCACTTTGCCCTGGTTTTCTCAGAATTAAATGATTAATAGCTTGTCCCAACATACTCACATCATGTCAATAAACAGTGAATCCAAGTGCAGAAATTTTTGCCTTTGTTTACTTTCATTAACCATCTTTTTATCATAATATGCCACCATGACTTGCTGTTAATTTGGTTGACAGATGTTAGCAGCAGCTCAAACAGCAGGAGTTACCCTTTGCAGTGCTGATGATTTGTCATTCATTAGTGTCAACACAGTGATGGGCAGAGTTTCCTTAGCATTTTCTAGTTGAGATCCAGAGACCCATTTTATGAAAAAAGTGTTTTCACCTTTTTGAGTTGCTGGATGCTCTGAATATATTAAACCAAATTAACAGAACTATTTTGGACACAAGCATTCCACTGTATTGTTGTATTAACAGGTAGCTGAAAAGGCACGGACAGACTATATTGCATTTTTGAGATTTCCACTGAGTTGACTGATGACCACCCTTCACTGAAAAGTTGTATTCCCAGGGACCTTCCAACAAACAGAAAATACTGGGTGAATCTTTTAATGTTGGCAGGGCTTGGGAATGATACAGAACATAGAACAGCACAGAAGCAGGTCCTGTGGCCCATGATGTCTGCGTCAAATTAACTAAATATCCCCAGCCTGTACATGATCCATACCCTCTAGTCCCTGAATATTCCTGTCTCTGGGCAACAGTGTCTTATTGCCACTATTGTAACTGCTTCCACCACTATCCTTTGCAGACCATACTGTGTATAAAAAAAAACCCAAACATTTCCTTTAAATGTCCCCCCTCTCACCTTAAATGCACATCTTCTTTTACTTGACATTTTTACTTTGGGATAAAGATTCTGTCTACCCTATCAATTCTTCATATGATTTTATAAACTCCAGTCAGAAATCTCCTCAGCCTCCAGTACCCCAGAGAAATTAACCCAAGCTTGTTTAACTCCTCCTTAAGCCAGGAAGGTTTTCTGGTAAACCTCATCTGCAATTTTTCCAAAGCTTCCTGGAATTGCACACAATACTCCAAGAGTAGCCTAAGCAAAGTTTTACATTGCCGCAACATGACTTTCTAACTCCTATACTCAATGCACTGACCAATGAAGGCAAGCATTACATTCCTTTTTTACTACCCTATCTACTGGTGTGGCCACTTACAGTAAGCTATAAACTTGGACTGCTAGATCCCTCTGTTCATTAATGCTGGGAAGAGTCCTGCCATTAACTGTATACTTTCCATTTACATTTGACCTGCCAAAGTGCAACACCTCAATAGCACCAGTTTTGTCTGATGTTATTCTTGCTATCCTAGTTCAAGTAATTTGGGTAGGGCATGTATCAAGAACAAGAGCCTTTGTCCCCATATTATATCCTTGCATGACTTACATTTCACCCTACCTGTCCGAGCAAATGTTGGGTTTTACCTTAATATATGCTACACGAGACAAAGTTCCAATTTTTGCTTATGTCTAACTGTCCCTCACATAATGAATTGATTAGGTCTGATAGAGATACAAGAGACGGTAGATTTGGAGAATTTGGAGATACAAAGAAGATGCTGGAGAAAGTTCACTGAATCTGTGGACTCCAGATAAAGGGTCCACAGATGACTTGAAAGTTTGATAGTCCACTTCTCACCACAGATGCTGCCTGACCTGCTGGGTTCCTCCAGTGCTTTTTTTCATTCGGCTTAATGCCATTCATTGTATAGTGTGGTGGGAATGTTAGTGACCATGCCTGATCCTGAGATGTTAGCTCAAATGTTGGTACCTATAACTTCAAGTAATTGGAATTTAAAATCAGATAATTGAATAACAAATCATCAGTCATGATTTAAAGATAATCACATAGTTACCAAATTGTTAAAAACTCACTTAGTTGATAAACACCCATGCAGATGGAGAGTTGCTGAACTTGCTGAGGTTGGTCTATATTTGACCTGCATTAACTGCTTTCTGCAATGGCACAGCTGGTGCTCAGGCCAATTAAGTTTGGGCAATAATCGTTGAACTGCCCAGAAGTAATACTTCCCAAGAATAAATGAAATGAAGCCACTGGAATTGAACTGTCATAGCAGGCCTTCTTTACTGCTTTGCTGAAAATGCCAGAGAAAGCTAGGCATCATTTCACGTTCTTTTTAAGAGTTCTCTCAGAAAGTGATAATCTAAGCACATTTCCTTCATTAACTATTCCTTACTCTTATCACATGCCTTTAGTTCAGAAAATGGGTGTTCAGCACAAACAACAGGAAACCACATAAATGACAGGCCAAAATTCCAATTACTGACTCAGTCCATTATTCTGTGGCCAATTTGACCAATTACACCAGAAGAAACTTATCAAGTTGTCATCACAAGGCAGTCCTTGGGTGTAAAGCAACTAAAATTCCTTGTTGGTTTGTCCCTCTTGCCTTGTGCTGGTCTTTGTTCTTCCAAGTTTCTCTGGGTCCTTTGGAAACTAATCTGCAAATTTCAAAGCTGGGTCTAATTGAAATGGATAATTGGTTGTTGAGTTATTATTGTCATATATGCTGAGGTAGAGTGAAAGACTTTGCTTTGCCTGCCACCCATACAGATCATTTCAAATCCTCAGTACACTGAGGTGGTACAAAGGAAAGCAATAACATTGTGTTACAGTTCCAGAGAAAATGCAGTGCAGGTAGGCAAGAAGGTGTAAGGCCATGGTCATGTAGTGCTGAGGTCTAGAATCCATCCTATCATATAATAGGTTCGTTCAATAGTCTTACGGCAACGGAATAGAAGCTGTCCTTGAACTTGGTTGTACATGCTTTCAGGATTTTGCATCTGCTGCCTGATGCAGGTGGAAGAATAGGCAATGTGTGGACTGGGAGGGCTCTTTGAGTACATTGACTGCTCAATGGACACAGTGAGAAGTATAGACAGAGTCCATGGAGGAGAGGCTTTTCCAGGCAAGAGCTGCATTTGGCAATAATTTACTTGGGTTCCTCTTATCAAAAGGGTCATTCAGACAAAGCTTCCAAGAATCCAGTTCGTGCTGAGTAACCATGGTCACACAGATCACAATATCCATACAGGTAACTCAGCCTAATAACTGTGAGCTGTGTGTCTCAGATTCACCGATGTGTCTACTAATCTCATGGGACTACCACTGAAATTCAGTCACCAATACTGTACTGCTTTTACTGCTGTGATCAATCACGTACTACTAAAGATACTTCGTAATTTTACCATCTCTTCCCAAATATCTCACACAAAGTATTCCCTTCTACCCATACATTATCCACATCCCTCCTTTCCTTTCCCTGAGTATTTATATGTGTATCATAAAACATTTCAAACACCACAATAGTATCTGCTTCCACTGCTACTTGTGGCAACGCCTCCTGGGAACACCCTCTTCATCGTAAATACTTGTCCTTTGGTACCCTGGGAAAAAGACTGTCTACCCTATCCGTGCCTCTCAAAATCTTAGACACTTCTATCTGGTAAAACCTCAACAGATTTAATTTGCCTGTTGATTTTTTTCTCTGATTTACAGCATTGAGGGAAGACTTTGGTTCACCAGATGGGATAGCTGACAGTTGCAGGAAAGATAAGGTGCTGTTAGCAGATGATTTTAACTTTCCATATTTTGACTGGGACTCCTGTACCATAAAAGTACTGGCCGAGATAGAGTTTGTCAAATGTGTTCAGGAAAGTTTCACTAATCAAAATGTAAAGGATTCAACTAGAGAAGGTGCAATACTAGTTCTCCTCTTAGAGAATGAGACAGAACAGGTGACGGAAGTGTGTATAGGGGAACACTTTAGATCCAATGAGCATCAGTTTCAATACAATTATGGTGAAGGAAAGGACTGGTCCTAAGGTTAAGATTCAAAATTGTAGAAAGGCCATTTTTGATGATGTGGATTGCTCTAGGTTGACTTCTAGTTAAGAGATGGGAGTTCTTCAAAAGTGAGATACTATGTTTACAGAATCTGTATGTTGCTGTTAGAATAGAACACAAGGATAGCAGGGTTAAGCAACCTTGGTTATCAAGGACTATGGAGACCCTGGAAAAGAATATGTAGGAAGCATATATCAGGTATAGGCAGTTAGGATTCAGTGAAGTGCCTGAGGGGTATAAGAAATGCAAAGGAACACTTGAGAGAAATCAAGAGAGCTAGAAGAAGTCATGAGGCTGCTCTGGTAGACACGGTGAAAGAGAATCCTAAGGGATTCTACAGGTATATTAAGACCAAAAGGATAGCAAGGGACAAAGTTGGTCCCCCTGGAGATCAGCCTGGTCTCCTATGTATAAAGCTGAAAGGAATGGGGGAGATCTTAAATGATTTTTTTTTTGCATCTGTATTTACTCAGTGGACAGACACAGAGACTACAGAGCTGAGGCAAAAGAGTAGCGAGATCATGGACTGTATTCCAATTGCAGAAGGGGAGCTGCTTGCTGTCTTGATGTGAATTAGGGTGGGCAAATCCCCATGGACTGATGAGGATCCTCAAAACTTGTGGGAGGCCAGTGCAGAAGTTTCAGGGGACCTGGCAGAGATACTTAAAACATCCTTTGCACTGTGCCAGAGCGTAGGAAGAATGCTAATGTTGTTTAAGAAAAGCACTAAGTATAAACTGGGATATGACAGACCCATGAGCTTGATGTTAGGCGTGGGTAAATTATTGGAAGGAATATATTCTAAGAGACTGGATATATAAGTATTTTGATAAACAGGGCCTGATTTGGGAGAATCAACATGGCTTTGTACATAGCAGGCCATATCTAACAAATCTTATATACGTGGACATTGTCTACATGAACTTTTGCAAGGCCTTTGAAAAGTCCCACATGGGAGGCTAGTCCAAAGGGTAGATTGCTTGTCTTTTGGGATAAGTAGTCAATTGGATTCAACCTTGTTTTAGCAGGAGAAGCTGGAGAGTGTAGTAGATGGGATATCCCTCTGACTGACGGTCTGAGACTAGTATTGTGCTGCAGGGACTGGTGCTGGGTCTAGTGCTGTTTATCTAATGAGCTATACAAATGAGTTGGATGATAACATGGTTAACCAGATCATCAAATTTGCAGATGACAGCAAAGAAGGTTATCAAAGCTTGCAAAGTGATTTGGACCAGCTGGAAAAATGAACAGAAAACTGGTAGATGTAACTTAATGCAGACATGTGTGTGATGTTGCACTTCAGCAGAGAATAGAAAAGCAGGGTAAGACTTTCTCAGTGAATGGTAAGGCACTAGGTTGTGTGGTAGAATATAAGAACCAGGGAATACAGATCCACAATCCTTTGAAAGTGGCATCACTTTAAGGTCGAAAAGAGAGCTGTTGGCACATTGGCCTTCATAAATCATGACAATGAGTACAGGAATTGGAGTGTTATATTGAAGTTGTGTAAGGTGTTGGTGAGACCAAATTTGGAGCATTGCGTACAGTTCTGGACCCCTCAGGAAAGATATCAATAAGCTTGAAAGAGTGAAAAAGAAATTTACAAGGGTGTTGTTGGGACTTGAGAACCCGAGTTATAGGGAAGGATTGAGTAGGTGAGGGCTTGGTTCACTGGAGTGCAGAAGAATGAAGGGAGATCTTACAGAGGAATAGGGAATTATGAAGGGTATAGATAACAACGAGAAATCATGGGTTTGGGATGAAAGATGAAGTATTAGAGGGGAATCTTTGCGGGTACTACTTCACTCAGAAGGTAGAGTGAATATGTATTGGCTTTGTGATTGATTAGCAAGAGCAAATTAAAGGAAAGCAGGGCAGCGCAGCGGCCATCGGCTGGGTGGACAGATTCAAAATGGTGATCTTCAGGCTCTAGCTCTTCAAGGTTTCCATGAAGAGAGGCTTCATCCAGAGAAAGCAAAAGAAAGGAAAAGCTCACATTTTTTTTCCTTCCCTTCTTTATATCTGCTCAGCTAGGACAGTAGAGATGCCAGGCAGGATGGTGGAATGCTGTTGCAGGGTTGGGAAGGCAGAGAGACCTCCAGTGTCCCTGACGACTGCATCCAGCTGCAGCTTCTACAATCCATGTTAAGGAGCTGGAGCTGGAAATGGATGAACTCTGGATCATTCGGGAGGCTGATGGGGTGATAGATAGGACATATAGAGAGGTAGTTACACCCAAGGTGCAGGACACAGGAAACTGGGTGACAGTCAGGAAGGGGAAAAGGGTTAAAGAGCCAGAGCAGAGTACCCCTGTGGCCATCCCCCTCAACAACAGGTATAGCACTTCGGGTGCTGTTGTGGGGATGACCTAACAGAGGAAAGTCTCAGTGGTCGGGTCTCTGCTACTGAGTTTGCTTCTGTGACTCAGAGAGGAAGGGAGAGGAGGCACGCTGTGGTGACAGTGGATTTGTTAGTTAGGGAAACAGACAGGAGGTTCTGAGGGTGAGAACGAGATTCCCGGATGATATGTTACCTCCTGGATGCCAGAGTCCAGGATATCTCAGATCAGGTTCCCAGCATTCTTAAGTGGAAGGGTGAACAACCAGAAGTCGTGGTCCATGTAGGTACCAATGAAATGGATAGGACGAGGGACATGTTTAGGAAGTGAGGTGTTAAGTTAAAGGGCAGGACGTCTGGAGTTCTGATCTCAGGATTGCTACCTGTGCCACGTGCTAGTGAGGCCAGAACCAGGAAGATTATACAGTTTAATATGTGGCTCAGGAGTGGGTGTGGAAGGAGGGCATAAGATTTTTGGATCATTGGACTCTCTTCCAGGGAAAGTGTGACCTGTACAGAAGGGACAGCTTGCACCTGAACTGGAGGGGACTAATATCCTAACCGGAAGGCTTCTTAATGCTGCACGGTGGGGATTAAACTAGACTTGCAGGGAGATGGGAACCAGAGTGTCAGAACAGTTAGTGGAGAGGTTGTGGAGGCAGAAGTTGGTAAGACCTCAGACAAAGTTAGGAATCATAAGGTTGAGCAGGGTACGATTAATATCCTGAGGTGTATATATTTCAATGCAAGAAGTATCGTAGGAAAAAGCAGATGAGCTCAGGGCATGGATCAACACCTGGTAGCTCGTTTACAAACAGAGGCAATGTGTTTCTACCATTATATTAATAGCAAAAGAATAGTAAGGGATAAAATTGGTCCCTTAGAGAATCAGAGTGGACAGCTATGTGTGGAGCCAAAAGAGATGGGGGAGATTCTGAACAATTTCTTTTCTTCGGTATTCACTAAGGAGAAGGATATTGAATTGGGTAAGATAGGGAAACAGGTAGGGAAGTTATGGAAACTATGATGGTTAAAGAAGAGGAAGTATTGGAGCTTTTAAAGAATATAAGAGTGGATAAGTCTCCAGGTCCTGACAGGATATTCCCTAGGACCTTGAGGGAAGTTGGTATAGAAATAGCAGGGGCTCTGACAGAAATACTTCAAATGTCATTAGAAACGGGGATGGTGCCGGAGGATTGGCGTATTGCTCATGTTGTTCCATTGTTTAAAAAGGGTTCTAAGAGTAAACCTAGCAGTTATCGGCCTGTGAGTTTGAAGTCAGTGGTGGATAAATTGATGGAAAGTATTCTTAGGGATGGTATATATAATTACCTGGATAGACAGGGTCTGATTAGGAACAGTCAACATGGATTTGTGCATGGAAGGTCATGTTTGACAAATCATATTGAATTTTTTGAAGTGGTTGCTAGGAAAGTTGATGAGGGTAAAGTGGTGGATGTTGTCTATATGGAGTTCAGTAAGGCCTTTGACAAGGTCCCACATGGAAGGTTGGTTAGGAAGGTTCAATCGTTAGATGTTAATATTGAAGTAGTAAAATGGATTCAGCAGTGGCTGGATGGGAGACACCAGAGAGTAGTGGTGGATAACTGTGTGTCAGATTGGAGGTCGGTGACTAGCGGTGTGCCTCAGGGATCTGTTCTGGGTCCAATGTTATTTGTCATATACATTAATGATCTGGATGATGGGGTGGTAAATTGGATGAGTAAGTATGCAGATGATACTAAGATAGGTGGAGTTGTGGATAATGAAGTAGGTTTTCAAAGCTTGCAGAGAGATTTAGACCACTCAGAAGAGTGGGCTGAAAGATGGCAGTTGGAGTATAATGCTGATAAATGTGAGGTGCTACATTTTGGTAGGACTAATCAAATTAGGACATACATGGTAAATGGTAGGGCATTGAAGACTGCAGTGGAACAGAGGGATCTAGGAATAATGGTGCATAGTTCCCTAAAGGTGGAATCTCATGTGGATAGGGTGGTGAAGAAAGCTTATGGTATGCTGGCCTGTATTAATCAGAGCATTGAGTATAGGAGTTGGGATGTAATGTTGAAATTGTACAGGGCATTGGTGAGGCCAAATTTGGAGTATTGTGTACAGTTTTGGTCACCAAATTATAGGAAAGATGTCAACAAAATAGAGAGAGTACAGAGAAGATTTACCAGAATGTTACCTGGGTTTCATCACCTAAGTTACAGAGAAAGGTTGAACAAGTTGGGTCCTTATTCTTTGGAACGTAGAAGGTTGAGGGGGGACTTGATAGAGGTATTTAAAATTATGAGGGGGATAGATAGAGTTGACGTGGATAGGCTTTTTCCATTGAGAATGGGGGAGATTCAAACAAGAGGACATGAGTTGAGAGTTAAAGGGCAAAAGTTTAGGGGTAACATGAGGGGGAACTTCTTTACTCAGAGAGTGGTAGCTGTGTGGAACGAGCTTCCAGCAGAAGTGGTTGAGACAGGTTCGATGTTGTTGCTTAAAGTTAAATTGGATAGATATATGTACAGGAAAGGAATGGAGTGTTATGGGCTAAGTGCAGGTCGGTGGGATTAGGTGAGAGTAAAAGTTCGTCACGGACTACAAGAGCCGAGATGGCTTGTTTCCATGCTGTAATTGTTATGGTCTTATGCAAGCACAATTGTAACATTTAAGGGAGTTTTGGATAGGAACATGCAATAGAGAGGCACGACGCTATGGTCCATGTGCAGGCAGATGGGGATAAGACATCAGTAAGGCTGGTATGGTATAGGTGGACTGAATTGCCTGTTTCTGTATTGTAGTGCTCCGTGACTTAATGGCTCTAAAATATCAAACAGGACAGAGCAGGAGCTAACTAGACTAATCCCAAAATCAGTTCTTGGTGTAGGCTGTTCTTCTTCAAAACACATTCAGGTACCCTTTAGATCTGGAACCTCCCAAACCCATGAAATGACTTGTAGACTTCATTTTCTTTTGGTGAGCATTTTTCTCCTCACAAATCTAATGATCTTTATGGTTACGTAATGAAAGCTTATACATGCAGCCAGTGAGGAGACCCCTTGGAAAAAGGGCTTTGCTGCCTATTGTAAGAGCAGAATTTTTGCTGTAGACATCCTTGTGGTGACTTATTTCCAGTCCAACTTTGTGATTCAATGAATAGTCCTTCTCCCCATTGCTCTAGACTTCACATTTAAGATCGGTACAGCTCAGACACCATCTGCAAATTCGCTGATGACCAGTTGGCAGAATCTCAATAGTGATGAAGAGGTGTACAGGAGCAAAATACATCCATTTTCTGGTTGAGTGGCACCACATTAACTTCATACTTAATGTCAGCAAAACCACGAAACTATTTGTGGACTTCAGGAAGGAGAGGTGAGCGGATCACAACCAGTCTAGTTTTAGAAGTCAGCTTCAAGTTCCAGGATGTCAACGTTTCACAGGTTCTATCTTCGGCCCAGACATTGAAGGCACTCATGATGAAGATAGACTAGTCCCTATTCTAAATTCAGAGCTTGAGAAGACTTGGCATGTCACCAACACTCCAACAAAATTCTACAGATGTATGGTGGAGAACATTCTGAGTTAATTTTGTTTTTAAAAGAGACTGCAGAGGGTTGTTGATTCAACCATCTCCAATCACAACCCTCCCCACCACTGAGGACATCTTCAGATAGAGGTGCCTCAAGGAGAATTCATCATTATCAAATCCATCATTAAGGATGCTGACCATCTGGGGCTTGCCCTTTCCTTATTAGTGTCATTGCAGAGGAAGTACAGGAACCTGAAGACCCACACTCAACATTTTAAGAACAGCTTCTTCCCCTTTACCATCAGATTTCTGACCCATAAATCCATAACACACCAACTTGCAATTCCTCTGTCATTCTATCCATCCACATATTGTGATGGTAACTATGATGTCTTGTTCCAAACTGCAGTCACAGAACAACAAATTTCATCACATATATCAGTTATAATAACCTGACTCGGATTCTAATACTAGACGGCCAACAAATGGAGTGCTCCTCTGTCAGATGAAAAGTTAAGTTGTAGCCCAGTATGCAACAATTTAGGTAAAGAACAAGGATCCTCTGCCCTATGCATTGGTCAATGTTTGGCACTTAACATAATCAAAAGTAGGTTATCTGGTCTTTATCACCTCCCGTGTCTGGGAGTCACTATGCACAAGCTGGCTCTTGTGTTTCTTCTACTGCAGGTAGCATTGCATTTCAACACGTCTTATTTGGTCTTCTTTATTTTAATGTATCCAAATCATTAGATATAGGGAAAAAAACAAAATTTAGCAAATTCTGCCCTAGATATTTGTGCTTCTGTCAGAAGCTAATATTTCCAAGGCTAATAAATAATTAATGTGAAAAAAACAAAGGTATTTCTATTATTATGCATGAGACTTCACAACTGTACTCTTCCAATAATTAATGCAACTGTTCTATAGTGCTTAGCTTGCACAACCGAAGTGTTCTAAGCCAGGCACCATTCTCTGAATGGATGGTTCAAATCCTGATTTGTTAAGGCCATGGACTCAGCAAGATATTTCCCCTGAGAGAGAATGAGCTTTATGAAACAACTGCAGTTAAACTAGTGCACGTAGTAATGACAATTACCTTTGAGCTACGAAAATGGCACCATTGCCAAGCATGAAGTTCATACAAGCCATGAATATTCCTAATGGAATCTCCAGAGTAACCATTCTGAGAGAGATACAGAATAGTGTTCACCCCAAGCAATTGTAATGTGTGTTGTATCATTACTTCTCTCATTTCAACACAGTTACAGCATCTAATACAGAGGATTTTCAATTCCAACATTGACTAGGCACTTAGACTTGTGCTTTGAAGAAAGAATAGAATGCTAAAAATAGCTTTACGGGTAATGACCTTCACTGGAAGGCCAGCATTTATTCTCTTTCCCTATTTACGTACACCCTTTCAGGGCAACTTTTCCTGTGTGACACAGGTGCTCAATTGAGTGTGCTGCTGGCATCGCCTATTGATGAGAAGGCAAAGAGTGATGAAATCTCACTGGAGGATGTCAATGGCAGCAAGATCCAGAATTACAGGACATGATGGGTGGTGCTCTATTTCAGTGGGCAATGTTACACATGTGACTTCATCCTGGATAAAGTGGCTAGACCTTTGCTTGGTGCAGATTTCCTGTGTGCCCAAGGACTATTAGACAATCTTAAGAACTGCGGGCTTGTGGATGCCAAGGTCTTTGGGTGGCTGCCCTGCTCCCGCAGAAACTTCCCCACAACTCTGTCAAGCACATGGACCACTGCATGTGAGTTTACTCGACTGCTGGACAAATTTCCAGACCTCAGCAAGCCCACTTTCTCCACTACAGTTACAAAACATGGGATCAAGCACCACATTCCCACAACTGGCCCACCAGACCATACCTGTGCAGTAAGCTGGACCCAGAAAAGCTGGCAACCATGAAGGCTGAGTTTGCCAACATGGAAAGACTTGGCAATATACACTGGTCGAATAGCCCCTGGGCTCCACCCCTCCATGTGGTCCCTAGGTCCGATAGTGGTTGCTGCCCATGTTGTGATTACTGATGCCTTTTTGAGGCCACCACCCTCAATTGTTACCTGGTCCCACAAATCCAAGACTAATAGGCTTGTTTAGCCAGAATAATATTTTTTTCCAAAGTCAGTTTAGTTGGGGGCTACCATCAGCTGCTTGTGTGCTCAGAGGACATTCCCCAGACAGTAGTGATAACCCCATTTGGCCTTTTTGAGTTTCTGCAAATGCCATTTGGACTGAAAAATGCAGCACAGACTTTCTAATGGCTGACGAACACTACATTAAAAGACATAGATTTTCTTTCTGTTTATCTGGATAACGTACTTCTCACCAGTGTGTCCAAATCCGAAGACGTATCTCATCTCCCCTGTATAGTGCACTTAAAGGCAATAAACCTAATCAAGTGCTTGACTGGTCAGTGGATATGAACAGGGCATTTGATGATACCAGACAAGCTCTTTCTAACACAACCCTACTGATGCGCCCGGTCCCCAGTGCACCTATAGCCATTATACTGATGCCTTAGACTACGTTGTGGGTGCTGTGCATGAACAGTTGGCAGGAGGCGTGTGGCAGCCACTTGCCTTCTTCAGCCAGCAGCTCTGTCCCTCTGAAAGGAAATACAGCACATTTCACCATGAGCTTCTTAGTCTCTGTCTGTCTGTCGGTCTGCCATTTTCATTTTTTCCTGGAGGATCACCACAAAGCCCTCGTGCATGCAATGGCTAAAATATCAGACCCTTCGTCTGCACAGCAGCAATGCCACCTGGCCAACATATCAGAGTTTTCAACTGATATACAACATATTAAGGGGAAAAATAGTGCAGTGTCTGTTTGCATCTCAAGGCCTGGATAAGGGTAAATAAGGCCAATGTCACAATTGTAATGGGGGAGTTCAGTATGCAGGGGTATTGAGAACATCAGGTTTGTGTCAGATCGCAAGAGAGTGAGCTTGTTGAATGCCTACGAGGTGGCTTGTTAGAGCAGCTTGTGCTAGAACCTATGGGAAAGGCTGTCTTAGATTTGGTATTGTGTAATAACCCAGATCTTATTAGGGAATTTAATATAAAGGAACCTTTAGGAGGCAGTGATAATAAAGTGATTGAATTCATACTGCAATTTCAGAGGGAGTAGAATAAGTCACATGTATCAATATCATAATGGAGTAAAGGGAATTACAGAGGCATGAGAGAGGAGCTTGCCTAGATGGATTGGAGGAGGATTCTGGCAGAGATGACAGCAGAGCAGAGATAGCTGAAGTTTCTGGGCATACTTCACAAGGCATAGGATAGGTACATATGTCCCACAGAACAGGACGTCCTCAAATGGCAGTCAAAGACAACCGTGGCTGACAAGGGAAGTTAAGGACTGCATAAAAGCCAAGGAAAGGTAGCAAAAGTGAGTGGAAAGTAGGATGATTGAGATGCTTTTAAAATTCAACAAAAGGCAACTAAAAAAGCTATAAGAAGGGAAAAGGTGAAATATGAGGGCAAACTAGCCAATAATATAAATCAGGATACTAAAAGTTTTCTCAGTTATATAAGGAGTAAAAGGGAGGTGAGAGTTGATATTGGACCATTGGAAAAATAATGCTAGTGAGGTAGTAATAGGAGATAAAGAAATGGTGGAAGAACTTAATGCGTACTTTGCATCAGTCTTCACTGGGGAAGACATTAGTAGTGTGCCAGAGGTCCGTGAGTGTCAGGGAGCAGGAGTGAGTGCCATTGCTATTACAAAGGAAATATACTAGGCAAACTGAACAGTCTTAAGGTGGTAAGTCACCTGAACTAGATGCACTACATCCCAGAGTTCTGAGAGAGGTTGCTGAAGAGATAACGGATACATTGGTCATGATCTTTCATGAATCACTTGATACAAAGGTCAAAGGTTTCAAAGGTATATTTAATGTCAGAGCAATCTATATAATATACATCCTGAAATGTTTTTTCTGGCATGATTCTGGAGGTTTGGAAGATTTCAAATGTCACTCCGCTCTTTAAGAAAGGAGGAAGGCAAAGGAAAGGAAATTATAGGCCAGTTTGTCTAACCTCAGTGGTTGGGGAAGTGTTGGAGTCTATTATTAATGATGAGATTTCGAGCTACTTGGAGACTAATGATAAAATAAGTTAAAGTCAGCATGCTTTCTGTAAAGAGAAATCTTGCCTGACAAATCTGTTAGAATTCTTCAAGGAAGTAACAAGCAGGGTGGACAAAGGAGAGGCAATAGATATTATTTACTTGGATTTTCAGAAGGCATTCGATAAGGTGCCACACGTAAGGCTGCTTAACAAAATAAAAGCCTATGGCGTTATAGGAAAGATACTGGCATGGATAGAGGAATGGCTGACAGGCAGGAGGCAGCAAGTGTGAATAAAGGGGCCTTTTCTGGTTGGCTGCCAGTGACTAATTGTGTTCCTCAGGGGTCAGTATTGGGACTGCTACTTTTCACATCATCAGTCATTTAGATAGTGGAATTGATGGCTTTATGGCAAAGTTTGCAGATGATACTAAGATAGGTGAGGGGTAGGTAGTGCTGAGGAAGCAATGCGATTGTAGCAAGACTTAGACAGATTGGAAGAATGGGCAAAAAAGTAGCAGATGGAATACAGTGTTGGGAAATTAATGATGATGCATTTTGGTAAAAGGAACGACTGTGTAGACTATTATCTAAATAGGGAGTAGGTTCAAACATCAGAGGTGCAGAGGGACAGAAATCCTCATGCAAGCCTCCCAGAATAAGTTACAGGTTGAGTCTTTGGCAAAGAAGGTAAATGCAATGTTGGCATTTATTTCAAGGGGAATAGAATATAAAAGCAAGGAGATAATGCTGAGTCTTTATAAGACACTACTCAAGCTGCACTTGGAATATTATCAACAGTTTTGGGCTCCATATCTCAGAAAGGATGTGTTGTCATTGGGAAGAGTCCAGAGGAGGTTCATGAGGATGGTTCTGGGAATGAAGGAGTTAACGTATGAGGACCATTTGGCGGCTTTGGGCCTGTACTCATTGGAAATTTAGAAGAATATGAGGGGATCTCATTGAAACCTACTGAATGTTGAAAGGATGAGATTGGGTGGATATGGAGAGGATGTTTCCTATGATTAGATTAGATTAGGTTCAACTTTATTGTCATTGTGCTGAGTACAGATACAAAGCCAATGAAATGCATTTATCATCTGACCAGAAATTCAAAGAATAGTGTTATTTACAAAATAACTGGGAATAAAAAAAAATGCTACAGCACACAAATATAAAAGTACTGAGACAGTACAATATGGATGGTGGGGGTATCCAGAACTAGAGGACATAGCCTCAAAACTGAGGGGTGACCTTTCAGAACAGAGGTAAGGAGGTTTTTTTTTAGCCAGAGAGTAGTGAATCTGTGGAATACTCTGCCATAGACTGCGATGGAGGCCAAATCTGTAGATATATTCAAGGTGGAAGTTCTTGTTAATTTAAATAATGTATTACAGGTTATATGTATAAATATGTGAATTGCACATGACACTACCATGTGATACGTACGCACCTCGCTTAAATTAAAACACAAGGTTAGACTCACATTTCGGGCTCCTGTTACTTCCTTGATTTTAATATTTTGAAGTTACAAAACATAACAGACGGCATTGATCATTAAGGACCCCCATCACACAGGGCGTAACATCTTCTCACTGCTGTCATTAACGGGAAGACTGAAGATAAACACTCAACAATATAGGAACAGCTCCACCATCAGGTTTCTGAAAGGGCAATCAACCCGTGAACATTACCTCACTATTTAATTTAGCTTTTGTATCTGCAGTACTTCTTACTGTAAATTATAGTTTTTTATCATTATGTATTGCAATGTACTGCTACCGAAAACCAACAAATTTCATGACATATGCCAGTGATATTAAACCTGATTGTGATTCTGGCAGTGACAGAACAGGAGAAGTCACTTACAGTGCCTATCCTGGACAATATGTCACAGCTTTGAATTGGTTTGTGTGTTTCCTAGATACCTGATTTCTTTAAAAGCACCAGCATCAACTTCTATTTATACAATATGTAGGATCTTTGTTTACTTTCTGATCCTCGGGGTTCTTCCGGGAGTCAAGAATGGTGAGCAGTTTTAATTCTCAATGATCGTTCATTTTAAAGTACAAATAAGCATACAAATACTGAGCAATCTACGAGAAGAGCTGAGAAACGAAACAAAGATGAATGTACAGCAAAGAAGGCAAAGATAAGAGATGAAGAGAATAAGAGACTAAGGTGGTGTCTCTGAAATATCAATCACATTTATAATCGAGATGAGAGAAATTCCTTAGATAAGCTAAACCAATTATTGTTGCACAATTACATCATGAGGGTAATGTGCTAGTACTTGGCCAATGAAAAATGAGAAAGTGATAAACCATTAGTTTAAATGCTATACCGTTCTCAGACAGAACCACCATAAACTTGGAAAAATACATGAGTTGGTTAAAAAGTTCAAATGATTAAACTACAACTTTGGTCTTATTTTAATTTATAAAAAAGTATTTTAAAAATCAATGGATTCCAACAAATACCTAAAATGTTGTAATAGCATGAAGAATTCTCATGGTCAAATTGAAATCTGAAGTCATAACTGCCAATGATGAGTTCCACCAATTTCAAGGTAAATGAAGGGGTCAGCATAGAATGATCAGAGAGTGTGGTGAGTGGTGGAGGTGATGGGATCAGAGAGTGTGGTGAGTGGAGGAGATGATGGGATAAGAGAGTGTGTGGGGGGTGGAGGAGGTGATAGGATCAGAGTGTGGGGGGTGGAGGAGATGATGGGATCAGAGAGTGTGGTGAGTGGAGGAGGTGATGGGATCAGAGAGTGTGGGTGAGTGGAGGAGGTGATGGGATCAGAGTGTGGGGTGAGTGGAGGAGGTGATGGGATCAGAGTGTGGGGGGTGGAGGAGATGATGGGATCAGAGAGTGTGGTGAGTGGAGGAGGTGATAGGATCAGAGTGTGGTGAGTGGAGGAGATGATGGGATCAGAGTGTGGTGAGTGGAGGAGGTGATGGGATCAGAGAGTGTGGGGGAGTGGAGGAGGTGATGGGATCAGAGAGTGTGGGGGAGTGGAGGAGATGATGGGATCAGAGAGTGTGGGGGGTGGAGGAGATGATGGGATCAGAGAGTGTGGTGAGTGGAGGAGGTGATGGGATCAGAGAGTGTGGGTGAGTGGAGGAGGTGATGGGATCAGAGTGTGGGGGAGTGGAGGAGGTGATAGGATCAGAGTGTGGTGAG
The DNA here is from genome assembly GCF_963921235.1 of Mobula hypostoma. NCBI lineage: Eukaryota > Metazoa > Chordata > Chondrichthyes > Myliobatiformes > Myliobatidae > Mobula > Mobula hypostoma. The sequence continues at coordinate 64,975,925 of NC_086113.1, read as the reverse complement.
TGGAGGAGGTGATGGGATCAGTGAGTGTGGTCGGTTGAGGAGGTGATGGGATCAGAGTGTGGTGAGTGGAGGAGGTGATGGGATAAGAGAGTGTGGGTGAGTGGAGGAGGTGATGGGATCAGAGAGTGTGGGTGAGTGGAGGAGGTGATAGGATCAGAAAGTGTGTGGGGGGGGTGGACGAGGTGATAGGATCAGAGTGTGGTGAGTGGAGGAGGTGATGGGATCAGTGAGTGTGGTCGGTTGAGGAGGTGATGGGATCAGAGTGTGGGGGAGTGGAGGAGGTGATGGGATCAGAGAGTGTGGTGAGTGGAGCAGATGATGGGATCAGAGTGTGGTGAGTGGAGGAGATGATGGGATCAGAGAGTGTGGGGGAGTGGAGGAGGTGATAGGATCAGAGTGTGGTGAGTGGAGGTGGTGATGGGATCAGAGAGTGTGGGGGGCGGTGGAGAAGGTGATGGGATCAGAGAGTGTGGAGAGTGGAGGAGGTGATAGGATCAGAGTATGGTGAGTGGAGGAGGTGATGGGATCAGTGAGTGTGGTCGGTTGAGGAGGTGATGGGATCAGAGTGTGTGGCGAGTGGAGGAGGTGATGGGATAAGAGTGTGTGGTGAGTGGAGGAGATGATGGGATCAGAGAGTGTGATGAGTGGAGGAGGTGATGGGATCAGAGAGTGTGGGGAGTGGAGGAGGTGATGGGATCAGAGTGTGGGGTTTGGAGGAGGAGATGAGATCAGGGAGTGTTTGGGGTGGAGGAGGTGATGGGATCAGAGTGTGTTGGAGGAGAGTGGAGGAGGTGATGGGATCAGAGAGTGTGTGGAGTGGAGGAGATGATGGGATCAGAGAGTGTGGGTGAGTGGAGGAGGTGATGGGATCAGAGAGTGTGGTGAGTGGAGGAGGTGATGGGATCAGAGAGTGTGGGGGAGTGGAGGAGGTGATGGGATCAGAGAGTGTGGTGAGTGGAGGAGGTGATGGGATCAGAGAGTGTGGGGGAGTGGAGGAGGTGATGGGATCAGAGAGTGTGGGGAGTGGAGGAGGTGATAGGATCAGAGTGTGGGGAGTGGAGGAGATGATGGGATCAGAGAGTGTGGTGAGTGGAGGAGGTGATGGGATCAGAGAGTGTGGGGGAGTGGAGGAGGTAATGAGATCAGAGAGTGTGGGGGAGTGGAGGAGGTGATAGGATCAGAGTGTGGGGGTGGAGGAGATGATGGGATCAGAGAGTGTAGTGAGTGGAGGAGGTGATGGGATCAGAGAGTGTGGGGGAGTGGAGGAGGTGATGGGATCAGAGTGTGGGGGAGTGGAGGAGGTGATGGGATCAGAGTGTGGGGGAGTGGAGGAGGTGATGGTATCAGAGTGTGGGGGAGTGGAGGAGGTGATAGGATCAGAGTGTGGGGGGTGGAGGAGATGATGGGATCAGAGAGTGTGGTGAGTGGAGGAGATGAAGGGATCAGAGTGTGGTGAGTGGATGAGGTGATGGGATCAGAGAGTGTGGGGGAGTGGAGGAGGTGATAGGATCAGAGTGTGGGGGGTGGAGGAGATGATGGGATCAGACAGTGTGGTGAGTAGAGGAGATGAAGGGATCAGAGTGTGGTGAGTAGATGAGGTGATGGGATCAGAGAGTGTGGGGGACTGGAGGAGGTGATAGGATCAGAGTGTGGGGGGTGGAGGAGATGATGGGATCAGACAGTGTGGTGAGTGGAGGAGATGAAGGGATCAGAGTGTGGTGAGTGGAGGAGGTGATGGGATTAGAGAGTGTGGTGAGTGGAGGAGATGATGGGATAAGAGAGTGTGGGGGAGTGGAGGAGGTGATGGGATCAGAGTGTGGGGGGTGGAGCAGATGATGGGATCAGAGAGTGTGGTGAGTGGAGGAGATGATGGGATCAGAGTGTGGTGAGTGGAGGAGGTGATGGGATCAGAGAGTGTGGGGGAGTGGAGGAGGTGATAGGATCAGAGTGTGGTGAGTGGAGGATGTGATGGGATCAGAGTGTGTGGCGAGTGGAGGAGGTGATGGGATCAGAGAGTGTGGGGGAGTGGAGGAGCTGATGGGATCAGAGTGTGGGGTTTGGAGGAGGTGATGGGATCAGGGAGTGTTTGGGGTGGAGGAGGTGATGGGATCAGAGTGTGTTTTGGGGAGTGGAGGAGGTGATGGGATCAGAGAGTGTGTGGAGTGGAGGAGATGATGGGATCAGAGAGTGCGGTGAGTGGAGGAGATGATGGGATCAGAGAGTGTGGGAGGTGGAGGAGGTGATGGGATCAGAGAGTGTTGGGGAGTGGAGGAGGTGATGGGATCAGAGAGTGTGGTGAGTGGAGGAGGTGATAGGATCAGAGTGTGGTGAGTGGAGGAGGTGATGGGATCAGTGAGTGTGGTCGGTTGAGGAGGTGATGGGATCAGAGTGTGTGGCGAGTGGTGGAGGTAATCAGATCAGAGAGTGTGGTGAGTGGAGGAGATGAAGGGATCAGAGTGTGGTGAGTGGAGGAGGTAATGGGATCAGAGAGTGTGGTGAGTGGAGGAGGTGATGGGATCAGAGAGTGTGGGGGCTGGTGGAGGTGATGGGATCAGAGAGTGTGGGTGAGTGGAGGAGATGATGGGATCAGAGTGTGGGGGAGTGGAGGAGGTGATGGGATCAGAAAGTGTGTGGGGGGGGTGGACGAGGTGATAGGATCAGAGTGTGGTGAGTGGAGGAGGTGATGGGATCAGTGAGTGTGCTGAGTGGAGGAGGTGATGGGATCAGAGTGTGGGGGAGTGGAGGAGGTGATGGGATCAGAGTGTGGGGGGTGGAGGAGATGATGGGATCAGAGAGTGTGGTGAGTGGAGGAGATGATGGGATCAGAGAGTGTGGGGGAGTGGAGGAGCTGATGGGATCAGAGAGTGTGGGGGAGTGGAGGAGGTGATGGGATCAGAGAGTGTGGGGGAGTGGAGGAGGTGATGGGATCAGAGAGTGTGGGGGAGTGGAGGAGGTGATAGGATCAGAGTGTGGCGAGTGGAGGAGGTGATGGGATCAGAGACTGTGGGTGAGTGGAGGAGGTGATGGGATCAGAGAGTGTGTGGGGGGTGGACGAGGTGATGGGATCAGAGTGTGGAGAGTGGAGGAGGTGATGGGATCAGAGAGTGTGGTGAATGGAGGAGATGATGGCATCAGAGAGTGTGGTGAGTGAAGGAGATGATGGAGTCAGAGTGTGGCGGGGTGGAGGAGATGATGGGATCAGAAAGTGTATGGGGGGGTGGACGAGGTGATGGGATCAGACAGTGTGGCGAGTGGAGGAGGTGATGGGATCAGAGATTGTGGTGAGTGGAGGAGATGATGGGATCAGAGAGTGTGATGAGTGGAGGAGGTGATGGGATCAGAGAGTGTGGGGAGTGGAGGAGGTGATGGGATCAGAGTGTGGGGTTTGGAGGAGGTGATGGGATCAGGGAGTGTTTGGGGTGGAGGAGGTGATGGGATCAGTGTGTGTTGGAGGGGAGTGGAGGAGGTGATGGGATCAGAGAGTGTGTCGAGTGGAGGAGATGATGGGATCAGAGAGTGTGGTGAGTGGAGGAGATGATGGGATCAGAGAGTGTGGGTGAGTGGAGGAGGTGATGGGATCAGAGAGTGTGGTGAGTGGAGGAGGTGATGGGATCAGAGAGTGTGGGGGAGTGGAGGAGGTGATGGGATCAGAGAGTGTGGGGGAGTGGAGGAGGTGATAGGATAAGAGTGTGGGGGATGGAGGATATGATGGGATCAGAGAGTGTGGTGAGTGGAGGAGGTGATGGGATCAGAGAGTGTGGGGGACTGGAGGAGGTAATGAGATCAGAGAGTGTGGGGGAGTGGAGGAGGTGATAGGATCAGAGTGTGGGGGTGGAGGAGATGATGGGATCAGAGAGTGTGGTGAGTGGAGGAGGTGATGGGATCAGAGAGTGTGGGGGAGTGGAGGAGGTGATGGGATCAGAGAGTGTGGGGGAGTGGAGGAGGTGATGGGATCAGAGTGTGGGGGAGTGGAGGAGGTGATGGGATCAGAGTGTGGGGGAGTGGAGGAGATGATGGGATCAGAGAGAGCGGTGAGTGGAGGAGATGATGGGATCAGAGAGTGTGGGAGGTGGAGGAGGTGATGGGATCAGAGAGTGTTGGGGAGTGGAGGAGGTGATGGGATCAGAGAGTGTGGTGAGTGGAGGAGGTGATAGGATCAGAGTGTGGTGAGTGGAGGAGGTGATGGGATCAGTGAGTGTGGTCGGTTGAGGAGGTGATGGGATCAGAGTGTGTGGCGAGTGGAGGAGGTAATCAGATCAGAGAGTGTGGTGAGTGGAGGAGATGAAGGGATCAGAGTGTGGTGAGTGGAGGAGGTGATGGGATCAGAGAGTGTGGTGAGTGGAGGAGGTGATGGGATCAGAGAATGTGGGGGCTGGTGGAGGTGATGGGATCAGAGAGTGTGGGTGAGTGGAGGAGGTGATGGGATCAGAGTGTGGGGGAGTGGAGGAGGTGATGGGATCAGAAAGTGTGTGGGGGGGGTGGACGAGGTGATAGGATCAGAGTGTGGTGAGTGGAGGAGGTGATGGGATCAGTGAGTGTGCTGAGTGGAGGAGGTGATGGGATCAGAGTGTGGGGGAGTGGAGGAGGTGATGGGATCAGAGTGTGGGGGGTGGAGGAGATGATGGGATCAGAGAGTGTGGTGAGTGGAGGAGATGATGGGATCAGAGAGTGTGGGGGAGTGGAGGAGCTGATGGGATCAGAGAGTGTGGGGGAGTGGAGGAGGTGATGGGATCAGAGAGTGTGGGGGAGTGGAGGAGGTGATGGGATCAGAGAGTGTGGGGGAGTGGAGGAGGTGATAGGATCAGAGTGTGGCGAGTGGAGGAGGTGATGGGATCAGAGACTGTGGGTGAGTGGAGGAGGTGATGGGATCAGAGAGTGTGTGGGGGGTGGACGCGGTGATGGGATCAGAGTGTGGAGAGTGGAGGAGGTGATGGGATCAGAGAGTGTGGTGAGTGGAGGAGATGATGGCATCAGAGAGTGTGGTGAGTGAAGGATATGATGGAGTCAGAGTGTTGCGGGGTGGAGGAGATGATGGGATCAGAAAGTGTGGGGAGTGGAGGAGATGTTGGGATCAGAGAGTGTGGGGGAGTGGAGGAGCTGATGGGATCAGAGAGTGTGGGGGAGTGGAGGAGGTGATGGGATCAGAGAGTGTGGCGAGTGGAGGAGGTGATGGGATCAGAGAGTGTGGTGAGTGGAGGAGATGATGGGATCAGAGAGTGTGATGAGTGGAGGAGGTGATGGGATCAGAGAGTGTGGGGAGTGGAGGAGGTGATGGGATCAGGGAGTGTTTGGGGTGGAGGAGGTGATGGGATCAGGGAGTGTTTGGGGTGGAGGAGGTGATGGGATCAGTGTGTGTTGGAGGGGAGTGGAGGAGGTGATGGGATCAGAGAGTGTGTGGAGTGGAGGAGATGATGGGATCAGAGAGTGATGGGATCAGAGAGTGTGGTGGTGAGTGGAGGAGGTGATGGGATCAGAGAGTGTGGGTGAGTGGAGGAGGTGATGGGATCAGAGAGTGTGGTGAGTGGAGGAGGTGATGGGATCAGAGAGTGTGGGGGAGTGGAGGAGGTGATGGGATCAGAGAGTGTGGGGGAGTGGAGGAGGTGATAGGATCAGAGTGTGGGGGATGGAGGAGATGATGGGATCAGAGAGTGTGGTGAGTGGAGGAGGTGATGGGATCAGAGAGTGTGGGGGAGTGGAGGAGGTAATGAGATCAGAGAGTGTGGGGGAGTGGAGGAGGTGATAGGATCAGAGTGTGGGGGTGGAGGAGATGATGGGATCAGAGAGTGTGGTGAGTGGAGGAGGTGATGGGATCAGAGTGTGGGGGAGTGGAGGAGGTGATGGGATCAGAGTGTGGGGGAGTGGAGGAGGTGATGGTATCAGAGTGTGGGGGAGTGGAGGAGGTGATAGGATCAGAGTGTGGGGGGTGGAGGAGATGATGGGATCAGAGAGTGTGGTGAGTAGAGGAGATGAAGGGATCAGAGTGTGGTGAGTGGAGGAGATGATGGGATAAGAGAGTGTGATGAGTGGAGGAGGTGATGGGATCAGAGAGTGTGGGGAGTGGAGGAGGTGATAGGATCAGAGTGTGGGGGGTGGAGGAGATGATGGGATCAGAGAGTGTGGTGAGTGGAGGAGATGAAGGGATCAGAGTGTGGTGAGTGGATGAGGTGATGGGATCAGAGAGTGTGGGGGAGTGGAGGAGGTGATAGGATCAGAGTGTGGGGGGTGGAGGAGATGATGGGATCAGAGAGTGTGGTGAGTGGAGGAGATGAAGGGATCAGAGTGTGGTGAGTGGAGGAGGTGATGGGATTAGAGAGTGTGGTGAGTGGAGGAGATGATGGGATAAGAGAGTGTGGGGGAGTGGAGGAGGTGATGGGATCAGAGTGTGGGGGGTGGAGCAGATGATGGGATCAGAGAGTGTGGTTAGTGGAGGAGATGATGGGATCAGAGTGTGGTGAGTGGAGGAGATGATGGGATCAGAGAGTGTGGGTGAGTGGAGGAGGTGATGGGATCAGAGAGTGTGGGGGAGTGGAGGAGGTGATGGGATCAGAGAGTCTGGGGGAGTGCAGGAGGTGATGGGATCAGAGTGTGGGGGTGGAGGAGTTGATGGGATCAGAGAGTGTGGTGAGTGGAGGAGGTGATGGGATCAGAGAGTGTGGGGGAGTGGAGGAGGTGATGAGATCAGAGTGTGGGGGAGTGGAGGAGGTGATAGGATCAGAGTGTGGGGGGTGGAGGAGATGATGGGATCAGAGAGTGTGGTGAGTGGAGGAGGTGATGGGATCAGAGTGTGGGGGAGTGGAGGAGGTGATGGTATCAAAGTGTGGGGGAGTGGAGGAGGTGATAGGATCAGAGTGTGGGGGGTGGAGGAGATGATGGGATCAGAGAGTGTGGTGAGTGGAGGAGATGAAGGGATCAGAGTGTGGTGAGTGGAGGAGGTGATGGGATAAGAGAGTGTGATCAGTGGATGAGGTGATGGGATCAGAGAGTGTGGGGGAGTGGAGGAGGTGATAGGATCAGAGTGTGGGGGGTGGAGGAGATGATGGGATCAGAGAGTGTGGTGAGTGGAGGAGATGAAGGGATCAGAGTGTGGTGAGTGGATGAGGTGATGGGATCAGAGAGTGTGGGGGAGTGGAGGAGGTGATAGGATCAGAGTGGGGGGGGTGGAGGAGATGATGGGATCAGAGAGTGTGGTGAGTGGAGGAGATGAAGGGATCAGAGTGTGGTGAGTGGAGGAGGTGATGGGATTAGAGAGTGTGGTGAGTGGAGGAGATGATGGGATAAGAGAGTGTGGGGGAGTGGAGGAGGTGATGGGATCAGAGTGTGGGGGTGGAGCAGATGATGGGATCAGAGAGTGTGGTGAGTGGAGGAGATGATGGGATCAGAGTGTGGTGATTGGCGGGATGATGGGATAAGAGAGTGTGGGGGAGTGGAGGAGCTGATGGGATAAGAAGGTGTGGGGGAGTGGAGGAGGTGATGGGATCAGAGAGTGTGGGGGAGTGGAGGAGGTGATGGGATCAGAGAGTCTGGGGGAGTGGAGGAGGTGATGGGATCAGAGAGAGTGGTGAGTGGAGGAGGTGATGGGATCAGAGAGTGTGGTGGAGTGGAGGAGCTGATGGGATCAGAGTGTGTGGTGAGTGGAGGAGATGATGGGATCGAAGTGTGGGGAGTGGAGGAGATGATGAGATCAGAGAGTGTGGGGGAGTGGAGGAGGTGATGGGATCAGAGAGTGTGGGGAGTGGAGGAGGTGATGGGATCAGAGTGTGGGGTTTGGAGGAGGTGATGGGATCAGGGAGTGTTTGGGGTGGAGGAGGTGATGGGATCAGAGTGTGTTGGGGGGGAGTGGAGGAGGTGATGGGATCAGAGAGTGTGTGGAGTGGAGGAGATGATGGGATCAGAGAGTGTGGTGAGTGGAGGAGATGCTGGGATCAGAGAGTGTGGGAGGTGGAGGAGGTGATGGGATCAGAGAGTGTTGGGGAGTGGAGGAGGTGATCGGATCAGAGAGTGTGGTGAGTGGAGGAGGTGATAGGATCAGAGTGTGGTGAGTGGAGGAGGTGATAGGATCAGAGTGTGGTGAGTGGAGGAGGTGATGGGATCAGAGTGTGTGGCGTGTGGTGGGTGGAGGAGGTGATGGGATCAGAGAGTGTGGGGGCTGGAGGAGGTGATGGGATCAGAGAGTGTGGTGAGTGGAGGAGGTGATGGGATTAGAGAGTGTGGTGAGTGGAGGAGATGATGGGATAAGAGAGTGTGATGAGTGGAGGAGGTGATGGGATCAGAGAGTGTGGGGGAGTGGAGGAGCTGATGGGATCAGAGAGTGTGGTGAGTGGAGGAGATGATGGGATCAGAGAGTGTGGTGAGTGGAGGAGATGATGGGATCAGAGTGTGGTGAGTGGAGGAGGTGATGGGATCAGTGAGTGTGGTCGGTTGAGGAGGTGATGGGATCAGAGTGTGTGGCGAGTGGAGGAGGTAATCAGATCAGAGAGTGTGGTGAGTGGAGGAGATGAAGGGATCAGAGTGTGGTGAGTGGAGGAGGTGATGGGATCAGAGAGTGTGGTGAGTGGAGGAGGTGATGGGATCAGAGAGTGTGGGGGCTGGAGGAGGTGATGGGATCAGAGAGTGTGGGTGAGTGGAGGAGGTGATGGGATCAGAAAGTGTGTGGGGGGGGTGGACGAGGTGATAGGATCAGAGTGTGGGGGAGTTGGGGAGGTGATAGGATCAGAGTGTGGGGGTGGAGGAGATGATGGGATCAGAGAGTGTGGTGAGTGGAGGAGATGAAGGGATCAGAGTGTGGTGAGTGGAGGAGGTGATGGGATTAGAGAGTGTGGTGAGTGGAGGAGATGATGGGATAAGAGAGTGTGATGAGTGGAGGAGGTGATGGGATCAGAGAGTGTGGGGGAGTGGAGGAGGTGATGGGATCAGAGTGTGGGGGAGTGGAGGAGGTGATGGGATCAGAGTGTGGGGGTGGAGCAGATGATGGGATCAGAGAGTGTGGTGAGTGGAGGAGATGATGGGATAAGAGAGTGTGGGGGAGTGGAGGAGCTGATGGGATAAGAAGGTGTGGAGGAGTGGAGGAGGTGATGGGATCAGACTGTGGTGAGTGGAGGAGGTGATGGGATTAGAGAGTGTGGTGAGTGGAGGAGATGATGGGATAAGAGAGTGTGATGAGTGGAGGAGGTGATGGGATCAGAGTGTGGGGGGTGGAGCAGATGATGGGATCAGAGAGTGTGGTGAGTGGAGGAGATGATGGGATCAGAGTGTGGTGAGTGGAGGAGATGATGGGATCAGAGAGTGTGGGGGAGTGGAGGAGGTGATGGGATCAGAGAGTGTGGGGGAGTGGAGGAGGTGATGGGATCAGAGTGTGGGGGAGTGGAGGAGGTGATGGTATCAAATTGTGGGGGAGTGGAGGAGGTGATAGGATCAGAGTGTGGGGGGTGGAGGAGATGATGGGATCAGAGAGTGTGGTGAGTGGAGGAGATGAAGGGATCAGAGTGTGGTGAGTGGATGAGGTGATGGGATCAGAGAGTGTGGGGGAGTGGAGGAGGTGATAGGATTAGAGTGTGGGGGGTGGAGTAGATGATGGGATCAGAGTGTGGTGAGTGGAGGAGATGATGGGATCAGAGAGTGTGGTGAGTGGAGGAGATGATGGGATCAGAGTGTGGGGAGTGGAGGAGATGATGGGATCAGAGAGTGTGGGGAAGTGGAGGAGGTGATGAGATCAGAGAGTGTGGGGAGTGGAGGAGGTGATGGGATCAGAGTGTGGGGTTTGGAGGAGGTGATGGGATCAGGGAGTGTTTGGGGTGGAGGAGGTGATGGGATCAGAGTGTGTTGGGGGGGAGTGGAGGAGGTGATGGGATCAGAGAGTGTGTGGAGTGGAGGAGATGATGGGATCAGAGAGTGTGGTGAGTGGAGGAGATGATGGGATCAGAGAGTGTGGGAGGTGGAGGAGGTGATGGGATCAGAGAGTGTTGGGGAGTGGAGGAGGTGATGGGATCAGAGAGTGTGGTGAGTGGAGGAGGTGATAGGATCAGAGTGTGGTGAGTGGAGGAGGTGATGGGATCAGTGAGTGTGGTCGGTTGAGGAGGTGATGGGATCAGAGAGTGTGGTGAGTGGAGGATGTTATGGGATCAGAGAGTGTGGGGGCTGGAGGAGGTGATGGGATCAGAGAGTGTGGGTGAGTGGAGGAGGTGATGGGATCAGAGTGTGGGGGAGTGGAGGAGGTGATGGGATCAGAAAGTGTGTGGGGGGGTGGACGAGGTGATAGGATCAGAGTGTGGTGAGTGGAGGAGGTGATGGGATCAGTGAGTGTGGTCGGTTGAGGAGGTGATGGGATCAGAGAGTGTGGTGAGTGGAGGAGATGATGGGATCAGAGAGTGTGGTGAGTGGAGGAGGTGATGGGATCAGAGAGTGTGGTGGAGTGGAGGAGCTGATGGGATCAGAGAGTGTGGGGGAGTGGAGGAGCTGATGGGATCAGAGAGTGTGGGGGAGTGGAGGAGGTGATGGGATCAGAGAGTGTGGGGGAGTGGAGGAGGTGATAGGATCAGAGTGTGGCAAGTGGAGGAGGTGATGGGATCAGAGAGTGTGGGGGAGTGGAGGAGATGATGGGATCAGAGAGTGTGGTGAGTGGAGGAGATGATGGGATCAGAGAGTGTGGTGAGTGGAGGAGGTGATGGTATCAGAGAGTGTGGGGGAGTGGAGGAGCTGATGGGATCAGAGAGTGTGGGGGAGTGGAGAAGCTGATGGGATCAGAGAGTGTGGGGGAGTGGAGGAGGTGATGGGATCAGAGAGTGTGAGGGAGTGGAGGAGGTGATAGGATCAGAGTGTGGCGAGTGGAGGAGGTGATGGGATCAGAGAGTGTGGGGGAGTGGAGGAGCTGATGGGATAAGAAGGTGTGGGGGAGTGGAGGAGGTGATGGGATCAGAGAGTGTGGGGGAGTGGAGGAGGTGATGGGATCAGAGAGTGTGGGGGAGTGGAGGAGGTGATGGGATCAGAGAGTGTGGTGAGTGGAGGAGATGATGGGATCAGAGAGTGTGGGGGAGTGGAGGAGGTGATGGGATCAGAGAGTGTGGGGGGTGGAGCAGATGATGGGATCAGAGAGTGTGGTGAGTGGAGGAGATGATGGGATGAGAGAGTGTGGTGAGTGGAGGAGATGATGGGATCAGAGTGTGGGGAGTGGAGGAGATGATGGGATCAGAGAGTGTGGGGGAGCGGAGGAGGTGATGGGATCAGAGAGTGTAGGGAGTGGAGGAGGTGATGGGATCAGAGTGTGGGGTTGTGAGGAGGTGATGGGATCAGGGAGTGTTTGGGGTGGAGGAGGTGATGGGATCAGAGTGTGTTGGGGGGGAGTGGAGGAGGTGATGGGATCAGAGAGTGTGTGGAGTGGAGGAGATGATGGGATCAGAGAGTGTGGTGAGTGGAGGAGATGATGGGATCAGAGAGTGTGGGAGGTGGAGGAGGTGATGGGATCAGAGTGTGTTGGGGAGTGGAGGAGGTGATGGGATCAGAGAGTGTGGTGAGTGGAGGAGGTGATAGGATCAGAGTGTGGTGAGTGGAGGAGGTGATGGGATCAGTGAGTGTGGTCGGTTGAGGAGGTGATGGGAGCAGAGTGTGTGGCGAGTGGAGGAGGTAATCAGATCAGAGAGTGTGGTGAGTGGAGGAGATGAAGGGATCAGAGTGTGGTGAGTGGAGGAATGATGGGATCAGAGAGTGTGGTGAGTGGAGGAGGTGATGGGATCAGAGAGTGTGGGAGCTGGAGGAGGTGATGGGATCAGAGAGTGTGGGTGAGAGGAGGAGGTGATGGGATCAGAGTGTGGGGGAGTGGAGGAGGTGATGGGATCAGAAAGTGTGTGGGGGGGTGGACGAGGTGATAGGATCAGAGTGTGGGGGAGTGGAGGAGGTGATAGGATCAGAGTGTGGGGGGTGGAGGAGATCATGGGATCAGAGAGTGTGGTGAGTGGAGGAGATGAAGGGATCAGAGTGTGGTGAGTGGAGGAGGTGATGGGATTAGAGAGTGTTGTGAGTGGAGGAGATGATGGGATAAGAGAGTGTGGGGGAGTGGAGGAGGTGATGGGATCAGAGTGTGGGGGTGGAGCAGATGATGGGATTAGAGAGTGTGGTGAGTGGAGGAGATGATGGGATCAGAGTGTGGTGAGTGGAGGAGATGATGGTTTAAGTCAGTGTGGGGGAGTGGAGGAGCTGATGGGATAAGAATGTGTGGGGGATTGGAGGAGGTGATGGGATCAGAGAGTGTGGGGGAGTGGAGGAGGTGATGGGATCAGAGAGTGTGGGGGAGTGGAGGAGGTGATGGGATCAGAGAGTGTGGTGAGTGGAGGAGATGATGGGATCAGAGAGTGTGGCGGAGTGGAGGAGGTGATGGGATCAGAGTGTGGGGGGTGGAGGAGATAATGGGATCAGAGAGTGTGTTGAGTGGAGGAGATGAAGGGATCAGAGTGTGGTGAGTGGAGGAGGTGATGGGATTAGAGAGTGTGGTGAGTGGAGGAGATGATGGGATAAGAGAGTGTGATGAGTGGAGGAGGTGATGGGATCAGTGAGTGTGGGGAGTGGAGGAGGTGATAGGATCAGAGTGTGGGGTGTGGAGTAGATGATGGGATCAGAGAGTGTGGTGAGTGGAGGAGATGAAGGGATCAGAGTGTGGTGAGTGGATGAGGTGATGGGATCAGAGAGTGTGGGGGCGTGGAGGAGATGATAGGATCAGACCGTGGTGGGTGGAGGAGATGATGGGATCAGAGAGTGTGGTGAGTGGAGGAGATGAAGGGATCAGAGTGTGGTGAGTGGAGGAGGTGATGGTATTAGAGAGTGTGGTGAGTGGAGAAGATGATGGGATAAGAGAGTGTGGGGGTGTGGAGGAGGTGATGGGATCAGAGTGTGGGGGGTGGAGCAGATGATGGGATCAGAGTGTGGTGAGTGGAGGAGATGATGGGATCAGAGAGTGTGGGTGAGTGGAGGAGGTGATGGGATCAGAGAGTGTGGTGAGTGGAGGAGGTGATGGGATCAGAGAGTGTGGGGGAGTGGAGGAGGTGATGGGATCAGAGAGTGTGGGGGAGTGGAGGAGGTGATGGGATCAGAGAGTGTGGGGGAGTGGAGGAGGTGATAGGATCAGAGTGTGGCGAGTGGAGGAGGTGATGGGATCAGAGACTGTGGGTGAGTGGAGGAGGTGATGGGATCAGAGAGTGTGTGGGGGGTGGACGAGGTGATGGGATCAGAGTGTGGAGAGTGGAGGAGGTGATGGGATCAGAGAGTGTGGTGAGTGGAGGAGATGATGGCATCAGAGAGTGTGGTGAGTGAAGGAGATGATGGAGTCAGAGTGGGGCGGGGTGGAGGAGATGATGGGATCAGAAAGTGTATTGGGGGGGGTGGACGAGGTGATGGGATCAGAGAGTGTGGCGACTGGAGGAGGTGATGGGATCAGAGATTGTGGTGAGTGGAGGAGATGATGGGATCAGAGAGTGTGATGAGTGGAGGAGGTGATGTGATCAGAGAGTGTGGGGAGTGGAGGAGGTGATGGGATCAGAGTGTGGGGTTTGGAGGAGGTGATGGGATCAGGGAGTGTTTGGGGTGGAGGAGGTGATGGGATCAGTGTGTGTTGGAGGGGAGTGGAGGAGGTGATGGGATCAGAGAGTGTGGTGAGTGGAGGAGGTGATGGGATCAGAGAGTGTGGGGGAGTGGAGGAGGTGATGGGATCAGAGAGTGTGGGGGAGTGGAGGAGGTGATAGGATCAGAGTGTGGGGGATGGAGGAGATGATGGGATCAGAGAGTGTGGTGAGTGGAGGAGGTGATGGGATCAGAGAGTGTGGGGGAGTGGAGGAGGTAATGAGATCAGAGAGTGTGGGGGAGTGGAGGAGGTGATAGGATCAGAGTGTGGGGGTGGAGGAGATGATGGGATCAGAGAGTGTGGTGAGTGGAGGAGGTGATGGGATCAGAGAGTGTGGGGGAGTGGAGGAGGTGATGGGATCAGAGTGTGGGGGAGTGGAGGAGGTGATGGGATCAGAGTGTGGGGGAGTGGAGGAGGTGATGGTATCAGAGTGTGGGGGAGTGGAGGAGGTGATAGGATCAGAGTGTGGGGGGTGGAGGAGATGATGGGATCAGAGAGTGTGGTGAGTAGAGGAGATGAAGGGATCAGAGTGTGGTGAGTGGAGGAGATGATGGGATAAGAGAGTGTGATGAGTGGAGGAGGTGATGGGATCAGAGAGTGTGGGGAGTGGAGGAGGTGAAAGGATCAGAGTGTGGGGGGTGGAGGAGATGATGGGATCAGAGAGTGTGGTGAGTGGAGGAGATGAAGGGATCAGAGTGTGGTGAGTGGATGAGGTGATGGGATCAGAGAGTGTGGGGGAGTGGAGGAGGTGATAGGATCAGAGTGTTGTGGGTGGAGGAGATGATGGGATCAGAGAGTGTGGTGAGTGGAGGAGATGAAGGGATCAGAGTGTGGTGAGTGGAGGAGGTGATGGGATTAGAGAGTGTGGTGAGTGGAGGAGATGATGGGATAAGAGAGTGTGGGGGAGTGGAGGAGGTGATGGGATCAGAGTGTGGGGGGTGGAGCAGATGATGGGATCAGAGAGTGTGGTTAGTGGAGGAGATGATGGGATCAGAGTGTGGTGAGTGGAGGAGATGATGGGATCAGAGAGTGTGGGTGAGTGGAGGAGGTGATGGGATCAGAGAGTGTGGTGAGTGGAGGAGGTGATGGGATCAGAGAGTGTGGGTGAGTGGAGGAGGTGATGGGATCAGAGAGTGTGGGGGAGTGGAGGAGGTGATGGGATCAGAGAGTCTGGGGGAGTGCAGGAGGTGATGGGATCAGAGTGTGGGGGTGGAGGAGATGATGGGATCAGAGAGTGTGGTGAGTGGAGGAGGTGATGGGATCAGAGAGTGTGGGGGAGTGGAGGAGGTGATGGGATCAGAGTGTGGGGGAGTGGAGGAGGTGATGGGATCAGAGTGTGGGGGAGTGGAGGAGGTGATGGTATCAAAGTGTGGAGGAGTGGAGGAGGTGATAGGATCAGAGTGTGGGGGGTGGAGGAGATGATGGGATCAGAGAGTGTGGTGAGTGGAGGAGATGAAGGGATCAGAGTGTGGTGAGTGGATGAGGTGATGGGATCAGAGAGTGTGGGGGAGTGGAGGAGGTGATAGGATCAGAGTGTGGGGGGTGGAGGAGATGATGGGATCAGAGAGTGTGGTGAGTGGAGGAGATGAAGGGATCAGAGTGTGGTGAGTGGATGAGGTGATGGGATCAGAGTGTGTGGGGGAGTGGAGGAGGTGATAGGATCAGAGTGTGGGGGGTGGAGGAGATGATGGGATCAGAGAGTGTGGTGAGTAGAGGAGATGAAGGGATCAGAGTGTGGTGAGTGGAGGAGGTGATGGGATTAGAGAGTGTGGTGAGTGGAGGAGATGATGGGATAAGAGAGTGTGGGGGAGTGGAGGAGGTGATGGGATCAGAGTGTGGGGGTGGAGCAGATGATGGGATCAGAGAGTGTGGTGAGTGGAGGAGATGATGGGATCAGAGTGTGGTGAGTGGAGGAGATGATGGGATAAGAGAGTGTGGGGGAGTGGAGGAGCTGATGGTATAAGTAGGTGTGGGGGAGTGGAGGAGGTGATGGGATCAGAGAGTGTGGGGGAGTGGAGGAAGTGATGGGATCAGAGAGTGTGGGGGAGTGGAGGAGGTGATGGGATCAGAGAGTGTGGTGAGTGGAGGAGGTGATGGGATCAGAGAGTGTGGGGGAGTGGAGGAGCTGATGGGATCAGAGTGTGGTGAGTGGAGGAGATGATGGGATCAGAGAGTGTGGTGAGTGGAGGAGGTGATGGGATCAGGGAGTGTTTGGGGTGGAGGAGGTGATGGGATCAGAGTGTGTTGGGGGGGAGTGGAGGAGGTGATGGGATCAGAGAGTGTGTGGAGTGGAGGAGATGATGGGATCAGAGAGTGTGGTGAGTGGAGGAGATGATGGGATCAGAGAGTGTGGGAGGTGGAGGAGGTGATGGGATCAGAGAGTGTTGGGGAGTGGAGGAGGTGATGGGATCAGAGAGTGTGGTGAGTGGAGGAGGTGATAGGATCAGAGTGTGGTGAGTGGAGGAGGTGATAGGATCAGAGTGTGGTGAGTGGAGGAGGTGATGGGATCAGAGTGTGTGGCGAGTGGAGGAGGTGATGGGATCAGAGAGTGTGGGGGAGTGGAGGAGCTGATGGGATCAGAGAGTGTGGTGAGTGGAGGAGATGATGGGATCAGAGAGTGTGGTGAGTGGAGGAGATGATGGGATCAGAGTGTGGGGAGTGGAGGAGATGATGGGATCAGAGAGTGTGGGAGAGTAGAGGAGGTGATGGGATCAGAGAGTGTTTGGGGTGGAGGAGGTGATGGGATCAGAGTGTGTTGCAGGGGAGTGGAGGAGGTGAGGGGATCAGAGAGTGTGTGGAGTGGAGGAGATGATGGGATCAGAGAGTGTGGTGAGTGGAGGAGATGATGGGATCAGAGAGTGTGGGAGGTGGAGGAGGTGATGGGATCAGAGAGTGTTGGGGAGTGGAGGAGGTGATGGGATCAGAGAGTGTGGTGAGTGGAGGAGGTGATAGGATCAGAGTGTGGTGAGTGGAGGAGGTGATGGGATCAGTGAGTGTGGTCGGTTGAGGAGGTGATGGGATCAGAGTGTGTGGCGAGTGGAGGAGGTAATCAGATCAGAGAGTGTGGTGAGTGGAGGAGATGAAGGGATCAGAGTGTGGTGAGTGGAGGAGGTGATGGGATCAGAGAGTGTGGTGAGTGGAGGAGGTGATGGGATCAGAGAGTGTGGGGGCTGGAGGAGGTGATGGGATCAGAGAGTGTGGGTGAGTGGAGGAGGTGATGGGATCAGAGTGTGGGGGAGTGGAGGAGGTGATGGGATCAGAAAGTGTGTGGGGGGGGTGGACGAGGTGATAAGATCAGAGTGTGGGGGAGTTGGGGAGGTGATAGGATCAGAGTGTGGGGGGTGGAGGAGATGATGGGATCAGAGAGTCTGGTGAGTGGAGGAGATGAAGGGATCAGAGTGTGGTGAGTGGATGAGGTGATGGGATCAGAGAGTGTGGGGGAGTGGAGGAGGTGATAGGATCAGAGTGTGGGGGGTGGAGGAGATGATGGGATCAGAGAGTGTGGTGAGTGGAGGAGATGAAGGGATCAGAGTGTGGTGAGTGGAGGAGGTGATGGGATTAGAGAGTGTGGTGAGTGGAGGAGATGATGGGATAAGAGAGTGTGGGGGAGTGGAGGAGGTGATGGGATCAGAGTGTGGGGGGTGGAGCAGATGATGGGATCAGAGAGTGTGGTTAGTGGAGGAGATGATGGGATCAGAGTGTGGTGAGTGGAGGAGATGATGGGATCAGAGAGTGTGGGTGAGTGGAGGAGGTGATGGGATCAGAGAGTGTGGTGAGTGGAGGAGGTGATGGGATCAGAGAGTGTGGGTGAGTGGAGGAGGTGATGGGATCAGAGAGTGTGGGGGAGTGGAGGAGGTGATGGGATCAGAGAGTCTGGGGGAGTGCAGGAGGTGATGGGATCAGAGTGTGGGGGTGGAGGAGATGATGGGATCAGAGAGTGTGGTGAGTGGAGGAGGTGATGGGATCAGAGAGTGTGGGGGAGTGGAGGAGGTGATGGGATCAGAGTGTGGGGGAGTGGAGGAGGTGATGGGATCAGAGTGTGGGGGAGTGGAGGAGGTGATGGTATCAAAGTGTGGGGGAGTGGAGGAGGTGATAGGATCAGAGTCTGGGGGGTGGAGGACATGATGGGATCAGAGAGTGTGGTGAGTGGAGGAGATGAAGGGATCAGAGTGTGGTGAGTGGATGAGGTGATGGGATCAGAGAGTGTGGGGGAGTGGAGGAGGTGATAGGATCAGAGTGTGGGGGGTGGAGGAGATGATGGGATCAGAGAGTGTGGTGAGTGGAGGAGATGAAGGGATCAGAGTGTGGTGAGTGGATGAGGTGATGGGATCAGAGAGTGTGGGGGAGTGGAGGAGGTGATAGGATCAGAGTGTGGGGGGTGGAGGAGATGATGGGATCAGAGAGTGTGGTGAGTGGAGGAGATGAAGGGATCAGAGTGTGGTGAGTGGAGGAGGTGATGGGATTAGAGAGTGTGGTGAGTGGAGGAGATGATGGGATAAGAGAGTGTGGGGGAGTGGAGGAGGTGATGGGATCAGAGTGTGGGGGTGGAGCAGATGATGGGATCAGAGAGTGTGGTGAGTGGAGGAGATGATGGGATCAGAGTGTGGTGAGTGGAGGAGATGATGGGATAAGAGAGTGTGGGGGAGTGGAGGAGCTGATGGGATAAGAAGGTGTGGGGGAGTGGAGGAGGTGATGGGATCAGAGAGTGTGGGGGAGTGGAGGAGGTGATGGGATCAGAGAGTGTGGGGGAGTGGAGGAGGTGATGGGATCAGAGAGTGTGGTGAGTGGAGGAGGTGATGGGATCAGAGAGTGTGGGGGAGTGGAGGAGCTGATGGGATCAGAGTGTGGTGAGTGGAGGAGATGATGGGATCAGAGAGTGTGGTGAGTGGAGGAGATGATGGGATCAGAGTGTGGGGAGTGGAGGAGATGATGAGATCAGAGAGTGTGGGGGAGTGGAGGAGGTGATGGGATCAGAGAGTGTGGGGAGTGGAGGAGGTGATGGGATCAGAGTGTGGGGTTTGGAGGAGGTGATGGGATCAGGGAGTGTTTGGGGTGGAGGAGGTGATGGGATCAGAGTGTGTTGGGGGGGAGTGGAGGAGGTGATGGGATCAGAGAGTGTGTGGAGTGGAGGAGATGATGGGATCAGAGAGTGTGGTGAGTGGAGGAGATGATGGGATCAGAGAGTGTGGGAGGTGGAGGAGGTGATGGGATCAGAGAGTGTTGGGGAGTGGAGGAGGTGATGGGATCAGAGAGTGTGGTGAGTGGAGGAGGTGATAGGATCAGAGTGTGGTGAGTGGAGGAGGTGATAGGATCAGAGTGTGGTGAGTGGAGGAGGTGATGGGATCAGAGTGTGTGGCGAGTGGAGGATGTGATGGGATCAGAGAGTGTGGGGGAGTGGAGGAGCTGATGGGATCAGAGAGTGTGGTGAGTGGAGGAGATGATGGGATCAGAGAGTGTGGTGAGTGGAGGAGATGATGGGATCAGAGTGTGGGGAGTGGAGGAGATGATGGGATCAGAGAGTGTGGGAGAGTAGAGGAGGTGATGGGATCAGAGAGTGTTTGGGGTGGAGGAGGTGATGGGATCAGAGTGTGTTGCAGGGGAGTGGAGGAGGTGAGGGGATCAGAGAGTGTGTGGAGTGGAGGAGATGATGGGATCAGAGAGTGGTGAGTGGAGGAGATGATGGGATCAGAGAGTGTGGGAGGTGGAGGAGGTGATGGGATCAGAGAGTGTTGGGGAGTGGAGGAGGTGATGGGATCAGAGAGTGTGGTGAGTGGAGGAGGTGATAGGATCAGACTGTGGTGAGTGGAGGAGGTGATGGGATCAGTGAGTGTGGTCGGTTGAGGAGGTGATGGGATCAGAGTGTGTGGCGAGTGGAGGAGGTAATCAGATCAGAGAGTGTGGTGAGTGGAGGAGATGAAGGGATCAGAGTGTGGTGAGTGGAGGAGGTGATGGGATCAGAGAGTGTGGGGGCTGGAGGAGGTGATGGGATCAGAGAGTGTGGGTGAGTGGAGGAGGTGATGGGATCAGAGTGTGGGGGAGTTGGGGAGGTGATAGGATCAGAGTGTGGGGGTTGGAGGAGATGATGGGATCAGAGAGTCTGGTGAGTGGAGGAGATGAAGGGATCAGAGTGTGGTGAGTGGAGGAGGTGATGGGATTAGAGAGTGTGTTGAGTGGAGGAGATGATGGGATAAGAGAGTGTGATGAGTGGAGGAGGTGATGGGATCAGAGAGTGTGGGGGAGTGGAGGAGGTGATGGGATCAGAGTGTGGGGGAGTGGAGGAGGTGATGGGATCAGAGTGTGGGGGTGGAGCAGATGATGGGATCAGAGAGTGTGGTGAGTGGAGGAGATGATGGGATCAGAGTGTGGTGAGTGGAGGAGGTGATGGGATAAGAGAGTGTGGGGGAGTGGAGGAGGTGATGGGATCAGAGTGTGGGGGTGGAGCAGATGATGGGATCAGAGAGTGTGGTGAGTGGAGGAGATGATGGGATCAGAGTGTGGTGAGTGGAGGAGATGATGGGATAAGAGAGTGTGGGGGAGTGGAGGAGCTGATGGGATAAGAAGGTGTGGTGGAGTGGAGGAGATGATGGGATAAGAGAGTGTGATGAGTGGAGGAGGTGATGGGATCAGAGTGTGGGGGGTGGAGCAGATGATGGGATCAGAGAGTGTGGTGAGTGGAGGAGATGATGGGATCAGAGTGTGGTGAGTGGAGGAGATGATGGGATCAGAGAGTGTGGGGGAGTGGAGGAGGTGATGGGATCAGAGAGTGTGGGGGAGTGGAGGAGGTGATGGGATCAGAGTGTGGGGGTGGAGGAGATGATGGGATCAGAGAGTGTGGTGAGTGGAGGAGGTGATGGGATCAGAGAGTGTGGAGGAGTGGAGGAGGTGATGGGATCAGAGTGTGGGGGAGTGGAGGAGGTGATGGGATCAGAGTGTGGGGGAGTGGAGGAGGTGATGGTATCAAATTGTGGGGGAGTGGAGGAGGTGATAGGATGAGTGTGGGGGGTGGAGGAGATGATGGGATCAGAGAGTGTGGTGAGTGGAGGAGATGAAGGGATCAGAGTGTGGTGAGTGGATGAGGTGATGGGATCAGAGAGTGTGGGGGAGTGGAGGAGGTGATAGGATTAGAGTGTGGGGGGTGGAGGAGTTGATGGGATCAGAGTGTGGTGAGTGGAGGAGATGATGGGATCAGAGAGTGTGGTGAGTGGAGGAGATGATGGGATCAGAGTGTGGGGAGTGGAGGAGATGATGGGATCAGAGAGTGTGGGGAAGTGGAGGAGGTGATGAGATCAGAGAGTGTGGGGAGTGGAGGAGGTGATGGGATCAGAGTGTGGGGTTTGGAGGAGGTGATGGGATCAGGGAGTGTTTGGGGTGGAGGAGGTGATGGGATCAGAGTGTGTTGGGGGGAGTGGAGGAGGTGATGGGATCAGAGAGTGTGTGGAGTGGAGGAGATGATGGGATCAGAGAGTGTGGTGAGTGGAGGAGATGATGGGATCAGAGAGTGTGGGAGGTGGAGGAGGTGATGGGATCAGAGAGTGTTGGGGAGTGGAGGAGGTGATGGGATCAGAGAGTGTGGTGAGTGGAGGAGGTGATAGGATCAGAGTGTGGTGAGTGGAGGAGGTGATGGGATCAGTGAGTGTGGTCGGTTGAGGAGGTGATGGGATCAGAGAGTGTGGTGAGTGGAGGATGTTATGGGATCAGAGAGTGTGGTGAGTGGAGGAGGTGATGGGATCAGAGAGTGTGGTGAGTGGAGGATGTTATGGGATCAGAGAGTGTGGGGGCTGGAGGAGGTGATGGGATCAAAGAGTATGGGTGAGTGGAGGAGGTGATGGGATCAGAATGTGGGGGAGTGGAGGAGGTGATGGGATCAGAAAGTGTGTGGGGGGGTGGACGAGGTGATAGGATCAGAGTGTGGTGAGTGGAGGAGGTGATGGGATCAGTGAGTGTGGTCGGTTGAGGAGGTGATGGGATCAGAGAGTGTGGTGAGTGGAGGAGATGATGGGATCAGAGAGTGTGGTGAGTGGAGGAGGTGATGGGATCAGAGAGTGTGGGGGAGTGGAGGAGCTGATGGGATCAGAGAGTGTGGGGGAGTGGAGGAGCTGATGGGATCAGAGAGTGTGGGGGAGTGGAGGAGGTGATGGGATCAGAGAGTCTGGGGGAGTGCAGGAGGTGATGGGATCAGAGTGTGGGGGTGGAGGAGATGATGGGATCAGAGAGTGTGGTGAGTGGAGGAGGTGATGGGATCAGAGAGTGTTGGGGAGTGGAGGAGGTGATGGGATCAGAGAGTGTGGTGAGTGGAGGAGGTGATAGGATCAGAGTGTGGTGAGTGGAGGAGGTGATAGGATCAGAGTGTGGTGAGTGGAGGAGGTGATGGGATCAGAGTGTGTGGTGAGTGGAGGAGGTGATGGGATCAGAGAGTGTGGGGGAGTGGAGGAGCTGATGGGATCAGAGAGTGTGGTGAGTGGAGGAGATGATGGGATCAGAGAGTGTGGTGAGTGGAGGAGATGATGGGATCAGAGTGTGGGGAGTGGAGGAGATGATGGGATCAGAGAGTGTGGGAGAGTAGAGGAGGTGATGGGATCAGAGAGTGTTTGGGGTGGAGGAGGTGATGGGATCAGAGTGTGTTGCAGGGGAGTGGAGGAGGTGAGGGGATCAGAGAGTGTGTGGAGTGGAGGAGATGATGGGATCAGAGAGTGTGGTGAGTGGAGGAGAGGATGGGATCAGAGAGTGTGGGAGGTGGAGGAGGTGATGGGATCAGATAGTGTTGGGGAGTGGAGGAGGTGATGGGATCAGAGAGTGTGGTGAGTGGAGGAGGTGATAGGATCAGAGTGTGGTGAGTGGAGGAGGTGATGGGATCAGTGAGTGTGGTCGGTTGAGGAGGTGATGGGATCAGAGTGTGTGGCGAGTGGAGGAGGTAATCAGATCAGAGAGTGTGGTGAGTGGAGCAGATGAAGGGATCAGAGTGTGGTGAGTGGAGGAGGTGATGGGATCAGAGTGTGGGGGTGGAGGAGATGATGGGATCAGAGTGTGGTGAGTGGAGGAGGTGATGGGATCAGAGAGTGTGGTGAGTGGAGGAGGTGATGGGATCAGAGAGTGTGGGGGCTGGAGGAGGTGATGGGATCAGAGAGTGTGGGTGAGTGGAGGAGGTGATGGGATCAGAGTGTGGGGGAGTGGAGGAGGTGATGGGATCAGAAAGTGTGTGGGGGGGGTGGACGAGGTGATAGGATCAGAGTGTGGGGGAGTTGGGGAGGTGATAGGATCAGAGTGTGGGGGGTGGAGGAGATGATGGGATCAGAGAGTGTGGTGAGTGGAGGAGATGAAGGGATCAGAGTGTGGTGAGTGGAGGAGGTGATGGGATAAGAGAGTGTGATGAGTGGAGGAGGTGATGGGATCAGAGAGTGTGGGGTAGTGGAGGAGGTGATGGGATCAGAGTGTGGGGGAGTGGAGGAGGTGATGGGATCAGAGTGTGGGGGTGGAGGAGATGATGGGATCAGAGTGTGGTGAGTGGAGGAGGTGATGGGATCAGAGAGTGTGGTGAGTGGAGGAGATGATGGGATCAGAGTGTGGTGAGTGGAGGAGGTGATGGGATAAGAGAGTGTGGGGGAGTGGAGGAGGTGATGGGATCAGAGTGTGGGGGTGGAGCAGATGATGGGATCAGAGAGTGTGGTGAGTGGAGGAGATGATGGGATCAGAGTGTGGTGAGTGGAGGAGATGATGGGATAAGAGAGTGTGGGGGAGTGGAGGAGCTGATGGGATAAGAAGGTGTGGTGGAGTGGAGGAGATGATGGGATAAGAGAGTGTGATGAGTGGAGGAGGTGATGGGATCAGAGTGTGGGGGGTCGAGCAGATGATGGGATCAGAGAGTGTGGTGAGTGGAGGAGATGATGGGATCAGAGTGTGGTGAGTGGAGGAGATGATGGGATCAGAGAGTGTGGGGGAGTGGAGGAGGTGATGGGATCAGAGAGTGTGGGGGAGTGGAGGAGGTGATGGGATCAGAGTGTGGGGGTGGAGGAGATGATGGGATCAGAGAGTGTGGTGAGTGGAGGAGGTGATGGGATCAGAGAGTGTGGAGGAGTGGAGGAGGTGATGGGATCAGAGTGTGGGGGAGTGGAGGAGGTGATGGGATCAGAGTGTGGGGGAGTGGAGGAGGTGATGGTATCAAATTGTGGGGGAGTGGAGGAGGTGATAGGATGAGTGTGGGGGGTGGAGGAGATGATGGGATCAGAGAGTGTGGTGAGTGGAGGAGATGAAGGGATCAGAGTGTGGTGAGTGGATGAGGTGATGGGATCAGAGAGTGTGGGGGAGTGGAGGAGGTGATAGGATTAGAGTGTGGGGGGTGGAGGAGATGATGGGATCAGAGTGTGGTGAGTGGAGGAGATGATGGGATCAGAGAGTGTGGTGAGTGGAGGAGATGATGGGATCAGAGTGTGGGGAGTGGAGGAGATGATGGGATCAGAGAGTGTGGGGAAGTGGAGGAGGTGATGAGATCAGAGAGTGTGGGGAGTGGAGGAGGTGATGGGATCAGAGTGTGGGGTTTGGAGGAGGTGATGGGATCAGGGAGTGTTTGGGGTGGAGGAGGTGATGGGATCAGAGTGTGTTGGGGGGGAGTGGAGGAGGTGATGGGATCAGAGAGTGTGTGGAGTGGAGGAGATGATGGGATCAGAGAGTGTGGTGAGTGGAGGAGATGATGGGATCAGAGAGTGTGGGAGGTGGAGGAGGTGATGGGATCAGAGAGTGTTGGGGAGTGGAGGAGGTGATGGGATCAGAGAGTGTGGTGAGTGGAGGAGGTGATAGGATCAGAGTGTGGTGAGTGGAGGAGGTGATGGGATCAGTGAGTGTGGTCGGTTGAGGAGGTGATGGGATCAGAGAGTGTGGTGAGTGGAGGATGTTATGGGATCAGAGAGTGTGGGGGCTGGAGGAGGTGATGGGATCAGAGAGTGTGGGTGAGTGGAGGAGGTGATGGGATCAGAGTGTGGGGGAGTGGAGGAGGTGATGGGATCAGAAAGTGTGTGGGGGGGTGGACGAGGTGATATGATCAGAGTGTGGTGAGTGGAGGAGGTGATGGGATCAGTGAGTGTGGTCGGTTGAGGAGGTGATGGGATCAGAGAGTGTGGTGAGTGGAGGAGATGATGGGATCAGAGAGTGTGGTGAGTGGAGGAGGTGATGGGATCAGAGAGTGTGGGGGAGTGGAGGAGCTGATGGGATCAGAGAGTGTGGGGGAGTGGAGGAGCTGATGGGATCAGAGAGTGTGGGGGAGTGGAGGAGGTGATGGGATCAGAGAGTGTGGGGGAGTGGAGGAGGTGATAGGATCAGAGTGTGGCAAGTGGAGGAGGTGATGGGATCAGAGAGTGTGGGGGAGTGGAGGAGGTGATGGGATCAGAGAGTGTGGTGAGTGGAGGAGATGATGGGATCAGAGAGTGTGGTGAGTGGAGGAGGTGATGGTATCAGAGAGTGTGGGGGAGTGGAGGAGCTGATGGGATCAGAGAGTGTGGGGGAGTGGAGGAGCTGATGGGATCAGAGAGTGTGGGGGAGTGGAGGAGGTGATGGGATCAGAGAGTGTGGGGGAGTGGAGGAGGTGATAGGATCAGAGTGTGGCGAGTGGAGGAGGTGATGGGATCAGAGAATGTGGGGGAGTGGAGGAGCTGATGGGATAAGAAGGTGTGGGGGAGTGGAGGAGTTGATGGGATCAGAGAGTGTGGGGGAGTGGAGGAGGTGATGGGATCAGAGAGTGTGGGGGAGTGGAGTAGGTGATGGGATCAGAGAGTGTGGTGAGTGGAGGAGATGATGGGATCAGAGAGTGTGGGGGAGTGGAGGAGGTGATGGGATCAGAGAGTGTGGGGGGTGGAGCAGATGATGGGATCAGAGAGTGTGGTGAGTGGAGGAGATGATGGGATGAGAGAGTGTGGTGAGTGGAGGAGATGATGGGATCAGAGTGTGGGGAGTGGAGGAGATGATGGGATCAGAGAGTGTGGGGGAGCGGAGGAGGTGATGGGATCAGAGAGTGTGGGGAGTGGAGGAGGTGATGGGATCAGAGTGTGGGGTTGTGAGGAGGTGATGGGATCAGGGAGTGTTTGGGGTGGAGGAGGTGATGGGATCAGAGTGTGTTGGGGGGGAGTGGAGGAGGTGATGGGATCAGAGAGTGTGTGGAGTGGAGGAGATGATGGGATCAGAGAGTGTGGTGAGTGGAGGAGATGATGGGATCAGAGAGTGTGGGAGGTGGAGGAGGTGATGGGATCAGAGAGTGTTGGGGAGTGGAGGAGGTGATGGGATCAGAGAGTGTGGTGAGTGGAGGAGGTGATAGGATCAGAGTGTGGTGAGTTGAGGTGGTGATGGGATCAGTGAGTGTGGTCGGTTGAGGAGGTGATGGGAGCAGAGTGTGTGGCGAGTGGAGGAGGTAATCAGATCAGAGAGTTTGGTGAGTGGAGGAGATGAAGGGATCAGAGTGTGGTGAGTGGAGGAGGTGATGGGATCAGAGAGTGTGGTGAGTGGAGGAGGTGATGGGATCAGAGAGTGTGGGAGCTGGAGGAGGTGATGGGATCAGAGAGTGTGGGTGAGAGGAGGAGGTGATGGGATCAGAGTGTGGGGGAGTGGAGGAGGTGATGGGATCAGAAAGTGTGTGGGGGGGTGGACGAGGTGATAGGATCAGAGTGTGGGGGAGTGGAGGAGGTGATAGGATCAGAGTGTGGGGGGTGGAGGAGATGATGGGATCAGAGAGTGTGGTGAGTGGAGGAGATGAAGGGATCAGAGTGTGGTGAGTGGAGGAGGTGATGAGATTAGAGAGTGTTGTGAGTGGAGGAGATGATGGGATAAGAGAGTGTGGGGGAGTGGAGGAGGTGATGGGATCAGAGTGTGGGGATGGAGCAGATGATGGGATTAGAGAGTGTGGTGAGTGGAGGAGATGATGGGATCAGAGTGTGGTGAGTGGAGGAGATGATGGGATAAGTGAGTGTGGGGGAGTGGAGGAGCTGATGGGATAAGAATGTGTGGGGGATTGGAGGAGGTGATGGGATCAGAGAGTGTGGGGGAGTGGAGGAGGTGATGGGATCAGAGAGTGTGGGGGAGTGGAGGAGGTGATGGGATCAAAGAGTGTGGTGAGTGGAGGAGATGATGGGATCAGAGAGTGTGGCGGAGTGGAGGAGGTGATGGGATCAGAGTGTGGGGGGTGGAGGAGATGATGGGATCAGAGAGTGTGGTGAGTGGAGGAGATGAAGGGATCAGAGTGTGGTGAGTGGAGGAGGTGATGGGATTAGAGAGTGTGGTGAGTGGAGGAGATGATGGGATAAGAGAGTGTGATGAGTGGAGGAGGTGATGGGATCAGTGAGTGTGGGGAGTGGAGGAGGTGATAGGATCAGAGTGTGGGGTGTGGAGTAGATGATGGGATCAGAGAGTGTGGTGAGTGGAGGAGATGAAGGGATCAGAGTGTGGTGAGTGGATGAGGTGATGGGATCAGAGAGTGTGGGGGCGTGGAGGAGATGATAGGATCAGACCGTGGTGGGTGGAGGAGATGATGGGATCAGAGAGTGTGGTGAGTGGAGGAGATGAAGGGATCAGAGTGTGGTGAGTGGAGGAGGTGATGGGATTAGAGAGTGTTGTGAGTGGAGGAGATGATGGGATAAGAGAGTGTGGGGGAGTGGAGGAGGTGATGGGATCAGAGTGTGGGGGTGGAGCAGATGATGGGATTAGAGAGTGTGGTGAGTGGAGGAGATGATGGGATCAGAGTGTGGTGAGTGGAGGAGATGATGGGATAAGTGAGTGTGGGGGAGTGGAGGAGCTGATGGGATAAGAATGTGTGGGGAATTGGAGGAGGTGATGGGATCAGAGAGTGTGGGAGCTGGAGGAGGTGATGGGATCAGAGAGTGTGGGTGAGAGGAGGAGGTGATGGGATCAGAGTGTGGGGGAGTGGAGGAGGTGATGGGATCAGAAAGTGTGTGGGGGGGTGGACGAGGTGATAGGATCAGAGTGTGGGGGAGTGGAGGAGGTGATAGGATCAGAGTGTGGGGGGTGGAGGAGATGATGGGATCAGAGAGTGTGGTGAGTGGAGGAGATGAAGGGATCAGAGTGTGGTGAGTGGAGGAGGTGATGGGATTAGAGAGTGTTGTGAGTGGAGGAGATGATGGGATAAGAGAGTGTGGGGGAGTGGAGGAGGTGATGGGATCAGAGTGTGGGGGTGGAGCAGATGATGGGATTAGAGAGTGTGGTGTGTGGAGGAGATGATGGGATCAGAGTGTGGTGAGTGGAGGAGATGATGGGATAAGTGAGTGTGGGGGAGTGGAGGAGCTGATGGGATAAGAATGTGTGGGGGATTGGAGGAGGTGATGGGATCAGAGAGTGTGGGGGAGTGGAGGAGGTGATGGGATCAGAGAGTGTGGGGGAGTGGAGGAGGTGATGGGATCAGAGAGTGTGGTGAGTGGAGGAGATGATGGGATCAGAGAGTGTGGCGGAGTGGAGGAGGTGATGGGATCAGAGTGTGGGGGGTGGAGGAGATGATGGGATCAGAGAGTGTGGTGAGTGGAGGAGATGAAGGGATCAGAGTGTGGTGAGTGGAGGAGGTGATGGGATTAGAGAGTGTGGTGAGTGGAGGAGATGATGGGATAAGAGAGTGTGATGAGTGGAGGAGGTGATGGGATCAGTGAGTGTGGGGAGTGGAGGAGATGATAGGATCAGACCGTGGTGGGTGGAGGAGATGATGGGATCAGAGAGTGTGGTGAGTGGAGGAGATGAAGGGATCAGAGTGTGGTGAGTGGAGGAGGTGATGGGATTAGAGAGTGTGGTGAGTGGAGAAGATGATGGGATAAGAGAGTGTGGGGGAGTGGAGGAGGTGATGGGATCAGAGTGTGGGGGGTGGAGGAGATGATGGGATCAGAGAGTGTGGGTGAGTGGAGGAGGTGATGGGATCAGAGAGTGTGGTGAGTGGAGGAGGTGATGGCATCAGAGAGTGTGGGGGAGTGGAAGAGGTGATGGGATCAGAGAGTGTGGGGGAGTGGAGGAGGTGATGGGATCAGAGAGTGTGGGGGAGTGGAGGAGGTGATGGGATCAGAGTGTGGGGGTGGAGGAGATGATGGGATCAGAGAGTGTGGTGAGTGGAGGAGGTGATGGGATCATAGAGTGTGGGGGAGTGGAGGAGGTGATGGGATCAGAGTGTGGGGTTTGGAGGAGTTGATGGGATCAGGGAGTGTTTGGGGTGGAGGAGGTGATGGGATCAGAGTGTGTTGGGGGGGAGTGGAGGAGGTGATGGGATCAGAGAGTGTGTGGAGTGGAGGAGATGATGGGATCAGAGAGTGTGGTGAGTGGAGGAGATGATGGGATCAGAGAGTGTGGGAGGTGGAGGAGGTGATGGGATCAGAGAGTGTTGGGGAGTGGAGGAGGTGATAGGATCAGAGTGTGGTGAGTGGAGGAGGTGATGGGATCAGTGAGTGTGGTCGGTTGAGGAGGTGATGGGATCAGAGAGTGTGGTGAGTGGAGGATGTGATGGGATCAGAGAGTGTGGGGCTGGAGGAGGTGATGGGATCAGAGAGTGTGGGTGAGTGGAGGAGGTGATGGGATCAGAGTGTGGGGGAGTGGAGGAGGTGATGGGATCAGAAAGTGTGTGGTGGGGTTGGACGAGGTGATAGGACCAGAGTGTGGTGAGTGGAGGAGGTGATGGGATCAGAGAGTGTGGGGGCTGGAGGAGGTGATGGGATCAGAGAGTGTGGGTGAGAGGAGGAGGTGATGGGATCAGAGTGTGGGGGAGTGGAGGAGGTGATAGGATCAGAGTGTGGGGGGTGGAGGAGATGATGGGATCAGAGAGTGTGGTGAGTGGAGGAGATGATGGGATTAGAGAGTGTGGTGAGTGGAGGAGATGATGGGATCAGAGTGTGGTGAGTGGAGGAGATGATGGGATAAGAGAGTGTGGGGGAGTGGAGGAGCTGATGGGATCAGAGAGTGTGGGGGAGTGGAGGAGGTGATGGGATCAGAGAGTGTGGTGAGTGGAGGAGATGATGGGATCAGAGAGTGTGGCGGAGTGGAGGAGGTGATGGGATCAGAGTGTGGGGGGTGGAGGAGATGATGGGATCAGAGAGTGTGGTGAGTGGAGGAGATGAAGGGATCAGAGTGTGGTGAGTGGAGGAGGTGATGGAATTAGAGAGTGTGGGGGAGTGGAGGAGGTGATAGGATCAGAGTGTGGGGGGTGGAGGAGATGATGGGATCAGAGAGTGTGGTGAGTGGAGGAGATGAAGGGATCAGAGTGTGGTGAGTGGAGGAGGTGATGGGATTAGAGACTGTGGTGAGTGGAGGAGATGATGGGATAAGAGAGTGTGGGGGAGTGGAGGAGGTGATGGGATCAGAGTGTGGGGGTGGAGCAGATGATGGGTTCAGAGAGTGTGGTGAGTGGAGGAGATGAAGGGATCAGAGTGTGGTGAGTGGAGGAGGTGATGGGATTAGAGACTGTGGTGAGTGGAGGAGATGATGGGATAAGAGAGTGTGGGGGAGTGGAGGAGGTGATGGGATCAGAGTGTGGGGGTGGAGGAGGTGATGGGATCAGAGAGTGTGGGGGAGTGGAGGAGGTGATAGGATCAGAGTGTGGTGAGTGGAGGAGGTGATGGGATCAGTGAGTGTGGTCGGTTGAGGAGGTGATGGGATCAGAGTGTGTGGCGAGTGGAGGAGGTGATGGGATCAGAGAGTGTGGGGGAGTGGAGGAGCTGATGGGATCAGAGTGTGGTGAGTGGAGGAGATGATGGGATCAGAGAGTGTGGTGAGTGGAGGAGATGATGGGATCAGAGTGTGGGGAGTGGAGGAGATGATGGGATCAGAGAGTGTGGCGAGTGGAGGAGATGATGGGATCAGAGAGTGTGGGGGAGTGGAGGAGATGATGGGATCAGAGAGTGTGGTGAGTGGAGGAGATGATGGGATCAGAGTGTGGGGAGTGGAGGAGATGATGGGATCAGAGAGTGTGGGGGAGTGGAGGAGGTGATGGGATCAGAGTGTGGGGTTTGGAGGAGGTGATGGGATCAGGGAGTGTTTGGGGTGGAGGAGGTGATGGGGATCAGAGTGTGTTGGGGGGGAGTGGAGGAGGTGATGGGATCAGAGAGTGTGTGGAGTGGAGGAGATGATGGGATCAGAGTGTGTGGTGAGTGGAGGAGATGATGGGATCAGAGAGTGTTGGAGGTGGAGGAGGTGATGGGATCAGAGAGTGTTGGGGAGTGGAGGAGGTGATAGGATCAGAGTGTGGTGAGTGGAGGAGGTGATGGGATCAGTGAGTGTGGTCGGTTGAGGAGGTGATGGGATCAGAGAGTGTGGTGAGTGGAGAATGTGATGGGATCAGAGAGTGTGGGGGCTGGAGGAGGTGATGGGATCAGAGAGTGTGGGTGAGTGGAGGAGGTGATGGGATCAGAGTGTGGGGGAGTGGAGGAGGTGATGGGATCAGAAAGTGTGTGGTGGGGGTGGACGAGGTGATAGGACCAGAGTGTGGTGAGTGGAGGAGGTGATGGGATCAGAGAGTGTGGGGGCTGGAGGAGGTGATGGGATCAGAGAGTGTGGGTGAGAGGAGGAGGTGATGGGATCAGAGTGTGGGGGAGTGGAGGAGGTGATAGGATCAGAGTGTGGGGGGTGGAGGAGATGATGGGATCAGAGAGTGTGGTGAGTGGAGGAGATGAAGGGATCAGAGTGTGGTGAGTGGAGGAGGTGATGGGATTAGAGAGTGTGGTGAGTGGAGGAGATGATGGGATAAGAGAGTGTGGGGGAGTGGAGGAGGTGATGGGATCAGAGTGTGGGGGTGGAGCAGATGATGGGATTAGAGAGTGTGGTGAGTGGAGGAGATGATGGGATCAGAGTGTGGTGAGTGGAGGAGATGATGGTATAAGAGAGTGTGGGGGAGTGGAGGAGCTGATGGGATAAGAAGGTGTGGGGGATTGGAGGAGGTGATGGGATCAGAGAGTGTGGGGGAGTGGAGGAGGTGATGGGATCAGAGAGTGTGGGGGAGTGGAGGAGGTGATGGGATCAGAGAGTGTGGTGAGTGGAGGAGATGATGGGATCAGAGAGTGTGGGGAGTGGAGGAGGTGATGGGATCAGAGTGTGGGGTTTGGAGGAGGTGATGGGATCAGGGAGTGTTTGGGGTGGAGGAGGTGATGGGATCAGAGTGTGTTGGGGGGGAGTGGAGGAGGTGATGGGATCAGAGAGTGTGTGGAGTGGAGGAGATGATGGGATCAGAGAGTGTGGTGAGTGGAGGAGATGCTGGGATCAGAGAGTGTGGGAGGTGGAGGAGGTGATGGGATCAGAGAGTGTTGGGGAGTGGAGGAGGTGATCGGATCAGAGAGTGTGGTGAGTGGAGGAGGTGATAGGATCAGAGTGTGGTGAGTGGAGGAGATGATGGGATCAGAGAGTGTGGTGAGTGGAGGAGGTGATGGTATCAGAGAGTGTGGGGGAGTGGAGGAGCTGATGGGATCAGAGAGTGTGGGGGAGTGGAGGAGCTGATGGGATCAGAGAGTGTGGGGGAGTGGAGGAGGTGATGGGATCAGAGAGTGTGAGGGAGTGGAGGAGGTGATAGGATCAGAGTGTGGCGAGTGGAGGAGGTGATGGGATCAGAGATTGTGGGGGAGTGGAGGAGCTGATGGGATAAGAAGGTGTGGGGGAGTGGAGGAGGTGATGGGATCAGAGTGTGGGGTTTGGAGGAGGTGATGGGATCAGGGAGTGTTTGGGGTGGAGGAGGTGATGGGATCAGAGTGTGTTGGGGGGGAGTGGAGGAGGTGATGGGATCAGAGAGTGTGGTGAGTGGAGGAGATGAAGGGATCAGAGTGTGGGGGTGGAGCAGATGATGGGTTCAGAGAGTGTGGTGAGTGGAGGAGATGAAGGGATCAGAGTGTGGTGAGTGGAGGAGGTGATGGGATTAGAGACTGTGGTGAGTGGAGGAGATGATGGGATAAGAGAGTGTGGGGGAGTGGAGGAGGTGATGGGATCAGAGTGTGGGGGTGGAGGAGGTGATGGGATCAGAGAGTGTGGGGGAGTGGAGGAGGTGATAGGATCAGAGTGTGGTGAGTGGAGGAGGTGATGGGATCAGTGAGTGTGGTCGGTTGAGGAGGTGATGGGATCAGAGTGTGTGGCGAGTGGAGGAGGTGATGGGATCAGAGAGTGTGGGGGAGTGGAGGAGCTGATGGGATCAGAGTGTGGTGAGTGGAGGAGATGATGGGATCAGAGAGTGTGGTGAGTGGAGGAGATGATGGGATCAGAGTGTGGGGAGTGGAGGAGATGATGGGATCAGAGAGTGTGGCGAGTGGAGGAGATGATGGGATCAGAGAGTGTGGGGGAGTGGAGGAGATGATGGGATCAGAGAGTGTGGTGAGTGGAGGAGATGATGGGATCAGAGTGTGGGGAGTGGAGGAGATGATGGGATCAGAGAGTGTGGGGGAGTGGAGGAGGTGATGGGATCAGAGTGTGGGGTTTGGAGGAGGTGATGGGATCAGGGAGTGTTTGGGGTGGAGGAGGTGATGGGATCAGAGTGTGTTGGGGGGGAGTGGAGGAGGTGATGGGATCAGAGAGTGTGTGGAGTGGAGGAGATGATGGGATCAGAGTGTGTGGTGAGTGGAGGAGATGATGGGATCAGAGAGTGTTGGAGGTGGAGGAGGTGATGGGATCAGAGAGTGTTGGGGAGTGGAGGAGGTGATAGGATCAGAGTGTGGTGAGTGGAGGAGGTGATGGGATCAGTGAGTGTGGTCGGTTGAGGAGGTGATGGGATCAGAGAGTGTGGGTGAGTGGAGGAGGTGATGGGATCAGAGTGTGGGGGAGTGGAGGAGGTGATGGGATCAGAAAGTGTGTGGTGGGGGTGGACGAGGTGATAGGACCAGAGTGTGGTGAGTGGAGGAGGTGATGGGATCAGAGAGTGTGGGGGCTGGAGGAGGTGATGGGATCAGAGAGTGTGGGTGAGAGGAGGAGGTGATGGGATCAGAGTGTGGGGGAGTGGAGGAGGTGATAGGATCAGAGTGTGGGGGGTGGAGGAGATGATGGGATCAGAGAGTGTGGTGAGTGGAGGAGATGAAGGGATCAGAGTGTGGTGAGTGGAGGAGGTGATGGGATTAGAGAGTGTGGTGAGTGGAGGAGATGATGGGATAAGAGAGTGTGGGGGAGTGGAGGAGGTGATGGGATCAGAGTGTGGGGGTGGAGCAGATGATGGGATTAGAGAGTGTGGTGAGTGGAGGAGATGATGGGATCAGAGTGTGGTGAGTGGAGGAGATGATGGTATAAGAGAGTGTGGGGGAGTGGAGGAGCTGATGGGATAAGAAGGTGTGGGGGATTGGAGGAGGTGATGGGATCAGAGAGTGTGGGGGAGTGGAGGAGGTGATGGGATCAGAGAGTGTGGGGGAGTGGAGGAGGTGATGGGATCAGAGAGTGTGGTGAGTGGAGGAGATGATGGGATCAGAGAGTGTGGGGAGTGGAGGAGGTGATGGGATCAGAGTGTGGGGTTTGGAGGAGGTGATGGGATCAGGGAGTGTTTGGGGTGGAGGAGGTGATGGGATCAGAGTGTGTTGGGGGGGAGTGGAGGAGGTGATGGGATCAGAGAGTGTGTGGAGTGGAGGAGATGATGGGATCAGAGAGTGTGGTGAGTGGAGGAGATGCTGGGATCAGAGAGTGTGGGAGGTGGAGGAGGTGATGGGATCAGAGAGTGTTGGGGAGTGGAGGAGGTGATCGGATCAGAGAGTGTGGTGAGTGGAGGAGGTGATAGGATCAGAGTGTGGTGAGTGGAGGAGATGATGGGATCAGAGAGTGTGGTGAGTGGAGGAGGTGATGGTATCAGAGAGTGTGGGGGAGTGGAGGAGCTGATGGGATCAGAGAGTGTGGGGGAGTGGAGGAGCTGATGGGATCAGAGAGTGTGGGGGAGTGGAGGAGGTGATGGGATCAGAGAGTGTGAGGGAGTGGAGGAGGTGATAGGATCAGAGTGTGGCGAGTGGAGGAGGTGATGGGATCAGAGATTGTGGGGGAGTGGAGGAGCTGATGGGATAAGAAGGTGTGGGGGAGTGGAGGAGGTGATGGGATCAGAGAGTGTGGGGGAGTGGAGGAGGTGATGGGATCAGAGAGTGTGGGGGAGTGGAGGAGGTGATGGGATCAGAGAGTGTGGTGAGTGGAGGAGATGATGGGATGAGAGAGTGTGGTGAGTGGAGGAGATGATGGGATCAGAGTGTGGGGAGTGGAGGAGATGATGGGATCAGAGTGTGTGGGGGAGCGGAGGAGGTGATGGGATCAGAGAGTGTGGGGAGTGGAGGAGGTGATGGGATCAGAGTGTGGGGTTGTGAGGAGGTGATGGGATCAGGGAGTGTTTGGGGTGGAGGAGGTGATGGGATCAGAGTGTGTTGGGGGGGAGTGGAGGAGGTGATGGGATCAGAGAGTGTGTGGAGTGGAGGAGATGATGGGATCAGAGAGTGTGGTGAGTGGAGGAGATGATGATGGATCAGAGAGTGTGGGAGGTGGAGGAGGTGATGGGATCAGAGTGTGTTGGGGAGTGGAGGAGGTGATGGGATCAGAGAGTGTGGTGAGTGGAGGAGGTGATAGGATCAGAGTGTGGTGAGTGGAGGAGGTGATGGGATCAGTGAGTGTGGTCGGTTGAGGAGGTGATGGGAGCAGAGTGTGTGGCGAGTGGAGGAGGTAATCAGATCAGAGAGTGTGGTGAGTGGAGGAGATGAAGGGATCAGAGTGTGGTGAGTGGAGGAGGTGATGGGATCAGAGAGTGTGGTGAGTGGAGGAGGTGATGGGATCAGAGAGTGTGGGAGCTGGAGGAGGTGATGGGATCAGAGAGTGTGGGTGAGAGGAGGAGGTGATGGGATCAGAGTGTGGGGGAGTGGAGGAGGTGATGGGATCAGAAAGTGTGTGGGGGGGTGGACGAGGTGATAGGATCAGAGTGTGGGGGAGTGGAGGAGGTGATAGGATCAGAGTGTGGGGGGTGGAGGAGATCATGGGATCAGAGAGTGTGGTGAGTGGAGGAGATGAAGGGATCAGAGTGTGGTGAGTGGAGGAGGTGATGGGATTAGAGAGTGTTGTGAGTGGAGGAGATGATGGGATAAGAGAGTGTGGGGGAGTGGAGGAGGTGATGGGATCAGAGTGTGGGGGTGGAGCAGATGATGGGATTAGAGAGTGTGGTGAGTGGAGGAGATGATGGGATCAGAGTGTGGTGAGTGGAGGAGATGATGGTTTAAGTGAGTGTGGGGGAGTGGAGGAGCTGATGGGATAAGAATGTGTGGGGGATTGGAGGAGGTGATGGGATCAGAGAGTGTGGGGGAGTGGAGGAGGTGATGGGATCAGAGAGTGTGGGGGAGTGGAGGAGGTGATGGGATCAGAGAGTGTGGTGAGTGGAGGAGATGATGGGATCAGAGAGTGTGGCGGAGTGGAGGAGGTGATGGGATCAGAGTGTGGGGGGTGGAGGAGATAATGGGATCAGAGAGTGTGTTGAGTGGAGGAGATGAAGGGATCAGAGTGTGGTGAGTGGAGGAGGTGATGGGATTAGAGAGTGTGGTGAGTGGATGAGATGATGGGATAAGAGAGTGTGATGAGTGGAGGAGGTGATGGGATCAGTGAGTGTGGGGAGTGGAGGAGGTGATAGGATCAGAGTGTGGGGTGTGGAGTAGATGATGGGATCAGAGAGTGTGGTGAGTGGAGGAGATGAAGGGATCAGAGTGTGGTGAGTGGATGAGGTGATGGGATCAGAGAGTGTGGGGGCGTGGAGGAGATGATAGGATCAGACCGTGGTGGGTGGAGGAGATGATGGGATCAGAGAGTGTGGTGAGTGGAGGAGATGAAGGGATCAGAGTGTGGTGAGTGGAGGAGGTGATGGGATTAGAGAGTGTGGTGAGTGGAGAAGATGATGGGATAAGAGAGTGTGGGGGAGTGGAGGAGGTGATGGGATCAGAGTGTGGGGGGTGGAGCAGATGATGGGATCAGAGTGTGGTGAGTTAAGGAGATGATGGGATCAGAGAGTGTGGGTGAGTGGAGGAGGTGATGGTATCAGAGAGTGTGGTGAGTGGAGGAGGTGATGGGATCAGAGAGTGTGGGGGAGTGGAGGAGGTGATGGGATCAGAGAGTGTGGGGGAGTGGAGGAGGTGATGGGATCAGAGAGTGTGGGGGAGTGGAGGAGGTGATAGGATCAGAGTGTGGCGAGTGGAGGAGGTGATGGGATCAGAGACTGTGGGTGAGTGGAGGAGGTGATGGGATCAGAGAGTGTGTGGGGGGTGGACGAGGTGATGGGATCAGAGTGTGGAGAGTGGAGGAGGTGATGGGATCAGAGAGTGTGGTGAGTGGAGGAGATGATGGCATCAGAGAGTGTGGTGAGTGAAGGAGATGATGGAGTCAGAGTGGGGCGGGGTGGAGGAGATGATGGGATCAGAAAGTGTATTGGGGGGGTGGACGAGGTGATGGGATCAGAGAGTGTGGCGACTGGAGGAGGTGATGGGATCAGAGATTGTGGTGAGTGGAGGAGATGATGGGATCAGAGAGTGTGATGAGTGGAGGAGGTGATGTGATCAGAGAGTGTGGGGAGTGGAGGAGGTGATGGGATCAGAGTGTGGGGTTTGGAGGAGGTGATGGGATCAGGGAGTGTTTGGGGTGGAGGAGGTGATGGGATCAGTGTGTGTTGGAGGGGAGTGGAGGAGGTGATGGGATCAGAGAGTGTGGTGAGTGGAGGAGGTGATGGGATCAGAGAGTGTGGGGGAGTGGAGGAGGTGATGGGATCAGAGAGTGTGGGGGAGTGGAGGAGGTGATAGGATCAGAGTGTGGGGGATGGAGGAGATGATGGGATCAGAGAGTGTGGTGAGTGGAGGAGGTGATGGGATCAGAGAGTGTGGGGGAGTGGAGGAGGTAATGAGATCAGAGAGTGTGGGGGAGTGGAGGAGGTGATAGGATCAGAGTGTGGGGGTGGAGGAGATGATGGGATCAGAGAGTGTGGTGAGTGGAGGAGGTGATGGGATCAGAGAGTGTGGGGGAGTGGAGGAGGTGATGGGATCAGAGTGTGGGGGAGTGGAGGAGGTGATGGGATCAGAGTGTGGGGGAGTGGAGGAGGTGATGGTATCAGAGTGTGGGGGAGTGGAGGAGGTGATAGGATCAGAGTGTGGGGGGTGGAGGAGATGATGGGATCAGAGAGTGTGGTGAGTAGAGGAGATGAAGGGATCAGAGTGTGGTGAGTGGAGGAGATGATGGGATAAGAGAGTGTGATGAGTGGAGGAGGTGATGGGATCAGAGAGTGTGGGGAGTGGAGGAGGTGATAGGATCAGAGTGTGGGGGGTGGAGGAGATGATGGGATCAGAGAGTGTGGTGAGTGGAGGAGATGAAGGGATCAGAGTGTGGTGAGTGGATGAGGTGATGGGATCAGAGAGTGTGGGGGAGTGGAGGAGGTGATAGGATCAGAGTGTTGTGGGTGGAGGAGATGATGGGATCAGAGAGTGTGGTGAGTGGAGGAGATGAAGGGATCAGAGTGTGGTGAGTGGAGGAGGTGATGGGATTAGAGAGTGTGGTGAGTGGAGGAGATGATGGGATAAGAGAGTGTGGGGGAGTGGAGGAGGTGATGGATCAGAGTGTGGGGGGTGGAGCAGATGATGGGATCAGAGAGTGTGGTTAGTGGAGGAGATGATGGGATCAGAGTGTGGTGAGTGGAGGAGATGATGGGATCAGAGAGTGTGGGTGAGTGGAGGAGGTGATGGGATCAGAGAGTGTGGTGAGTGGAGGAGGTGATGGGATCAGAGAGTGTGGGTGAGTGGAGGAGGTGATGGGATCAGAGAGTGTGGGGGAGTGGAGGAGGTGATGGGATCAGAGAGTCTGGGGGAGTGCAGGAGGTGATGGGATCAGAGTGTGGGGGTGGAGGAGATGATGGGATCAGAGAGTGTGGTGAGTGGAGGAGGTGATGGGATCAGAGAGTGTGGGGGAGTGGAGGAGGTGATGGGATCAGAGTGTGGGGGAGTGGAGGAGGTGATGGGATCAGAGTGTGGGGGAGTGGAGGAGGTGATGGTATCAAAGTGTGGGGGAGTGGAGGAGGTGATAGGATCAGAGTGTGGGGGGGAGGAGTTGATGGGATCAGAGAGTGTGGTGAGTGGAGGAGATGAAGGGATCAGAGTGTGGTGAGTGGATGAGGTGATGGGATCAGAGTGTGTGGGGGAGTGGAGGAGGTGATAGGATCAGAGTGTGGGGGGTGGAGGAGATGATGGGATCAGAGAGTGTGGTGAGTGGAGGAGATGAAGGGATCAGAGTGTGGTGAGTGGATGAGGTGATGGGATCAGAGAGTGTGGGGGAGTGGAGGAGGTGATAGGATCAGAGTGTGGGGGGTGGAGGAGATGATGGGATCAGAGAGTGTGGTGAGTGGAGGAGATGAAGGGATCAGAGTGTGGTGAGTGGAGGAGGTGATGGGATTAGAGAGTGTGGTGAGTGGAGGAGATGATGGGATAAGAGAGTGTGGGGGAGTGGAGGAGGTGATGGGATCAGAGTGTGGGGGTGGAGCAGATGATGGGATCAGAGAGTGTGGTGAGTGGAGGAGATGATGGGATCAGAGTGTGGTGAGTGGAGGAGATGATGGGATAAGAGAGTGTGGGGGAGTGGAGGAGCTGATGGGATAAGAAGGTGTGGGGGAGTGGAGGAGGTGATGGGATCAGAGAGTGTGGGGGAGTGGAGGAGGTGATGGGATCAGAGAGTGTGGGGGAGTGGAGGAGGTGATGGGATCAGAGAGTGTGGTGAGTGGAGGAGGTGATGGGATCAGAGAGTGTGGGGGAGTGGAGGAGCTGATGGGATCAGAGTGTGGTGAGTGGAGGAGATGATGGGATCAGAGAGTGTGGTGAGTGGAGGAGATGATGGGATCAGAGTGTGGGGAGTGGAGGAGATGATGAGATCAGAGAGTGTGGGGGAGTGGAGGAGGTGATGGGATCAGAGAGTGTGGGGAGTGGAGGAGGTGATGGGATCAGAGTGTGGGGATTGGAGGAGGTGATGGGATCAGGGAGTGTTTGGGGTGGAGGAGGTGATGGGATCAGAGTGTGTTGGGGGGGAGTGGAGGAGGTGATGGGATCAGAGAGTGTGTGGAGTGGAGGAGATGATGGGATCAGAGAGTGTGGTGAGTGGAGGAGATGATGGGATCAGAGAGTGTGGGAGGTGGAGGAGGTGATGGGATCAGAGAGTGTTGGGGAGTGGAGGAGGTGATGGGATCAGAGAGTGTGGTGAGTGGAGGAGGTGATAGGATCAGAGTGTGGTGAGTGGAGGAGGTGATCGGATCAGAGTGTGGTGAGTGGAGGAGGTGATGGGATCAGAGTGTGTGGCGAGTGGAGGAGGTGATGGGATCAGAGAGTGTGGGGGAGTGGAGGAGCTGATGGGATCAGAGAGTGTGGTGAGTGGAGGAGATGATGGGATCAGAGAGTGTGGTGAGTGGAGGAGATGATGGGATCAGAGTGTGGGGAGTGGAGGAGATGATGGGATCAGAGAGTGTGGGAGAGTAGAGGAGGTGATGGGATCAGAGAGTGTTTGGGGTGGAGGAGGTGATGGGATCAGAGTGTGTTGCAGGGGAGTGGAGGAGGTGAGGGGATCAGAGAGTGTGTGGAGTGGAGGAGATGATGGGATCAGAGAGTGTGGTGAGTGGAGGAGATGATGGGATCAGAGAGTGTGGGAGGTGGAGGAGGTGATGGGATCAGAGAGTGTTGGGGAGTGGAGGAGGTGATGGGATCAGAGAGTGTGGTGAGTGGAGGAGGTGATAGGATCAGAGTGTGGTGAGTGGAGGAGGTGATGGGATCAGTGAGTGTGGTCGGTTGAGGAGGTGATGGGATCAGAGTGTGTGGCGAGTGGAGGAGGTAATCAGATCAGAGAGTGTGGTGAGTGGAGGAGATGAAGGGATCAGAGTGTGGTGAGTGGAGGAGGTGATGGGATCAGAGAGTGTGGTGAGTGGAGGAGGTGATGGGATCAGAGAGTGTGGGGGCTGGAGGAGGTGATGGGATCAGAGAGTGTGGGTGAGTGGAGGAGGTGATGGGATCAGAGTGTGGGGGAGTGGAGGAGGTGATGGGATCAGAAAGTGTGTGGGGGGGGTGGACGAGGTGATAGGATCAGAGTGTGGGGGAGTTGGGGAGGTGATAGGATCAGAGTGTGGGGGGTGGAGGAGATGATGGGATCAGAGAGTCTGGTGAGTGGAGGAGATGAAGGGATCAGAGTGTGGTGAGTGGATGAGGTGATGGGATCAGAGAGTGTGGGGGAGTGGAGGAGGTGATAGGATCAGAGTGTGGGGGGTGGAGGAGATGATGGGATCAGAGAGTGTGGTGAGTGGAGGAGATGAAGGGATCAGAGTGTGGTGAGTGGAGGAGGTGATGGGATTAGAGAGTGTGGTGAGTGGAGGAGATGATGGGATAAGAGAGTGTGGGGGAGTGGAGGAGGTGATGGGATCAGAGTGTGGGGGGTGGAGCAGATGATGGGATCAGAGAGTGTGGTTAGTGGAGGAGATGATGGGATCAGAGTGTGGTGAGTGGAGGAGATGATGGGATCAGAGAGTGTGGGTGAGTGGAGGAGGTGATGGGATCAGAGAGTGTGGTGAGTGGAGGAGGTGATGGGATCAGAGAGTGTGGGTGAGTGGAGGAGGTGATGGGATCAGAGAGTGTGGGGGAGTGGAGGAGGTGATGGGATCAGAGAGTCTGGGGGAGTGCAGGAGGTGATGGGATCAGAGTGTGGGGGTGGAGGAGATGATGGGATCAGAGAGTGTGGTGAGTGGAGGAGGTGATGGGATCAGAGATTGTGGGGGAGTGGAGGAGGTGATGGGATCAGAGTGTGGGGGAGTGGAGGAGGTGATGGGATCAGAGTGTGGGGGAGTGGAGGAGGTGATGGTATCAAAGTGTGGGGGAGTGGAGGAGGTGATAGGATCAGAGTCTGGGGGGTGGAGGAGATGATGGGATCAGAGAGTGTGGTGAGTGGAGGAGATGAAGGGATCAGAGTGTGGTGAGTGGATGAGGTGATGGGATCAGAGAGTGTGGGGGAGTGGAGGAGGTGATAGGATCAGAGTGTGGGGGGTGGAGGAGATGATGGGATCAGAGAGTGTGGTGAGTGGAGGAGATGAAGGGATCAGAGTGTGGTGAGTGGATGAGGTGATGGGATCAGAGAGTGTGGTGGAGTGGAGGAGGTGATAGGATCAGAGTGTGGGGGGTGGAGGAGATGATGGGATCAGAGAGTGTGGTGAGTGGAGGAGATGAAGGGATCGTGTGGTGAGTGGAGGAGGTGATGGGATTAGAGAATGTGGTGAGTGGAGGAGATGATGGGATAAGAGAGTGTGGGGGAGTGGAGGAGGTGATGGGATCAGAGTGTGGGGGT
Organism: Mobula hypostoma; assembly: GCF_963921235.1. Classification (NCBI taxonomy): domain Eukaryota; kingdom Metazoa; phylum Chordata; class Chondrichthyes; order Myliobatiformes; family Myliobatidae; genus Mobula; species Mobula hypostoma. The sequence continues at coordinate 64,934,059 of NC_086113.1, read as the reverse complement.
GGAGCAGATGATGGGATCAGAGAGTGTGGTGAGTGGAGGAGATGATGGGATCAGAGTGTGGTGAGTGGAGGAGATGATGGGATAAGAGAGTGTGGGGGAGTGGAGGAGCTGATGGGATAAGAAGGTGTGGGGGAGTGGAGGAGGTGATGGGATCAGAGAGTGTGGGGGAGTGGAGGAGGTGATGGGATCAGAGAGTGTGGGGGATTGGAGGAGGTGATGGGATCAGAGAGTGTGGTGAGTGGAGGAGGTGATGGGATCAGAGAGTGTGGGGGAGTGGAGGAGCTGATGGGATCAGAGTGTGGTGAGTGGAGGAGATGATGGGATCAGAGAGTGTGGTGAGTGGAGGAGATGATGGGATCAGAGTGTGGGGAGTGGAGGAGATGATGAGATCAGAGAGAGTGGGGGAGTGGAGGAGGTGATGGGATCAGAGAGTGTGGGGAGTGGAGGAGGTGATGGGATCAGAGTGTGGGGTTTGGAGGAGGTGATGGGATCAGGGAGTGTTTGGGGTGGAGGAGGTGATGGGATCAGAGTGTGTTGGGGGAGAGTGGAGGAGGTGATGGGATCAGAGAGTGTGTGGAGTGGAGGAGATGATGGGATCAGAGAGTGTGGTGAGTGGAGGAGATGATGGGATCAGAGAGTGTGGGAGGTGGAGGAGGTGATGGGATCAGAGAGTGTTGGGGAGTGGAGGAGGTGATGGGATCAGAGAGTGTGGTGAGTGGAGGAGGTGATAGGATCAGAGTGTGGTGAGTGGAGGAGGTGATAGGATCAGAGTGTGGTGAGTGGAGGAGGTGATGGGATCAGAGTGTGTGGGGTGTGGAGGAGGTGATGGGATCAGAGAGTGTGGGGGAGTGGAGGAGCTGATGGGATCAGAGAGTGTGGTGAGTGGAGGAGATGATGGGATCAGAGAGTGTGGTGAGTGGAGGAGATGATGGGATCAGAGAGTGTGGGGAGTGGAGGAGATGATGGGATCAGAGAGTGTGGGAGAGTAGAGGAGGTGATGGGATCAGAGAGTGTTTGGGGTGGAGGAGGTGATGGGATCAGAGTGTGTTGCAGGGGAGTGGAGGAGGTGAGGGGATCAGAGAGTGTGTGGAGTGGAGGAGATGATGGGATCAGAGAGTGTGGTGAGTGGAGGAGATGATGGGATCAGAGAGTGTGGGGGAGTGGAGGAGCTGATGGGATAAGAAGGTGTGGTGGAGTGGAGGAGATGATGGGATAAGAGAGTGTGATGAGTGGAGGAGGTGATGGGATCAGAGTGTGGGGGGTGGAGGAGGTGATGGGATCAGAGAGTGTGGTGAGTGGAGGAGGTGATAGGATCAGACTGTGGTGAGTGGAGGAGGTGATGGGATCAGAGAGTGTGGGTGAGTGGAGGAGATGAAGGGATCAGAGTGTGGTGAGTGGAGGAGGTGATGGGATCAGAGAGTGTGGTGAGTGGAGGAGGTGATGGGATCAGAGAGTGTGGTGAGTGGAGGAGGTGATGGGATCAGAGAGTGTGGGGGCTGGAGGAGGTGATGGGATCAGAGAGTGTGGGTAAGTGGAGGAGGTGATGGGATCAGAGTGTGGGGGAGTGGAGGAGGTGATGGGATCAGAAAGTGTGTGGGGGTGGTGGACGAGGTGATAGGATCAGAGTGTGGGGGAGTTGGGGAGGTGATAGGATCAGAGTGTGGGGGTTGGAGGAGATGATGGGATCAGAGAGTCTGGTGAGTGGAGGAGATGAAGGGATCAGAGTGTGGTGAGTGGAGGAGGTGATGGGATTAGAGAGTGTGTTGAGTGGAGGAGATGATGGGATAAGAGAGTGTGATGAGTGGAGGAGGTGATGGGATCAGAGAGTGTGGGGGAGTGGAGGAGGTGATGGGATCAGAGTGTGGGGGAGTGGAGGAGGTGATGGGATCAGAGTGTGGGGGTGGAGCAGATGATGGGATCAGAGAGTGTGGTGAGTGGAGGAGATGATGGGATCAGAGTGTGGTGAGTGGAGGAGGTGATGGGATAAGAGAGTGTGGGGGAGTGGAGGAGGTGATGGGATCAGAGTGTGGGGGTGGAGCAGATGATGGGATCAGAGAGTGTGGTGAGTGGAGGAGATGATGGGATCAGAGTGTGGTGAGTGGAGGAGATGATGGGATAAGAGAGTGTGGGGGAGTGGAGGAGCTGATGGGATAAGAAGGTGTGGTGGAGTGGAGGAGATGATGGGATAAGAGAGTGTGATGAGTGGAGGAGGTGATGGGATCAGAGTGTGGGGGGTGGAGCAGATGATGGGATCAGAGAGTGTGGTGAGTGGAGGAGATGATGGGATCAGAGTGTGGTGAGTGGAGGAGATGATGGGATCAGAGAGTGTGGGGGAGTGGAGGAGGTGATGGGATCAGAGAGTGTGGGGGAGTGGAGGAGGTGATGGGATCAGAGTGTGGGGGTGGAGTAGATGATGGGATCAGAGAGTGTGGTGAGTGGAGGAGGTGATGGGATCAGAGAGTGTGGAGGAGTGGAGGAGGTGATGGGATCAGAGTGTGGGGGAGTGGAGGAGGTGATGGGATCAGAGTGTGGGGGAGTGGAGGAGGTGATGGTATCAAATTGTGGGGGAGTGGAGGAGGTGATAGGATGAGTGTGGGGGGTGGAGGAGATGATGGGATCAGAGAGTGTGGTGAGTGGAGGAGATGAAGGGATCAGAGTGTGGTGAGTGGATGAGGTGATGGGATCAGAGAGTGTGGGGGAGTGGAGGAGGTGATAGGATTAGAGTGTGGGGGGTGGAGGAGATGATGGGATCAGAGTGTGGTGAGTGGAGGAGATGATGGGATCAGAGAGTGTGGTGAGTGGAGGAGATGATGGGATCAGAGTGTGGGGAGTGGAGGAGATGATGGGATCAGAGAGTGTGGGGAAGTGGAGGAGGTGATGAGATCAGAGAGTGTGGGGAGTGGAGGAGGTGATGGGATCAGAGTGTGGGGTTTGGAGGAGGTGATGGGATCAGGGAGTGTTTGGGGTGGAGGAGGTGATGGGATCAGAGTGTGTTGGGGGGAGGGGAGGAGGTGATGGGATCAGAGAGTGTGTGGAGTGGAGGAGATGATGGGATCAGAGAGTGTGGTGAGTGGAGGAGATGATGGGATCAGAGAGTGTGGGAGGTGGAGGAGGTGATGGGATCAGAGAGTGTTGGGGAGTGGAGGAGGTGATGGGATCAGAGAGTGTGGTGAGTGGAGGAGGTGATAGGATCAGAGTGTGGTGAGTGGAGGAGGTGATGGGATCAGTGAGTGTGGTCGGTTGAGGAGGTGATGGGATCAGAGAGTGTGGTGAGTGGAGGATGTTATGGGATCAGAGAGTGTGGGGGCTGGAGGAGGTGATGGGATCAAAGAGTATGGGTGAGTGGAGGAGGTGATGGGATCAGAATGTGGGGGAGTGGAGGAGGTGATGGGATCAGAAAGTGTGTGGGGGGGTGGACGAGGTGATAGGATCAGAGTGTGGTGAGTGGAGGAGGTGATGGGATCAGTGAGTGTGGTCGGTTGAGGAGGTGATGGGATCAGAGAGTGTGGTGAGTGGAGGAGATGATGGGATCAGAGAGTGTGGTGAGTGGAGGAGGTGATGGGATCAGAGAGTGTGGGGGAGTGGAGGAGCTGATGGGATCAGAGAGTGTGGGGGAGTGGAGGAGCTGATGGGATCAGAGAGTGTGGGGGAGTGGAGGAGGTGATGGGATCAGAGAGTCTGGGGGAGTGCAGGAGGTGATGGGATCAGAGTGTGGGGGTGGAGGAGATGATGGGATCAGAGAGTGTGGTGAGTGGAGGAGGTGATGGGATCAGAGAGTGTTGGGGAGTGGAGGAGGTGATGGGATCAGAGAGTGTGGTGAGTGGAGGAGGTGATAGGATCAGAGTGTGGTGAGTGGAGGAGGTGATAGGATCAGAGTGTGGTGAGTGGAGGAGGTGATGGGATCAGAGTGTGTGGCGAGTGGAGGAGGTGATGGGATCAGAGAGTGTGTGGGAGTAGAGGAGCTGATGCGATCAGAGAGTGTGGTGAGTGGAGGAGATGATGGGATCAGAGAGTGTGGTGAGTGGAGGAGATGATGGGATCAGAGTGTGGGGAGTGGAGGAGATGATGGGATCAGAGAGTGTGGGAGAGTAGAGGAGGAGATGGGATCAGAGAGTGTTTGGGGTGGAGGAGGTGATGGGATCAGAGTGTGTTGCAGGGGAGTGGAGGAGGTGAGGGGATCAGAGAGTGTGTGGAGTGGAGGAGATGATGGGATCAGAGAGTGTGGTGAGTGGAGGAGAGGATGGGATCAGAGAGTGTGGGAGGTGGAGGAGGTGATGGGATCAGAGAGTGTTGGGGAGTGGAGGAGGTGATGGGATCAGAGAGTGTGGTGAGTGGAGGAGGTGATAGGATCAGAGTGTGGTGAGTGGAGGAGGTGATGGGATCAGTGAGTGTGGTCGGTTGAGGAGGTGATGGGATCAGAGTGTGTGGCGAGTGGAGGAGGTAATCAGATCAGAGAGTGTGGTGAGTGGAGCAGATGAAGGGATCAGAGTGTGGTGAGTGGAGGAGGTGATGGGATCAGAGTGTGGGGGTGGAGGAGATGATGGGATCAGAGTGTGGTGAGTGGAGGAGGTGATGGGATCAGAGAGTGTGGTGAGTGGAGGAGGTGATGGGATCAGAGAGTGTGGGGGCTGGAGGAGGTGATGGGATCAGAGAGTGTGGGTGAGTGGAGGAGGTGATGGGATCAGAGTGTGGGGGAGTGGAGGAGGTGATGGGATCAGAAAGTGTGTGGGGGGGGTGGACGAGGTGATAGGATCAGAGTGTGGGGGAGTTGGGGAGGTGATAGGATCAGAGTGTGGGGGGTGGAGGAGATGATGGGATCAGAGAGTGTGGTGAGTGGAGGAGATGAAGGGATCAGAGTGTGGTGAGTGGAGGAGGTGATGGGATAAGAGAGTGTGATGAGTGGAGGAGGTGATGGGATCAGAGAGTGTGGGGGAGTGGAGGAGGTGATGGGATCAGAGTGTGGGGGAGTGGAGGAGGTGATGGGATCAGAGTGTGGGGGTGGAGCAGATGATGGGATCAGAGAGTGTGGTGAGTGGAGGAGATGATGGGATCAGAGTGAGGTGAGTGGAGGAGGTGATGGGATAAGAGAGTGTGGGGGAGTGGAGGAGGTGATGGGATCAGAGTGTGGGGGTGGAGCAGATGATGGGATCAGAGAGTGTGGTGAGTGGAGGAGATGATGGGATCAGAGTGTGGTGAGTGGAGGAGATGATGGGATAAGAGAGTGTGGGGGAGTGGAGGAGCTGATGGGATAAGAAGGTGTGGTGGAGTGGAGGAGATGATGGGATAAGAGAGTGTGATGAGTGGAGGAGGTGATGGGATCAGAGTGTGGGGGGTGGAGCAGATGATGGGATCAGAGAGTGTGGTGAGTGGAGGAGATGATGGGATCAGAGTGTGGTGAGTGGAGGAGATGATGGGATCAGAGAGTGTGGGGGAGTGGAGGAGGTGATGGGATCAGAGAGTGTGGGGGAGTGGAGGAGGTGATGGGATCAGAGTGTGGGGGTGGAGGAGATGATGGGATCAGAGAGTGTGGTGAGTGGAGGAGGTGATGGGATCAGAGAGTGTGGAGGAGTGGAGGAGGTGATGGGATCAGAGTGTGGGGGAGTGGAGGAGGTGATGGGATCAGAGTGTGGGGGAGTGGAGGAGGTGATGGTATCAAATTGTGGGGGAGTGGAGGAGGTGATAGGATGAGTGTGGGGGGTGGAGGAGATGATGGGATCAGAGAGTGTGGTGAGTGGAGGAGATGAAGGGATCAGAGTGTGGTGAGTGGATGAGGTGATGGGATCAGAGAGTGAGGGGGAGTGGAGGAGGTGATAGGATTAGAGTGTGGGGGGTGGAGGAGATGATGGGATCAGAGTGTGGTGAGTGGAGGAGATGATGGGATCAGAGAGTGTGGTGAGTGGAGGAGATGATGGGATCAGAGTGTGGGGAGTGGAGGAAATGATGGGATCAGAGAGTGTGGGGAAGTGGAGGAGGTGATGAGATCAGAGAGTGTGGGGAGTGGAGGAGGTGATGGGATCAGAGTGTGGGGTTTGGAGGAGGTGATGGGATCAGGGAGTGTTTGGGGTGGAGGAGGTGATGGGATCAGAGTGTGTTGGGGGGGAGTGGAGGAGGTGATGGGATCAGAGAGTGTGTGGAGTGGAGGAGATGATGGGATCAGAGAGTGTGGTGAGTGGAGGAGATGATGGGATCAGAGAGTGTGGGAGGTGGAGGAGGTGATGGGATCAGAGAGTGTTGGGGAGTGGAGGAGGTGATGGGATCAGAGAGTGTGGTGAGTGGAGGAGGTGATAGGATCAGAGTGTGGTGAGTGGAGGAGGTGATGGGATCAGTGAGTGTGGTCGGTTGAGGAGGTGATGGGATCAGAGAGTGTGGTGAGTGGAGGATGTTATGGGATCAGAGAGTGTGGGGGCTGGAGGAGGTGATGGGATCAGAGAGTGTGGGTGAGTGGAGGTGGTGATGGGATCAGAGTGTGGGGGATTGGAGGAGGTGATGGGATCAGAAAGTGTGTGGGGGGGTGGACGAGGTGATAGGATCAGAGTGTGGTGAGTGGAGGAGGTGATGGGATCAGTGAGTGTGGTCGGTTGAGGAGGTGATGGGATCAGAGAGTGTGGTGAGTGGAGGAGATGATGGGATCAGAGAGTGTGGTGAGTGGAGGAGGTGATGGGATCAGAGAGTGTGGGGGAGTGGAGGAGCTGATGGGATCAGAGAGTGTGGGGGAGTGGAGGAGCTGATGGGATCAGAGAGTGTGGGGGAGTGGAGGAGGTGATGGGATCAGAGAGTGTGGGGGAGTGGAGGAGGTGATAGGATCAGAGTGTGGCAAGTGGAGGAGGTGATGGGATCAGAGAGTGTGGGGGAGTGGAGGAGATGATGGGATCAGAGAGTGTGGTGAGTGGAGGAGATGATGGGATCAGAGAGTGTGGTGAGTGGAGGAGGTGATGGTATCAGAGAGTGTGGGGGAGTGGAGGAGCTGATGGGATCAGAGAGTGTGGGGGAGTGGAGGAGCTGATGGGATCAGAGAGTGTGGGGGAGTGGAGGAGGTGATGGGATCAGAGAGTGTGGGGGAGTGGAGGAGGTGATAGGATCAGAGTGTGGCGAGTGGAGGAGGTGATGGGATCAGAGAGTGTGGGGGAGTGGAGGAGCTGATGGGATAAGAAGGTGTGGGGGAGTGGAGGAGTTGATGGGATCAGAGAGTGTGGGGGAGTGGAGGAGGTGATGGGATCAGAGAGTGTGGGGGAGTGGAGTAGTTGATGGGATCAGAGAGTGTGGTGAGTGGAGGAGATGATGGGATCAGAGAGTGTGGGGGAGTGGAGGAGGTGATGGGATCAGAGAGTGTGGGGGGTGGAGCAGATGATGGGATCAGAGAGTGTGGTGAGTGGAGGAGATGATGGGATGAGAGAGTGTGGTGAGTGGAGGAGATGATGGGATCAGAGTGTGGGGAGTGGAGGAGATGATGGGATCAGAGAGTGTGGAGGAGCGGAGGAGGTGATGGGATCAGAGAGTGTGGGGAGTGGAGGAGGTGATGGGATCAGAGTGTGGGGTTGTGAGGAGGTGATGGGATCAGGGAGTGTTTGGGGTGGAGGAGGTGATGGGATCAGAGTGTGTTGGGGGGGAGTGGAGGAGGTGATGGGATCAGAGAGTGTGTGGAGTGGAGGAGATGATGGGATCAGAGAGTGTGGTGAGTGGAGGAGATGATGGGATCAGAGAGTGTGGGAGGTGGAGGAGGTGATGGGATCAGAGAGTGTTGGGGAGTGGAGGAGGTGATGGGATCAGAGAGTGTGGTGAGTGGAGGAGGTGATAGGATCAGAGTGTGGTGAGTGGAGGTGGTGATGGGATCAGTGAGTGTGGTCGGTTGAGGAGGTGATGGGAGCAGAGTGTGTGGCGAGTGGAGGAGGTAATCAGATCAGAGAGTGTGGTGAGTGGAGGAGATGAAGGGATCAGAGTGTGGTGTGTGGAGGAGGTGATGGGATCAGAGAGTGTGGTGAGTGGAGGAGGTGATGGGATCAGAGAGTGTGGGAGCTGGAGGAGGTGATGGGATCAGAGAGTGTGGTTGAGAGGAGGAGGTGATGGGATCAGAGTGTGGGGGAGTGGAGGAGGTGATGGGATCAGAAAGTGTGTGGGGGGGTGGACGAGGTGATAGGATCAGAGTGTGGGGGAGTGGAGGAGGTGATAGGATCAGAGTGTGGGGGGTGGAGGAGATGATTGGATCAGAGAGTGTGGTGAGTGGAGGAGATGAAGGGATCAGAGTGTGGTGAGTGGAGGAGGTGATGAGATTAGAGAGTGTTGTGAGTGGAGGAGATGATGGGATAAGAGAGTGTGGGGGAGTGGAGGAGGTGATGGGATCAGAGTGTGGGGGTGGAGCAGATGATGGGATTAGAGAGTGTGGTGAGTGGAGGAGATGATGGGATCAGAGTGTGGTGAGTGGAGGAGATGATGGGATAAGTGAGTGTGGGGGAGTGGAGGAGCTGATGGGATAAGAATGTGTGGGGGATTGGAGGAGGTGATGGGATCAGAGAGTGTGGGGGAGTGGAGGAGGTGATGGGATCAGAGAGTGTGGGGGAGTGGAGGAGGTGATGGGATCAGAGAGTGTGGTGAGTGGAGGAGATGATGGGATCAGAGAGTGTGGCGGAGTGGAGGAAGTGATGGGATCAGAGTGTGGGGGGTGGAGGAGATGATGGGATCAGAGAGTGTGGTGAGTGGAGGAGATGAAGGGATCAGAGTGTGGTGAGTGGAGGAGGTGATGGGATTAGAGAGTGTGGTGAGTGGAGGAGATGATGGGATAAGAGAGTGTGATGAGTGGAGGAGGTGATGGGATCAGTGAGTGTGGGGAGTGGAGGATGTGATAGGATCAGAGTGTGGGGTGTGGAGTAGATGATGGGATCAGAGAGTGTGGTGAGTGGAGGAGATGAAGGGATCAGAGTGTGGTGAGTGGATGAGGTGATGGGATCAGAGAGTGTGGGGGCGTGGAGGAAATGATAGGATCAGACCGTGGTGGGTGGAGGAGATGATGGGATCAGAGAGTGTGGTGAGTGGAGGAGATGAAGGGATCAGAGTGTGGTGAGTGGAGGAGGTGATGGGATTAGAGAGTGTTGTGAGTGGAGGAGATGATGGGATAAGAGAGTGTGGGGGAGTGGAGGAGGTGATGGGATCAGAGTGTGGGGGTGGAGCAGATGATGGGATTAGAGAGTGTGGTGAGTGGAGGAGATGATGGGATCAGAGTGTGGTGAGTGGAGGAGATGATGGGATAAGTGAGTGTGGGGGAGTGGAGGAGCTGATGGGATAAGAATGTGTGGGGGATTGGAGGAGGTGATGGGATCAGAGAGTGTGGGAGCTGGAGGAGGTGATGGGATCAGAGAGTGTGGGTGAGAGGAGGAGGTGATGGGATCAGAGTGTGGGGGAGTGGAGGAGGTGATGGGATCAGAAAGTGTGTGGGGGGGTGGACGAGGTGATAGGATCAGAGTGTGGGGGAGTGGAGGAGGTGATAGGATCAGAGTGTGGGGGGTGGAGGAGATGATGGGATCAGAGAGTGTGGTGAGCGGAGGAGATGAAGGGATCAGAGTGTGGTGAGTGGAGGAGGTGATGGGATTAGAGAGTGTTGTGAGTGGAGGAGATGATGGGATAAGAGAGTGTGGGGGAGTGGAGGAGGTGATGGGATCAGAGTGTGGGGGTGGAGCAGATGATGGGATTAGAGAGTGTGGTGAGTGGAGGAGATGATGGGATCAGAGTGTGGTGAGTGGAGGAGATGATGGGATAAGTGAGTGTGGGGGAGTGGAGGAGCTGATGGGATAAGAATGTGTGGGGGATTGGAGGAGGTGATGGGATCAGAGAGTGTGGGGGAGTGGAGGAGGTGATGGGATCAGAGAGTGTGGGGGAGTGGAGGAGGTGATGGGATCAGAGAGTGTGGTGAGTGGAGGAGATGATGGGATCAGAGAGTGTGGCGGAGTGGAGGAGGTGATGGGATCAGAGTGTGGGGGGTGGAGGAGATGATGGGATCAGAGAGTGTGGTGAGTGGAGGAGATGAAGGGATCAGTGAGTGTGGGGAGTGGAGGAGATGATAGGATCAGACCGTGGTGGGTGGAGGAGATGATGGGATCAGAGAGTGTGGTGAGTGGAGGAGATGAAGGGATCAGAGTGTGGTGAGTGGAGGAGGTGATGGGATTAGAGAGTGTGGTGAGTGGAGAAGATGATGGGATAAGAGAGTGTGGGGGAGTGGAGGAGGTGATGGGATCAGAGTGTGGGGGGTGGAGGAGATGATGGGATCAGAGAGTGTGGGTGAGTGGAGGAGGTGATCGGATCAGAGAGTGTGGTGAGTGGAGGAGGTGATGGCATCAGAGAGTGTGGGGGAGTGGAAGAGGTGATGGGATCAGAGAGTGTGGGGGAGTGGAGGAGGTGATGGGATCAGAGAGTGTGGGGGAGTGGAGGAGGTGATGGGATCAGAGTGTGGGGGTGGAGGAGATGATGGGATCAGAGAGTGTGGTGAGTGGAGGAGGTGATGGGATCATAGAGTGTGGGGGAGTGGAGGAGCTGATGGGATCAGAGTGTGGGGGAGTGGAGGAGGTGATGGGATTAGAGTGTGGGGTGTGGAGGAGGTGATGGTATCAAAGTGTGGGGGAGTGGAGGAGGTGAAAGGATCAGAGTGTGGGGGGTGGAGGAGATGATGGGATCAGAGAGTGTGGTGAGTGGAGGAGTTGAAGGGATCAGAGTGTGGTGAGTGGATGAGGTGATGGGATCAGAGAGTGTGGGGGAGTGGAGGAGGTGATAGGATCAGAGAGTGGTGAGTGGATGAGGTGATGGGATCAGAGAGTGTGGGGGAGTGGAGGAGGTGATAGGATCAGAGTGTGGGGGGTGGAGGAGATGATGGGATCAGAGAGTGTGGTGAGTGGAGGAGATGAAGGGATCAGAGTGTGGTGAGTGGAGGAGGTGATGGGATTAGAGACTGTGGTGAGTGGAGGAGATGATGGGATCAGAGAGTGTGGGGGAGTGGAGGAGGTGATGGGATCAGAGTGTGGGGTTTGGAGGAGTTGATGGGATCAGGGAGTGTTTGGGGTGGAGGAGGTGATGGGATCAGAGTGTGTTGGGGGGGAGTGGAGGAGGTGATGGGATCAGAGAGTGTGTGGAGTGGAGGAGATGATGGGATCAGAGAGTGTGGTGAGTGGAGGAGATGATGGGATCAGAGAGTGTTGGAGGTGGAGGAGGTGATGGGATCAGAGAGTGTTGGGGAGTGGAGGAGGTGATAGGATCAGAGTGTGGTGAGTGGAGGAGGTGATGGGATCAGTGAGTGTGGTCGGTTGAGGAGGTGATGGGATCAGAGAGTGTGGTGAGTGGAGGATGTGATGGGATCAGAGAGTGTGGGGGCTGGAGGAGGTGATGGGATCAGAGAGTGTGGGTGAGTGGAGGAGGTGATGGGATCAGAGTGTGGGGGAGTGGAGGAGGTGATGGGATCAGAAAGTGTGTGGTGGGGTTGGACGAGGTGATAGGACCAGAGTGTGGTGAGTGGAGGAGGTGATGGGATCAGAGAGTGTGGGGGCTGGAGGAGGTGATGGGATCAGAGAGTGTGGGTGAGAGGAGGAGGTGATGGGATCAGAGTGTGGGGGAGTGGAGGAGGTGATAGGATCAGAGTGTGGGGGGTGGAGGAGATGATGGGATCAGAGAGTGTGGTGAGTGGAGGAGATGAAGGGATCAGAGTGTGGTGAGTGGAGGAGGTGATGGGATTAGAGAGTGTGGTGAGTGGAGGAGATGATGGGATAAGAGAGTGTGGGGGAGTGGAGG